>NC_090935.1:966461870-967086870 GCF_040938575.1 Ambystoma mexicanum | reverse complement strand
TTTTTTTTACAGGGCCTGCGGTAGCAGCACTGTAGTTATGGTTAAGTTACTCAACCCATAGGAAGAGCACTTTTGGGAGGCTTATAACGTGGCCCCCCCTTGGACGAATCCTTCCGAAACTTTGCAAAGAAAGTATATGGCCCAGTCAGATCAATGCTGCAAAGTTATTGGGAGGGTCCCAAATGTGTGGTTTTTCCTGTAGACACAATGGAAAGAAATGTTTTCCCACATCTACAGCTCAAACTGCTGGACGGGTGTTCACCACATTTGCGTAGGAGCAGCGGCTTGGTCCCGAAAGCGTGCTTTTGTAAATCTGGTGTAAATCCATCCAGTATTTTTTTGTTGTTAAACGACCACAAAATAAGAGAAAACTAATTAGTGATATCTGGGTTCGGTCCGCGGATTTAGCTCCCTGTTCGGTCCGTGGACGGGCACCGATTGGCCGGGGTGGGCGGGCGTGATGTCTGCAGACACAAGACGCAGTCTTTGATGGATGGTGAATAGCGTGAGGCGCATCAGATTTTTGGAGACACCCGCCATGTTGGATCTACGGATATTCGCTGGTGTCCGCGGACATCGCAGTACAAACATATTAAGAAACACAATATTGCACTTATCAAACTAATGAAACAATATCTGGGGTGGTGAGGATGGGATGGGTATGGCCTTAAAAAGTCAAAAAATGGGCTTGTTTTTTCTCCCCGATGTCCACGAACATTTTGCAAATGTAATTTCGATTTGCAGGGGGGTGTGGTTGAGGGGGTTAGTTCACTCTGTACGATAAATACTTGGTAGGAAGTTAATTGTGTTGTGGTCAATGGCTAGAATATGTGCACTGGGCACAATGACTACAGTAGTAGTACGTGTATTGTAATTATAGGTAAGGTAGTAGGAGTAAGGCTAGAATAATCTTAGTAGCAATATGTGTAAAGTAATTGTAATGTAGTGGGAGTATAAAGTGTAATGAGGGATTATGAAATCGAGACATTGGGAGGAAAAAAACAGTAGTGGATTAAATAAATAAAGATAAATACAAATATTACAAATAGTTGCAGGTAAACAGTTGCGAGACAATTTTATAAGTGCACTACACGTTCAAACATATAGGCGTATTGTTACATAGTGGTGTGCAATAACACATGCATTGGTCTATGGCAGTAGCCTTACCCTTACATACCTCCCCATCTAGTATAAATGGCAGTTGGCAGCTGTGATGGTGTGTTCGAAAGGGGGGCAGGGTGGATGGAGACGCTGACGGTGTGGTACACAATGTGCACCAGAAAGGTATCTTATGCACTGTGACTATTGTGGAAATCGACACTGCAGTGCTGCTGTGTGCAGACTCCTTTCCAGACCTCATTCCTGCAATTAACATATGTATTAGTCCATTGAAGTTTTTCCCAGTCCCTTTGCGCTTACCCTGTAAACTGAGGAGCAGCGTGGCCCCCTGGGCCTCTTGTGTTATTACCCCCCTACTCCCAACCTTGTTGGTTTGTTTGTCCAACGACTACCGACACATTGTAGGTAGTGTTGGCAACAAAAGCCAGTGGATTTTACTGCAGAATTACATATATCATAATAAAATGTCATTGATAAACATGAAAGTCCTTTTGGGCACGAGGGCAGTGGGTGTAACCCTTGGCCCATGCCGCTTTCTGTTCCCACGACTGTGCGGCAACGTTCGTTGTACTGTCATTCTTTTTTGTGTCCGTGTTTCATTTTCTTTTCTTATTTCTCCAGGTGGGTGGGTTTGGTGAAAAAGATGAAGGGTTCTGTGGTCACAGAACTGCTCCTTTGAGCTCTGTTCGGAGTGATGTGCGAATTGGAGACCCTTGTTGGCAGGGCTCCTTTTAGTCGCTTTTTGTGGCCTTGGGCCATTAGTTTGGTCTTGGTGTTGGTGTTTCTGCCCTTGCCATCTGGCTGGCGCCGAAAATTTTGCAAATGCCTTTGTTACCCCCCCCCCCCCCGCCCCTTCTGTCCTCCTATGCCGCACTTGCTTCCCTTCCATTCTTGTTCTGCAGAGTGACACCTGGGCCCTTTTGGCACCGTGGTGCGAGATCGTAACTTGCCTTTTGGTTCTCCCGGTGGCCCCATTTTTGTATTGTGGCTAAAGGAGAGGGGAAGAGAAGAAAACAGGAACTTTAGGCGCGAAAAGGAGGGATAACAACCACTTTCGGTGTTGTGTACTTGTGCTGTACTAATATTGTACAGCTTTAGCACCGCTGTACTTGCCGTATGGGTCTAAGAAGCCCCGCTTATGTGCCCGCATCTTCTAGCTACATATTGTGCCTTTATTTTGCGGTGCTGGTCCTGGTTATAGTCGTCCTCTAACTTTTATCTAGAAGCTGAACGTGTGCACAGCAATGGTATTGTGGAGGCTGCCTTTGTGGTTGATTTAAGGATGAAAGTGAAGAGCATTGTATTATTGATAAGGCTCTGTGGCATGTGTTTCCAAAAACAAAACTTAGTCGGGCACGCTGTAAACAGCACATGAAGGGTGGCATTGTTATGTGGCCTTCAAAACAATGGACTAAGAATTTGAGAGTAAACGTGTCGACAATCCACAAAGAAATGAAAGATTCACTATATTAAAAGCAGACATTGGTAAGTAAAGTTTGTATTTTAGAAAACTGTGGTGAACCGGTTCGTCATGTACATTGGAAAAATGGATTCACAAAATACAATGTAAGCAACATTTTATTCGAAAGGTATTGAACAGCCCCTCCAGTTTATAGCTATTTTGCAATCCCGCAAAATGCAGCGGAAACGGCCGTTTTGCGCAAAAACGACAATAAAAAACAAATTTCAATTAAAAAAAAAAAAAAAAAACAGGGTGCCAGATTCTCAAAACGTTTTAATCCAAGAAATGAAATGCGCCAACACATCTCACCACTTGCGCCCAACAAAAGAGCAGCCCAATTCACAAGGGACACCTGAATTTGCCCATTTTATTAAAATGGGCCCAATTCAGCTGTCCCTTGTGGATTTTATATGCGCGCCCATTCAGGTTTCATCTCCTTGCTCCTTGAGCAAATTAGGGGGCATTTCTGCCAATTTAAAAGCGCATCCTAAATTTCCAAGCAAGATACACTTTTAAATGTGCAGAAATTGTAGGCAACCATACGCGCACAGGAGGTGGGGGTGTCACTGCATGACAGGGGGCCTCATTACACGGTAGGCGGTAAGGGATTACTACCAGTTTTACCAGGCGTTAAGGAAGGGACCCGTTGAGGGACTTCAGAGCTAATAACGGACCCGCTAATAGAGGGCCCGTTATTAGCTCCTTCCCCATTGAGCCCTATGGGGGCTCAAATGGGAATGGGGAATGGTTCCCGGAATGGGGACTTACCGGTACCGCCAAGGTCGGAATGACCTGGTTAAGTCCCCATTCCGGGAACACTGACCCGGAATGCGGTAAGGGGGAGCCATGGCGCTAATAGCGCCATGGCTACCGCCTACCGTGTAATGAGGCCCTGGGTCTTTCTTGACCCTATCATGCATTTTTTTTAACTGCTGCTATGTCACTTGCATTTCTGTTCCTCAAACAGGACAGAAATGCGTTTTTTGGGTCGTATTTTACAGTGGCAGGCCCCTGAAGGGCCCGTCACTGTAAAAGGTGCTGGGAGGTTGCAGAACATTTTGACTGCCAAAAATCGATCGAATGGTACAATTTGACCTATTTCACCAGTACCATTCTATCGATTTTTATAAATACTGAACATGTGGAGCGGGGGTTGCGGGGTTGTGACCCGCTCCCCAGGTTCAGTATTTTTGGGGTTGCAGGGGTATCCCCCCGCTTCATCAAAATTGGAGGTGGGGGTCCGAAAACAAAAACAACAAAAAAAACTAAAAAGGGACCCTGCAACGTTGGATCCAACCTGCGTTAGAGGGACAGCGACCAAGCAGTTAAGTATGGGAGGGAGTGTATGATATAGCTGAGGGGGACCATGAGGTCTCCATACTGTACGAGATGTTGATGTCTAAACTGGGGAAGGAGGTCACGCAGCGGAGACTGGACTGGGAAACGGAGGTTGGGGCCCAAATGGGAGATGGGATGTGGGAACGGGTGCAAAGGTATCATAAGAAGGTGTCTTGAAACGCGAGACTGAAACAGATACAGCTTTACATAACACACAGGGCTTATATGACGCCTTGGAGGATATCGAGGTTCGAGAATGCAGGTCGGCAAGCATGCCCCAAGTGCGACGAAGAGAACGCAGGCATGGTGCATATGTTTTGGTCTTGCCCGATCATAGAGAGGTTCTGGAGGGGTGTAAAAGAGAAACTAGAAGGAAGAGGGGTCAAGATATTAGTGGACACGGTATGGGCCTGCCTGCTGGGGGGGTTCCCCAGACCACGGAAACTTAGGCATGTAAGAAAACTAAGGGACCTGGCGTATGTGCTTGCAAAGAGAAGGATTGCCATGGGATGGAAGTCATGCCATGTGCCGAGGATAGAGGTGTGGTGGAAAGACTTGCAAAAATGGGCAGAAGCCAAAACCATAGCATGGCAAGAGGCGTGCAGCAATGGAGGGGTGGGGGGGAGGAGGAGAATGAGTCCCTGATGGCCTGGAAATCACTGATAGCCGGATTGTTTGGGTCGTTAGAGGACCCGACTGAACCGGATGAGGAGGAGACCGAACCACAGGGTGTGGAATCTGATGACTCAAGGCGTTAGACTCGCAAGGGGGGGTGGGGGGTAGTGGGAGTAGTGGTTAGGGAATTTAAAAAGTGTAATAAAACTGTTGAACATGCACTGTTTGTTTGGTTTTATTGTTTGTTCAAAAATTTAATAAAAACTTAAGAAAAAAGTAGGGGAGGGAGTGGGGTGGTGGTGAAAGGTACATTTTGGGTTGTTTGGCTGAAGTGCAAATCTATTTGCGGCAAAATTGACTATGGTCAATTCCACCACAAATATTTACACTTCAGTCAAACAACCCAGAACACTATTCAAGGCAGCTGGCCAGCACACAATTTGCACTACAGTTCAGCCCCATGGAAATGCACAGGTCACCTTTGAGAATAAGGTGACCTGCTCATTTCCAAAAATGGGTTATCTAAAAATAGCATATCCTTGGCTCTATTTTTAAAAGCCCCATTTTTTGAGGATCATGGTAGAAAACTAAATTTTTAAAAAGTGCTCACACTATGAGAGGCAAAGGTGAGAGAGGGAGAGATGAGGCAAAGGTGAGAGAGGGAGAGATGTGACGTGATAGGCAAGAAAGCAGAGGTAGAGAAGTGGGTCAGAGGAGGATGCGGTGCACAAAAGAGCAGTGATGCGGTGGGCCAGAAATCTGAGAGCGAGCAGAGGTACAGAAAGTAGAGGGAGCGTGTGGTCAGGGGGAGCAGTGAGCCAGAAAGCAAAGAGGAAGCCATTGGCCGGAAAAAGGCAGTGAGCTGCAGATTGGGAAAAAGGATGAGTGAAGAGTGCAAAAGAATGGGAGAAAGGATGAAAGATGCAGAAGCAGCACAAAAGAACAAAGGACTGTATATTGTGGGAGGAATGGAATGGTCGAGTGTAAGGTGTGAGTTGGGAGTATGATTTGGAGTTTGGCAGGGGCGGGGGAGTGCAAATTGTGACTTGACAGTGTGACATAGTACTTAAGTATTTGTATGACAGTGTGAGAGGTTAAGGAACGCAAGTTGTAATGGGGGAGTTGGTGAGATGTGTGATGTGTGTTGGTGAAGAGGTGTGTGGGTGTTTGGGGGCTTGGAGAACATAGAAGGGGAATAGTTTCAGCATTACAATTGATAATGATCAATTTAATTAATACTATTAAATAGGCATGCACATTAAACCAAAAATGTAGCCAAAACAAAAACTGTTCTGCCAAACCAGAGACATCATGGACTCTTCCTATTAAATTAATACAAAAGATACATAATAATGACACCCTGGCTCTCTTGTAGCCTTGCACTCTGCCTCTTTCCTACAATGTGGCAATCTTACACCCTCCAGTTAATACAAAATGTCCTGCAAAAAAGGCGCAATAAATAAAGGTTTGTGCTGCAATATTTGCCATTTCATGCCGCAAAATCCTGGAAGGTCTGATTGAAGTGTGGAAAGTGAACTGTTTGCTAAATGATCAACGCTGTGATGCATGAAAGTAGAATATACCGCAAAGAGTAGACGTAGTACATGTTGGGAGAAACTTTAATTTGTAGCCAAGATATGCATTTCAAAATGTAATTGTAAAGTGTTTACTGAAATATGTTGGTTGTCCTCTATTTCACATATATATATATACTCCTGGTGTGTGCGCATCATTGGTTCAGTCTACCGGCCGATGGTTTTTTCAACAGTGTTTGAACAATAATTATCAACAACGGATGTGTCGTAAACATTGTGTGGGATGATAGCCAGACAACAATTTGTCCATTTGCTGTTGCAGTAACAAGAAGCAACTTGGTCGCATATAGGTTCTAGAAAAGTGCAGATGTGAAAGTATTGCATTTATTTCAATTGGAAAGGAGTAATTTGTCCTGTGTAATGGAGCGGCATGTGCACAGATTATTTGTCGCTTATGGAAAATACATTTTGTTGGAGAACGCGAAGACTTGTATTGATGGATCGATGATTGGATTTGGCAGTAGAAGATTACAGTTTTAGTGAAAATGTAAACGCTGCAACGTTCGGTAACTATGAACTGGGTTCGAAAAAGTTACTGAACTTTTCATGGACTTATGTGAATGTTTTCATTGTTGTGTCAAAATGGAAAGTATTTTTTTAACGGTCCCCACTAATGCTGTTTTATTCAAAATAAAATGTTTCTACGATTTCTGTAATAAAAAAACCAAAGTTCTGCGTTTGATGTGGATGTTTTTGTTTAACTTCTTTGTTCTGCGTAATGACGTTGGTAATGATGACGGTGTACGTTTGGCTACGCTGCGTGCTAATGTCACTGAAGTAGGTGGACCTCATTTTGAGCATATAGTCATGTTGGTGTTCGGGGCGTGCAAATGTAATCAGTGCTGCGCGGCTCTTTGAAGTTAGGCAGATAAAATCTTATTGACGTTATATACTTCATTGAACATGCAAAGTAGATGAATTCAATATGATTACTTTGTTAGTTTTATTTTTTAACTGTGAGAGCTGTGAGAGATGGTTCCAACCAGAACTATTGTTTTTTCTTTTTTTTCCCCACGAAAGGTCACAATGTAAGATGGGGCGGGAAATGAGGGAATAGGCACCAAGCACTAATAAGGAGGGGTGGGTGGACAGGGGAAGATGTAGCATGTGCGTTAATCTAAGGTAGGGGGCAGTGTAGTTCATGCCCTTTGATTACAGCTTCAAAAGAATTTCGAATTTGCACTCCCCTGCAGTGGTGTGTTGCAGTATATGCAGAGGACTGTTGTCTTCGAAAGATATGGATCAACAGCCTCTTGTATTTCTTGCAAGGTATCTGGTGGAATTTTGTGTCCCACAGATCTAGGCTGTGTGGTTGTAGAACTGGTTGACGAAGATGAGGTGGAGGAAGGCAGGCTACTACCTGCTAAGAATGGAACAGCCTTTATGAGAGCTTTGCGGTGGTTGGATTGGGTGTGGCGGTGCATGGATGTGGTCCCGTAGGAGTATTATAGACCGTGACTAAGAACAAGGTTGCACTCATTTGTGATATCATCTTTCATGTTCTGTGTGTTAGTCTTAGCAGTGCACGGTGGTGGTGCGAGTTATGGATGCTTGGCTTACTTTAACTGGCAAAATTCTGGGGGTTTTCAGTTTTACTTGTAACCATAACGTCCATTTGAAGTTTTTTCATTGGTAGATCTATATTTAGATTACACACACACTCTATAGTTTGTGCACAATTATCTACAAATAAGTAGAATAAAACCAAAAGAATAACAAAAAACAGGAAGTGTCCAAAAGGGCAACACATGGCACTTTAAAACCAAAGTAACACAGTTGCACAAGAATATATATTGTATAAGTTAGTTGAAAGGAGTGGAAATATTCTTTGAAAAAAAAGCCTTTTGAAAAAAAAATGTTAAGTGAATATAAAATCAGATCAAGGACACAGAAAGCCTTACTCTAGTACCCAAACAAGTATTCATAAAATAGCTTTGTATAATTGTATGTAGTTTAAAGAGTTCGAAAAATGTTGGCCATAAAAATGAACGGGACAAACCCAACAGTCAGCTCCCAGTTAGACTAACCAAGCTTGGCGTACAGGTCTCCAGGGCCAAAGAGACAGCACCCCAAACCACCAGATGGCGGGTCAAAAGGATCCTTCCAGAGGAGAAGCAGGCCCCAGTTCAACCACCAGATGCCTGCACTGCAGAGGGATGGCTTCAGAAGCGAGCCACCAGCTCAATGAGGTAAGCTGTTGCGGACAGGAGGCCTTAAGGGCGGGGCAGGGGGTGGGGGTACTGCACACAGCCCAGAGATGAAGACAAGGAAGACAAAAAAAACATTGAATTGGAGAAGCTGGGAAGACTTCCCAAGCTTACAGAGGTTGTGGAGAAGGCCCGGAAATCACAGGTGCAAAGGTTTCTTCAGATGTCTGTATTAGATCTGGGAAGGCGCACAGTTCCAGAAGTAGAGTTAGAAGATTGCAGTCTCAGAACAATGGTGCACAACCGGTACGCAATCCACAATATAGAGGGCATGAAAGTAGCACTGTGGTAGCAAAGAGGTGCCACTTGCAGACAGGTCAAAGGGGATTCACGAGGACAAAGAACCCATCTTAGTCAGCCAGATCAGGGACGGATTGACACACACTTACTCATCAAGAATCAATTATTACTAGCCAATGGCTCTTGGAAAATGCAGATTGAGCCATAGTTTCTACAACTAAGAGCAGCTCCAGGGGTGCGAGTCAGGGTGTCCAATGATGGGTGCAGAATTTAACAGTTTACAGCACACAACACAGCTCAATCTCCAGGTACAGAAGGTGTCCCAACTTACACCAAGATGATCTCGGTCAAAGAAATAGCAGAGGAGCCCCAGAAGATTGTGGAGTTTGGTGAACTATATGCCTACTGGCTCAAGGGGAGGAATTGCTCACAAGAGCTTTCTTATGATGGACAGGAGAGAGTGCTTCAAATTCAGGAGGAAACGATTGTTGCAGAACAGCTTCCAGTAGACTTCTCAGCATCCCTCTTGGTTCTGTCAGCTTCCTCAGGATCAAGTCCTGTGGTATGAAGGAAGACGTTGATTTGCCACAGATGTACACATCCACAGGAGTGGGGGTTACACCCAAGCCCGCCAACTTTTAGAATTCTCAAACACAGATGTGAATTATGGTGTCTGGTTGACCCCAAGTCAGTCTAAACTGGCTTCCATACTCACCCAGTGGCCTCCTTTATGAGGTCTGGCCAGCGCCCATGAAGGTGGACAATTGTGTATGGTTACTCAAGCAAATAAAATGGATACAACCAATAAATGACATTGGGCCTCATTACGAGTCCAGCGGTAGCCATGCCGGAAAAACCGGCAGGCTAACGCCGGACCGGTAATTCCATTCCGCCTCCGTGATTGCCGGAATCACCGGGGCATTACAACCCCAGTGACCCGGTAATTCTGGAGGCAGAATTCTGTAAAGCCCCATAGGTTTCCATGGGGATGGGGACCATGGAAACACTGGTTCAGTCTATGACAGAGCCAGTGTTTCCATGTCTGCCTGCAGGCGTGTAGTGTTACTTCCGCCAGGTCAGACCTTGCGGGAGTGACACCTCCCGCCTGCAGGACTCGGAATCAGCTGGTCTGGAAACAACGGTGGCGGCGGATTTACCGCCACAGTTGTTTCCGGACCGGATGTCTTGTAATGAGGCCCAGTGTTTCACTGTGAAGGGCTTAAAACAAAAAAGGTAGCCATCTTGGCTACTAAACAAGGACAAAAGGCTACCTTGGTGTAGAAAATGGTGACAGAGTGGCTCCATGGAAAAGGTAAAACTGACAACAGCCTGCAGAGAAGACATTACCCTGGGCGAGTCCTCTTACCCAGGGAATGAACAGGGGCACACAAGGTAGCCCCACTCTGGTTGCCTTAATGGCTACCAGGGCAATCAATACAAAAATGAAATACAGTGGTCAAAAAGGAGTTAAAAGAAGAACACTTTACACAAAAATTCAAGTCTGACACCAAGTATGCCAGCATAAATATATGTGGGTTTCACAAAGTGAGGCAGAAAAAAAAACCAGAGAGAAAATCCTTCCTAACAGAGCACATGTAGGGAAAGTTGTAATGTGGCTAGTAAACAGTTCTACCTTCTATAGGAAGGGAGTAAAAAACATGTTTCCTCATATGACTTGAGGGACCTTTAACACATGGATTTCTTTTTATCAACTTTAGTCATACTTAATTTTGTTTAGCTCTGTGGTCTGTTTGCATACAGGGAAGATGTCCATCTTCAACTGGAGAGTATGAAGAGAGATGGCATTGCTCTTCAAATTCCAGAGTACCCACACCCATTCACTGCCCGAGCTAGTTTTACCATAACATTTCTGTGAATCTAGAGATTATGCTGAATATACCCATGTTATGTTCAGAGCTACAGTATCAAACTCTCAATGTAATTTCTTTCATGAATTGACTAAAGTGAAAGCATGAAGCTGACATTGGAATTTTTTTTTAATTATTCATAGGATGTCTATAAAAGTTAGTTTTGGTAAAATAATTTCATAATGTCATACAATAAACAAAATCATTTATTTACTGCTTGCCTCATTACACCAGGGCTCAGTAAAATCCCTTAAACACTAGCATAGTGTTATACTTTTAGGCAGGTCAAGTTCTATTTTGATGGTGCTCGGCAATGTGGTGGAGTGTCCTTTCTGAAATGTTTGCATGTACTAATTGAACGGTTCTGCTACCCTCTATATGGCAGAAGTGCACCAGGTTAATCACAATTACCTGGAAGTCGATGTGCAGAAGTCTGCCAATTAAGTCTGTTGGTGAGGGCTTTTAGGGAGGTACTCTGGAGGTGGATGCGTACCGATAGATCTAGGAAGGGGCAAAGCTCTGGGTGAGTTCTGGACGAGGATGTTTGATGTGTCCATTGATGGCAAAGGATTGTCAGATGGAGTCACCAGCTGCAGCAGTCTTGGAGGCCCCTCCCAGACCCTGAGGGAGGGAGAGCGACAGTCCCTATGCTCAGTTAAACCGGCTTAATCAGCAAGCAGCAAAAAGACCACTACAGGTTAATTATGGGAAACAAGGACACAGAGTGGAAGCTTGCCGAGCTTCCACTGGAAGTACGGCTAACTAGAGAGAGAATATAAATCTGCTGAATGCTAAGGCACAGGCTTCAGACATAGGATTTTATGCATTCCTGGGAGGAGCCATCATAGGCGGGGAGCTGGGGAGAAATGGCAACTGCACTTACCCTTGCACTTGCCACCTGCTGGCCGTACTTTTATTTATGGTTTATTTATTCTATTATCCCATGTACTGCACTGTCCCCTCCCCCTCTGCACTTTCCCCCTTCCCAAGCACTTGCGCGATCTGAATGACACCTGGCCTAGTAGGATCGTTGTCCGTTTTCCCTCTGTTCCCCCTCCCTTGCCTCGTCGCGCCTTGAAACACTGGTTATAAGAGCTTGGTGCTGCTGTATTGCTGGCAGTTAACCACAATTCACCCAGACCATCCCCAGAATAGTTAATGATGGGCCTCTCAAAATAGAAATGTAAATTATGGCCCTTTAGGTATGGGCAGCTAGGATCGGCATACTTCCAGGCTCGTTTATATTCATGAATGACCCCTGCTCATCCCTTTCCGCGAGTACATGATGAGCCAGCAATAGGCAGTAACTGTAACCCCTTCAGAACACCTATGGCAATAAATAGGACAGCTGATTGGGGAGCTGCTGCATTGTGGTATACAAAGGATGTACTCTTCAAAATAAACACATGCACCCTTACTCATTTATATAATTCTGCTCCAGTTTGCAGCCACACATTCTTTCTTGTAATATCCTGCACCATTAAATGCTTCTTTCGTTTAAGAAGTCCAACACTAATTCACACTCTAACCGTAACCTAGGCTTCGGGTAATGGTCCATTGGGTATGGGATCATTTATCCCAACGCCAACTCAAACCCTAACTTTCAGACTTACTCCAACCTTAATTAGAACCAACAAGCTATTGCAAACTCAAAGCCTGTCCCCCGGATCTATTAGAAGCCTCATATTTGCTTCTCCTAATAGTACTTCACATGTAGGAGACCTTGTATTTTCTGTGGTCCATAGGAAATTGTGTTCCAACACGTGCAGGAGGAGGAGAATATTGGAAAGGCAAATCAACATTGCTGATGTTTCTTCATGTCACCATCGTTTTTCATGTAAAACATAAGGTCATGAAGTTCACGGATCTTGTTACTTTCTCTTGAGTAGATAAAATAAGTTTGTTACTCAACCTGCGGGTCTCGCAGGAATTTAAAAGGTTTTCAAGGCAATATGCAGGTTATATGGTGCTTCAGTTTCATGTTGAAACTGCAAAGTTGTTATTGGCTCTGCTCATTCTTTGACTCTTGGAGTCAGAGTCAAACCTTGGACTTGGCTCTGGCTTGGCCTAGCCTTATGGTTTTCTAGCTGGTCTGCTTCTAAACGGTAATACACAATGTATTTTTCAATACTGCATTCCAAGTTCTGCAATTGTGGTCTACACAATTTTATCACATTATTGGTTTCTAATAAATTGGTACTAGGGTATGCTGGCTTTGTTTAATTTTTTTAAGTTCTCCAAAATGTCAAGGACAGTTGCAGACATACCCCAATCAATACAAATCACAGTTGGTCAATGTCACAGACTAAGTTAAACTAAACAAAGATTTCTACATCAACTGCACGATTCTTGCTCTTCAAGAAATTCTATGTACAAAAGAGAACTGTTGCTTCTTCAATACACAGTTTACATCAACAAACACCTTGACTGCGCAATCTTCAAAGAAGGTGCAAGTTATGTGGTACTGCCATGTGTTTGCATCAAACACCAGTAAATACAGACATACGAATGTGCAAAGAAAGCCCATGCTGACATGGTTTGTATTGTAGAGTACAAAAGACTTTGTATACTCCACTTTTAGACCTGTATACAGTAACAAAAGAAATGTCTAGCGTCCCACACATTATCAAAGCAGAAATAGCAACGTCTCTTTTCATCAGTCTTGCAATTCTCAAAAGACTGCACAGCACTGCCAGACATCCCATATGGTGAGTCTGATATTTTTACAAGCACCACCAGAGTCATCTGCTACACAAATGGAGCCACAGATTCACAGCTACAACCATCAACAGATATTTACTAGCATGACTCGGAATAGCAATGTGGTGCAGCTACTTCTCTGCGTATAAAAGCAACTAAAAATGCACTGCATGGCCTACAACAAAGCAAGTGGTTGGTTTGAGTGTAATGGTACACTCACAACCACAAACAGTTGCTAGCTGCACATTTACAAAATGCCTACTTAATATTTGTATAGCCATATTCCCAACACAGCATCCCATTACTTTCACAGTCCCACTAGTTCCATTTTTTCTACAACTATTATCACATACATATGAGGATGGAATGGGATATGACCGTAAGAAGCCAAAAAGAAAAACGGGCGGTTTGTTCAGGTACAGTCTTGTGATGTTTGCGAACACTTCAGATGTTCGGGGACATCAATGCCTACTTCTGCATTACAGGGTTGGTGAAAAGCAGTTTTTGGATGGCTTATAACTTTGGCGCCACTCAATAAAACTGCAATTTTGGATTTCTGTTCTAGACCCAATTCTGAATGGTTTTGCAAAGTTTGGTGGGATTCTGTCAAGAGAGGGCAAAATTAGAGGGGGGTGCTAAAATATTGTAAAGGCTTATAAATGTGGTGCCATTTGACGAATTACACAAAGTTTTCAAAAACATTTTAGATCTAGATATAAATGTTTTTGTAAAGTTTGGTGGGATTTTGTCAAGAGGGGGCTAAATTTCTCGGCATTTTTAAATGACTTATAACTTTGTTACCGTGAAGAAAGTTTCTGGTAAGATTATAGACCCAACCTTGAATGTTTGTGTAAAGTCTGAATGGGTTTTGTCAAGTGGGGGCTAAATTATATGACTATTGTATGCACATACAATTTGACACTTCTGAAAAAATAAAACATGGGAGGATTTCAAGCAAACTCATGTAAGCAGCATTGGCAAGGACCTTAAAGCATGGTTTTGCAAATGTGGCCACATTTTATTTTTTTAAGTGTCATAATGTAGGTACAAAAATGGTGATATACTTTTGGTGACTGAGGTATAGCCTGTGGCCAGATTGTCCTGGTCATGTCAAAAGGTCATGACCCGAACAATCTGGCTACTGGCCACGCCCAGGAGGGACGACAAATGGGGTTAAAGTGGCCATGTGGGACCGGCTATGTGGTAAAGGTATTCGAAAGTGGGATAGGTTTGAAAGGGAAAAGAAATTGTGCTCGTGGTAATATGGTTATAGGGTTCTCTCATTGCCTTCTGCAGGCTGCCATGGAAAGGGATAAGGGAACCTGTACGGAGCACCGCCTTCCCTTTCCATGGTGGCCATCTTGGAAAAGGATTTTCCTTCCTAGAGCGGAACGCAGGAAGAAAAATCCTTATTTTATTTAGCACCCCGGGTTACCACTTTTGGAGCCCGGGGTGCTAATGGTCTTCATCCCCCATTGCAGGGTCTGGAACGGGGAGAACAGTCCGGAGCCCTCATTATCCGCCCTCACTTCTTTTGGGCCGATAACTTGGGCTGCCGTGCCGTTATCCCCCGTTCCAGTCCCTGGAATGGGGGATGAACGCCACATTATTTCCATTAGCATAACACAAAATGCTAATGGAAATGTTGGAAAATCTTATTGAGTCTATGTACTTTACTGCGAAATGTAAAGTAGATGGAGTCTATAAGATTTTTGTTTTTAGTTCTATTTTTTAACTGAAAGATGGTTCCTTCCTTTTGTTGTCGTTTGATATATTTTTGCAGGAGAGGTTAGAATGTAAGGTGGGGAGGGAAAAGAGGGAAGAGGTACCAAGCACTAATATGGAGGGGCAGGTGGAAAGGGGGAAGATGTTGCGCGTGTGTTACTTCTATGGTAGGGGCAGTGTTTCTCATGCTCCTTGATTACAGCTTCCAAAGCACTTCGAAATTGCTTATGCCCGCAGAGTGGTGTGTTGCAGTATATACAGAGGACTGTTGTCTTCAAAAGATATGGATCAGCAGCCTCTTTTATTGCTTGCAAGGTAGCTGCTGGCATTTTGTGTCCAACAGAATTAGGCTGTGTGGTTACAGTATTGGTTGAGGAAGACAGCCTACTGCTTGCTAAGAAAGGAACAACCTCTCAGAGCATTGCAGTGGTTAGATTTGGTGTGGCGGTGGTTGGAGGTGGTCCCATAGGAGTACTTTCCAGGTAGTCCGCGACTGCACTCGGTGCATTTCACTTTGGTAGCTTTAGACTTTGGTACAGTGGTAAAGAACTTCCACACCCATGATTCTCTCTGGGTGCTAGAAGTAGGCACTTCCTCTACCTCCTGTTCTTGGTCGTCTTCATTGTCTTTGGAAGTACTGAGCTTTTTTTGTTGTGTAGGTCATCCAGTTGGTGGTGGCTCTTGGGGAGGAGCGATGGCAATAGCTGATGCCATTTCTAAGATAAATAGCAGTTTTGCTAATATTCTTCCAAGTATGTGCTTTTTACTAGATTGTTAATGGATAATTAATAAGTTTAGGTGTAGGAGCTGTGCAAGGGTACATTTTGAGCTTGAAAGTTCCTAGATCAGTAGAAAATGCAGTTCCGAAATGTCCTCGAAGCACGGACCTGATTGCGAAGAGCGGACGCGTTCACGTCATGTTGCGCGCGAGTACATGAGCACGCGGCACACCTGAAATGTGAAAGTAGGAAAGTAGGAAAGTCCATTTGAGCCAAGTCACACTTCAAAGCAATTCCCTAGAGAAAAAGGTTTGCATTTGAGCTAATTTGCATACCCACAATGCCTGGGTGTTGTGGCTCAGAACTGGAGGTGAACTTCCAGCAATGTCTACTAGGTGGAGTTGTGGAATGTGTGACTTGGCTCAAATTGACAATGGAGAAATCTCTCCCCCCCCCCCCATCTCTCCCCCTCTACCCCCCTCTCTCTCTCTCTCTCTCTTTCTCTCTCTCCCCCCATCTCTCTCTCCCCCATCTCTCTCTCCCCCCCATCTCTCTCCCCCCATCTCTCTCCCCCCATCTCTCCCTCTTTCCTCCTTTTCTCTCCCCCATTTATCTCCCTCTCCCCCCGCCCCCACCCGCAGGAGGAGTGGTGGTTTTCATACTTACTCTGAACTTCATCATTTACCATGGAATCCCAGACTACAAAAAGTGGACCTTTACAAAAACTGCTCAAAATGGAAAGATTTGGCTTCCTTCTCTAGCCCAAGATTGGCAATCTTCTAGTTATCAGATTCTCTACTCATGTCTGGATTTTAATATTGTTGCAACATGAATTACTAATATTGTACAAAGCAGTGGACTTTTGTGACAAAACCGACTTTCCATCTTTGATACCAATCTGATAGCAGTGTTGCTGTTATGATTTCCATATCTTTTTAGCTATTCTTAGTTCTGGTAACCAAATGAGAGGAAAAATCCAGCCATGACAAGTAAAGTTACAAGAAGTGAAAACAACAGCATCTCAGCCTGCCTGATCAGATTACAATCACTAGGGTCCCTGCTTCCTCAGCGTTTTTACCAATTTTCAACTTTGAGAAGGAGAGCAGAGGTATACCAAATCTGCTTACATAATATACACCTGGCTTTAATACATTAACAATTCTGAAAGCAAATGCCCCCTTTCTCCAACCAACCGTTCGATCGTAACATTGGACAATTCAAAACTGACGGTACTGCTGCACATAGTGCTTGTTTAAAAATGTAAACCAACAACAACACTTGCCTGTGTGCCAAAAAATTGGAATGTCCTTGCACATGAGAATCTGGTATTTTCTCTCGTGTTAAATAAAACAAAAATGGAGAAGCCTGCTGTTAAAATGAATCGAGCGTTTACTATCACAATAGTTGCGCATTAAGTGTGAGCGTTTAACCCTTTAAGTGCCATGGGTCCCCCCCCCCCAGTGCCAAGGCCTTTTTTGTCTATTTCGTTATGTCGCTATTCAATGCCTTATAACTTTGAGATATCTCGGCCGAATTTGGCTCCCTTTTTTCCCCCACATGTAGGCGGTCGTAACCCCACCCAGGAATCCTAGGTTGCTGTAGGGGGTGAGAAAAAATAACCAAAAAAGGGGGAAAATTGTTTTTTTTCAAAACATGCCAATAAAATGATGTACAAGGAGGCCTATGGTTTTTTTCCTTGTAAGAGCAAGGAACAAATGGTTTGCTGTGCTGAATTCCCCAATTTCCTCGCTTTCAGGAACAGGTTGAGTGGAAACGAAAAAAATTATTTTGATGTGGTTATCAACCTTTTTGTGAGAGGTAGGCGATTTTGACAATTTTTTGCCAGTTGGACATGTGTGGACGGAATGGAAGAATAGGGTAGGAAAGCCGAATTGGAGGACAGGAAGGCATACATTTCTGAAAAGTAGACAAAATTCTAAGTTTAGGAAGGGGTGATTTTCTCAAGTCAGGCAACAACTAGGTAGGGAATAATTCCATAGTTTGGGGAAAAAGCAGGAAAATGACCCAAATAAAAAAAAAGTTTTTAAAAAAAAGGCATATTGTGGACATGGTTGGCTTGGTACGGCAATGGCTTCTATGAATTTTGAGAAAAACAATGCTCTGCTACATTCCCCCGATGCTTGCAGTTAGGAAATCACACATTTTTTGTAGTGTTTCACAAAACAAGCAATATCACAAGCCAAAACCTGAGCCATGGTACACAGGAGTTTTATCCTTACGGCCTAAACAGACGTATTTAGCATATGTAAATCAGGAAAACCAGTGTGGTGAGGAACGGCAAACATACATTTTTTGAAAGAGCACAGGCAGACCTTTTCAAGGGTAGGTGACTTGTGCCGGTTACAAAAGTGTATGGTGCCTAAAGCAGCGACTAAATGTAGGGCACATTTGGGAAATGAAAGGGTTGTGGGAAATTAAAGGGTTGTGTGACAAAGGGCATCAGCAAATGGGTCGAAACGTTATGAAAACCACACAAACACCAAATGTCATAGCTTCCCGCGTTCCCACACGTGTCCCGATGAAAACGGTGCACCTAGCTGGGTGCCAAGGGGAAAGCCTAAAACATGGCTAACGCCAAGTCTTTTCCGACAGCTGAATTTCACGATTTTTTCAGAAGAGCACACCATCCAGATATGGGCCTAGCGTGTCCAAGCCACCAAGGAAAACGGGGAACCCCATGCATTTCCGAAAAGAGGACACCCGTGGGAATCCACAGAGGTCTGACTTGAGCAAATCAGCCCAGAATTTATTACCCAGAACCACCGGCAAAGTCCAAATTTGTGGGGGTGGGGGACCCAATTTCCACACATTTTACTCTGGTCACCCACCGAAACACGCAGCCAACACCACATGGCCTACCGTCCTGCGTTTCCACAGGTGTCCCGATGAAAACGGTCCCTCACATGTGTGGGTGCACCTACCTGGGCGCATAGGGGAAAGCCTAAAACACGGCTAACCCCAAGTCTTTTCCGACAGCTGAATTTCAGGATTTTTTCAGAAGTGCACACCATACAGATATGGGCATAGGGTGTCAAAGCCACCAACAAAAACAGGGAACCCCATGCATTTCTGAAAAGAAGACACCCGTGGGAATCCAAAGAGGTCTGACTTACGCAAATCTCCCCAGAATGTATTACCCACAAGCCCCGCCAAAGACCCACATGGGAGAAGGGTGCCCAAGGACAGGAATATTACAGCCGACTTTGCTGGAGCACTGGCTGGCCTGCGTTATAGCTTCTCCCCACCAGGGAGTCCCGGCAGTGTGCCAATACCTCCCTGAAGGGAAAAGCTGTAATGGAGCCCAGCCACAACTCCAGGACGGTTGGAGGTGATGTCCCCGGCCTTGGACATCCATGTACCATGTGGGTGTACCGTCCCCCAAGCATAGCGGCAGCTCCAGTGAAAACCCATTTGCCCCTTGCTACGGGCAGATATCTGCCCCCAGGGAGGGCTGCATGAGGTGCCCCCCCCACACTCCATTTGGGGTCGGGGGAGAAGCCCAACCCAAAACATCAGACAGTCCCTACAATGGATGGGGAAGTAGGGTTTGGGCACCCTGGGAGAAGATTGGCACACCAATGTGCCCATCTGCGCCAAGGGAAGTTTGATAGACAAAGAAACAAATAGAAAATGGCAGGTTGCACGGGGGGGGGGGACTCAGGGGCACCCTAAACCGCCTGAAAATTTTGAAATGTAATAGGGGGTGCCCCTCTCCACCTCCACCCCAAATGGAGGGGCGGGGCATCTCATGTAGCCCTCCCTGGGGGCAGATAAGGGGGGGGGCTGTCATGCCTTCCTCCCTGGGGTCAGGTGTCCCTTCCTAGGAGCAGATATCTGCCCCCAGGGAGGGCTCCATGACATGGCCTCCACTCCATTGTGGGTCGGGGGGGGGCACCACTCCTTCCAATTACAAAATTCCCCAGCCGTTTGGGGTGCCCCACAGCCCCCCCCCCTAAAATGCTGTCTAATGCTGTCTAACATTTTCACTTTTTTCCCTTGGTTTACCCAACTCCCCTTGGCACAGATGTCCACAATAGTGTGCCATTCTGCCCCCAAGGTGCCCAAACCCTACTGCCCCACCCATTGGGGGGCCTGTCCGACATTTTGTGGTGGCTGTCTCCCCCCACCCCAAATGGGTGGGGAGGCACCTCATGCAGGCCTCCTACGAATGGCTGCGTGAGGTACATCCCCCCCCCCTCCATTGGGGGGGCACCAAAAAATGTGGGACAGGCCCCCTAGTGGGTGGAGCAGTAAGGTTTGGGCCCCCTTGGGGCACATTGGCACACTAATGTGCCCATCTGCGCCAAGGGAAGTTTGGTAAACAAAGAAAAACATTGAAAATGGTACACTACACTTTAGGGGGGCTGAGGGGCACCCTAAACCTCTGGGGAATTTTCCAATGTAAGGGGGGTTGGCCCTTCCCCACACCAAATGAAAGGGGGGCCATCTCAATCAGCCCTCCGTGGGGGAGGATAAAAGGGGGGCCTCTCATGCAGCCCTACCTGGGGTCAGATGCCCCTTCCTAGCAGCAGATAACTGCCCCCAGGGAGGGTTGCAAACCATGGTCCCCAGTCCATTTTGGATGGGGTGGGGGAGGGCCACCCCCTTTCTATAAAAACAATTCCCTGGTGGAAATCTGCCCCCAGGCAGGGCTACAAGGAGTGCCCCCCCCTTTCCACTTGGTGTGGGAGAGGGAGGGCCACCACCCTTTCGTGTTCCAGAGGGCCACCACCCTTTCGTGTTCCAGAAATATCCCTGGTGCCTAGTGCCCCCCCCCCCATCCCCGTTGCTTTTTTTTGCATTTGTTTTTGAATTTGCACCTTCCCTGGGGGCAGATCAGCCCTCTGCCCCCAGGGTTATCCATATGTGCCCCCATGCTTTGGGGACCGGGGGGTAGAGGGCTGCTTAATGTAAACATCCCCCCACATCGCCCCGCTTGTAAAAAGAGATCCCTGGTGGTCTAGTGGCCATTGCTAGCCACAGATCGAGCACACTGCGCCCGATCCGAGGCCAGCAATGCTGTCACACAATGTGTTGTTGGAAAGGGGAGATTCTCCCCTTTCCAACAACACCCTCCAAACAAAACTCCATGGTGGCTAGGGTCCCCCAACCTCCTCACCCCTTCCCATTGCATTATTTTATTTTTTCATATGCCCCCCACCCCTGGAGGCACATGGTCACCCATCTGCCCCCAGGGGTCTTCATACATGTGGCCCCATGCTCCCTCCTCCCCCTGCATTCAAAAGATGTCCCTGGTGTCTAGTGGCATTGCTAGCCACAGATCGAGCGCTCTGCGCCCGATCCGTGACAAGCAATGCGGTCACAAAAGGTGTTGTTGGAAAGGGGAGACTCTCCCCTTTCAAACGACACCTGCCTTGATCTCTGGCTTGCAATACAGCCAGAGTTCAAGGCAGAGCAAGGTGGAGACTCACCTTGTGTTTTCACCGCGGCAGCCGAAAATGGCTGCCGCGGTGAAAATGCTCTCACTTTCAACGTGAAACTGAAGATAATCGAGCCCCCGGGCGGTGAGGAGGGACCCCCCCTCACATAGCCCAGGGACTGGATTACTGTTTTGTGTGATCCCTGCACAGCAGGGATCACACAAAACGAAGTGCCAAAAAGGACGAGCTATCTCGTCCTTGGCAACACGAAGGTAATGTCAAGGACGAGATAGCTCGCCCCTGGGCACTTAAGGGGTTAAACATGTTGCAGACGTGAAATTAGATGCATAAAACAGATGTTCGAACTACCGTATGTTTCATCACAACCCCACTGAATGCATAATTGTTGTGATAATATGGCGTAAAACATGAACAGGCATGCTCACAGTATTTGTTTCACATACAGTGCTAAATTAGGTATTTCAATGCATTTTAATTTTCTTGGATTAGCATAAAAAAAAAAAATCCAAGGTGTGCTACCTTTTGTTGTACCAACTGAACATATTACACTAAAATGGCACAACTTCCAAGTCCCTTGTGCACCTCATAAGAGGGGCACGGGGGGGGGGGGTTAGTCGCATTGCGAAATGAGTAACAAAAAGCAAGCTGAACATTACTTTGCCCTTCAGAAAAAATAAAGGGAATAATCCTCCCTTTGAACTTTATTGGCTGCAGCAAGAGAAAGCAGACCACTTGGCCAGGAAAAGACATAATGGTGCAAGGATTCTTTAAGTAATTAAAATGTAATATTTTGAAAAAATATTTAAGTGTGACCCCTGCATAACTGGTTCACAAATGGTACAGCCAGGGCAGTTTCTAGACAATATTGCACCCAGGGCAAAACACCCGAATACGGCCCTCCCAGATGACTCTTCTTCTGCTACCCCACACTGCATGCCCTCTCCAAAATCATTACAATATGAATACATTTTTGCATTGTACAAGTAGACAATCTATACAACAATATTTCATTTTCCATCTCATCTTTTCGTTTGTTGTCTAAATGGCGACGACTCTCCTAGATGATGCTGCTGTAAAAGCGTCATTGCTGCTGCGTGATCTACATTACTGTTATTTTCTCTCAATTTAAAATGGAGCAAGAGCCAATAGCTTTCAGTTGGTGAATACAGCGTTCGGAGGTCGTTCCAAATGCTTCGGCAGAAGAAAAGAAGATGGGAGTGAAAAGAAGGGAAAGAGTTAGCAATGGTGAAAAATAATGTAGTTCCCAAATATATTTAGCCAGGTTAGGTTTTAAGGAATGCCTTGAAACTACTTCAAGGCTCTGTAGGGGAATACCAGAGAAGTAGGTAGAGTATGAGGTGAAGCAGTCAGGTTGCTATTGGAACTGCACATCTCGACAAAGTATACCAGTACTTGCCCAATGGTGCGAGTGCATGAGCATCTAATGGGAAACCCTGGTATAGGGTGAGAGTTGCAGAGTATAGGATTGCATTATCTAGAAAATAGTATCAATGCAGGCATGTGATGGCACTAGCTGCCTAATGGTACAAGTCTTGGGCATATAATGTTAACTGGCTTTATGAATGAGACAATGCCATGCAAAAAGTTTGAAACCACGGATAGATAACACCGTTCTTCATTCTGAGGGCGATGAATAGAATCCCATTAGTGGGTAATAACACATTAATACAGGGCTTAGAAGTGGTCCATATCAATAAAGCTCTGTAAAAATAACCAAATTCTATTGTGCAATGCCAACATTTTTTATTTTCTTGTTTGTAGTTATACATTTACACATATTCAAATCAGAAAATAAAAAAAGCACAAGAAAAAAAAAAGTAAAATACATCATATAATACAGTTCATGGTGAAGAATTCAAAGTTCATTACCAATACAACTAATCATTATCATCAACATATACAATCTTACTTTACCCATAATAAAAGAAAAACAGTTATGAAACTAAAATCAAATAGTTAGGCCCCTTTCAGCCAACCTAGCAGCAGCCGCTTTCCAAACCTATACAATCGCAATCAACATACCCCTACTACAACCTGTTAGAATATAATAATAATAATAATAATAATAATAATATGCATTTTATTAGCCCTAAGCTAATCCCTTTTTGCGATTAAAGCCCAGTTCTCTTAATGTTCAAAAAGGGGTTGCATATGTCAGTCTCACCGAGTAAATCAAAATGGAAACGGGTTTGTGTTTTTTTCGGTCAGTCATTACAAGAAAAGATTGGGTCCGTGTAGAGTGCATGTTTTAGCGGCCTGGCCTTCACTGATTAGGTAAAATATTATTAAAGGCAGGTCCTCCCATTCAGCGAAGTAAGAAACGCTGTTTCAATATGGTTTCATTACCTCAGCTAAATGCTATGTAAAGACTGACTGCACTAAGCAGAGGTTAGTTACACACGGAGTCCGTTTTCAGCCCTTCCATTTTTGTTAAAAGCACGGAAGTTATCTTCAGTGACCATTGTTGAAACGAAGGGCAGGCGGGTTCTGCGTTTAAAGGACCTCAAACAC
Organism: Ambystoma mexicanum; assembly: GCF_040938575.1. Classification (NCBI taxonomy): domain Eukaryota; kingdom Metazoa; phylum Chordata; class Amphibia; order Caudata; family Ambystomatidae; genus Ambystoma; species Ambystoma mexicanum. The sequence goes on along the minus strand of NC_090935.1, from coordinate 967,063,327 downwards.
AAGTCACCGTCCGTGTACTAGGGGATAAAGCATGTGATTAAGGCATAAGCAAAGTAGAGACTCTTGACATGGCAACAACATCTGTTGAATAAGCAATATTGGCTTACCCTCTTGGGATTAAGTGAATTATTGTATATGCAGTTTAAATATATTTGGGTTATTATCTTTTGCAAATGAATAACAAGTGACCTATGTTGATGCAGGCTCAGCTTTGCATAAAAAGCAACCTGGTGGACCATTCAAGCACTTCACTTCTGCACTCGCCATAAATTGTTAGTGGTTTGAACTGAGGTCCGCTCGAGTGTTTATTTTTATGCATCTTGTATAGCAGTGCAAAAACTTACTTAATGGGACATTATGGTTCAGTTGCCCCAAGAAAAACCCATGAAATTCAGTGCAAGAACTTTTTTTTTTTTTAAAAAGGGACGTTCTAGTTACTTTGCAGTAGTAACTACCTTTGGTAAGTTAAGCAACCATAACTGACGCCACCACAATGCACTGCTAAGACCAACACCCATGACATCACTGATGACATCACATGTCTGGCTCCTTTTTTCTTTACTGACATATCTAGGCCACATGTTTTTTTTTTCCACTAACAGGCAGGAACTCAAAATTCACAAGGTATTAGTTTTGTAGACTTACCCTTCAAATATATTGTCACACTACTTTCCTTAGGCTGCAGTCACACCATATGATACATATGCATAGGGAAAGAAGCAGACTTGAAACACAGCAATCATTTCTGTGTATGAAGATAAGTTAGGTTATGAACACTTTCTGGTAGTACAGCTGTTTTTTTGCTTACTTTACTCTCCCTGTATATGCTCTCATTTTTATGTCTTGTAGTCTCTTTATATTTTGTCTGTAGGAATACAATTATGTAGTAAGCTGGGCTTTCTCAAATTTCATAGGTTTTTACCAGGATACCCTTAATTTGTATAGATGTAACATACAACATACGGAACCCCCTGGACCCATGCTGATAGCCACAGGGTATGCAGACCGTGCCACTGTTTGCGGAACTCGGATAGCATCCAAACTGTCCAAAAGGTCAGGGGTTCTCTTACACTGTTGTACCATGCAGCAAAGACACTGAACATGTAGAAAGAGCAACACATACATGAATTAGAAGGAAAAATGAAGTAGGTCTATAAACTCTACTTATAAAAGCAACAGAGCAATTGCATAGGGTATGCAACATAATGGAATGCACCCAAAAGAAAAATAACCTGTGCTTCCAACAATATTACCTCAGTGCTCCTTTACATACAAACTGAGAAGCAACTGTTAGGAGGACAACTGCAAAGTACCGACAGCAGACCTGTACTACTACGTGGTAAGTACACTACATGTTTTCCTATAACTGTACCAGTTTGTTCAGTGTACAATACTAGAAAACAATATTTATTTTTTTACTCAGAAATGGCAACCATGCTAGAATGGCTTGAAGAGAATTTCCCTCGGGAAGAAATGAGGGAACACACTAACTCCATTGGTACCCAACACAGTTTGAAAAGTAAGACCGTTAATACACATTGCTTACCTGACTGATATTTTCTTTAACAGTACATACAGGAAATAAAGGAAATGCCCCAGAAGCAGCAGCTCCTCCACAAGTGCATGGGCACATAGAAAATTAAACAAACACTGTACAAAATAAACTAGACAGCCTGGACGCAAAAATGGAGCAATTGCTGAAAAGATTTTGTACAGGGACATATAAATGCCACTGCCCCCACCTTACCCCTATCCCAGCCAACCATCCCCACAAATGCCATGAAAACAAATACATTATGAGGCAACCTTACTCCCTTCCTCCCCTGAAGCCCCACCTGTGGAATACCCTAATTCCGGTGCCTGTCTGGAAGGTCCGCATTCAGAATGGAGGTGTCCGTAGGACTCTGCTCCTGTCCACAAAGTTGTGACGTACTTTAATTAGTTCAGGGACCCTGACCCTGTCCGGCAGACACCTGGACGCAGGCGCATATCATCCCCTGGGTCCTACAAACACTGCACCTGTTCGGAACTGTCCGCTGCATGTGTGTCACACTTTTAATTAGTTCGGGGACCACAACACTGTCCGTAGGACACCTATGCGCATACGCAAAACGTATCCCACGCAATAGGTGTCCTGCGGACGGCCGTCTCATTCGTGAACGTTCGCGACATCATCATGTGACCACACCCACTCGGAGCGTCGGCCCTTATTCGCGGACTGGGGCTGGGCGCCCGAACAGCAATGCAAGGTGGTTTACTATGAAACGTCATCCTTCCCAAGGTCCCAGACCATGCCCCCGACAATCTGTGCACATTTTGGAACTTTTTGAGCCCAGCTTGGGGTTTGAAGTGTCCGCGTACCGCACAAATGTACGCAAACCGCTTCCCAGAACCCCTATAAAAGGCCACTCCTCATTCTGTTTTGGCTGACCAGGACAGAGCACTGCTGCACATTTGTGCTTTTGCTCTGCTAAATTGCTTTTGGCTCCTTTTTAGTTGCTTTTGGTTCCTTGTAGGAATTGCTTTTGGCTCCTTTCTGGTGACCAGGACTACTGAGCACTGTGCAGGTTACTGCTTAGCCGTTTGCTTTTTGGCAGATTCCTTCTACTTGGATAATGACATCCATATCTGCCTCTCTTGCTGACTCTATCTCAGCAGCATCAACACCCCCACCAAAACAACCACCACCACCACCACCTCCCCAAGAGCCTGGGGAAGGGGACTGGCGTGCCGATGCAGAGGAGGAACAAGAGGAAGAAGAGGATGAGGTAATGGAAGTTCTCACTACCAGCTTGCAGCTGAAGTCTTGGTTGTGGAGGCTGTTTACCACTGTTGGAAGTAAGGCCAAGGTTCGCTGCACTGACTCAGTCGCGGCAAACCTGGGCTGTACAGTTATGGGATTACTTCCATGCGGCGACACCCAAGATCCAATCAAAAAGCACTAGTTCGGAGGGTCATCCCCTTCGAACAGGGTAGTAGATTGAGTTCCAGTGCAGCATCCTCGACATCCGCTCCTGTCACCACAAGGGACACTCCTATGGGACAAAGGATTCCTCAAGCAGCCTCACAGGCCATACGCGCCGCAATGGATCCTTACCCTTCAAAGGTCACTGTTTTGTGTATGTACTGCGATGCAGTACTGTGCAGGGGTGAGCAGTGAGGCTGCGGTCCAAAATTACAAAGGAAAGTGTCCCCTACTCCCATGAGGCGCACCCAACATCTTCCTCTCTCCATCTGCCCTTTCTTATCCCTGTGGTTGGTGCCCCCTCCCTACACTTCCCTCCCTTGTGTGTTGCATTTAAAAAATCCAAATAAATACACAAAACTAAAAAAAAAGGCTCCAGAGCCACCTTTCGCAGTTTAAAAATATAAGTCCCAATGAAATGGTGCAGGGCCCTACGCATTCCGGAAAGTCAGGACAGCACGCTAGTCCACAGACTTCTCAGAAATGTAGGGGGTGATGCCATCAAAAACATTGCATTCTTTTCTGGGAGAAAGTGGTGGCTCTGAAAAGAGCCTTTTTGGGGGCGGCTTTGTTCTTTGTGAAAGGTTTCAAGTGGACAAACTGTGAAAATGCTTGCTACAGTTGCAAAAAGGGCTGCAATGCATTTTGGATATTTCGCACACAAAAAAAAAAAAGCAGATTTCCAGCATCAGTAAGATGGACTCCATATAAGCGAAAAATGTTGCTACAAAATATGATATTTTCATTGTGGAAGGAGGACATGTCAACATCTCTCAAAAAGGCGCGGCCTTGTTCAGATTGCGGCTCGATTTCTCCACTTGCGGACCAAATGAAGAAGAGCGCAGCCACATCCATCTCTGGGTAATGTGAGAGAACATGTCCACGACTTTCCCGAAGTGCCTCCTTCATTGCAAACTGCAATGAGATTACGCTAGCATGTCCTAAAATGTTCCCTCCACAATGAATAATCATGTTTGTATGATGCTGCGTCACCAAAGTGGCACAAAGAGGAAGTAAATCCAGCCACCTCATTCCATGCACTCCATACTAGTACACATCCACATGAGACAGTCCAAGATGTGCAGCCACTCCACAGTGCTCTGCATGAACCTCCAACCAATGTATCCACAAGTCCCCCAAAATCCATACACTCTGCATCCTGAAAGCCATAGCAATAGCCATCTGCACTCCTCTCAGCAAACAGACCTTCTGCCACACTCTTTCCTTGCACATCACACCCAGGAAACCTTATTGACCAATCTCCTGGCCTTCACAGTCCCATTTCCATGCCTGTCATCCTCAAAAGCCTGGGATGTGGCACATGAGATCCGTGAACTAACACGGTCATATCGTGCAAAGCACGGGGGTGGGGGAAAACATTTCAATCAGGGTAGGGGATTTCCCCTTTAGTGGTGGCTCTGAAAACAGCCTTTTTAAATTAAAAAAAAAAAGACACCTTTTATTTTGTATTTCTTTTTTTGGTAACTTCCTTTACTCCTTATATCAGCCTCTTAACAGTACCCCTCGAATTCCGGAAAAACTGAGCATTGTCACTGAAAAAAAAAAAACATTTGCATGCTGCAGAACTACACCCATGCCTTTATTCACATGGCACCTTCCAACACCTGTCTGGGGATTGAACACATTTGTTTCGTTCCATTGTGCTCTTGGTAACATTTCAGAGAACACCACCTTTGCACATGAGAACATTTGCATTACTCTGTCCATGAAGGACTTCAACACAGTAATCAAACTTGGGGTACTGATGTACCCTAAATACTCTCCTCCACAGTGCACCAACAAGATATCTGGACTACCAAAAGTAGACATGTTTCTACAAAGAGAAACCAGCTCCTTCAAATTGCGTCCACACTCGCCCCACCACAAAACCTCCATGCCTGGAAGCCCAAAATATGTAGCAACACCTTTTGATTTTGCATATCTCTCCAGATCAACAACAAGCCTATCTCCAAGTACCAGACACAAATTCCTGCCATTTTCAACAAACAACCAACACAGCAATGACAAAGCACACCCTTAACACCTAGATAATCCCCATAGTACACTCCCATTTCCATGTCAAGTAGGCTGATCTGATTCATCCACATCTACATCCATCAACACAAACTACAGGTTTGCATACATTGTGTAATGTACACAGAAAACGAAAATTGCATGTATGTTACCAAAGCATAGCAAGTACATAGATGCATGCATATGAACAGGGCAGGCCTGCCACTTAGCATGCATAACCTAATCAATAATCATACTCTCATTTGTCCCATCAAGTGGCAGTTACATCACTTCTCTCACTAAAACACCTGCTGTAAAATGTCCAGAATGCACATAGAAAATGATAACTGCATGTATGTTACCAAAGCATACAAGTAAATATATTGTATGCATATAAACAGGGTGCCTGCCACTTGCCCTGCATAACCTATCAAATGATCATTAATTATCATACTATCATTTGTACCATCTCTTCACATCAACTGACAGTTATTTACAATGCTGTTTGCTTTCACATTTTTCTTGTACTGCCGACTAGCATAACAGCTGCAAACCACACATTTCAATTTCACCACCACTGCCTGTGATATTTTTATATAAAAAAACACCACGTTGAGAACATTTCCACGCCACATGCCAGAGCCAGATCCTTTGTCAAATGCCCAGAATGCACACAAAAAAGAAAAAACTGCATGTACATTAGAAAGCATGCCAAGTACATGCATTGCACAATTGACAAAATGCCCCATTGAAAAGAAAACCAAGAAATGCCTATGTGCATTGGAAATACTGCCATCTGTAAATTTGCATACATAAATGCAACAACTGAAAAGAATGACTGCACTCATATAGAAAGCATCTATGTATCAGAAACTTAAAAACAAGGGCACATGGCAACATTCTCCTTTACAATTTCTACCTCTTGCTGCCCTTTTTCGCACTCTACTAGGACTTCCACTAATCAATTTCCAAGCAAGGCGTAAATTCGTTTTCAAAAATTGATGAGCAGAGTTTGCTAATTAACATTTTTTTGATTAGCAAACAGACCCATTTGATTAGCAATTTGGTACTGATATTATATTTTTGAAAATCACCAGACGTTATTTGTGCCCAAAACATGAAATGAGCAACAAATACAGCAGTTTTGCATGCCGCGAAATAGGAGTCAGGCCTTGGAATTTTTTTTTTTTTAATTAAGCTAGACCTGCAGGTTTGGTTTCCCTATTCATCCTAATAGAAATGCACTCGACCCATAGCAATGGAGGAAAACAAACTTTAAATGCGATTTATGTACAATGGTGCATCTCACTACAAACCTGCTTTGTTTGGCACGCTACTGCCACCCACAAGCCAGCCATGCACTGAAATTGTTGTTTGACCTTTACTGCAAACAAAGTAAATGTTACATAAACGTTTCAAACATCTTTTGCAAATGCTACTCGCCAGTCATAAAATGTAATCGACTATGCGAGTGGCTGCAAAGACTTTGTGAGCCACAGCTGAGTGTTTGTAAAATGTAAAAGGTTAACTGCATGAATGGATACAAATATATAGATATGATTAAAAAAAAGTCTCTGAAAACAGATTGGCCAGCTGTCTCCTGCAGGTCGTAATATATAATGCAATCAATCAAAGCAAAGCGAGCTCTGGAGGCTAACCAAAGTGTTTGGTATTGTAATAGATCTCTAGATGTACAGATTGGATGGTACTATGGATCACTACTTTGCATAAGCATCTAGTTCGCTTTGTGTATTCATTATGTAAGAGGAAAGAAAGTAAGCAGAGTGGATTGCGAGGCAGGCAGAGAACTGGGCAAACTAGATGGAATATTGTAATTTGTGGTCATCTCAATTTCGGGGTACCTGGTATAAAGCAACTAGGTGATAATTTAGAATGTCAAGGATTATGGGTTCACTCATGGGTGGAGCATCAGTTGCAAGATGTATGTAACCTGCATCTTACAGAACTAGGTTTGCCATCAAACGCATTTGATCATATGATCATGTACATTTTCAAAAGTGTTCACTCATCAATATGATGCATCTTTCCCAATAAAATAAAATGTAGTTGACACTTAAATTTAGATACACTAACCTAAACTTTACAGTAAAGCATGGAGCTGATGCAGTGTTTTACAGTATCACTACTTTTATTATGCATTATGTAACAACCTACATTTTAGGGATGGAATTGCATGACTGTCTTTTATAAAATATATCATTTTCACACATACTGGTCTTTGCCAGACAGACTATAGAAAGCTTAATAAAAGTAGCATCATGATTATTTCTGGCTTGCAATTATTTGAAAATGAAAAAGGAATTCTTGCCTAGCACTCCCACACATTGCTTTGGCACTTAAGAGTGGAGGAGATGATTCCTGCTGCACTTTCTCTCCATGAGGACTTGCAGTGAACAGAGAAAAGTGGGCAAGGAGCACAGAGGTCAAGAGCGGAATGCAGATTGAGGTGTGCTTTCATTCAATAGGGCAACTTAAATAGCTATCTTTGCTACTCAAGTGACCATTTGATTAGCAAACTGATAGGATTGCATAGCAAATTGCTATGCGACACTGCTTATTGTATGCCTTGTCAAAACAAGTAGTGCAAAAACATCTCCCAAACTTCAAACAAATGCAGCCCAGTACGCCACAATTATCACTGAAGCACTGGCCCCCATAGCAACAATGCTAGTACTCCCAAGTCCCCACTCATATGCAGTGCTGTGCAGTTGCTGCCTGCCAACAAATCCTCCTACAATCTAAAACAAAGTGTTCCACTACTGCTATTAGTGTACCATTAACACACCTACCCACTAACTTCCTTCTTTTGCAATTGCAGTTAAGAAGTGCCTGCTGAAAGCCAGTGATTTCTGTGCTGGAAGATAAAACCCAGAAGAAACCTACTCTTCACCTCCAAAAAAGTAAGTGCAGTACTGTTGTAGTGTTCTGCCTGTTACACAGACAGTGCAGTGTTGTACTGTAGTGTAGATAATGTTATGTAAGCCCACAGCAGTAGTTTCACCCTTACTCATTGCAACTTGCCAGGTGCACTGTTTCTCTTGTCATCAGAACACCATGCACACTGAAGCTAACCTTTCCTACAAGAACATACACACATAGCACTATAACCATCCCAACCAAAACTAACAACCCTATGCACAATTACACTCCATGTATACCTATCCTCATATTCAAACACTCATCCACAGTACACACAAATACATTGCACAACTTCCAAACCCACAATTTCCTTTTTTCTCCAACAGACACATGACAATGCCTACCAAAAAGCAACTCCATAGAAATCAATGCAGAAACAGAGTAGAAAAAACTCAAGCCATGCAGAATGCCCATCCACCTCTAGCAGACTTTGTACAAAATAAGTCAAAAACAGCTAATACAGTCACTAAGCGAAACAGAACCAGGTAGCAGGAACAAAAACTGACTTCTTTTTCAAAATGTAAAACTAAACATATTAACAAGACCACATGGCCGAGGGTATGAAAAAAAAGGTAGACAATACTATTATGGGAGAAGAAACGCTGATTGCAAGAATATCCCCAACAAACTTACAATCAACTCTCCATTCCACCGAACAAATCCACCAGTCTTCAAATGGCAGTGCACCTCAATTGTAACGTGCAAAAACAATCTTTCAAATCTTTGCAGCAGTTCCTGAATCAGTATGTGAAAGCTAAAGACAAAATTAGAAAATTATAAACTATTGACTCCTGTACAGTGCGCAAATACACAGGCCTAAGAGGACTTTAATTAGCCTGCATTTGTGGACATGCTTGCAAAAGCACCTTCTACCACACCAACATGTTAGCAACACACCATTCTACTGTAGGATATCTTGTTCAGAGACTGTGCTATGCAAAAGGTCCTGCTTTAGCACTGGAAGATTTAAATGGCATTCTCCTACATGGTACAGCCAAAGAACTGCTTGAAGAAATAGACCGCATCCAAAACAGGTTTTTGGAACTGAAGAGTTCTTACAAAATCTAGTAACTTTAGAAATGATTACCGTCAACCTTCTATTACACACATACAATCAAGAAATAGCAAAGTTTAAAAGCACATCTGAAGTACCAAACCAAGTATGTGTATGTTGCCGCAGAACCTTTTATACAAAGAGCACCAAAACTGTAGCTATAACATACCAAATAGAAGACCATGACCAATCCCAATGGTTCCAATTAGCTCTCCATCTTATAGCAGAAAGCAAATACGAAATTACTAACCCCTCAATACTTTGGACATACTGCACTGCAAAACTTGACAATAACCAAATGCCTTCACAGGCTATCACTAACAACATGGAAATATTCCCACTGCCAAAACCACTCCAACAACTTATATGGGAGCATTATAATCTAAACAGTGCACCCCTGTCAAGCGATAATATGCCTTCAACCGAAAACAGTGAACCTGCCACTCTCTGAATTACTGAAAGGCATTTGTGGCAAAGTAGTTTATTTGCCATTAGATCTCATAGAAAATGAAGACTCTAGGAGTGCAATGGCCAATAGATCAATCTTTGATTATACTAGTGAATGGTGTACCCACAAAAGAAAAAAAATATGGCAGCAACTAGTAAACTTAAACAAAGTTAGAGAAGCCCTGCAATGTCTTAAAGACAACGACTACTACAGAGAAATAAACATTGAAGAAAATGAGAGAAACCAGAAAATAATTCAGGATTCCTCATCAACTGGACAATTTGAACTTCTAGATCCTACTACAGTCTCCAATATCAAAATTTTGGACCAGTATACAATTCACCCACTACACTCCAAAGACACCATTGACTATGCACTAGAAACATCAAATGCGGCAAGCCAAAGGATCTCCAATAAGCATATGGGAAGAAAAGTGTAGAAGCATGCGCCTTTCCTCTACGGTGGCAGATACCATGAAGGATACACACAAATAACAGCATCAGAATACCGCTCCTTACGAATGTATTCTTAAGACCCCAGATTCATACAAAACGTGGAATACATATTCCACCTCCTCTTTGAAAGTTAACTAGCAACTCTAGGTTACGGAGTTGCACACACATCGAAAACAGGTTCCAAATGTTCTAAACATGTCTGCTACATAGCTACTTCAAAAAAGGTGCAAGAGAAAGATCAGGTTTTACAGTCATGCATTACAAATCTCTTGGCAAACACACGTGGTATGAAAGAATACTGGTTCAGACGTCACACAGACGTACGGTGTATGCTACGTAACCTTGGCCCACCCACAGAGTTTGTCACTTTAAGTTGTGCAGAGTATGCATGGGAAGACTTGCACGATTTCCTATGCATAGCAAACAAAAACAAAAGCAGGCATACACATGAAAACACCAGGAGAACTCTGCTCTCTTGACCCTGTAAATGTGTCAATGTACTTCCATCATCGCGTTACTGCCATGCTGCACTTCATTTGTAATAAAACAATTCCTTCCCTCGGAAAAGTGGAACACTTCTTTTGGAGAAAAGAATACCAAGCCAGACGAGTACCACACATCCACATGCTTTTGTGGATTTAAAATGCTCCTAAAATTTGGTCAGGACAGTGATGCCACCGTTTTGCAGTTCATTCATAAATATGTCACTTGCGAAATCCCTTCAGAAAGTACACACAGTGACCTACATGCAGTTTCAAAAGACACAAGTGTGCCTAGTAATTTCGGCGCAAATATAAAAAGAAAGGCAAATACTACACCAAATCCTGCTTTGGTTTCCCTAGACCGGTTTCAGAAAAAGGAGAAGTAAACAACTTCATGTCTTAGACACAGTGTAAAAGGCAAATCGCCTAAGAGCACATAAAGAGCCAAAGCATCAAAGCAAATCTATGATTACAATGCAATCATTGCCCTCCTATGGAATGCAAACAGATGTGCAGTACATTGCAGACAATGCCACTGCAGTTGCACGGTATGTCACAGCCTACTTAACTAAAGAAGAGAAAACAGAGCTGAAAGACCTCTGGGATGATCGTCTGACAAAACACTGTCACATACATTTTACAGCTTTGGCATAAAAAATGCTCTCCCATAGAGAATGTGGCTGCTACGAAACCGCAGACCCTTTAACCGGCACTGCCTTGTATGGTAAATCTGAAAACAGTCTGGCTAAGCCTTGGTCCTTCTGCATCCAGAAAAAGAGTTCTCAAATCATACTAAGACATAGAAACAATAGCCAAAAACGATCCCAACAGCCAGGACATTTTGAAAAATAACTTATTGAACACATACTATCCAAACAGGAAACCATGTGCCTATACCACATAGCCCAAAATGTCTCATACAAAAATAATATTAAACCAGATGGGAAAAAAGGTAATTACACAGTCAAAGGTTGTGAGGGCAGCCTGGTTAAATTTAGCAAACGCAGCCTGATTAATCATATGAGGCCGTTGTTAAAAACTCCTCAACATAGAGCACTGTACTACATCTTCCTACAGCAACTTTATAAACCATGGTGAAAAGAAGATGTATTGGACACCCATATCTCCTATGAAGATGCTTTCAATGTAACTGAAAGCCCTATAACAGATAAAAACTTTACGCAGTACAAGAACATGTCGGACAATGAACGCCAACAAGAACTTAAAGCACAACTAAATGTAGACACTCCTGAGAGTAGTCCACCTTCTCTTACAGGAAGCCAAGAACCACTTGGACAGCCACTCATAGCAAATGAGGCAGCATTAGCCATTACTGAAGTAGAAAACACCATGTGTCAGTATGAGCAATCTGCAGAAAACTTTGCTCTACTGAAATCACAACTGAACAGAGAGCAGCGTAGCATTTTCCTAGAAGGAACTGAAGAAACTGAACATGGTGTGCAGCACAAAACTAAAACGTGTACCTGTCAAAACTATAAACCTATACTCCTTTATGTAAGTGGTCAAGCTGGTTTAGGCAAAAAATGTGTGATACAACTATCAGCAAGTTCCTCCAAAAATTGACAAACAACAAGCTTTCAGCTGTTGCAACTGCCCCCACAGGTTAAGTGCCTACAACATAGGTGGTGTTACTTTAGACCCATTGCTACTCCTTCCAGTAGAACACCAAAACAAATTAGACTACTACAGACTTTCAGCAGAATCTGCAGAGTTTTGAAGCAAATGAAAATGCTCCAAATAGATGAGGTGAGCATGGTGTCCAACCTAATGTTGGCTTTGATTCACCTCAGATTGCAAGAAGTCCTTAAAACAGACTACGAAGAACTCTTTGGAAGAAAACACATTGTTTTCGGAGATCTTCTATTAACACCAGTAAAAGTTGTACCTAGATTTAAAACCTTAGGACGCAAACTGTGCCGTAAGACACTTGGCAGCATAGGAAATGTAAATCTCTGGCAACATTTCCAATACAGAGAACTAACTGAAAACATGCTTCAGTCTGCGGGCCTCGCCTATGCCAACATTTTGAAAAGCATTCGAATTGGTGTGCTTTCTAAGGAAGCAAAGTCGATCTTAAATAGCAGACGCATCCATGAGCTACACGGACATAACACATGCGCTACTGATGTCATGGAACAATTAGCACACAAAAATGTAATCTGTATGAAACGTCATCAAGCGCACGTTTTGACGTGTATTTAAAGCGTTGCATTTCATTTTCTAATCATGCACCTTACAGGGAGCATCAGGCGGACCCAGAGCCTTCAATCCTATAATTAAGAAAAGGCAAACTTTTGAGCCAGAATATATACTTTGCTTCACCTTTATACTTTCAGGTAAGATTAGATTTCCCACATGTTTTCTCCAAAAGGTAAAAACATTACCATTTTGAAACACTATTTCCCTCTTACCTCTGCTCTCTTTTGTTTTTAAAAGAAAAGTATGAAATAGAAAATGTGGACACTCGCCTCCCTCCCTCCCCCTGAGTTAAGGAGTGATACCCTTATTTTGTAAAGGGTATGTGTTTTCATTTAACACATCTACATGTTTTTCCTTTGTTTGTGTGACAAGCGGAATCAATTTAGATTTTGGTTTGCAAAAAGACAATTGCTAATTGCAAAATGATTTCCTTTTTTTGTTGTTTGCAGATTCCATTTCATTGGAAATGTATGTTTGAAACTAAAACCTCTCCTGAGAGAGGCAAATTTTGAGAGGCAAATCAAATGAAAAGCACGATATACAAAAATATCAATAAATACATTGCATAAACTTAAAAAATTGCAATATCTTGTTTTTTCAAGTTGAAATCCAACAAACAAGGGAATAACATCTATAGTTGGAGCAAAAAACATTTCCCCCTAACATATTATTTTCAGGTTGTTGTTGTGTAGCAGCCACAACAAAAAGGGACAAATAATCATCTTTTGCTTGACAACTAACTTGCGTTTATAAAAATTAGAAAACAAACAAGGATCTCGCCAGGAATTGGATATCATTAACTGCTATTTAGAAAATTAACCGTGACTTAGTATATCCTACCAGGCTGACCCTGCGACCGCAACTAAAAAACACCATTGCTAAACGTGAACAGTAACTTAAACCAACTTGGTAGAAAACTTGCATTCACAATTAAATATGGACTCTGTTTTTGTAACTAGTGATGCAGTTGCGGAAGAGCTCTTCCTTAGGCAAAGCAGCAACCAACCTCTGCTCAAACTTCACCCAGCAACAGTCAATCATTGAGATACCTATTTGAGCACTTGGAATCATTAAGCAAAAAAGAATAACAAATGGTGGGAAATTAAGACATTAAAAAATGCATTTAGGCGGTAGCAAGAATACCAAGGGGCCTCAGAATTGGCATTTTTCCCTCATTTGATGAGGATGATAAAGCAGCACTGAATGATTGGCATGATCTTTTGATAAACAACTCAAAGAAAATGATGATACACATAATAAATCAATCAGCCAAAGTACATGAAGAAACAATAAAGGAAATTGAAAAAACTAAATAACAGATCAAGAAACATAACTTACCAGAAATCACATTTAAGAACTACCAAATATTGGATGACTACCTCACTAATTATGAACAGGAACCAAAAATTTAGAAGCAGAAAACTTTCATCAGGGATGAAAATTAATATACAAATCACAGGGTATATACATATCAGATAAAATTTGATCATCCAGGTAAAATGAAAAACAAAGTTAACCTGAGAACCCAAGTAGACATCAACATTTCACAATCATCCTCAACTGATAATGAAACTACTAGCGATTCAGACTCTAGACCAACTGAACCAAATTATATAGACCAAGCACCAAACCAATTGGAAACTACCCCTTTGGATTGTCCTTTTTTGGAAGAGCTTCAGAGATACAGAAAGAGCTCAAGAGCTCAAATACAAACAAACAAAAACAACACCCAAACAACGGGCACAAATCCAGGTATCTCAACCGAAAACATCATAGAGGCAAGAGGGGAGGAACTAAGAAACCCCATAGAATGTCAACCAGGGGTAAAAACAAGATCACAACATATGGGCAACAGGAGGTAGACCTTGTGGTGAATCTATCCGATTTTCCAGTAACACGAGCACTTAAATCAGCATTAGGTAAAGGACTAACATTTAGTCTGACCTTCCAAAGAGACTATTTTACAACACAACTTGACATCTACAAATTTTGCAGACGATTGAAATTGAAAAAATACTTTGAGGAATCTCCAAAAAAAAGTACTCTGAGCTCAAGTATGAGAGTACCGATTTCAGCTCTAACAGAAATGATTGTCGAAAATACAGTGTCATTGCTAAACATTACAGAAGATAATGAATACAGTACTGAAACATTTCTTGATAAACAAGGCATTCAGACTAATCTTGCAGAAGAAACCAACTTAAAAGCTACTTCAAAATGTATACCAAGCTTTCCAATGGAAAATATAAGTGATCTCTTTAACAAAGCCGTAAATGGCGACATTTGAAAGAATTACCTAAAAAATAAAAAACAAAAACGAATTACAATGTACCAAAGCAGAAAAGGAAGCCTTAGCACATCTAGCGAAAGATGAACACACTATTACAAAACCAGCGAACAAAGGAGGCAACATTATTTTGATGAACAGAACAGACTCTGTTCTAGAAGGCAAAAAGCATTTATACGATACAAACGTATCAGAAATTAGACCATAATCCACTTTTAGATCTGAAGAAAAAAAAAAAAAAAAAGAACTCCATGAACAAAATGGGGTTTGACCAAGAAATACTTTGTGAGGAAGAATACCGCTACTTAATGAGTAATAATTCAACCATGGCTACAATTTATTTTCTCCCTAAGATCCATAAAGACTACACAAATTTCCCCATCACTTCGCCCAATCATAAATGGTATTGGATCATTAACGGAGAAGATCTCGCAATATATGGATTTATTCTTGCAACCTAACTTCAGGTCTATCGTGAGATGTCAAGGACTCTAAGCATAGAATACAACAACTCAACTCCATACCTTGGGAATCAAATGTTCACTTTGTCACATTGGATGTTGTACAACTGTATACTAGTATACAACATAGTAAAGGAATTGAAAGTGCCTCATTTTTTCTCAAAACACGATCAATCTCATACAGTAAACAGAATGAAAGGATTATAAAAATGCATGAGTTCTCCTTGGAAAATAATATCTTCTGCTTTGACCAAGAGCTCTTCAGGCAAAGTCAAGGGACAGCGATGGGGGTTGAAATTTGCCCCGTCATATGCCAATCTACTCATGGGCCTATTTTAAATTAGACATGCCTGGATCCACGCAGCCTTCTCAGAAAATGTTTGGGGAAGGTACATAGACGACATTGTAATCATATGGGAGGGTGAACAGGAAACCCTGGACATGTATGTAAACTATCTGAACACCAATGAATTCAACCTATCCTTCATAAAATAAGAAAGTTCGTCCAACATCGAGTACTTGGACCTAGAATTATACATGGAGGACCAAGAAATCCATACGAAACTCTTTGTGAAGCTGGCAACAGCTTACTCCTTGACACTGCAAAGCATGTGATTAATAATATACCCTATGGAAAAATACTTAGTATTAAAAGTAATTGCAGCTCCAACTCTTCCTATCAAGACAACTTACAGAAAGCTATACCAAAGTTTATACAACGAGGCTACCACCCAAATGTTGTTAAACATGCAGTGCAAAAAGCAGAGAAAATCTCAAAGCATCATTTACTTACAGACAAACCAAAATCCAAATTGGAATTCTCAAAGCCAAAATGTATAACCACTTATAGCACGGAGGTGAAAACCTTAAAAAAAAAAACATACTTAGAAGACATTGGAACATCCTAGAAACAGACCCTAATGTAAGAATACATGTGGATGAACAACCCAAAATTTGTTTTCGACGAGCACCCACAAATCAGAATTTTTTGCATCTGTTATCTAAAGCCCAACACACTGAAATCTTTACAAATGAACCTGTGCTTGGCTCTTACAAATGTGGTAACTGTAAACTTTGTCCTCACGGAGAATGGTAAAAGAGAAATTACTCTTGCAAATGGTGCCATGAGAAAATTGATTGCAACACAACATATGTAATATATGGAATTACCTGTATCTGTCTGAAAATGTATATTGGCAGCACCAAGAGGACTCTAAAAAAATAGAATTTTTGAACACTTGAGGGCGATAAGGAATAAGGATCTCCGATACCCTCTTTGCCAGCATATATTGACGGAACACCAAAACTTTAATGAAGAAGATATCTAGATAATTGGACTGGTAACCACTGGTAATCTCAAATCTTTCGGCAGAGCAGAGTTTGCAGGATTTTGCTCTTGTGGACAACCTACAGGTTTGGGCCTAGGGTGTCTAAGCTGCCAAGGAAAACGAGGAACCTCATGCATTTCCGACACCCGCGGGAATCCAGAGGTCTGACTTGTGCGATTTGCCCCAGAATGTATTACCCACAATCCCTGGCAAAGTCTGAAATTTGGGAAATAAAAAACAATTTTCAGACATTTCCCTCTGGCCACCCACTGAAACACGCTTCCAACACCACATGTCCTACCTTCCCACAGGTGTCCGGATGAAAACAGTACTTCACATATGGGTGCACCTACCTCTGCGGAAAAGAAAGTGTCGACCATCCACAATTGGAAATGTGTGTTTGAAACTAAAACCTGTCCTGAAGATCTGTTCTAAATTGAACAGGAACGGTGAAACGCGTGTACCTATGATTAAGAAAAGGCAAACATTTGAGCCAGAATATATACTGCTTCACCTTTATACCATCAGATTCTATTTAATTGGAAATGTGTTTGAAACTAAAACCTCTCCTGGGAGAGGCAAATTGAATGAAAAGCACGATATACAAAAATATCAATAAATACATGGCATAAACTTAAAATAGAATTTAACTTGAAAAAACAAGATATTGCAAACAAGGAAATTATAACATCTATAGTTGGCGCAAAAAACAATGTTTCTCTAATTTATATTATTTTCTGTATGTCATTAATGCCAACCCTAGCAAGCTGTGCAGAATTCAATGAAACAATGTTGAAAAAAAGAAATGCAACCACTAGTGCAAATCTACTCCACAGACAAACTGGACGTGCACGTATGCTGGTACCTATGTGTCAACAAGCCACAGCATGACTATCTCTAACACAGCTGATTTGGAGAAAATGTTAAGATTGTATTTAAACTATAGAGTAATGCTAAAGCGTAACCTTGACATCCAATAAAGTTTAGTTAATGGAGCACTTGGTACAGTTGTTGGCTTCCAGACATACCCACATGACAACAGCATTCAGTTTGTCAATATTCAGTTTGAAAAACTTTCAGAAGTTAAAAGGATAGGACGCTCAACAGCCCGATTCCTTCTTTTCAAAGACATGAATGTACGCAGAGAACAGTTTTCTCCGTCTCTAGCATACTCAGTCACTATTCATAAATCGCAAAGTCTAACCCCAGAACAAGCATTGATTGACATTGGCAGCACAGTCTTTAAAGAAGGCATGAGTTACGTAGCAATGTCACTCCTGCGTACACTTGAAGGACAATTTCTAGTCAATTTTGGTGCAAGTAAAGTCAAAGCGGACATTCCTTGGATTGTAGAGTACAAAAGACTACGTGCACTCTACACACCCCATCTCAAAATGTACCCTATTCCTCAAAAAGGCAAACTTTGTCAAAGAAAACTAGAGCACACACCTTATACATGATCTCCCAACAGTACCACCAAAGAAATTGAAAACAGCTGGTACTCCATCAATTACCACAAGCACAGAAGGATGTACTGAAAATGCAAATGCATACACAACTGCACAAACAAAAGGAAAACTATCTCTTCAAAGAAACCACATTGACTTCTATCAAATGAGTCAGACACAGAACTGTCTGGTCCATTCAAATTTTCCAATAAAACTGCTACATTTGCATAACAATTTACACCAATCAATGTTCTATTCTAATTGCCTCCAATTGTTGAAAACATTTACTTAAACGGCACAGACCAGTTAAGTTTGCAAATGCTACTCCTTCACAGAAATGCAACAAACAATCCTGAGAACACACAGTGTCTCAGGAATAAGGCAGGAATTGGACTATTGTGTGGGAATGGTGAGATTCACTATAAATACACAAGATCATCCACAAGAATTTCTAATCTACTTACTGCAAGTACTGGAAAGCAAACTATAAATGAAATCTTCCAAATTTCATACAAGTGGAAACATACATGCTGTCTCTGCAGCCATGTGGTGAAGGAACAAGTCCCTAATGAGCGCTTTGTATATGTATCTATACCTAACTGTGATTCCATTCCAGAGCTTGTACAAAATGCAAACCATGGCATATTATGTACCACTTGCAATTCCGACAATCGTTCCACCTTACAGATACAATCACATATCCAATACGTAATAGTAATGCTTTTACAATACAATGCAGTTGGTACCAAAAACAACTGCAAGCTTACTAGCTTCACACACGGACAAGTATCACTTGGAAAGAAAACCTTCACAACACTATGCATAACCACACAGGAACCACAACCAGTGCAGGTCACTATACTGCGTACATTAAAAAGAAATGTGGATGTTTGAATACAATGATACTTACATTACTCTGAAGCAGAGATTACCAGCAAATCTTGCAAATGCCTACTAATATTCTTGAAACCGAAATGTACTCACTGATCTACTGCCCAATACCCATCATCACATATGAGAAACTGTAAACAGTTAGAGTACGCCAATTGATATCTAACTACAACCATAATACTGCAATATTACTTCCCCATTAATCCACCAGCAAAAATGAAAGTTCATCTGAGGAAACCCTTCACCACTTAAAGTATGAACAACCAGCATACACCAACTACTATATTACTGCACCCATAGTACTACAATATTTCTTCCAGAGGTCAAACTGCCAAAATAAACCTTCAGCAATCACAGTGCTATAAACATACCATCAACAACTTTCAAACTACCAACAGGTATCTAACTGGCCCCACAATCCTGCAATATTATTCTGCAATACCACAGTACGCAGAAAACATCAACAGCAAGCAAATGCATAAACAGATACTGCTAAAAAGAGAAAACAAATAAACAGACTACGCCAAGTGGTATCTAACAGCAACCATAGTACCACCACTTCCAAAACAAAAATCATACACCATTTCAATTCCTCCTACTGCAACAGTGCCTATAACCACAATACCACAAAGATAGGCACCTTAATCATTACTTTAAGCAGTGCACACAAAACAGAGTGTTCCACATAAATTAATGTAGAAGTTTTTTTTTTTTTTTTTTTATTCTGCATGGATTTTTTTCCCACAGATCCAATGATTATGCAAAAAAAACACAGGAACTGAGCACATTGCACAGTATACTTGTTTAAAGCATAGTACTTGTGAAGTACTAATTATGAGGATCCACAAACTGTACAAATGTCTGCAATGCAATGCAATGGTATGCAGACTTTCCATCGAAACATTTTCCATCAAAGGGTTTTCCATCCATTTTTTTCCAATGAAAAAATGTGCACTGAATGCATATTTGTGGGCTAAAGACTTTAATTTTGTTTAGGGTGTGTGTTTAAGGGTTAAAAACAAGGGGCTGGGGGAACCCCCCCAGAATTAAAAAAAAAAATATATATATATATATATTTCGGTGCACATTGTTTCGTTGGAAAAAATTCAATGATACTTACCTTCGATGGAAATAATTTAATGGAAAGACATGTAACCAATACGATATTCGGAAGTACTTCCTTTAACAAGTTATGTTTTCTTTTATTACAGACAATGAAAACGATTTCTCCTGCATTTCCACATACCACATTAGGCAAATCTGCTATTGTTGCTTGAACAATATTCTGCAGTGCATGCAAAATAGATGCACAGGGCCTCAACAATACACACAGCGAGTATACATTTATTGGTGTTGTACTTCTTTCTAATATGCAAATTGCATTCTATACACATTTATGCAGTCTATATGCCACTGTCAAAACGTTAAGTGTATGGCTGTATTATGCTGCAGTGGTTGTGGCCAGGGCCTAGACTCTTGGGTTCATGGCCTACGGCCTCTGGCCATGCACCCAAGAGTCTAGACCCTGGCCACAACCACCACAGCCTAACACAGCTATGCATGTAAACATTTGCCCACTTACCAAAACCCACACACCTAACCCAACCGCCTGAGGCCCCATCCACTTCAGTTGACTTATTGTTACAGTACTTCCAACAATGGACAGACTCGGGTTGCATACCCTCTGCACCCAAGACTCTACTAACTGCCCAAAACTAATACAGCATAATACCCATAAATCTGCCCAGTGGTCCACAACCCAAAACACAAGGCATCCACTTGAAGCCCCATCTACTACAGTTCACAAAGCATTCAAGTACGTGCAACTAGTCAGAACACTCTTCAGTCCAATAAGCCAGCCAACTTAGGCCGTCCTCACTTTTCTACACATACCATTACTGTACTGTAACGAGTGCCCACACCACTGGACTCTTCAGTGCATCACCTCCAGCCATGCACCCAAGACTGTAATAGCTGGTCACAATGAATGCAGCATACCACACCCTTGCACCAAACAATCTATTCACTGGCCACAACCCACACACATAATCCAGCCACCTGAAGCCCTGTCCACTTCTATACCCTTCCTCATATCTACATTCCACACCCCTCCCTAATGAATCCTAGTAGCAGGTCACAATCACCACAGCATAAGACAGCCATGCATCCAACAATCTATACGCTGCCACAACCCACACACACACACACACACACAACGACCTGAGGCCCTGTCCACTTAAGTACACATAGTATTCAAGGACATACAAGCACTCCACAAACGCTTACATGCAATAAACCAGCCACCTAAGGCCCTGATCACTTTTCTAGACATACTATTACAATACTTCAATCAGTGGCCAGACTATGACTCTTGGGTACAGCTTTTCCCCACCAGGGAGTCCCGGCAGTGTGCCAATACATCCCCGAAGAGAAAAGCTGTAACGCAGCCCAGCCAGAACTCCAGGACGGCTGAAGCTATGTCCCCGGCCTTGGACATCCATTTACCATGTGAGTGTGCCATCCCCCCAAGTACAGCAGCAGCTCCAGGGAGCCCCGGCAGGGTCCTCGTCCCTCTCCCAAGGGAAATTCTGTAACGCAGCCCAGCCAGTGCTCCAGGATGGTCGGGGGTAATGTCCATGGCCTTGGTCGGCTGTCTCCCATGTGGTTTGACCATCCCCAAGGCCAGCAGCGGGTGCAGGGAGGCCCAGCAGGGTTCCCAACCTTTCCCAGAGGGAGCAGCTGTAACGCAGGGCAGCCAGAGCTGCGAGATAGTCGGCGGTGATGTCCCTGGCCTTGGGCAGCTGTCTCCCACGTGGGTTGACCATCCCCAAGTGCAGCAGCATCCCCAAGTGCAGCAGCAGCCCCAGGGTGCCCTGGCAGGGTCCCCTTCGCTTCCCGGAGGTAAATTCTGTAACGCATCCCAGCCAGACCACCAGTATAGTTGGGGGCGATGCCCCTGGCCTTGGGCAGACTTATCCCATGTGGGTCGACAATCCCAAAGTACAGCAGCGGTCCCAGAGCTTTCCCAGAGGGAAAAGCTGTAACGCAGCTCAGCCACAGCTCCAGGCTGGGCTTGGGGGATGGTCGACCCACATGGGTGATGGGTGCCCAAGGCCTGGGACATCACCCCAACCATCATTGAGCTCTGGCTGGGTTGCGTTACACCTTCTCCCTGTGGGAAAGGACGGTGAGCCCGCTGAGGCTCCCTGAAACTGCCGCTGGACTTGTGGATAGTCAACCCAAATGAGGGACAACCATCCAAGGTCAGGGACATCAACCCCGACCATCCTGGAGCTCTGGCAAGGCAGCATTACAGAATTTCCCCTTGGGGAACCGACAGGGACCCTCCCGGGGCTCCCTGGGACTGCCGCTGGACTTGTGGATGGTCGACACTTTCTTTTCCGCCCAGGTAGGTGTACCCATATGTGAAGTACTGTTTTCATCCGGTTTTCATCCGGACACCTGTGGGAATGTGGGAAGGTAGGACATGTGTTGTTGGAAGCGTGTTTCAGTGGGTGGCCAGAGGGAAATGTCTGAAAATTGATTTTTATTCCCCAAATTTCAGACTTTGCCAGGGATTGTGGGTAATACATTCTGGGGCAAATCGCACAAGTCAGACCTCTGGATTCCTGCGGGTGTCGGAAATGCATGAGGTTCCTCGTTTTCCTTGGCGGCTTCGACACCCTAGGCCCAAACCTGTAGGTTGTCCACAAGAGCAAAATCCTGCAAACTCTGCTCTGCCGAAAGACTTGAGATTACCAGTGGTTTAGCCTTTCCCCCCCTCTCCCCCATCGCGCCCAGGTAGGTGCACCCACACATGAGGTACCGTTGTCATCGGGTCATCGTGGGGACGTAGGAAAGTAGGACATTTGTTGTGCTCGCTTGGTTTTCATAACGTTTTTGTACATTTGTTCCTGCCCTTTGTCACACAATCTTTTCATTTCCCAAATGTGACCTACATTTAGTCGCTGCTTTAGGCACTTTATGCTTTTGTAACCTGCACAAGTCACCTACCCTTCAAAAGGTCTTCCTGTGCTTTCAAAAAATGTATGCTTGCCCTTCCTCACGACATTTGTTTTCCTTATTTACACATGCTAATTACGTCTGTTTAGGCCGTAAGCATACAAATCCTGATTACCATGGCCGAGTTTGTGGCTTGTGGTATTGCTTGTTTTGTGAAACATCACCAAAAATGTAAGATTTCCTAACTGGAAGAGTCGGGGGAATGTAGCGGAGCATTGCTTTTCTCCAAATTCAGAAGCCATTGCCTTACCGGCCCAACCATGTCCACCACATATCTTTTTTTATTGTTTTTCTAGTATTTTTCCCAAACTATCGAATTTTTCCCTACATAGCTGATGCCTGAGCTGTGCAAATCACCCCTTCCTAAACTTGGAATTTTGTCTACGTTTCAGAAATGTATGCCTTTCTGTCTTCTCATTCAGCTTTCCTACCCTCCTCCTCCATTCCGTCCACGCATGTCCCATTGGAAAAAAAAACGCCAAAATCGCCTACCTCTCACAAAGCCTGCTAACCATAACAAAATGTTTTTTTTGTTTCCTCTCAACCTGTTCTTGAAAGCCTGGAAAATGGCGAATTCAGTACAGCAAGCCATGTGTTCCTAGCTCTTACAAAGAAAAAAAACCACTTCTTTGTACATCATTTTATTGGCATTTTCTGAAAAGAAAAAACAAAAAAAAACAAAAAAATGTTCTCCCTTTTCGGTTATTTTCTCTAACCGCCATACAACAACTAGGATTCCATGGTGGTGTTATGATCACCTACATGTGGGTTAGAAAAGGGGGGCAAATTTGCCCGAGATATATCTCATGTAACAAAATAGTTACAAGGGATTGAATGGCGACATACCGAAATCACCAAAATAGGCCTTGGCACTGGGGGAGAAACCCTTGGCAGTTAACTGGTGAAACACAAAGGGCCTCATTACGAGTCCGGCGTTAACCGAGGCGGTAAAACCGCCTGGTTAACGCCGGACTCGTATTACCATTCCGCCTCCGTGATTCCCGGAATTACCGGGGCATCACAACCCCGGCTTTCCGGGAATCACGGAGGCGGAATGGTGTAAATCCCCATTCCCATTGAGTCCTATGGGACTCAATGGGAATCGGGATCATGGAAACACCGGCAGCATCTTGTAATGCTGCCGGTGTTTCCTCGTCCGCCTGCAGGCGGGCGGTGTTAAACCCGCCAGGTCAGACCTGGCGGGAACATCACCTCCCGCCTGCAGGGGTCGGGATCAGGCGGTCCGGAAACAACGGTGGCGGCGGGTTTACCGCCACCGTTATTTCCGGACCGCAAGGGTCGTCATGAGGCCCAAAGTCTTTAAAACACTCATGCAGAGGAGTTGAAAGAGGCAGAGGGAAAGATTTGAATCTGCATCTTAAAGATCTATTCTATGCATTCACAAATAAATCTGCAAACCTACAATATAATTCATCGACACTTAATTGTTGTGATCTGAAAAAAGTGACAACTAAACACACTAAATGCGATGGCAGCTATGGAGGGCAGGGTAGTGTGCCAAACTTAACTTGCGTTTTTTTTTTTTTTTAATTCCTCATATACAGTAGACAGGATGAGCCAAAGCGCAAACCAAAGAGTACCGAGGAGTTTCCTCTGGTATGGAGGAAACGTAGGTTCAACCCTACGCACCGCATTCGGGTAACTGGGCTGCACAAGCCCGCATCTAGCTGTTCCAAAGACACAGCCTTAGAGTCTCACAATTGCATACCAAAACAAGTTCTTCGTTTTTGCCTGCAGAGTTCAATAATCATAGGCGGTCTGCCACATGAGCCCATGAACACGCTCATTGAACTTCAAAAACAAACAAATATTTCTCCTGGAACATTTTATTTTTCAATTACCATAACAGGTCACATGTTTTATCATGCAACATTAACAGTGCAAACAAAGAGTCGCCAGACGTGTTCTTCAGACCCTGCCCGTGGGCCATCAACTAGCTACAAAACAAACAGAAGCGAACCCATACAACGATCAGACGAGAACCAAATAGGTTTGTAATATCAAACATAAGCAATGATTATCATCACAAAGTCAAGCTTCGCAATAGATGAAGTGAATAAAGTCCGAATTAGCACCAAGCGTAGAATAGAAACGTACTTTTGCATTTAACAAAGTACATTTTGAAAACAACCCTCCTTTACGTTCACACCCCCAGACATGATCTATTTATTTCAAATGTGGTCGAATTAGCAGAATAACTTCAGCCAAAACGTTGGTTGTACTATGCCCGAGTTCGCCCCCATGACTTACGAGCAATTCAGCACATTTGAAGGGCAAGGGCAGGGCGGGGCAGGATAAAATCAGCAGATGTGCAAAACATTTTTTTTTTTCGCCTTCCAATTTTAAAATGGGATTACTTGTTGTAATCTATAAAGAACTGCGTTGCGCTGGAACGTGATTTTGCACCTTTTAAAAACAATGGGACTGACACAAAAAGATGACAAACAAAATTTGTGTTTAAAAACACATCAGGGCTTTTAAATAAAAAAGTATAAATGACTCACCAATATAAGACTGTAGCAATTCATTGGTGTAAACGGGTGCGAAATCCAGTTATAAAAAACATCCGTGCTGAGAACGTGAGCATTAAATGCACCTCAGCTTGTGTAGCTACGCATTAACCATTTCAAAAAACATTGTGAGACACCTCAGTCATAAAACATATCTAGCACTTGTTCACAGAATCATTTAAGTAATAATTATTTTTTGGTGCGTGTGCCATGTGCTTTTGGGGAATGGGGAAACTGGGATTGGAGCCCAGGTTTCATTGTGTCTCAGTTTGCAATTTGACTGCAGGATACATCTCTTCCCATCCGATTCCATCCATCTTTAGTTTTAGAACAATGTGAAGAGATGATGAAGAAAGAATTTTTTGCTAGAGCCGAGGTCTGGCTTCGCTCTCGCAGCCAAACATGAGCCAACACAGCAAAAAAGAACCATACGCGGTGTAGAGGAGGTCCCAGATACGGCCTGCACCCCAACCCCCCCCCATTTTGAGGTACCTGAAGCATACTCGCCAAGCTATGTGACGTAGAAGGATAAAATAAACCAACAGAGAGCCACCGTATGGCTCTGTCAGAAGGACTTGTATACCTATCAAAGCACCAATAACCAGACAACCATGGGCTGCACAGTATCCATTGAGACAACCATACCAGCAGTTGACACAAAATGAAAATGATGTACAATCTGTCCCTCAAGAGACCCAAAGGGCCTTAATCGAAGGCAAATGGTGAACAACACATGGGCCCAGACAGACGCACAAGACACAGATTAAAAGAAGTCACACAAGGATGAAATGCTATGGATACTGACGTAATGGACTTCTAAGAGGAAACAACGTTGCAGCACGAAGAACGTAACCATGAAGAGAGGATGAAAATATGCAACTGACTGAATGCATGTAAATAGGCTGGGAACGCAAGAAGCTAAGCAAACGGTACTGCTTGCAATGCTTAGTAGAAGAATAGAGCAGCAAGCGCCAATTATACATCTACCTCAATGAAGCACATTATAGAAGTGCGACTCCATTTTGTAAAGCAGAATCAAGCCCAGGCTGCAAGGGGCAAAACAGGCTAAGATTCATATTCCAGCCAAAGCCAAGGGAAAGAGCGGAATCGAAACTCAGTAAGAAGCAGCTCAATGCCTGGGAATTCGAGGTCAACCTAAGGAAGGGAGGAGAGCGGCAGCCTCGAAGAATCGAAACTTCAGAGCATACCAGCCAGCCAGTGAAGGTCGAGATAAAGAGGCCCCAGGCAGGTGGCGAGGCTATGGAAGAATCAAATACACGAACAGGAAAATGAAGCAGATTCACAGTGAACAGACACGTGACCAGCCAAGGGCGAAGAGGTACCAACGTCTGATGTCACCCAGAACCCGAGGATGCCATAACTTTTCCTGATAAGAAGCTACAGTTTCGAGGCCATCCTAGCCAACTAATTGACACATAGCCCTAGAAGTACTGATTGATGGAAGAAAGGCAGGGTGAATCCTGGGGCACAAGGCACCTGGGTGTCCATTCTGCATGCTGCTAATTAAAGTGGAGATTTATGTCTAGGGGTGTAACCTACCCAATCACAATGGACTAAATAATCTAGGGTCCTATAGCTTGTAGAACCAATTAGACGTCGTACCTGTAGTGACGTCTATCACGAGTGATGTAGAGGGATGGGCATAGACGGCCACCCGATAAGAGTTATCCAATCCTCATGCTCTGTTACCATATACAGATAGCACCTATACTTAAGTGACCTTTTCCGACCAATAGAATTGCATGTCAAACTTACAAGTATTACACGTCAATGATGACGAGAATTTGCTATAAAGGTTACTGTTTGCATGAAGAAATTGGAAGTTGTAGCGAGACAGGCGATCGCAACACTGCAGATTTCCATTTGTTCCGCCGTTTTTTGTACTCGTCATTAAAAGAACTTCCCTTTGCCAAACCATTGAGTTGTCCTTATTGATTTGTGTTGGAGTAAGAGAATCCTGCACCCCATCCTACACAAGGTGCAGCTATCTCATCTTAAAGTACTCGAGGGTGAGCTCTGACCTATGGTCCCATCAGAGGTCCCTCCGCCTTCTTGTACACTTGGTTGCAGAGGATGGTTTTGACCATCAATTATTGATAAGACACCTATTGACCGACGACGCGAAGTAACTCTAGGTTTTCGGCAATATCACGAGTCCTTCACTATTCGGATGAGTAGACTGAGAAGCTGCCCATGGACAATGATAGTGTAAGTCCATAAAAAACTGCAGTGGGTCTGAAGGAACCTGCCTTTCAAAGCATAACCCTTCACATTCCTACGGGAAGCCGATCAGATGAAAAGACCGGAACAGGCAGTAAAGGAGGGGCGGTGATCCCAAAGATCCAGAGAGGAAACATGCGAGCGGTGAGTGAACCAAAAAGGTCAATATTTTGGCAAATATCTTTTAGGCATTAGAACAAGTAAAGGAAAAGGTAACGGGGAGGCGGAGAATAAAAATAGTCAGAAGTAGAGAACGCTGCATATATATATATATATATATATATATATATAAGGGGATAATGACTCGAGCATAATAGAGAAAATAGTGGTTACCGGGATAGAACACACGAGAGAAAAACAGAGGATACCAGGAAGGACACCTTAGATAAAAAAGTGAGAGGATTCGCCTTGTTCCTGCGCTTTAATATAGCGGTCAGAAGAAACGTGACTCAGTCCCACATAATAGGGAAAAATTAGGCTACTATGATGATTAAAGACGTCTAAAAGGGGTTTGTTTAAACTCGATATCGGGTATTGATTAGAAGGCAGCGATATATGTGTCCAGCTGGTGTCTGTCTAGTCTGTCAAGTGTCTGTTGTACATGTTCTGTTGAAGGTCACATGTAAAGAATTGTGTATCACTGATTGGTTGAAGCGTAGCTTTTGGGTTTTACGCGATTCCGTAGCTGAGAGGGAATCGCACATGGATTGATGTTCTTGAAGTAAATTGATGATATAAAATTTTGGCGGAAAAGATTGGATAAGAGCTTGCAGTATTTGGTACTCCCTCATATTGTTGGAAGGCGACATTGCATGAAAGTATTGTTGGTAACAGAGTCCAAACATGGAGGCGATTACCCCACTTTCCCACTTATGTAAGCAGTTGCCCAAACATGCACCCAAGCATAAGAAATATAGCACCAAGTGGATTAAGGATACAGCCCACAAGATGTTTATGCCGTGGCCACAGAACGGGTCCCTATCTAAAGCCGTCTTACAGCATATGACTTATCTACATGCCACATATACAATCAAAAAAACTAGAGAAACGTCTTGCTGTTCTAGAACTTTGGAAAATGTTCCAGCAGCCAAAGGAGGAAGAGCCTCCCGCAGACTGGATACTAAATGTATGCACGGAGGGGGGTGAGACGCCAACTGCGCCACCACCCCGCCTGAGCCAGAAAACGAGGGAAGCAAGTCAGAGAGACTCTACCCACTAAGAGAGCTAAAGGCAGCTACGGGATATAGTAACCCCGCATATGAGCCACCTGCGTACAGTAGTGACAACAATAAAGGGAAGGATCCAGAAATTAATGTTACCTCCACAGTCCCGAGGGATAAGGAGAGACGTGATGATGAAAGGAAGGATCAGGCACAGATTAGTGCACCTCTCAATAAAGAGAGTGAGAGGGAAAGAAATGGAAAGTGAGTGAAGACAGAACGGATGCGATAGCATTCGCAAAAGACCAACCAATGGTTGGGAGGACAGATATTATTGAAACTCGATGGTAAAGGAAGTGATGATGTGAGACCGAGAGAGAGGTCTGATGAGGCACAGAGAAGGGAAAAGGAAAAGGAAATAAGGGACGAGAGAATAAGAAAGAAAGATAGGCTGAGGCGAGAACAGCTATATCGCGAAGAGCAAGAAAAACAGCTTGTTCGCAAACAGAAGGCAGCTTATGACCAGCACAGACAGAATCAGCAAAGTTTGAAAGAAGAGCAAAGAGTACGTGAAAAAAGGATAAAGAGGCGAAAGGATGAGGAAGTTAGAAGGGCAAATGAATGTAGAAATGAAAGGAGAAGGGAAGAAGATGAGACTAGAGAAGAAGCAAGGAAGCACAAGGAACTTGACGATGATCTAGAACGTAAGCGTAGACAGAGGGCACGCGATCTTGAATATTTGGAGCGGGAAGTTTAAAAAACCAATCCTGTTGCAGAATGGGAAGATATTGAAGAGTTCTTTCCTGCGTACGACTGAGTACCAGGCATGAGTGGGATGAATATCGAAGATGACTTCGACACCAGAAGCATCGGGGAAACGATCGATAAAATATATGATGAAATGGGGTTGGAACCAACATACCACGGGGGAAGGGAAGACGAGTGTTTGGAAAGCACTCAGCTATATTACACAGAGGATGTCACCCGAAGTAGCGGGAGCAGGAGACAGGCTAGAAATTAATAAGAACGACGAAGATGCAAGGAGTTGTGCGTATTCGGAACAATCAATGTCCGACTCCGGAGGGGAAACGGAGGACGAGACAGATGAAGAAGGGAGACGGCGTGAAAAGTGGCTCCCAAGGGACAAAGGGGTACGATGGTCAGACGCTAGCGAGTCCGCACCTAGGACATCAGAGTCTGCCGCGCAGCCTGAACGGCGAGAAGGAACACCCCATGGTCCGAGGGGGGTGTCAGCACCCGCCTATGCAGACAATTTGAGGACATTGCCAGCTAGACGTCGATGCAGGATTGTTACCCCGGCAATAGGCAGGAGGGCCATGGGGAAAGAGAAGGAAGACTGCTCATTCCAATTCCCGTTGCTAGAAAAAGGGGGAGCGAGACCACAATATATTCCATGGCCACACATGGATCGTGAGAACCTGAAAAACAAGCTTCCAATGTTGACATCAGGAGCCGGGAAGTGGATACACAAGTTAGAAAAAATGACAGGGGGTGTCACATTAGCTATAGGGGACATTAAGCGTCTCCTGATCGCCATACTTGGTGAGAGAGCAGATGTGTGGAAGCGGGCAGGCTACCCTGGGGTAACCATAATTAACACTACCCATGACGGAGCACCATTCAATAACTGTAGAGCAGCAGTGTGGAAAGCGCTAGTAGTGCTGCATCCAGACACTTCCGATATGGGAGCTACAATGACTCAAAAAATGAAGGAGTCAGAAGATCCGTTGTTTTATATCCAGAATTTTCAAGACGCGTGGGTGCTCGAAACGCATGTATCTTGGACGAAATCTATCCCTGTATTCTACCATATATTGTGCCAAGGGTTGCCTGAACCGGGGCAAAAACAGTTCAAGAAGATGGTAGGAGTGGAGGCTAAACCTTGGGCTGAAATACAGTTGACTATTGCACATTACTGTAGATTGTTGCAAGAAAAGAATCGGAAAAAGGAAGCAACTCGTAGGGGTGAGCAAGCGAAGCTGGTGCAAAGGAAATTATCAAAGTATGCTCTCGAAGGAACCATGCTGACAAGCCCAGCTGAAACGAATGTACAACAGGTGGCTAACCCGCAACAGAACCAGGGTAACGTGGGATTTTACCCAAGGGGAAGGGGATTTAGAGGAAGAGGATGGCAGAATAATCAGGGAGGGTTTCAAAGTAGTCTGGGAGGTTTCCAGAGTAATCAAGGAATCTTTCATAACATGCAGATGGGCAGTCCAGATATGTCAAATGGAAAGATAGCCCGACCCCCGCCAGTATGTTGGCTGGCTGTGTGGTATGACAGGGCATGTGGCGCGCTCATGCAGCAGCCAAAGCACATGGCAAAATGGTCAAGAAATAGGAGCAGGCACGGTGAATCCGCCTGCTATCCCACAACAGGGCAGTACACAGAATCACACAGTGAAGCAGCAAGCGCCGAGCTTGCAGCAGGGTGCACAGCGAGGAGTTCAACCCTCAAACATGGGGAACCAGCCACAAGGGCAACCCCAACAGGCACCACCGCAAATGTCTCAGGGCACAAACTCCAGAAGGGGCGGCAATGGAGAAAATACACAAACATACAGTGGACCCAACTTATACATGAACTAGGACAGCTCACTCGGAACTCTGATGTGTTCTATCCTATCAGTGACACCAGACTATAACAGGGAACCAAGGGTGAATATCGTCATAGGGGGGAAAGAATATTCCTTCTTAGTTGACATTGGTGCAACACGCTAGTGCATACGAGAAGTCAATCCTTGTCCGGCCAGGCCATAGATACTCAGTTTTACAGGAGCTCATAGTCGAGTTCCCTTCACGGACAATCTCCCAGTCTCCGTAGGAGAGTGCGAAATGAATGCACCTTTATTTTATTCACGTCAGGCCCCAATAAATATTTTGGGTCGGGACTTAATGACAAAGTTGAATATGACAATTTCGTTCACGGAGGAGGGCATAGTATGCTCCACTCCAGAAATGCATTATTCAAACTTGTGCGAAATGATCAGAGCATACTCTGGACTCAGCCATGAGAGCTATACCATTAGAACCAAAACTTTTCGCATATAGCATGCGCGTGCTTATGGCAGGATTGCCAGGCCTTGCAGATAGGACCATGAGAACACTTGACGAGTTTCTGTTCGGACCAAGGATACCTATGCATGAAGAAGGGGGGACAAGTATTTCCCTGGACTATACATTTTACAGCAGTACGAGGGAAAATAGCATGGGTCGAAGGGTACCAAGACGAAGGCCGGCAATGGTGTGCGATTATCGCCATTGAAGAAGGGTATCGAGTGACTTACGTCACCGATGACGATCTGTTCGAGGAACACCCTGACTTAGAAGAGACGAGGGTGGAAGGAAGTCTTATATTCTGGGTCAAAATGATCAAACGAGAAGTGCCTCAGAGAATGATGTTGGCACTGGTACGCCTGGAATATTTTGATGACGACATGGCCCAAGTGCCTGTCTCAGTATGGACTACTGGACCCTATGACGTAGGCCTCCTAAAGGGGGTGGGAGAAGTGAAAATTCAACTGAAGCCAGGAGCAATTTTACCAAGAGCGTGACAATATCCCATGTCCAGAGAAGCAGATGAAGGGATCGCGAAGACAATTTCCGCCATGATGGAACAGGGCATTCTAGTGACGTCAGAATCACTGTGTAACACAGTGATTTACCCTGTCAAGAAATCAAAGGGCGTTGGCGTTTAATCCAAGATTTAAGAGCATCAAACGATATAGTTGAAGCAGCGTTCCATCAAGTCCCTAATCCATCTACAATCCTGTGTAACATGCCGAGCGAGGCAAAATATTTCACGGCGATTGCTTTTTTCTCAATCCCGCTGCACCGTGACTCACAAGATCTGACGTCATTCACTTTCAGACAAATGCTCCTAAAAAGCACGAGTTTGCCACAAGGGTATTGTGAGTCCCCATCCATCTTCAACAGAGTCCTACAAATGGATCTAAGCAATATTGCAGTAGACAGTGTTGTTCTGCAGTATGTGGATGACATTCTCATCTGCAGCACCACTGAAGAGCAATACAGGCGCGTTTCTATCCAGCTACTGACTATACTGGCTGAGAAAGGATATAAGGTTGACAAAGAAAAGTTACAATACTGTCAACAAGAGGTGTTGTACATAGGCCAGTTAATCTCACATGAAGGGAAAAGGTCACTCCAGAAAGGGCTGAAGCCATCATGAACACGGCTAAGCCGCTCACGATAAGGCAAATGCAGAGCTTTTTAGGCCTGTGCAACTATGTTAGAGCATGGGTCTTCAATTACAGCTCGTATACCAGGCCCTTGCTCCAAGCCCTGAAGAAGGCCCAAGCAACAAAGGAAAAAAATTGAATGGACTGAGGCAATGGAAAAGGGGTTCATAGAACTCAAGAGAGCAATTTGCACGGCTCCAGTTCTCGGAATTCCCAATTATGCAGAGGAATTCTACCTGTTCTCGCACACAAATGGCAACGTCATGACAGCAGTACTCGCCCAGAGAACCTCGTTGGAGTACAAGCCCCTGGCGTATTACAGAGGGAATATAGACCCAGTAATGAGAGGTCAGTTCCCGTGCGAACACAGCTTAGCTGCTGCAGCGTTTGCCATAGAGATAGCGACAACCATAGTAATGGGGTGTTCAATTACATTATATGTCGAGCACTCATTTGCCGTCTTAGAGAAACCAAAGGGTACATTGACATCTCAAACGGCCTCTGCATACGAGGTGATCATATCTAATCCATCGATCAAAATAGTTCGATCTAAAACAGTGAACCCAGCTACGTTCATAGCTGAGCCAGTCACTGAAGGTGAACCGATACATGAGTGCACGAACTACGAAGAGTTCTATGATGAAATCCCCAGGGTGAGAGAAAATGCCCTGGCGGATGGTGAGATCGTTTTCATTGACGGTTCTTCAAGAATCGACCAAGAAGACGGGCAAAGATATACAGGCGTGGCTGTAATAAAACATATAGCAAATAGGAGAATTCCAAGTACTCGTCAGTGCACAAATACCATCTCATTATTCAGCACAGGCTGCAGAATTATTGGCGTTGATACTCGCCATTGAGAATCATGCAGACCGGGAAGGAACGGTGTACAGTGACTCCGCCTATGTGACGTCCACAGTGCACGCAGGCTTAGCGCGCTGGAAAAGGAGGGGCTACCTCCGAGCAGACGGCACACCAGTGCAACATGCAGCCTTATTGGACAGGCTGATAAAGGCACTACAGCTCCCAGTGGGCATAGCGGTCGTGAAATGCGCCGCCCACACCAAAGGGACAGATGTGTCATGCGGAAACCATGCAGCAGACATGGAGGCCAAGCGTATGGCGTCTAAAAGTTAGACGATCATGGAAGTAGATGTGGCACGCACCCATGAACGAATGATGTTAGCTCGAGCCACACCAGAGGCCTACAGTAATATGGGACAGACTCAACTGATGGAGCTTCAAGGGAAGGCACCACAGGATGAAAAGAACCTGTGGAAGCTTCGAGGGTGTTTTTTAAACCCCTCAGACGGATTGTGGAGGCAATACAGCACTGGGAAACCAGTAATGCCTGTAGCCTTACTAAAAATAGCATTGGAACAGTTGCATTACCCATTTCATAGGTCAAAAGAAAATCTTGCCGCAACGCTCGCAGAAATCTGGTTTATACTGAATTTAGCGGAGCATGTTGCATTCTTTATGGTGAACTGGATAATCTGCCAGCAATTCACCGCTGGGGACACATTAAAAGTAGTGAGAGGAATCATCCCCCGGCCTAATGGGCCTTTTCAGCACTTACATATCGACTATGTCGACATGATTCGGGTGTGTAACGGGTACAGGTACTTAATTGTAGTGGTGTGTCCATTCTCTAGATGGATAGAAGCAGGTCCCTGTACATACCCAGACTCAACCTGTGCTGCCAAATTCCTGGTGAGGGAAGTTTTCCCTAGATGGGGGTGTGTGTGAGGTGATGAGGTCAGACAATGGGGCTCATTTTGTAAACTCAGTTTTTGAACAGATTAGCTTGCTGCTTGGTATGAAGCACAAGTTCTCGTCTGCATATCATCCGGAAGGTAACAGGATTTGTGAGGGGCTCAACGGCTTGTTAAAGGAAAGGATAGCCAAGTTGAAGCTTACTCTAAAGAGGGGATGGCTGCACTGTCTACCACTGGCATTGTATGCTCTTCGAAAGCAACCAGGCTCCGACCATCATCTCGCGCCGCACAAGATAGTCACAGGACAGAGAATGAACACCCCCCCTTACCCCTCGAGGTAGAGCTAGATGTGATGCCCAGGCAACCAGAGCGGTCTTGGGAACCGAACTGCAGGAATACCTGAACTGCATGAAATCAAGCCTTCATATAATTTCAGACCAACTACAGCGACGACGAAAAGGGTGCAGCACAGCACAAATCACGGCAGACGATGCTGAAACAGACGCAGTTCAAGGTCTATGTGCGCCTATCATCTTCCCTGGAGGTGCTGTGTTGGTAAAGAACCACACAAGAAAAAGGTGGGACGAACCAAGATTCAACGGCCCTTTCATCGTGGAGGACTGCACTGCGTCAGCCGTTAAATTGCAAGGCAGGCGAGCATGGATCTTCCTTAATAACATTAAACCCTATATCAGTGAGATCCCTCTAGCTGGACCCCACCACGAAGAAATCACAGACCTCGGGGAAGAACCTCAGCACGTGCAGACAAGATCCATGACGAGGAAGGATGCATAAGCAGCAAAAGCCAAGAAAAGAAACTCCTCTGCAAGTTGTGGCTTAAAAACGGGGCATTTCTGCCGAACAGAAGGGGAATAAAGATATTATACGGACACTCTGTGCATCATAGTTGGAGGTTGAAGAAGAGAATAGTGCATCTAAGCCACAACACACTGATAATACGAACTTTTGAATCAAGCCATACTTAAGCATTACTGGAAAACAAAACTCTGACTGTGAGCAAAGGACGTTTTGTGTAAGAGAACAAAAAAAGGGCCTGAAGCAAACACCAAGACTTTGTTTCGCACAATTTATGGTATCTCCTGGCATAAATCTCACATGGGATGTACTCACCTACTTCCAGTTAGTGGTAATATCATATCCGTCACTTGTAGGGAGAGTCACCAGTGTCACAGACTTTATACAAGATCCTGCCAACAAGAAAGTAATCTGGCAACTGCTGACTGTCATCGTGGAAGCCTTCGCAGAATTACCCGAATACAGTGATAAGGACACAAATGCTTCCACCACAGGTGATCATTGATGAACTCACATACACGCTTTTCTTTCGTATCGGAGGAGTGCCCAGGACTCGTCGGAAGAACCACGGACACACTCACCTACATTAGAGACCCAAGAAACACTGAACATTTGAACCAGCTGTGGATCAAGCTCAACTACGTGGTCGCAATCCACGCAGCCAGCAAGTGTAGAGACTGTTCACGTCAAAAGAAAGGCCTATGATCTAGAAACCAGCAAAGCAGGACAATGTCCCGGAAACCAGCAAAGCAGGACAATGTCCCTTTCACCCGAGGACAGCCGGCTGGCTCACAACGTCCTATTCCGGCTCGTCACTGACTTTCCAGAAATGGTGGGGAGACCTGCCGATGTGAACGTCATCACCATCAGACATCCCATGTGTGCACTCCACCACGGAATCATGCTCCAAGTGGAGCTGTCCAACTTTGAACGAGAATATCTACGGAGATTCCAGTGAAACCTTCCGTCGAGGGACAGATCAAAAACCAAGGCAGCTCTTCATCTCTCCGCCGAGGGACAGATCCAGGGCGACAGAGACACAGTTCTTCATCTTTCCGCCGAGGGACAGATCCGAGAGAGCAGGGACGAGGACTCCACTGTTTATTTTTTCTTTATTTTATTTTCTATTTCTATTTTCCATTTTCATTTTTATTTTTTCTGACTCTGATTTGAAGGGATTGCTATTTTTCCATTTGAACAGGACCAGCATGTCTTCAGGACTGAAGCAAATTCGGGGGGTGGACTGGGAATTGACCCATTTTGAATATGCTCAATGACTGACTCACTAAAGGGGATAGTCTAATATTTTTCCATAGTCTAGCAAGGGAACTGTAACCCGTATCCAGAGACAATTGCCACCCTCAAGAGGGGGGACACTTTCTGTTACAAACTTTCTGAGAGACAATGGAGTAAGCGAAAAGTACAGAAATTTATCAAGCTACAATGATTGAAATGGGGGCCCAAAACAGTAACTTGGTCCTCCCACAAACAGAGGGACGCCCCCGCTTCCCTGAAAAGAAATACTGCAAATTGTCATACCGCACGATTATGTGCATATGTACAGTGATTATCATTGTCTTTCTGTCATTAACAATCAGAACTGCATTCTTTATTGGTGCACGAAGCATTCCAATTTCAGTGCACCCACCAGATAATGTACACATGAGTCCCACAAAAGCACCCAGACCCTATATAGTTATTCCAGTTCCAAGGAAGTCTGATGGTAAAGCGAACAAACTAAAATTGAATGTAATTAGCAGCGATTCATAACGAATGAAGAGAAAAGCTGGAGACAGGGTCAGCACGGAATGAATAAAAATGTAGCACTGACCACTACACGCACTCACACATTGAATGCACACGAACAGGGGCAAGTGTCAATGGCTGCAGAACCTTGTACAAGGACAGCCGAGAGCACAAGGCTGCCTATTGAACGATCAGTTCCAGAAAACGATAAAGGAGACCGGAAAAAGCCGAACTAAGGGCTGACCAAAATAGATACAGCAAAAGCCCTCGACAGGACAGAAGTGGCTTCGAGGGAATTCACCGCAAGGACACAGGTACTAGTTGACCATCTATTCCCGTTCATAGTTAGAGCAAAGAAACTATATGAAGAACTAAAAACTAAATCCGCAAGGATTGGATTAACAAGCACACAAGTCCCAATCCAAGGGACAAGCATCAGACCGACCATACAGCCACATGCAGGACAAGTGTCAGACTGGCTATCATGGACACGTGCACACCGAAAGGAAAAGATGCATGAGGACCAGGAAGGAGCAGACAGAACTGAGTACACCCGAATGACACAGATGAAAAAGTCTGCACCACGGACTGAAATGCCCGAGAATCCTCCAGCAAGGAAAAGTCACACAGACGCATTTAGAGATGTGGTTATAGCTAACTATAGAAAGACACTAAGGATCAAGAGAAGCCGACATGAAGACCCAAATGAGCTAAACGATTACCTGGACAGCACAGCACATCTAGGAAACATTTGGTACCAACACATGAAGAATGTTGGAAGGAGAAAATCAGAAGGTGAATGTTTAGTCTGGGCACTTCTACCGTACAGCATGGGGAAAATCCAAGATCTTTGTGGCTGTAGAAATTGATGTCCAGACAGCACACTGTATGTTGCACGTAGCAATGTGCAAGACCAGAGGCCAGTTCATAGGGAGTGATGCCTCCCTGAAGTGGGCAACTGAAGCAACTGATCCTGACGAGGAGGATTATGTCCAAGATATAAAGACAAGAAACAGAGCTCATACTAAGAATCAGGTACGAGAACCCTGGAGTAAAAGGGGCTGGAATTAGATGGGAAGTGAATCAGAAGCTAAACGTCCAAGGAAAAACTCCAAAGGAGGCCCGAAGTTGGAGGAACAGAGGCCAAATGCAGATTTGGGGGACAGTGCTTTCACCAGACGGATGGGAGAAAGGAGTGGTGATCTGCAGAGCCTGGATAGTCATTGGACAATACGAACCTGCAATCAACATTGTGCGGAACGGATGCAAGCCATTATGGCCGAAACTTGCAAAACTGCTCACGTGGTCAAAGACAGAGGAAGACCCCTGCAGATAGTGCCACTGGAAAACCCAAAATTCTGTTTCAGAAACAATGGCACAGGAAAGATGGGAGGGAATCAGAACTGCGGACGAGTCTTCCGACGCCCCAGGAATGGTACATGGAACCGCAGTAATTATGGATCATTACCACAGATCCAAGGCGTACATAAGACTGCCGAAAAACTGGGGAGGCATATGCACAATAGGGAACGTCCACGTTCCGGCACTAGTGATCCCAAAAAATGACCCGAGTATTGACAGTTTCCCGAAAGCAGATGCTCACCTAAGGAGGAAGAGGTCTGTGGAACTGGTATCCCGAAAGAAGAGAGAATTCCTTTTCTGCCAAATCAGAAGAAGCATTTTACACTATCCCATATGAACACAGGCTGTTTAGCCTCACCTCATCAGTATTCAAGACAATACTCTTACCACACATCCAAGTAGGAGCAAATACTAAATGGTTGCAGATAACCAGATGGGAGTTATTGCAGATCATCAACACCACCATAAAAGGATTCAACGCGATCAAAGAAGAACTAAGAGCAATCTGATTGATGACCCTCCAGAACAGATATGTACTTGACATGATCACAGCAATGGATGGAGGCGTTTGCGTAAAAATCTGAGAATCATGTTGCACATTTATACCTTCACATGACGAAGAAAATGGAACCTTAACAGAAGCCATAAGTATGCTGACAAACCTAAAGAACCAGATGATCAACGAAGCCAACGAAGTGGATGATGACAGCTGGTTTGGAACAATGTTCTCATGGGTCCCACAATGGATGGCGGATATATTCAAGATCCTGGGAGCCTTGCTAGTAATGATACTGCTAGGATCCTGCGTCATCAAGATAATTATCACACAGTGCCAGAAAACTGCAAAGAAAGCCATTGGGATGAAGATCATGGTTGATGTTGAACCAGGATGGAAGAGAGACCTGACTGATGAAGAAATAAGAGACTTTGTGAAGGCCAGCGAATTTGCGCCAGAAGGATCAAAGTTCATGTATCCCAGAAAACAAAGAAAATATGAAGGGAAATGGATCTATTGCAGCCCAAATGGACAGAGTCAGCTTATGACCTGGAACAAAGACGAACACGTAAAAACAGCAGGAAGCCTGAAAGGAGTGATAAAGATATGGACCCCAAAGAAATCCTTGTGTACAAACCCAGGTGATGAAGAAGTAGATACGGAAGAACAAAGTATCAAGAATACAAAGGGGAAAGCAGAAGTGGTCGATGAACCGACCAGAGGGGGGGGGGGGGGGGAGTGTAGAGGAGGTCCCAGATACGGCCTGCACCCCAGCCACCCCCATTTTGAGGTACCTGAAGCATACTCGCCAAGGTATGTGACATATAAGGAGCAAATAAACCAACAGAGAGCCACAGTAGGGCTCTGTCCAGTACCCATCAGAAGGACTTGTATACCTATCGACGCACCATTTACCAGACAACCATGGGCTACACAGTATCCATTGAGACAACCATATCAGCAGTTGACACGAAATGAAAATTACGTACAATCTGTCCCTGAAGAGACCCAAAGGGCCTTAAACGAAGGCAAATGGTGAACACACAGGCCCAGACAGACGCACGGACGAACAAGACACAGATTAAAAGAAGTCACACAAGGATGAAATGCTATGGATACTGAGGTAATGGACTTGTAAGACTAAACAAGGTTGCAGCACGAAGAACGTAACCATGAAGAGAGGATGAAAATACGCAACTGACTGAATGCATGTAAATAGGCTGGGAACGCAAGAAGCCAAGCAAACAGTACTGCTTGCAATGCTTAGTAGAAGAATAGAGCGGCAAGCGCCAATTATATATCTACCTCAGTGAAGCACATTATACAAGTGCAACTCCATTTTGTAAAGCAGAACCAAGCCCAGGCTGCAAGGGGCAAAACAGGCTAAGATTCCTATTCCAGCCAAAGCCAAGGGAAAGAGCGGAATCGAAACTCAGTAAGAAGCAGCTCAATGCCTGAGAATTCGAGGTCAACCTAAGGAAGGGAGGAGAGCGGCAGCCTTGAAGAATCGAAACTTCAGAGCATACCAGCCAGCCAGTGAAGGTCGATATAAAGAGGCCCCAGGCAGGTGGCGAGGCTGTGGGAGAATCAAATACAAGAATAACAGGAAAATGAAGCAGATTCACTATGAACAGACACGTGACCAGCCAAGGGCGAAGGAGGTGCCAACGTCTGATGTCACCCAGAACCTGAGGATGCCATAACTTTTCCTGATAAGAAGCTACAGTGTCGAGGCCATCCTAGCCAACTAATTGACACATAGCCCTAGAAGTACTGATTGATGGAAGAAAGGCAGGGTGAATCCTGGGGCACAAGGCACCTGGGTGTCCATTCTGCATGCTGCTAATTAAAGTGGAGATTTATGTCTAGGGGTGTAACCTACCCAATCACAATGGACCCAACAATCTAGCGTCCTATAGCTTGTAGAACCAATTAGACGTTGTAGTGACGTCTATCACGAGTGATGTAGAGGGATGGGCATAGACGACCACCCGATAATCCAATCCTCACGCTCTGTTACCATATACAGATATAGCACCTATACTTAAGTGACCTTTTCCGCCCAATAGAATTGCATGTCAAACTTACAAGTATTACACGTCAATGATGACGAGAATTTGCTATAAAAGTTACTGTTTGCATGAAGAATTTGGAAGTTGTAGCGAGACAGGCAATCGCAACACTGCTGATTTCCATTTGTTTCCCCGTTTTTTGTACTTGTCATTAAACGGACTTCCCTTTGCCAAACCATTGAGTTGTCCTTATTGATCTGTGTTGGAGTAAGAGACTCCTGCACCCCATCCTCCACAAGGTGCAGCTATCTCGTCTTAAAAGTACTTGAGGGTGAGCTCTGACCACCTATGGGCCTGTCAGAGGTCGCTCTGCCCTCTTGTACAGCGGCTTCATGCCCCACACCCCGGACCACAACACAAAATCCATAACTAGCCAACCCCCACAACAAAAGACTGTCACTTAGCATCCTGCCTTCTCACCAGTACACTTTATATAAATGGTTAAAATAATTATTTATACATTAACTCTATAGACTCATGAGTGAGAATTTAGAGAAATTCATCAGTTTCACATAATGTATGAAGTGTGGAAGGTGAGGATTTGAGCGCTGTCCTCCTGGTTCCAGAGTTCCCAATTTAGAGAGTAGGGGAGACTTTGTTGTCTCCTGGTCCATTTTCAAACAACAAAACACTTTCTGCAAAGTTGTTATTCAAAGTATATTAAAAAGAAAATAATAACATAAAAAATGTACACGGCTCAATACATTTAGCTTTCAAAGCACCTGTGTATCTAGAAGACGGAAGCCTACTAATCGTCTGTATCCCAAGGCGAATACGTCCGAGAGTACACACAATTGTACAGACTAAGATTAGAATACAAACTCATTAGAATTATGAAGTCTGTACAATTGTGTGTACTTTCAAAAGCACCAAGTCATGATCAAGAAGTCTGAATTGAGACATATGTTCATAAAGCAAGTATACATCGATTTGTGAGGAAAATAAAAAGGGGTTGAGAGGCAGTTCAACAAATGGGTGCAGAGGAGAGGGATGGAGAGGTCAGGCACAGATCTCAGCAACCGTCAATCAACCCGCTGACCTTTCCAGAGGTTCACTGCTGTCTCATTTACCCTATTTTCTTTACCCCTCACCCTCTTGCAGCACATTTTCAATGCCCCCGTGACCTTTCAGACCTCTGTTCCATTGTTTGCTCCCTACTTTAACCATTAACTCAGTCCTCTTCCCATTGCTATCTTCCAGGCACCCCTTCCCTTGCCAGTCAGCCCCTTTAATTGCTCCTCACCACATTCCGTAGCCCTGGCTCACATCTAGCCAATAGAGCATGTTTTGCCATGCAGCCTCTACCAGGCACGACAAGAAGCCATGGTTTGGGGTGTTCTGGTAATTATCGCTATGGTGACCGTACTTGGACAAACAAAGTGTAAAACGCTGATGGGGCTTCGCTTTTATTGTGCTTCCAAAGTTACACTTTCTTGGAAAGTCGGCTGCATATTACAATTCATGGAAGCAGAGGGACCTGCAAGGAGAATCCGCCTGGGATCTGGTGATGGAGAGGGAGCCTGAGTGACCTACTATATTTATGTGGGTTGTCAAATAAGCTGCAGAGATTGTGTGCGCACGTTGTGTTTCAGTGACTGGGGAGATGGAGTGTTTTGTGCAAGATGTATAGGTGGAAGGATGCATTGGAGTTGATGCGATTTTGTATCAACATATCTGAATCAGTTATTGATTTGCATATGCAGGTTTTTTTGGTCACATAACAAGCGTGTTCTGGACAAAATTAAAATAAAACGATCACAAAACAATTAAAATAAAACGATCACAGAATGGGGCGGGGGTCATTCAGAGTTGGGTTGTAAAGGTATTGTAAGCATTTGGCAAATACCACTAATTTTACCGCCAGTGATATATAAGCAAACTTTTTTGCAGAAAATCCACCCATTTTTATCTTCACCCACGAGGTGGAGGGAAAACAAATATAAATTGGCCCCAAAGTTTGCGCATTTTTCCCCCCCTTTTTATTTTTTTAATCCCAGGTGATCCACTTCAATAGAGTGAAAAAGGTTTTTACAAAGGGCCATGCAAAAGGAGTGAAAAAGTGGGCATCTCCGATGGCACTTCCTCTCACCACCTTACCCATCTAATGCCTAAAAAAGGGGCGGGGGGCAGTAGTGGTTGGGAGCCGCATAATTCATGTCTCCCTGCACACTGATGGTGAAAATGGCTCAAAGAAATGTAAACGTCACCACTGACTGATGTGCCATTTCTGAAATAGCTCTGGAGGTATTCCAGAAAGGCTACCTCTGCTGGTGGTATACTTTGGTTAGTGTGACTTTTCAGAAATACCACCGGCGGAGGTAGCAACTTTCTCCAGCAGTATTTCATTAACTCCCCCTCAAACTCCTCTGAAGGTCTTTAGAGCAGTCAGTATACCGAAGTCTGCTTCTCCCTCTGCTCCGATCCCACCTCCTTGTTCTTAAGGATATTTTACCCGGCATAATTTCCTGGTTTACAATAGCAGTTAATCACCCCTACCAGCAAAGCTTTATTCTTAAAGCACTTAAACAGGCAACTTATCCCGCTTTTAAAAAAGCCCTCACTTGATGCCGCTACCTTGGCTAACTATCGTCCTATCTCACTCCTTAACTTTCTATTGTAATTATTGGACTCCCTTGTTTCTCAACTTTTATCTTAATTTCTCGAGTCTTCCAAATTCTTTAATTCCTTTCAGTCTGGCTTTCGGCCAGGTCAGGGGACCGAGAGTGTCCTGATGTCTGTAGTTGACGAGTTTACCATGCTGGTTGACCAGGGTGG
Source organism: Ambystoma mexicanum (assembly GCF_040938575.1). Taxonomy (NCBI): domain Eukaryota; kingdom Metazoa; phylum Chordata; class Amphibia; order Caudata; family Ambystomatidae; genus Ambystoma; species Ambystoma mexicanum. The sequence continues at coordinate 967,019,172 of NC_090935.1, read as the reverse complement.
AGAGGGAGCCCTGATATTGCTTGACCTTTCGGCTGCTTTTGACACTGTAAGCCACACCACCCTGTTGTCCAGCAAGGAGTTTGCCAGCCTTTCTGGCCCTGTCCTGGCCTGGTTTTCCTCCTTTCTTGCTGATTATCTCTTTCACTCCCCTGCACCACCCCCCCCCCCATTTAATTCCTCTTCCCGAGCACTTTTTTGTGGTGTTCCCCAATGCCGTTACGTTCAGCCACGGATGGGCATCGTCCACTCCCACGGTCTCCGGTGCTATTCATATGCCGACGACACCCAGATTTGGGTCTGTTTAAAGCTGGACCATTCTGAGGTGTCGGGACGGCTGTGAGATTGCATGGTGGCCGTGGGGGAATGGATGGGCAGAAACTGTCTGAAGCTTAACGGGGACAAGACCGAGATTCTGGTGGTGGGGTCTCCAACTAACACTGCTCTTTGGTCTGCCTCTCTAAGGCCCACTGCTTTGGGTGTTGTTCCTGCCCCTGTGTCCTTGGTAAAAAATCTGGGCGTATATCTGTCTGCTTTACTGTCTATGTCGGCTCAAGTCAGTGCTGTTTGCAAAACTGGCCATTTTCTTCTACAGATACTTCGAGGGATCCTACCTTTTCTTCCTGTCCACCTGCGCTCGCCGGTTGTAGCCTCTGCTGTACTTAGTCGGACTGACTATTGTAATGCCTTGTTTCTGGCCCAACCTTTAGGGCAGTTTCGTAGGCTGCAGCTCCTTCAAAATCTTGTGGCTAGGATAGCTACATCTACCCCTACCGTGTCCATATTACCACAATACTCTGTGCTCTACATTGGCTTCCTGTGACTAGAAGGATTGATTTGAAGGCTCTAAGTCTGGTACACAGAGCAGTCTATGGGCAGGGAAATGACTACCTCTGTGGAAAATTCTTACCCTATGTTCCGGGTCGCATCCTTCGCTCCAGTAATGCCCTTTTGGGGATGGTGCCGAAGTTCCACTTTTCTAGGACAGGTGGCCCGGGTTGCTCTGTCGCATCGGCGAAATTATGGAATGAACTGCTGTTCACCATGAGATGCATTGAGAATCACCTTCAGTTTGGTCATCTGTTGAAAACTAGACTGCTGCTACTCATTAGTCCCTCCCTCTGCTATTCTGGCGCCATGTCGTCTTTGGGCGACCGTGCACGTTAGAAATACTGATAACATAACACCTCTCCCCCCCCCAGCCAACTCTGAATGACTTAGCTTGTAGCCTACTAATAATTAACACCCAAATGTTACATCTTTCTGTGCGTGTTTTTCAACTGTGCCCACAAGTATGGACCATAAACAATCCAACAACCATTTCATTCCATTATCACAATATGGTAATATCCATGTGTGCTATTAAACTCTTTCTGCAATGACCCAACTAGTGATCAAGAAATTCAACAGAACAGAAGCAAAGTATTCTTAGAGAATGGAACCAAGGACAAACTCTAAAAAGATATGGATAATTACTTCCTTGGCAAGTAGGAGTCATAATAAGCTGCTGTGACCAATGGTTATGGTGTGCAGTGGTGTCAACATTACCATCTACGATCACAGAATCTGTCATTTAAATGTGTACATTGCAGCTGGGCAATGGGAGCATACCCCTGCAACCGAGTCTCTTCTCCCTCCAACTTAACTCACTGTGGAGGCCCATGTGTGTAGGCCATCTACAACGTTGCTGATGTCAATAAGAGTGCTTTGCCCCATCTACACATAAGCCGAGCAGACATTGCAGCACTTGTTTCCTTTTAGGCACACTGGATTCTGAAGGATGTCTTTCATTAATTTTTTTTACAATCTGCAGCTTCGGCCCAGGTGGCATTCAATCTTTTAGGCAATTGCCCACTTTCCAGTCCGCCACTGCCTAAACTCTTGCCATCTTGGTGCTTGTATTATTTGGCAGTGAGAACTTCAGCACTCCAGGAACAGGCAGGTTTGAGATCATTGGACCATGCAGTCCACCAGTGCACTGTAACTTTCCCCACACTGAAAGGGTGGAATCTACAGAGTATGCACAATTCAGCGTTTGGATGAAGAATTGATGGGGGTGGTCTCAACCAAACAAGATGGCTGTTAGAAAGGATTTCTCTTTATGCAAGATTGCTCTTTATGCAACTTTCCCCGCCATATTCTATATACCCCCAAACGTTTTGTTTTTGAACCCGTTCCAAATTTTGCCTTCACTCCCCTGGACTTTTGCTCATTTATCATCGTGAAACTGATCAGTCCTACAGACTATTACTACTGGGAAACTCAGCTTCTCTTTTGTATTTTTGGTAACTTTTTAACAGTGCACACAGCATGTTACAATGCAGTGGGAATACCTGTGTATCACCCTCGTCTTTTACAGTTGGGATTTTTGGTTACTTTTATGTGTGCCTTTTATATGTGCCTAAAGACGAGCTGGTGGCAGCAGATACATTTTGACAATTGTTGCATTATCATGGCTACTAAACGTGTCTAGCACCCTAAAATGGCTGTGCCACGAGATTACTACTTGTCCTTTGGCCATACTTCGGTCACACAATTCCTTATATGGTCATGCATTTTCCCAGGAAAGCTGTGTTTGCTGGCTATTGCTGGCCTGGTGCGCGGACCCAGGAAGTGGGTGCGACAGTCTGATCCCACTCCACATCTGGGGCACCTGAAAGTCTAGGTGTGGAGTATGAGTGAAACCCACAGTGGTCCCGTATTGGACCACTGCTGGCTGTTTCAATGTTGCAGATACTTACCCTGGGTGGGCTTGAACTTGCTTCCAACCGGGATTTAGGATAAGAAGGGGACTCCTGCAGCCATTTCTTCAGCCATTCTTCGTGGACGACTCCAGAAGAGGCCTAGCATCCCTTTCTGCATTTGACCCAGTGACTCCATTCTGGACTACCTGATCTGTGAAGGCACCGAGCGGTGCTTCAACCCGTGGACTGATGGGGCCAACCAGTCTCGACGCATTCGAGGATCCAGCCATCCCGAGCCTTTGGAAGTGTCTCTGGGCCACCTGGTGAACTGATCAGCTCTCAGTACCTCGGTAGGATCATCGCCCTTCCACGTTCATCCCCAGAACTCGTGATCGCCACCTCATGCCACAAGTCGCTTCCTGACAAGTTTCAGCTCCACGGAATCAAGGGATCCTGCTCTGGAAGGTCCTCAGCCGCGACCGGAAAAGCGCCTGCTGTCGCCGGTGTGGAGTAGCCCTCACTGGAACTTGATTTCTCCTATCTGGTGAAGTGTCCGGAGGAGGTCAGCATCAGTGCCTTCTGCATTTCTTCTTCGCAAAGGGTTGCACTCTGCTCCTGGCTGGAAGAATACTTGCACCCGCAGCTCCTGGGTAACATTTTCACTACCACAAGAACTATTCGTACATCTTAACCTATAACATTGTCTGGTGTTTTAACTATGTGCCAATTTTAAAGAATAACTCTACGGAGGGCATTGCTAATTGGACTCAAAGGGCTCACACACGTTGTCAAGGTGCACTTGTCTGGCTAGATGGAGACAAGTCTCCGGGTTGGTGTGCTGGGCCCGTTTGTAGGCTCTGTGTATTATGTTATGTTCTTAGGGTACCCTCAATCACTTAGATGAGTTTTTAAGGCCTTACCATGTTTATAGTCTGTCAATTGGGTACAGTTTCTGCGTATCTGCAGAAATTGACCCATCAGTAAATTCTCTTTTAAACTTTGTGGGTGGAAGCTGTTATATTCAGGCAGAGTGTTTTTATTGGTAGGTTTTTTTTATATAGAAAATTTACAAGATTATCATGACTCATCTTTTTAAATTCCAAATCTAGAAAGGGCATTTTGTATTCATCATGATTGGTAATACATTTGATGAATTGGTTTTGTCCGTTCAGCCATGTTTGGAAGGTCTCGAGTTCAACAATCAGACCTTTCCAGACCATAATAACATCTATATACCGATGCCACACCACAATATTCTTTTTGAATGGATTGCCAACATGGTAAATGGAGTTGGTTTCCAAATTATCCATGCAGAGATTTGCCAGGTCAGGGGCAAATGTTACCCCCATACTTGTTCCGTGCTTCCGGTTGAAGAAAGTACCCTCATAGAGAAAACCAGACTCCAATAAAAGGGTCGGTGATCAAAAGCTCAAGTCCCAGAGTATTTGTTTTACAGTTTAGTGCACAAACCTTCTATGTGCATGGTTTTCCCTAATGCTAGTCTTTTTTTGTATTTTTCGTAGTGAAGAAACGACCATTACACCGTTTTAGTTAGGATTGTTTTCCCGAATAGAAGCAATTTGTTCGTCCTGAAGAACGCCTCTAACATCTAAAACCAAAAGCACTAAGGATATTGCAGTATGGACTTTGTAGGCCGAAACATAGGTCGACTTTGTATGAAGCTTTAAGATCATGCTTCATGTATCCATGTGGAAAACCCTATGAAGGGTCTTACTGAAAACTTGTGTGACCCACTTCAGGTGTGAAACATACAAGTCAAAAAGCAAGACAAACGGTCACACGGATCTGTACAACAAATATTCAATTAGTAATGGACTCTAATAGGTGTAGGGGGATGAGAGGCGCAGTCAGGTAAACAATTGGATCAACATTTTATTAATTATACAATAATCACAATAGAGTAAAACATTTCCATTCACACAATAACATCTTAAAATGTATATAAACGTAAATAATCATCAAAAAGATCTAGAAAAAAAATTCTAAAAGCAACCTATAGAACAATGCTAAGTGGAATTCATAACCAGTAATAAATTTGAAGCAATGTGCAGTAGTCAGCATAAAGGTGCTGTCAAAAAGTGCTAAATGAAACATACAAGTGCCATAACCTGAAAATACAGATAGCAATAACTGTTTTGTCATTTTGTTGAGATTATTGTCCAATACAAATGTCTTCATGATTTGTCCCGATTCCTTTCTGACATATTGATTTGCTCTGAGTGTTGGTCACTGATCTACCCTCTGTTGTTATATTAATGGCCCTTTTGTTTTATTTTGTGTTTTATAATGAGTGTTTTTATATATTTTTTCTGTATATTAATAAATTGATCATTTTTTGTATAAATCTAATATAGGTCTTGTGGAATTGGTTGTCTGCTTGAAGCATTATTAGAGGTACAACGTGCATTGTCCTGGACTACAGAGTTGGGATAATGAGAGGGGTAGTCAATCTAACTTTCACTGTACTGCATCACCACTTGCCCTATTTTAGTAGTCTATGTTATTGTATGCATTCCTACAAATCGAAAAGGTGAATGTACATATGTTTGATAATGGAGTATGGTGTGATAAACCAACCTGCTCGTTTCATTTTTCTAGTGTATTTTTTTGAACCTATAATAAATAGAGTATCTTCATACTTACCCGTCTAAATTGAATTATTGTGTGCTTCACTGTGTGGACTCATCGCAAAGCCTGGCCCCACTCACTTCCTCTTGAGACTAAGCCTTGACCACTTTCCACGCTTACCTTGATTAGGAGTGGCTAACCTCTCAGATTTCCACCAGTTCAATGTAACGAGGGTGGCCTCCTAAAATCAGTCCACAAAGCAAGATTCTAGAAATCCAACTTAACAATGGCATCTGCCACTTTACTAAACATACAAGGTGATGTGAGAAAGAGGAACTACTTTACAACAGTGCTGCTTCCTCAATTCCTTTAGGTGTGCAGAACCTGGCCCAAACAGGGAACAAAGCTGGTGGCAAATTCACAGACTATGGGAAATATTTCATGCTCATTAAGCATTGTGTTACAGGGTTCAAGTGAGCACAGGCCAGACACGCAAAATCACATTTGTTTTATCAAGTAAATGAAGGTGGCGCAGCTACCAAGTGTCCTGGCTAGCCCTACACATGTCGACCACCAGTTTTGGAACGTGACAGAAGAATCAGGTAAACTAACAACACATTTAAAACATGGAAAAGGTCACAGTGCTCATTTGTAGCTGCTTGGTGGCAACAGCAGCCAAAATGTATTTCATGCAGAGGCCCTGGCATGTGCTGAATGAGACAGCATCTGAGTTGGGAAGCGGTAGGATCCAGTTTGATGTTATTAACAGAGTCTGGAAGTTTCAAGGTGACAACTGTCCCCTATAAACATTCAGATACTGGGCTATTGGCTCTTAGTCACAGTTAAGGCAATCAACTTGAAAACCGGGAGAAAGAAGTAGAGAGGAGAGGAAGGAAATTGACGTCCAAGCCTACTTGATGTTCCTATAGCTAGCATAATCCAGTTTCTTCAATTGACCCCTCAACATGCACTTTGCCCCGGTAATTCCACTTCAAGTACCCCCAATAGCTGTAACTCAATAAGAAATTAAGGGCAATTTTGTTCAAAACCTCCTGCTGCGTGGCAGTTACAATAATCGTGTCCTGCTTCAGCAAGATCCACTTGGTCAAAATCCTCAGTAATAAAGGGCTCTGTATCAGGGCCTGTGCAGTTATCGACTTCAGGCATACTACACAGACTTGGTTTCGAGGGGGCCACAGACGATCCTCCAACAGAGCCCCCCTCGCTTTCTCAAACATAAAACTTTTTCAAAATGTCCAAATTTCAGATCCATGCATAACCATTTTAATCATGTTGTGCTTATAAGACTATATACACAAGGCAGCATAGTATACCCACTATATGGTCGGTGAAATTAGCCAACCACCTTCATATGTGTTACTTTAGTGGCAATAGGCCTTGTTCATTCCAGGTGCCTTTATCATCAAAGAAGTATCCCACATTATTTATAATTATGCATAACATCAATCGGAACCTCTTTAATAGTTTATTCATAATGCTGAAAAGACGGAGCTTGTTATTGCCGCCTCCAGTCATATGTTAAAGAACCTTCCAGCTGATTATGCTTCATTCTCCATTGCCAATGTCTGTATCTCCGTGGTTCAAAGCATCAAGCCGCTTGGGTTCACCATTGACGCCAAACTTTCTATGCATCCTCACGTAACCAAAACGTGAGCCACATGTGGTTGGATTAATAAGCAACTCTGCTCATTACGTCCCTTTTTATCTGCAAGCAACATGTCTCTTCTTGCCACCGCTATTGTCAACTCGCAGTTGGATTATTGTAACAGCCTTTTGGCTGGTACATCCTCTACCAACATTGCAGATCTTCAGACCATTCAAAACGGCGCAGTTTATGCTGTACTTGGTCTTTCAAGAAGGCATTCTATCACTGATGCCCAGAAAAGTCTACACTGGCTTCCAATCAGGCACAGTGTATCTATCATTCAAGATAGTCACACTTACGTTCAAATGCATGAATGCCACTGCACCAAGCTACCTCTCAGCACGGATTAATCGCTATAGCCCAGGACGGTCTCTTAGATCCGCTGAACAGGCAAGACTTTCCCAGCCATGTTTCCATCTGGCTAAATATGGAAAAAACAAACTTCGACGTCCTTGCTCCAGCATTATGGAATTAGATTCCACTCCATCTTAAGTTCTCTCCTACTTTGGTCATATTCAAAAAGAACTTGAAGTAATTCCTTTTCACCTCGCCCTAGTTCTATGCTTTCTGCCTTTAATCTTCCCTCCTTCTGATTGTTCATTTTTGCCTGTTCCGTCTTTGTTTTATGTGCACTGTGAGGCCTGCGGGCGATTTGACGCTATACAAAGAATTAAAATAAATAAGTATTTTGCTTACATTTATTCATGAACCACATATTTAATAGGTTTAATGACAAATTCATGGTTCAAAGAAAAGTTACTAATGGCTGTTAAGGCCCTATGTAAGCCAATAAATAGGTGTACAAGCAGATATTACACCATCATCTGCAAAGCCCCAATTCGGAACATGGACATTACCCAGTTAAAATGGAAATCTCTGTCCACATCTCACAGCAATATGACAGTCAGCAATATGGAGGTTAAAAAGCAAAGGAAGCAAAACAAAAGCATTTTTAAGACCTCTAGGACTGATTGTCTAAATATTTTGATCATAGAGACATTCATTTTCAAAATTCCAGATTCTATATCCCAAAGTGCAAATTTTTGCCAAAAATGCTCTGGTTGACATTAACGAGTGCGGCAAGTGGGTTGTCATGTTCCCGTTGGACCCGTGAAACCCGAGAGACCTGAAGGGAAGCAACCACCTCGGACGTACAGGCGGAACAGAAGGAAACTGCTGATATTTGACTCTGGTAAGCAGTAAGTGTAAAACATACTTTGTCTAATAGCTGTGCTCAAATAAGTCCAATGGTTTCACAAATGATTCGTGGTGGAAGGGTTACGCTGATTATATGCCGCTGAATTTGGACATTGACAACATACTTTTTTCTTGACAACATACTTTTTTCTTGAAGAAATCGAGCAAGGGGGTGTGTGACTGCAGCACATGCTGCTGAAGTTGGGTATTGACATTGGTCACATACTTTTCTGAAGAAACTGAGCAGGTGGGGGTGTGACTGCAGCATAAAGACGTGCATGTCGGTATAAGTGGCCTATCGGAATAAAAGCACTGATTCTACGACAGATCACAAAGGCCGCTGAGCAAATTTAGTGAAAACTAATTTCGGGTGTGCTGACAAGACAACATCGACCAGAAAAGGTGTTTGTAAATGTGTTACAACTTAAGGAGCGGTAGTGGTGCACCTAGTATCAGCTGGAAGGATGACCAGAGGGCACCAGAGACTCGTGATATACCAGCGCCAGGGGGACATGAATCCAGCATAAATACATGCTACTCCCCCTAACACCACCCCAAAGCCCACCATGCCCAGAATGATGGTCCAGCAGTCCTGGACACGAGCCAATCCTTGCAAATGTTAACATCAAGTCCTCGCCCTGTGAGGAATGCTACGACAGATACACTATGGAACAATTTGGATAATACACCATCAATTTCATCTATTAAAAAGACAATTTTGAAGGGGGCGATTGCAAAAAGAGCACCGACTGATTGGTGATGGGCTGGGGGCCCGTGACCTCTGATATAGTGAGTGGGGTCACAGAAGTGGATCCAATGGAATACTACTGTGAGTTGAGGAATGAAAGGGAGGTTCCAGGCCCCATGGGTGTCCGAACTGCGTCTCAAGATTCCACTCCTTCAAGATGTGAATTAAAGGAGAAAGGGGAGACAACTGATCAACGAAACAATCAAAGCACCTCAGAGAGGTCAAAGAACCCATCCGAGTGCACACTTTCAGCATTAAGCTTTTTTAGTTAGTGTGTTTGAACTCCTAAAGTCAGAAGTAAAATCTCACTCTGGGATGGTACTTGAATTAACAGAGGAAGTGGGTGCCTGCGAGTCAGCAATGATAGGTCTTCATGGACTCATAAATAACTCCATCGGTAAAGATCTACTACTCTTGAGGGACGAGAGCAAGCAACAAATAATTCGATGGGGAAGGAAATCAAGGCACACTTGATTAAACTTGACCGGGATTTGGACTCACTAAAATCTGAAGTCAACCGTATGGGCAATGCTCTGATGGAATTGAAAGGAGCACAACAGGAAGTGCCTATGGAATTAATTCCTCTAGATGACACCCCCTCTCACAATTAACGCTGGAGGAATTCATAAGACTAGCACAATTTGGTGATGCTGTGGCACCTAAACCTCAGCCAAAGTAAAAATTAACAACTGCAGCTGAGAAGACTTCTGAAGAGGTCCAGGTTCCTAAAAATGTCAGTGAAAATCGGACAGAAGACCATCAGGAGACAGGTGAGGCGGAAGCAATTGCAGAGAAAGTAATCCGGCAGTTAATCCCACAAAAGAGCCCCCTGCAAAGAGGAAAAACACTAAGAAACTGCAGAAAAAGAAGGAAAAAACAAATGAGGAAATGCAAAGGAATGAATCTGATATAGATACATTGATCTCAACAATCTAGCAATGGAAAACAAAAAACAGGGACAACGGAAGGCAGCTGGAAAAAAAGAAATACTTCAAGGCGCTGAACTAAATCACAAATAATTCATCCGAAGAAAATACAAAGCAGAACAAAAGAAAAAGCAAAGAAACCAACAAAAGAATTGGACAAACCCATTGTAAGTCTGAGTCTCGGTCTGGAAATACCAAAGACGGCTCAAAGGACCACGAAGGTCAGTGTGGGTCTACAAACAGATGACTTGAAAGGGGAGGCCAAGAAACCGCTCAGAGTAGCCCCGATATTTCTGAAAAATCAAACTCAACAGCTTGGTTCTACAAAAGGAGGGAAAGGAAATCAAGCAGGGTTACAAGCTGAAGCAGTGGCTATTATACTTGATCAAGACAGGCCAATTCAGGCTACTAACCGAAAGCAAGGGACAAATCTTCCATCTGTCAATTCACAAATCATCTCTATGATCCCCACAGGAACCATAAAGGAAGGGAGCGATTTACAACAAGAGATACAAGTTAAAGTGGGTAAAACCTTGAATCCATTTGCAATACCAAGACTATGGCTTAAAAGGTTAAATCCCACAAAAGGCCATGGGAGCCTCAATAGAGGTACTAGCCTGTCCATAACCAAACAAATACCAGATCTTTACCTTCTTTCATCAAAGGACATTGATCGGATCAGTTTTCCCTATAATCAAGTCACATCGGTGGTGGAAGTGGTAATGAAGACTCAATTGGGCCTCGATGCTTTAGTCAATGCAGCAGAGTCCTTAATAAAAGTGGGTCTTGAAGTAGGCTCTAATATGCCGATGGATGGTGAGTTGGTACCATCCCATGTCTCAAATTCATCTCGAGTAGAGGACCCTACTCAATTTGGCGACCAGCCGAGGGGTGGAAACACTGTAAATGAAAGTAGGGGGGGTCATGGGAAGAGGGATCAAACTCTTAAACATTTTTTTTAAATGTTTATTTATAATAAAATAAAAAAATAATAATAATAAAAGATCTTGGAGCTTCTACCAGGTATCATCACATAAGTCTTTCAGAAGCTCTCTGTGGCTGATGATTTCCTTCAGTAAAGAAACATCCAAGTGTGGTCAGTTGGAATACATAGGGCTCAAATTCAGTTAGGGAAAAGAATATGAGTTACATCTTTGGGTAGCATTATGCCATCATTTTATTACAAGAGACATGGCTCCTCACATCATTGCAACTAGAGGGCTTTACGTCAGTGTTTCGGGGGGCGCAAAAAATGGCTGTGGGGGCGCAAGAAATGGCTGTTGGTAGACTGTAAGAAGGAATGTTGATAATGCTACGTAACTGCTGTATAACCTTGATAGAAGTGCCATGAAGAAGGCAAGGAATTCTTGCAGCAAGGGTGCAATTTGTACCTGAGCTAAATCCCTGGTTGAAGACCCCATGGTTGATAGTAAGCATATGCTGGAGCCCCTGTCATCCAACTTGACCGATTCTTTTAGAGGACCTATGCAGTGTTTTGTCAGATGTCTCCATAAAAAATCCAGGGGACAATATTCTGCTGGCGGGTGAGTGTTTGAGGAGTTGGTACTGCGAAATTCAAAGAGCCAACCCAGTTAGAAACGGCCGTCTCTGGTCAACTTTTTTTCAATGACTGGAATCTTCATATAGCAAACAGTTCAATGGAGGGAGATATTCCTGCTGCAAAAACCTGGAGGAGTGGGGGGGTGAGGGGGGGGGGGAGTCTACTATAAACTATCATAATGTCGGACCAGCTATATGCTCACTGTGAAGAATGTAAAGCAGTAGATAAGAGGATCCAGTGACCATATCCTCTTTCGATATCCTCTGATTTACAAAAATGTGCCTGTGCAAGGGATAAATATGATAGCTCAATCCTGGTAAATCAAAGAGGTAATCGCGTCCTTCGGTTTAGGCAACAAGGTACGCATTTAAACAACAAATTGAAAATCCAAATGAAAACTCTCAATCGTTAATACTTCTGAGTTCTTTTGTGGAATCTATTTGGGAATTAGACAAACCATTAAAAAACTGGGTTTGCTACTTCCAAAACATCGGCATAGCTATGACCAAGATAGAGCATATTAAAAAAGGAAATTAAAAGATACGCAAAGTGTAAGGGGGGTGGGTCCTATGTGGTAAAGATTTTTTTTAAATCACTCCGGAACGAGTACTGCAATTGGTCTACACTCCGAAGAGTGGAGAGACTCAATGCAGACGGCAAAGGTATGCTAAAGGCAGTTATCGAGTCTAATGCTAGAAATGTTTGGAATTTAATAAATGCACCTATCCAAAGAATTTCTATTACTCAGTCCAATTGCATTAATGAATCGGTTTGGGTAAAACATTCTGAAGCCAAATTTGAGGAATCCAACCCCACAATTTGTCAACTGGGATTAAATCAGAAGTGGGAATTGGCGATGGATGAAAAGCAGTTAGAGGAATGTATTCACAGCCCTTTGAAATCAAGAGCAGCATGGCCTAATGGCCTGACAAATGAGATCTTGCGTAAATCATCAAATCTATGGTCTTCACTTCTGCTAGATCTATTTAGTAATATTCTAAGTACCCGTAAAATTCCACCATCTTGGAGCAATGCATTAATAATCCCCATTTTTTGAGTGATCAAGTCCTGCCAATTATAGACCAATAGCGCTGATGGATGTGGAAAGCAAAATATTTACAAGGTTAGTCCTAAAAGATCTTGAGGACTGGGCAGAATAAGCCAACATAATACCGAAAATTTCAAACAGGCTTCCGCAAGGGACTCTCCACATCCCTGAACGGCATGATATTGAAGATTCTCTCTACTAACAACTTAAAACATCAAAGTCTCTATGTGGCATGGATCGATCTCTCCTGCGCATTTGACACCATTAATAGGGGAAATGAGTCATCCTCTATTCAAGTGCATTTAAATTTAGAGGGTGACTTAAAAAAAAAAAGAATCCTACTTAGAAGGGAGTAAGACAGGGGTGCATAGTAGCTCCACGTCTTTTCAATGTTTATGGCAAACCTGTGGAATTACCTTATGGGGATGTCTTTTGTACCACCATCTATGGGTGATGAAAAGATCTGCTGTCTGGGTTATGCGGACGATGTCCTGGTTGATTGCACTGCGATTGGCCTGCAGAGATCGATTGTTGCATTCGCTAACTATGCAAAGAATAACGATCTTTTGATCAATCCCACCAAAACAGCAGCAATGGCCTTAAAACCAGCAAAAAGCGGCAGCTCAAGAAAGTTTAGGTGGAGCCTTCATGACAAACTTCTGACAGTTATAGAAACTAAATATCTGGGTTTCCAACTAAGAGCTAAAACAACTATCCTAGCAATCGAGACCTATCTCTCTGGGAAAATTAGACAATTTCATTAATGAAATTGATCATGCATAAATATTGCAAATTCACTCTTGCTCCTTTGCTCAAATTCTACCACGGTAAGGTAGTTCCAGTGTTAAAGTAGGGGATCGAATTGGAAACCTTCACGGTTAAAATCAACTGGACTCGACTACAGGGTGGATTGTGGAAAAAAGTTCTTAGCCTGCCACCCCTTTGCTGATGTTGCGATATGAGCTAGGCATTCAATCCTTGGGTTCTCATGCAGTATGGAAAAGAATTGCTCTATATAGGTTAATTCTGGTGCCAAAAAAATAAAAATAAATTAGAAAATACAATAACAAACACTCCCTATATGCAGATGCCGACGCTCAGATGGAATCTAATACAAACTTTTTTTTTTTAAAAGAGTTAAAGCAGGAGGTTTTGGCACTTAATAGCTTGCAATTCATCGGAAAGGGAATTGATTGAAAAACCCTGTAAAAGTAAAAAAGAAATTGGCAGAAGTATGATTGGATTTTGATGGTATGTTACCACTTGATAAACCATTGGGTCACCTTCCGGCGTATTTGCTAAAGTTTCCGAACCAACATTGGCGAGCTACATTTCTGAGTTTCAGAATGAACATGGTAGTGACCAAGGATATGCTTAGGATTAGAAATAATGATGTGAAAAGTGAGGGTATCTGATCGGTGTTAGATTAGGCGATAGCAAAATGTAAAACATTTGTTGATGGAACGCACTAGCACTAGCAATTTGAGAATTAGATACTTCTCTCGCTTTGTCCTCAACACTTTCTGGTTGTCAACTGGGAAGTTTGGTTACGTCTTTGGGAAGGGAAGGAGACATTCCTGTCGCTGGAAGTATTGAGATTTCTCAAAAAGATCGAACCATCCAATAAGAGCTGAACGTTTATAATTTTCTCTCACTTGATAAATCATTTGATTATGAGCGATGGTCACTTTATCAAGAAAATGAGAAGCAGCGTGAATGAATAATTTTAAGAATTGAAGATATTGAAGGGAGAAGAAATTTATTTTGGTGTTCTTATTTTATTTTTCTTATCTTTTCATTACCTTCTATCCATTTTATTTTTAATTCATGTGAATTTATGGTTGTACGTTAAGCTAATTTTTATAATAATTGGTATAATGTAAATTGTTTAATTGTTTGTGAAAGTCACATTTTGACTAACAATTTAACAAATGTCGAGCTATAGCTGGGGTAAAAGAGTGGCAACCTGCATAAAATGTCAATTGTGCCCTTCACATGCATATAGCACAGATCTCTTGCTCACCAAAAGTATATTATCGGTTGCCAATGGCTGGTACACATTTTGAGGCTATGCTAGTCAATAAATTATATATTATATATATATATATGTAACATTAAGAATCATGTATATAAGTGGCGCACCATTATATGCATAATAGTTCCATATCCAGCTCGAAAGCCTGTCTGATAGGGGGTAATATTTGCTTTGCCTCGACCCACCTAGTTAGTTCCAGTAAGCAAATCTTAGAGAAATACTTTAAAAGTGTATCAATCATTGCAAGATAGGGTTCGGAATTCATATACGGTGAACAGGCGATCAAATCAGCTCCTGGGTGTCCGGCATCACCCAGTAAGCAGGAGATACTGCTGGGGACTCAGGAACGTGTACACAGCGCACCGCAAATCCCACTTCAATGAGATACAAACTAACTTTATGATCATTACGTTTAAACATGTACTAGGCAGTGTCCCGATTCTTCTTTATTAACATTCTCAAATACTCAAAGCTACTGTCACAGGTGCAAGTTTGTGAAGACCCCAGTTGGCACTGGGGCCAAGTGTAGCTCCTGTTAGCTCTTGGTTTCAAGCTAACCAGGCTCTCCTAGGCTGGAGCAGGAGCTAAATAGCCCCCAGCAGCTTCAAAACCCCTTTTTTAGAGCTGTGCCCATATGCTTGGTTCCCAGGAGGGAGGGATGTTTCCAGTCAATGCTATTATGGCAAAAAGGTATACATAAAACATTCATCACATTTTTAGGGGTTGGGTTGAGTACAGTAATGCAATTACCATAGGCCAAGCCAAGGGCGCTTGAATGTTTTGATTGTTCAAGAAAAATCAATATTCATCAGCCCTCCCCTATAATACCATTCTGTACTTTTAGCCACTTGAACCTTTTCAGGTTTTATCTTAGACTGCTCGTACATCTTGGGAATATGTGGTTCCTATGCTGTAGCAGATACAGGGTTTTTACTTGCTTTTGTGGTTCATTATTAAATTAATTGATCGATTTAAACTGCGATCATCTATGCTGCAGGGTTCGAAATTGCTGAGAGCCATTTAGTTCCTGCTTCTACCCTAGGAGAGCCTGGTTAGCTTAAAGTCAACTGTTACCAGCTACATAAGGCTCCCCAGTCGAACTGGTGCCTTACAAACCTGCATATGTGACAATAACATGAGTGTTTACGAACTTACATACAGGAGAATTAGGGCACATTTCAATATAGTGGGCAAACAGTAAAAAAGTGCGCATCTCATGTGGAAGTGACATTTACAGTGCACTGTGGAGTCGCAGCTCCGGCCTACTGGGTGATGCTAGACACCCAGGGGCTGGTTTTAACTCCTGCTCGTCGTATCTTAATTTCGAACTCGGATACGGTCAATTACTTTAAACACATCTTGCAACTACACTGTTGTCAGTTTAGCATGTAGAATGCAATTTTTATATTGCGGTATAGCTCTGAATTTCATGTAACTGATATCCCCCTCCTCACATACATTGTCTCATGATGTAAAGTTCAAGTGTAGCACGTGTTTTCATGATATTAACAAAATGTTGTGTATGCTTCAAATTCCCTTCATGATCTTAGCAACAGGCGATGTTCTAAGCTATAAATCAACAGTAGAAAAAAGAACTTTCATAACCATTACGACTTGGGCGATGGAGCGATCCACGTCTTAATAGCCCAAAGGAGATTATGTTCGAACCTCCACTTGACAGCTATTGAATGCAGCTTAAAGTCAGTATATACCCATTACCACCTTGATGAATTACAATGTTGTTAATGGATACATTCATGGAAGTAACCAAATTACTCTACTGAACTCAGAGGAAAAATGTCACTTACAGTTCTGGACAGAATATTTAGACCAATTGCTCCATTTACACAATTCCCCCATTGAGAATATGTAATCAACAGTCAAGGCTGAACTGTCAGTGACAGGTGTACTATGCAGGTATGTTTCCCTCTATAAGACACTCGACATCCTAAGATTTCTGGATTCTCAAAAAAGTATACCCATGTATAAGCCTCTTTGTTATATTTATTGTGCAACTATGTTGAGTCAAAATACCCAAAGTTGCATCCTCTATGCTCATACATTCACCTTTACCACACATAGCTGGACAACAAGCATTTAAGTCACCCATGACAATTGGAAACCCCCTTGCGTACCACTGATGTTAATTTAAAATACTTTGAATGGAAGTAAGGATATGAGTCACCTGGGGGATCCAACGTTATCAATCTCATTGTTCTTGCTACTAATGATCCCCATCAAAAATGTTATAATTTTGTTTGCTGATTTTTCCAATATTCATTCCTGTGTATATTCCATGTCAGTATTTTAGCAACATCACCTAAGAAAAACAAGTGTTGCATTACATTGCTGGGTTGCAGGCTAGACAGCCGTCAATCCCACTGGCATTCCTTTGAGAGGTTCAAACACCTGATGTTTAGTTCATGGTCCCCAAGTTACGCATGTGCTATCTCCACCTTAATAAGCAACCTTTGAACATTGGGAAGTTCAAATTTAACTTAAGTCATTATCGCACCAATGGTCTTGTTAGTTGCTTAAACACTCCGAGACACCTTTTTTGGTAAGGTCGATGTATTCGTAACCCAAATTCCAAATGTATTCTAGATAAGGCAAATAATGTCTACCAAGTACCAACATACATTTCTGAAGGTGACTCTTGAACAAGGCTCAGATACTTATTCCAAATGTCCCACTAATAAAATATCACCAGTTGTGATTACTCTTCATGGTGGGATAGCATGGAAAATTAAGTTTGATTAATATACTCACAATCATTTTCAAGAAATAAATATTTGACTAGTATGCCCCTGTAGATAAATAGTATTGTGGTACCTATTACCATTAACTGTTAATCACATGTGGGTTCGGGCATGTGAAGGGCTGAGCTGGGGCGGCTGGGGCATTGAACCCATGACACATGCATCAATTGCCAGGGTGAGCAGGTTATGCTTGAACTATCATTCTGTTTTTACTTTCCAAAATGCTCCTCAATTGAACTGACCCCCTCCCCCACACTACAACAGCCAGCATACAACCCCAATACCCTGCCAGTGCATCCTTTGTAAACAATATCTACTGAAAAAATGAAGCTGCAACATGTATTGTATTAGTACTGCTATTGACGAACAATGCATCCCTTTCAAACAGAAATTACTTGCAAAGTAGAAAACAACAGAGTGGATGCAGTCCTTCTGTAAAGTGCTTTCACAGAAGAACTTTTTCCAATGCAAAGTGCAGCCTACATCATACATTTATGATGGTGCTGCAGCATGGAAAGAGCCCTCCTCTTGTTTCTTCAACGGTAGAACAAAGCCACAGAATGAATACAAACCCAAGTCGAACTAAATGTCTTCAGTTCAATCTCGGGACAGTTCTTGCAGATGCATTTTGAACTACAGCCTAATGTGACAAGCTAAGAAAAACAAAAACCCGCTTGATGGCAAAATAGCAGCGATGGATTTTCCCCAATGAGAGAAGAAAATGAAGAAAAAATCTTCAGACTACAGTACTGATCTGATGCACACGATTGTAGAGGAATTGTTTTTGCCTTGGTGCTAAAATAAACTACAGAAATGAGCCCAGCCAGTTGCAGGCACAAAATAAGGATGGGGAGAAAGACCTCGTGCTTATAAGGATGGGGAGAAAGACTTTGAACTTAACCATGCAATCCTTGGAATAAACACAGACTAAACTCAACGGTAGACTAGGGAGAGATAACAGTCTTATTAATGACAGCTAGTCATCTTTGCAGAATTGAGCATGCAGATCATACTTTAATAAGTGAGTAGAAAGGGTACAGATACAAATTAAAAAGGAAGAGTCAGCAAGAGGCATAACACTGCCAAATAAAATAGGTGGTTTCAGGATAAAAAGGAAAAATGCAAAAGCAAATCTTCTTTCTGGTGAACAATATATGAGCTCCAAACAGAAACATTTCCATTCATGGCTATATATTGGGGAATAAGCAGAATTTGGGAAGTACCGTGATCACAAATGTTTTAGGTCACCAAAAATAGAAATATTTTATGATCAAGAGCTCTCTGAAAATCATTGTCACTCGTAAGTATTGAAGTAGCTTCTACCTTGAAGGCCAGTTTTAAAAAACTGAAAAAGTACTTTTTAGCACGTCAGATTATGAAAATATGACACATCTGAAGACTCTGTACAGCAGGAACACCATGGATTACATTTTGAAATTGGAATTCCCAGGCATTAGCTTTGTACCCACTCCAGAACCCCATGGAAGGTGTAACATACAACACTTTCAAGAAGCCATAAAAACACTGTTAAAGACATGGGCACAAAACCTCTGCTTAACTGTCTTGAACTTAAAGAGGTGAGTGGATTGTCGATATACTTACGAACAAGGAACTTCATCAACTTTCCTTCCCCATGGTCCTGACAGCCAGGAGTAAACATTGTAGGTTCCAAGTTACTAGCTAGCTATAAAATAAAAAAGGTCCTTGCCACCCCAATCCTACACATACATACAGCAGGCCAATGGCTAGTGCAAACTAAGCAACCTGCTGGCAACCGTGTGGTAACCACACACAGATAAATTAAACATTGACTACATGTTCAGCCCCCACGCTAGATATGGTAAACCATACAGATACGTTATGCTTCAGTCACGATTATCTAAACAGATTAGCCACCACTATAAGCGGTACATCAGCCACCAACCTTATGGTCAGCCCTAGGCATGGGAAGCCTGTGCTGTTGCCAATGGCCCCGGGTTCATGGGGGCCCGGCAGGCACCTGCTAAAACATGTTAAACAAGGGAATGCCGATTGTATCTTAAGAGGGCAGCAAGAATGTTTTTGCCTGTCCAGGAAAGGCTGTAACCACCGACGCTCTACCTGCAGAGATCTCCCACCCCCCCCCTTTCCAGTGGCCACACAGATGATGCATAGCAGGTCCCATTGTACCCGCATAAATAAAACTACTTATCACTTTCTTTGTGCGCACAAAGAATTTTAAGTGGAAGCTATTTAAGAGTGAAGGTTCACTAAGAAACAATTGTTTTAGATAAGACTGCAAAAGGGGTCGTTTTATTCAGAACACACACACAAAAGTATCAGTAGATGCTTATTTGTTCTCAAAATAATAATTAATACGTTACACAAAACTGGACTTTTTTTATTTTAATTTTTTAAAAAGGTGGTCACATTTTCTTCAGCTCAAATATAACCCATGTCTTTGTGAAACCAAAGAAACAGTTTATCTTTACACACATTATATTTATTGTGAGCCTTTAAGTCTTGAAAGTACATTTACAGAATCCACAGGCCATTTTATGGCTTTCCACAGAATCGTACTCTGGTATTTGTAGTCTTACCGTCAAGAAGCGGCGACAATAATGCTACAATTGCACTCGTTTTGCTTCACATATCTAAATAAGAATTTATATATTTGCCCAAGTACTTCACTAAGATGTTTGTACTTTTGAAGTCACTTTTATAAAAACAGTATTTTTTAATCGCGCAAAATAAAGGGGGAAAGGGCAAATGAGCAGTGATGTTTTATTAGATGCAGGGGTTTCGGTAGAGATGTTGCTTGCCTGGACAGAGGAGAGATACTTTTCCCTGGTCCTGGCCTGGGATAATTTTGTCAATATTTGAACACCAGGAAAATTGCTTACTCACGCCCTACCTAGTAAACAGGATCATGTACAAGGTAATCCTGAAGTAGAGACACTTTGCCCCAGGCTCAGTCCATGAAAACTGTGGTTTCAGCAGGAGACATTCTTATGTATGTAATAATAAAAACATTGAGTGGAGATCATTTTCTTTTGAAAGAAAAAATATTCCTCTATGTTGCTTAAATTAAAAGCATATTGCTAGTTTGGACAATAAGTCAAATATATACACCATTAAAATAAAGGCAATCATGAAACTGCCACAAAAAAAAAAACGTTCACTACAGTTTGCAGTGCAACTTTTTTTAATTTTGCTTTGCTTTCTACAGTCATGTGGTGTTTCACACCAAAACTACAAAAAGACCTGTTTCACTAACAATATTTCTACCAATTCCAGAAAGAAAGATAAGGTTTAAGTGCCAGAGTTTCAGAGCGGCCACGAAGCCCAGATTCACAACGTAACCAAAGTCTGAACCCTGGGGCAAATCATGTTATCTCAGTTCCATAAATGGCAACATTTGAAGTCCCGAGAAGTGATCCTGCTCACACTCCAGAAGAGGCCTCACTCATAATATTGCCACATATGTAAAAATAACAGTAACAGCTCATATACTAGGCATAACAAGGTTTTTGTCTCACTACAGGCAACTTATTTTAATGTAACTTCCCATGAGCCCCTGGAGTATCAAAAACAAAGTATGTGAAGCCATTGGCTGCAATGTCACTACCTAGGCAAAGTAAGGGGTCACACACATCTTTTGCTGTCCCGGGACTCGCAAATGCAAAGGTCAACCCTGAACAAACTCATCCTGGGGAAAATAAACCTCTTCCAAGTGATGCAGGATACACCAATGGCTCACACTATCCCAGTGGCTTCGTATAGCAGTGAAGGCATCTAACAACTACAGACAGCATACAAAACACTTCCTACTGGTCGACATTACCAGCACCAAACAAAATAGACTATGTCAGTCGATCAGCCAGTGCATTTGAAATGTTTCACAAATTTAAGTTCCAGCCCACGACCGATGGGCAACAATAGTGTTACAATGTGTAGATGTGACGCTGGGCACCATTCCAGCAAATAGAGAACGATTGTCATTAAAAGTGGAAAAAAGTATGCTGTCGTTGGGACCGTTGTGGAAAGGATGGGGCACACCAGTGCAGAACAGAACACATGGCAACTGGGGGCGAAGGAAGAGGATGGGGCATCCGGAAGCCATATGGGGACTGAATTAACTGGCAATAAAGGATGAATCATAGTGTGGAGAGAACGTTTGGCCCTGTACGGAAAGGCGAATGGAGCTTAGGTTTGGCAGATGAGGGAAGACACAATGCTGGTGGCATCCTGCGAGACAAGCATAGGGTGTGGAGTTACTGGCACAATGTACCGGATGATCGGATCCCTGCAGAGCGAGCTCTCCCAGTTCCTCTGGGATGCACACACTGTGTGATGACATGTCCCACTTTACTGGGAGCATTGACAGTCGCGGTTAACCTATCCACTCACCTCCATGGTGGAGACGGTGCTGGCAAATAGGTCCTCGCCATCCTCCAGCTCCTCGAAGTCAGGGTGCAACTGCTTCCCACTGTCGAGCAGCGGGGGAGGCTCTCTCTCCGCCGCCATCTTCCACCACTCTCCCTGCCTCCTGCCGGCGCAGTGCGCACGTCACGAGCCGCGTGCTTAGGGTCGGGGTTCACCACTAGCTAATGATGGTAAACACAGCAAGAACCACACTGACTAGACTTGTCTTGTGACCCCCAAGTGTGGCAGAATGACAGCTGAAGTACTCCACTGCGCATGACATGCTGGCAATGAGCCGCTTCAAGTCCCGGAAGCGTCCATCATGAGGTCAGGCAGGACGTAGACACGCTTTCCATTCGAAAGGGACGGGAGGGCACCGCCCTTTTTCTGACATTTTGGCCACGCCCACCCAGGAGTTGGCTGACTACTTGTTCAGTAAAAAGTGAACGCAATCACAAACAAGCATTGGTAAAGCCAACCGTTTTGGCATTTTGTTTATAGTACTGTGAAGGATATTAATGCTGTTTAGTAGTGTTATCAAAAATGTTTTAAATATAAATTGCATGTGTATTCATGCTAAACATAAAGTTTGACAACATAAGTTTGAATATATTGTTTTTATTTGGAAGAATGATAATGATGAAGGAGTTTGTTTTATAAAAATGTATTCAAACATATTTATTTTGTACATGATAAACATTACTTTGGATACGAAAGTTTGAAGTTATTATTCAAAATGTATTTTTTGTTCAAATTGTGATTTAGTCAATAGGTTTATTGATTTCTAATATTTTTGCAATACAGAAATGTTTATAAAACAAACGCCTTCATTGTTACTATTCTTCCAAATAAACAAATAAAAACCATATTTTCAAACTTTCATTGTCAAACTTTGTTTAGCATGAATACACAACCCGAGGAACTGGCGCATTTGTCAAAATCACTGCCATACCATGTTATTTTTAATGCCTATGTGTAGTAAATCGCCCACCTTAAGTGAAGACAGGAGCCGTACTTGAGTTGCACCAGTGGTTTATTGATGCTGTAATTCAATAACGAATTGAAGAGGCACAAGGTGTCAACATTACTAAAGGCCAACGGGC
Organism: Ambystoma mexicanum; assembly: GCF_040938575.1. NCBI lineage: Eukaryota > Metazoa > Chordata > Amphibia > Caudata > Ambystomatidae > Ambystoma > Ambystoma mexicanum. The sequence continues at coordinate 966,996,455 of NC_090935.1, read as the reverse complement.
CCAACTGTGCTGAGGGTCAGGATTCCTCAGGCTGCATAAATATCGAGCTTTGAAGTCCCGTGCTCGGAGGAGCCGGGTAGACGCCTCTGATCGCGTCTTGAGCTCGTCCCGTAATGCGCGCGTAGCGCGCAGGGGCGGAGCTGTGTTTGCTGGCGAGGTCTCGCGAGAGCGGGGCTCTCGCAATCGCTCTAAACACCTCCCTTTTTCAATACAGAACAAGTTCATTGTAATACATAGTCATTGTATCTCACCGGTCTTCTGTGTTCCCTTCTGGGTCTCTCACCGGTTCCAGGGCAAGGTCCCTGCTGCTCAGGTTCTGGGTTTAGGTTGGGTTCTTCTGGTTCTGTCTCGGTTTCTTCTCTTTCTCCGTCGTTTCCTTCGGGTTCTCGTTCGTCGGTTCCCCCGTAATCCTTTTCGGCTTCCACGCGTGGTGTCTCTGGGGTTCTCGCCTTTTCTTGCCTCCGCTGGTATAATGCTACTCTTTCAAAGTTCCACGCGCGCCCGTCTTCTGTGCGGACATGATTTGTCCCTTTGTGAGTTACTTTTATGGGCTGACTGTACCGGGATCCTGTGGTTTGATCTTTTCTTGGTAGTTTTATTTTCACCCAGTCTCCTTTTCCTATGCTGGGCACTCGCTTTGTCCGCCTTCTTTCGTCGCTCCACGATTTCATGCGTGACTTGTTTTTCTCAATGCGCCATACTACTTCAGCCATGTTCACGGCTTCATCTTCCCTTACTTTCGACAGCCATGGTGGAATAAGCGTAGATGCAGCACTCCTCCCTCTCAACATTTTGAACGGGGATATTTGTGTAATACCGTTTGGCGTGAGCCTGTGGGCCGCTATGGCCTCTTTGGTGGTTTTGAGCGGGTCCATACCGGAAGCCGTGGCCAGTTGGATGGCGCCCTTTATGAACCTGTTCGCCCTCTCGACGAGTCCATTGGCTTGAGGGTGATATAGGGCCGCTTTCTTTTGTTTAATATGGTTCCTTTTTAAAAATTCTTCCATGTCTTTGGAAACTAATTGTACACCATTGTCTGTGACGACTTCCTTGGGGAGGCCTTCCCTTTGAAAAATTTCTGTGAGTACTTCTATGACTGTCTCAGTAGTTATGTTTGGTACAAACTCTGCTTCCACCCACTTGGATAGATAGTCGACAAGTACTATGCCGTATCTGTGTTCTGTCGCCATCGCCTCCAGGGGAACTATGAAGTCGATGCCCACTTTGGACCATACCGCTTCTGGTATCTCTGTGGGTTTGAGGGGTGCCTGGCGAACCTTAAGTCTTTTGTCGCTATTGAGGCATTCGTGGCAGCGTTCTATCATAGCGCGAATTTCTTGATCCATAGACGGCCACCAGTAGGCTTCTCTCACCCTGCGGCGTGTCATCGTGTTCCCCAAATGTCCCGCATGGGCCCTACAGAGGATTGTGCGTCTCATTCCTGTGGGGGGGGGGTGATTTGGTCTGTCTTTATGATTATCCCCTCTGTTTCCGACAACTCATCTTGCACTTTCCAATTCGGTCTCATGCCTTTGGGCAGCGTTTTTTCATTGGGCCACCCTTCCCTGATCCATCCGCGAATCTTTGCCATGGTGGGGTCTTTCTCGTCTTCTTCTTCCCAATGCCTTTCACTGAGTTCCAGGTACCCTGGTGCCGATAGGTCTGTGATGGACGCGACTATGCATTCCCCTTGTAGGAACGTGGTAGCCTCATCTTTGCCCTCCGGCAGTCTCGACATGCAGTCGGCTTGTGAGTTTTTCCAGCCTGAGATGTGCTGGATTTCGAATGTGTACTCCTGTAGTTTAGCTGCGATGCGGGCCAGTCTGGGCGTGGAAGCTTTGGTGCCTCCTGGGCTGAGCATGTGAATGAGCGGCTTGTGATCTGTAACCAGCTTAAACTTTGTGCCCCACACGTATGTTCGGAAATGTTCGACGGCCCATGCGCATGCTAGCATTTCTTTTTCAATGGTGGAATAGTTCTGTTCCGCCACTGATAGTGCCTTTGAGGCAAAGGCCACTACATGTTCGGTGTCCCCTCTCTTCTGCGTTAGCACTGCCCCTAGTCCGTACGCACTGGCGTCTGTGGTGATTACAGTTTCCCACTTTGGGTTAAACGGTTGGAGACATGGGGCTTTCACTATGTGCTGTTTTATGGTTTCTGTCGCCTTCTTCTGAGGCTCTCGCCACGTGAATTCTGACCCTTTCTTGAGCAGATCACGGAGGGGTGTAGTGATTTCTGAAAACCTGGGTATGAATTTCGCATAGTATTCGGCCAATCCTAGAAATGACCTCACTTCTTCTTTAGTGGTGGGTTCTGGAGCTTTGGTGATGGCTTGCATGAGGTTCTGTTTGGGACTGATCCCTTTTTCCGATATCTTGTACCCTAAGTATTCGACTTCTTTCACCCCGAACGAACATTTTTCGTAGCGTAGGCGCACTCCTGCTTCTTGTAACTTGTTGAGAACTAATTTGAGTGTGGCATTGTGTGTCTGTTCATCTCCTGCATACACCAGGATGTCATCCTGGAAATATACCACATTTTTAACTTTCCGTAGCAGGACGTCCATCATGCGTTGGAATGCAGATGCAGCTGACGACAGCCCGAAAGGCATTTTGGTGAATTGGTATGTACCAAAAGGAGTGATGAATGCCGTAAGGGGTTTTGATTCATCGTGCAGCTGTATTTGGTGGTATGCGTTTCTCATGTCCAGTTTAGAGAATATTTTGGCTTCTTTCATTAGTAAAATGAGTTCATTTATGCTTGGGAGCGGGTAGTTGTCCGTAATGACTTCTAGGTTTAAACTGCGCAGGTCTATGCACACCCTTAATTCTTGAGATTGGGGTTTCTTTATGAGGATGACTGGGCTCAGCCATTCGGACGCTTCAATTTCTTCTATTACCCCTCCCATTTTCATTTTGTCCAGCTGTTGTTTGAGGGTGTCTCTTGCTGTGGCTGGTACTGGTCTCACCCGGTGTTTGACAGGGACAGCATTTCTTTTGAGCACAATTTTGTGAAGAAAATTTTTGATGTGCCCCGGCTCCTCCGAGAAAAGTGTTGGATAATCGCTCTTGACAATTGATCCGTTCTTTGCACTGACAGACAGGACCTGATCTTCTGTACTGGGATCTAGTTTGATTTTTAACTTGTCCTGGTCGTCCCAGCCCAAAACCGCTGGCCCTTCGTGACTGAAATATACTCGGGTGATGGTTTCTCTCCCTTTGAATTCGACTTTTCCATTGATATAGCCTAGCAGTTCAACTGACGCCCCTCCAAACACCGTGGGCTTGTGTCGCGTGGTGAGAACTTGCACTTTCTCCTTACCCACCATTTCTTTGTAAGTGCGGAGGGGTAAAATGGTGAGATCTGACCCGGAGTCTGCCATGACCCTTGTCTCTTTCCATCGATTTTGATGAGGCAATGGGGCTTCTCTCTCCTGGCCCGTGTGCTGTTCACCATAATGACTGTGGGTCTTCCTTCATCTTCTGAGGAGGATTCTCTTACCATCGTTCGATCTGTGGTGAGACTGGTGACCTTCTTGTTTCTCCATCGACACACTATGGAGAAGTGCCCAATGCGCTTGCAGATGGAGCACTCCTTGTCTCTAGCTGGGCACTCCCGGTCAAACGCCAGGTGCTTCGTGCTGGTGCACCTGTGGCACTTGAGGGGTTCTCTCGTGTAACCTCTCGCCTCTCTCATGTCCGCTGTCGACTTTTCTTTTTTTATGTGGAAGCCCACCGCTTGTATTTCCGCGGGACCCTGGGCCCCTGCAAATTCTTTTCTTCTTCCCACCGTTTCTTCTACCGCCCTGGCGATCTCGATAGCTTTCTCTAACTGTAGCTCCTTTTCGATGATAAATTTATCTTGGACTTTACGACTGTTAGTGTGTACGACCAACATGTCGCATATGCGGTTTTCTGCATTGGTGCCGAAGTTACACAAGGCTGCTAGTTCCCTCAATTTGATGACGTAGTCATCGACGGGTTCAGATTGTTCTTGTTTCCGAGTGTAAAACCGTATTCTGTGGAGCACTGTGTTCTCTTTGCTGGCGAACCTCTTAATGATTCTCCTGACCGCCTCCTTGAACACATCCTCATTGTCATCGTCTACAGGAATCGGGGTAAGGCCCTCGAATATTCTTTGCCCCTCCACTCCTAGGGCATTGAGTAACATGGCCCTGCGTCTTGCCGCCGAAAACCCTGCTCCCCCCATAGCCTCCAAGTATGTCATGAACAGGGGTTGCCATTGTGGCCATGGAATGGCAGGCCTACCTGGCGTTTGCAAAAAGGGTGGCGGTGGCGTGGCTCCTTGCATGCTTCTGTGTAGGTTCTGGTGATGATCCTCGTCGCCAATTTATGTAGTAAATCGCCCACCTTAAGTGAAGACAGGAGCCGTACTTGAGTTGCACCAGTGGTTGATTGATGCTGTAATTCAATAACGAATTGAAGAGGCACAAGGTGCCAACATTACTAAAGGCCAACGGGCCCAACTGTGCTGAGGGTCAGGATTCCTCAGGCTGCATAAATATCGAGCTTTGAAGTCCCGTGCTCAGAGGAGCCGGGTAGACGCCTCTGATCGCGTCTTGAGCTCGTCCCGTAATGCGCGCGTAGCGCGCGGGGGCGGAGCTGTGTTTGCTGGCGAGGTCTCGCGAGAGCGGGGCTCTCGCGATCGCTCTACACTATGTTATGTTGATTTATACCGCGCACTGCTACCACCTAGGGGCAGTCTCCAGGTGCTCATGAGTGGCCTGCAAGGCACCACCATCATGACGTTCAAATATTTTCCTTCTCGGAAAAGACACCTGCGAAACCAAACAGGGGCGTGCAACTGCCATTTTGCCTTTGCTCAACCAAAACGGGTGCGTTTTTCAAGCATTGCAAGTTTTTAAAACCTCCAATTCGTTGCGCTGGGCACAACTTCTTTATCCTAAAGTTAATGAAATGGGCGCGCATTTCCACATGCATAGGCCCTACGTGGCACGGAAACCGTTCAAGGCACACAAAAAAATGCATTAACGAGTTACTGGTGGCTTGCATCCGCCGGCCACCGTTTTCTGCATGGAAAAGCCTGCCAAATTGTAATATAAAACTTCAGAATCAAACAAATGCATAATGTAACACTTCTTGTGCTGAGCTGTCTGTGTAGAAATTATTAATTAGGCGTAGCTAAAACCAGTGGTGGAAATGGGAAAAAATTGGTTGGGGATCCCACAAGTGCGGGGCTGGGGGTGGAGTTTGGGGGGGCGGTGCCCGAGGACGCAGGGTTTAGGGGCGGAGCTGGCAGTTGACCTCTGATCAAAGCAAATGCACAAAATAATAGTTTAAACTGCGCTATTTCTTTCATGCTGCTTCTTTTCCAAACTATATATCAATTCCACTTTAAACCACTTCCATGGCACGGGCGATGAGTTACTTCACTATGTGGCTAATAGTTTTGACCAATGTTGCTGAGTAAATATAGTAAATATTCTTTAAAATGCACAATTTTCATCCCATTTTATTTTTAAAAAAACTCCCCCTTGGGTCCTATTCAAACAGGGTGATTTCTGTTCGACGTAAGCAACGTTTTCTTTTACTCGAACCACACCCCACACAGCTCCTGCAGCTCCCCTCTGAAAGCAGTTGGGTGGCTGCATCATGTGTGATAGTTTCAATGTTAATAGGGCTATTTATTTATTCATGCAATGTTGGTCGGATACCTGTATATTTATTTATTTATGCAATGTTTGTCAGATAAAGGTATCCGACCAACATTGCATTAATAAATAAATAATCTGGGTCCATGTATTCGACAAACATTGCATAAATAAATAAATAAGCCGGGTTGTGGCTGATGACTGTAACTTCCTCTGGTGACCCCTTGAATGGGGTCACCAGAGGAAGTTACAGTTTGCTTTTCCTGCAGCTTTGTCCTGCATAAAAGTCCTGCTGTGAACATGTAGGAGGGTGGAGCCAGCAGAGCGCTCATGGCTACGCCTCCCTACTCCGTGCCGATGCAGGAGCTTTCTTTTTTTATTCTTTTTCAATTTATTTTCTTCTTCAAAAATAATTTGGGTTTTGCAGTGGCTGACTCTGGACGGATCCCGAGATCCAGCTACACATCTGGTGCCGGATCTCGGATCCGGCGAGAGCCGGCCCAATAACCAGCACTGTGTATACTAGCTTTCTCTGAGAAGACAAACGTGTTTACAATTTGCAATATAGGGCAGCACTGTTTTATACATAGTGTTATGGACTGGAGACAAACAGCTCTCAAGGATGTAGACGTCCACATATGCGTTTCACTGTCATTGGGCAAGCTCCTGAAGAAACAGGCCATCTCCCAGCTTAACCTACATGCTGAATCTATTGGTAGTCTTCATGACCATCAATCTGGCTTCAGAGCTGCCAGAAGCACGGAAACTGCTCTCCTGAACATCCATGAGGACCTGCTCTCGAACCTCGACTCCAACACTCCGTGTGTTCTCATTCTGCTCGATCTCTCTTCTGCCTTTGACACTGTCAACCATGCCATCCTGCTCAACCGTCTCCGTGTCAACCTGGGTATCACTGGTCAGGCTCTGGCGTGGCTGACCTCTTTCCTTTCCAATCGACCCTCCCAGGTCCAACTGGGGTCCTTCCTCTCTGACATCTTTTTCTCCACCTGTGGTGTCCCCCAGGGATCTAATCTCTCTCCCTGGCTGCTCAACCAGTATCTGGCACTCCTTGCCCACCGCATCGCTGCTCTCTGCCCCAACTTTCAGTGCTATGCGGACGATACCCAGCTCATTTTCAGGCTACCCTCGGCCTCCTCCTCTCCTTCCCTCATCTCTGACTGTCTGTCTGCTATCCAGGAATGGTGTGCCGCCAATGACCTCTGCCTTAATGCCAGTAAGACTGAGATTTTACTCATCGGGTCACCCACTCCCTCCTTCCCTGCAGCTCTCTGGCCAGCCTCTCTTGGCCCTCTTCCTGCTCCTACCTGCAAGGCAAAAAACCTCGGGGTCATCTTCGACTCCACACTCTTTCTCTACTCATATATCGGACGTCTCTAAGAAGTCACACTACCAGCTGCACCTCCTCAGAGGTATTCTTCCCTTCCTCCCCTTCCCCCAGAAGCTCACAGTCTCCCGAGCCCTGGTTCTCTCAAAGCTGGACTACTGTAACAGCCTCTATCTTAATCTGCCTGCCTCCACTCTCTGCCCTCTGCAACTCATCCAGAACAGAACTGCGAGACTTGTCCTTGGTCTCAAGCCCAGGGACCGTATCTCTCCAGGACTGAAATCTCTACACTGGCTCCCAGTGGCTGCAAGGATTAAGTTCAAAACCCTCTGCATTGTCCACAAGGCCTTCTGGGGCATGGGGCCTAACTACCTTCAACTCTCTCTTCCTAAATATCTTCTTTCCCGAGCCCTTCGCTCATCCGTCTCCAACTCCCTCAGGGTCAGCCGCTTCTCGAAGCAACGAGCTGGGGGTAGATCTCTCTCCGCGGCAGGGGCCTCCCTCTGGAACAGCCTTCCTGCCTCCCTGAAACTTGAGGAGAACCATCTCCGGTTCCGGAAGCACCTCAAAACCTTCCTCTTTGCTTCTGCTTTCTCTCTCCCTCTCCCCTGCTAAATTCTTCACTGAAACTGCACTGAATCTGCAACTGGGCCACTCTCACCGACCTCGGTCCTGGGCCCAGCCACTCTCCACTTGCACTGCCTCCCTGGCAACCCCTGACTGCGGGACTGTCTCTGTATCCTACAGCCCCCCCCCTTCCCAGAACTTGCCTGCACTTACCTTGCACTTGCCACCAGCTGGCCCTATTTATTTATTTTATTCTACTTACCTTGTGCTGCACTTCCCCCCTCCCCTTCCCCTTGCACTTTTTCCCTTCCCCCTACCCCTGCACTTGCGCGCTCTAAATGACACCTGGTCTAGTAGGATCGTTGTCTGTCTTCCCCTTGTTCCCCCCTCCCTGCCTCGTCACGCCTTGAAACACTTGTGTATAGACGCGTTACAAATGCCATATCATATCATGTCATATCATTGGGGATCATCACTCTAGTGCATTCTGACATCCTTGTGATTAGAGCATTGGTGGATGCTGCCAGGATTATCTTACCTCTGCAGATGCCGCACACGCCTGGCATCTCTCAAGAGTTACCCTTGGCCCCAAATGCTATATGCACAAGGGCCTCAGGGAGCCCCACAGTCTAAGAAGGGTTGGGGAGCTGATTTGATAGCAAGGGGAAAGTACGGCAACCAGAATGAGGGGTAGGAAAACGGATAGATTGGTAGGGGGAAGTAGGGAAAATACCCTGGGACCAATCTGTCCACCTCTGTCAGTTTCTTTCCTCTAATTCCAGACTCAATCTCTTTTTAGTGCTGTTTAGTGACCAGGGTAAGTGAGCATTTCCTCGCCCACTGATGCATACCAGCGCATACTCGCTCTGTGAACTATAGTTTAACCAGTGTTGTTGTGGGTTGCTTCACCAACTCGTGCACACCAGTTTCCACTCTCATATATTCATTAGGCCTTTATTTTATTTATTTATTTTGTCATTTGTATACCGCGCCAAATCGCATCAGGGCGCTGGTTACAGTAAGAAGCGAATTGCAAAGGCACAGACAGGTTATTCATAAGGTGAACAATTAAGAACTTTGCATACGTGGTGGTTCAATGTGCTGTGATTGAGGCTAGCAGGAAGGTATGAGTCTTATTAAAAGAGCCACGTTTTCAGCCATTTACGGAAGGCCCAGAAAGAAGTTTCAGATGTTAGTGCTAGCGGTAGGGTATTCCAGTGTTTTGCGGCCAATACTGGGAAACTGAAAGCCCCCTGCTCTTTCCAGTTGGAATCTGGGGATGTGAGATGGTGAAAGTGGGAGGCCCAGATGGGTCTGTTGGATTGTGATTCAGTGCATTTTCTTGACAAGTTTGTGGGGCGCAGTGTCTGAGAGGCATTTGTGGGTTAGTGTGAGCTTTTTGAATATAAAGCGCTCATGAACAGGCAGCCAATGGGCACATCTTCTGGCTGGTAATATATTGTCTTTTTTTGGAATGTTCAAGGCTGCTCTTAGTGCATCATTTTGTATAATCTGTTGTTTTTTGATGTTACAAGTAGTGGAGCCTACGAAGAGAGTGTTGCAATAGTCTAATCTGGAGAGAATAAGGGCTCTTGCAAATGTAATACAGCTGTCAGAAGTAAGGAAAGGCCTACAGGCGTTGATGAGTTTGGTTCTGTAGGCCACGGATGACGCAATTGCATTTACATGTCGAGTTAATGAGAGGGATGAATCCAGGTACGCTCCCAGGGCTTTTACTTCTTTGGAGATTGGGATGGTGTTGCCATCAATGATGAAGGATTTATATGCTCCGTTAAGTTTGTTTAAAAGTGTTGTGATCCAATAATGAGCAACTCAGTCTTCTTGTCATTTAGGCAAAGAGAATGTCGAGCCATCCAGGACTGTATAGTTTGATAGATTTTGCCCAGTGAGTCGGAGTCCGAGTCGGAGGTGCCTGATATGGGTAGAAGGATTTGGGTACTGTCCGCATAGTTGGTTTAGGAGATACCCATGGTGTCAAGGAGGTTGAAGAGAGGCTTTGTGAAGATATTGCAGAGTGTGGAAGAGACACAGGAGCCTTGGGGAACTCTGCAGGTGACTGGCCCCGGAGGAGCGGATGCGCAGGTGGAGAAGACCCACATTATTCGGTTCCATGTGATATTTTCGCCGATCAAATATCACGATGCAAAAATATCGCCATATTTTTGCGGCGAAAATAACACATGGATCCTGCGGGGGACACCCCAGCAACCCCCGCATCATTTTTTTATGTGCGGTGGACACCCCCGCAACCCCTGCACCTAATATTTTCGCCACCAAAAATATCGCCTATGGCCGTTCCCGACGACCATATGTTCGGGGATATTTTTGCTGGTGAAAATATTACCTGATACCCATTATTCTGTTTGATATGGAGGACGCTATCCAGGCTGTTGCTTTCGAGGCGAAACGGGCTGCCAAGGAGAGGTGTTGGCAGAGAATGTTATGACCCAACAAATCAAAAGCAGCTGAGAGATCGATTAAGAGGAAGAGGGCGAGTTTACCATTATCTTTAAAGTCATCCATTTGGATATTTAAGTCTAGGAGTGCTGATTCCGTTCCGTGGCAGCACAGAATTCAGATTGGTGCAATCCCAGAAGATTATTGGCTTCCAAATACATTTGGATTTGCAGATAAACTGCTCTGTCCAGTATTTTGAGTAAGAAAGGGACCGTAGTGATGGGCTGGTAGTTGGTGGGGAAATTAGGGTCTAATGTAGGTTTCTTGAGGAGAGAAAGGACCAGGCGTCTTTTAGATTGACTGGTACACTAACGGTGGAGAAGGAGGTGTTAATGAGCAATGAGATGAAAGGGACGAGCTCTGACGCACATTCATTGATGACAGAGGCAAGGCAAATGTCCCCTTGGCATCTGGGTGGCTTAAGTCCTTTGATAATTTTGGTCACTTCTGCATCCGAGACCGGGGAAAACTGAAATAGATGACTAATGTGAGGAGGCAATGTAGGTATGGGGTCTGGTGGTGCTTCTGAAGGCATTATTTTTACTTTCTTTGCCAAAATTATTGTTGAAGAGAAGAAATGTTGTCCAGTAACACATTTTGTATATTGGCGCAGGTACAAACATCAATTTAATAATCTTAAACCTACTAAAACTTGGAGCCCTAAGGACGAAAACAACTACCCATGGAGCGTTTATAGACCTACAATTAGCCTTTGACAGTATCAATTGTTCAAAACTTTGGGATAAACTAAGCCTCTGGAAATGCCCTATGGACATCTTAGAACCAATCAAGGCACTCTATACAGATACAACGATTAGAGTGAGATTATCCCGAGATGGTGTATTGTCAACTCAGATACAAACTGGTAATGGTCTTAAACAAGGCTGCCCATGTGAAGATTTAACAATAGAGGGAGAAGGGTTCGACACCCTCCCCGAACCACAGAAGCTGAATGGATCGACCCCTCCACCCGTGGTTGGCACGGGCTCCTGATACTAGAATCACAGGGTACCACGTGGCAGCCAATGGGGGAAGGAGGGATTAGGGAGAGGTTGTGGATAGGGAAGGGGAAGTAGGGAAACTGGGAAACAGGATAAGGGGGTAAAAGGGAAGATGTCAAAGCACTTAGAACTGCCTTCTAACACCAGTCTGCGGCAATACATATACACAGTAACATTCAAGGCTAAAGTAGATTCCTGAAGACACCTTTCTTCATTCCTACGGCCAACTCCTGCCCTGTAGCTCCTAACACCACCTGATGCTTGGCAACTTAGCCACATGAAGCATAAACATTTAACATAAAGCGTGTGAACATTTCACATATGAATACAAAACATATTGCCACACTTAATCACTGAGCAAGCGATAATGAAACAAACACGGGATTGGCTCCCTTCATGAATATGACAAACACATGGCCCCGTAGGCGAGCATATGAAACAAACACGGAAGTAGATCCCTTCATGAATAAGATAAACACATGGCCCCGTGGGCGAGCCTAGGCACACATAAAGCAGAACATGGAAGAGAGCGTGTTAATGCTGCCTGTACTGCTCCCCACACAAGCATGACACCAGAATTACAGTTCGCAGGCAATTGGGAAGACAAGTTTCTTATTGAGCCACTGTGCATGGAATTGCATTAAAAGTCCCTAATAGCTTTAGGCTCACTGATTCCCCAATGCCTTTTGCCTGTCAATCGCTAGCACAATGAACAACGGAATAACGTGCCCATATCTGAAGTCCCAGTACTTAACTGACGGCCCGAGCTTCCCGTGGGAATGACCCGAACCAAACGTAGCAGCACGTTGAGTCCTCCAAATAATGCTCACCGCTGCCGCCCGGAATGGATGTAGCGAAGCATTCCTCCAACGTTCCTCAGATCTCCAACAGTTCTCCTACACGCCGTCATGACCGCCCGTGCTGCATACTCTCATTAAGCCACACCTGAGCACGGCGGCCGGCGGTTGAAGTAGGAACTGCAATCAGCCTTCAGCTGTTAATCCGCCCGAAGCGTGAATGACTACAGTTTTTCACAAAGCATGCTGGGAACTGAAGTCTCTAGAGCCCCACACGCTTTCTAATTGCTCTCAAGCCCCAATTCCTGGCATTACCTCCTCTCCCAGGGCTCTTCCCAGGACCAGATTTTTCTGGATGTCTCAAATGAAATTGGCGCACCAGTCTAGGAGCATGAACTTCATTTTCTGGCTCCCACAAGCAGTCCTCAGGACCATAGCCACTCCATTGAATCAAATACCATAATCCCTGTTTCCGTCTCCTAGAGTTCAGAATCCGCTTCACCTCATATTCCACTAGCCCATCCTTCACGATCACTGGAGGTCTCTGTGTCCGTATTCCAGGAGCTGTGGGTTTAAGCAAAAACACATGGAATACTGGGTGTATCTTGAAATTTACAGGTAGACGTAGGTTCACAGCTACTGGGGAGACACACTGTACAATTTTATAGGGGCCAATGAAACATGGTGCAAATTTGCGTGGCCACATCAATGGTAAATTCTGTGTAGACAGCCAAACCCGATCTCCCACCTTATATTGGGGAGCTTCCTGACGTTTCTTATCTGCCTGCCTTTTGTAGGCCGCCTTGGCGTGCTCCAAGTAGGATTGTGACTTCTGTCTAATGTCTAGAAGCAACTGCTTCCTTTTTTGTAATACTTGAATCTGTTCTGCTTCTGCTAAACTCTCTGGTAACATATTTTGCTCATGGCCATACAAGCAGTCATTTGGTGCCATGCCATGAGAGGCATGTTTGGTATTGTTTTCTGTAAATTCTTCTAACCACAATGCTCGTACCCATGACTCTATACCTTCCCCCAAATAGCAACGTAAATACTGTGCCAAAGTCTGATTGACTCTCTCAGTCTGCCCATCAGTCTGGGGATGATAGCTGGTGGACAGAGCGCAGTCAATTCCCAACATTTTACGGAAGACACGCCAAAAGGGACTCGATCTGAAACAATATTTCGGAGAAGACCATGTAATCTTACAATGTGTTGCAGAAATAACTCCACCAGTTGCCCAGCACTAGGAATACCCACACATGGCACAAAGTGTACTTGTTTAGATAGATAATCCACCACCACCCAAATGGTGTCATGTTGATTATCGGGTGGAAAGCCAGTAATAAAATCCATGGAAATATGTGTCCAAGCTCTCTCAGGTGTGGGTAACGGTTGGAGCAACCCTGACTTTCTGACATGATCCGCCTTGTTGCGAACACATGTTCACTTCCTTGAATGTACTCAACTACATCTTTTTTCAAATTTGGCCACCAGAAATACTTTTCTAACAAATGTTGAGTCTTTTGACGCCCTGAATGTCCTGTAAGGGGTGAATTACGACACCAGTACATTGCTTTCTCTTGCAATTCCTGAGAGGGCAAAAACAATTTCCCGGCATAATAAGGAATACCTTTTCTGATAGTTTGTAATGGATCCTCCTCACCCCATCTCCCTCCTCTCTGTTTCATACTAGTCTTGACCTGTTCCATCAGTTTTTCAGTCATAGCCCCCACCACTCTCTTAACCTGGAATGATTTCCTTAACCCCTGTCACTACATTTTCTAGATTCGGTTGCCTGGTTAATGCATCCGCCTTGCCATTCTTCCTGCCAGGTTGAAAAGTGACCACAAAGTCAAACTCATTGAAATATTGTGACCACCTCAATTGACGTGGACTGAGGGTGTGAGCAGTCTTGAAGTATTGCAAACTCTTATGATCTGTAACTACCACTACCTGATGTCTGGCTCCCAACTAATAGTGCCTCCATTCTAGAAAAGCTGCTCGAATGGCCAACAGTTCCTTGTCAGTGATGTAATAGTTCTGTTCATAACTAGTAAGCTTTCAAGAATAGAAGGCTACTGATGCCAAAACCCTCCTCATCCTTCTGGGACAACATCACTCTCACTGCTGTATTGGAAGCGTCCATTTCTACCTGAAACTTCTTTTGTGGGTCTGGATGTCTCAATATCGGAGCTGATGTAAATGCCTGCTTCAATTCCTGAAAGGCTCCTTCTGCTTCTGCATCCTAACTAAACTTTGTGGCCTTTCTCAATAGTCTAGCAATGGGAGTCACAATGTTTGAGAAGTTGGAAATGAATCTGCGATAAAAGTTAGCAAATCCCAGGAAGGATTGGATGTCCTTAATATATTGAGGGCTGGGCCACTCTGTGACTGCCCGCACCTTAGCCTTGTCCATAACAATGCCTGCCAGAACGAACCCCAAAAACTCAACTTGCTCTGTGTGAAAATCAAATTTCTCAAGTTTTACATACAATTGATATTCCTGCAACCTTTTCAAAACTGCCCTCACATGCTCCACATGCTGTTGCTTTGAAGATGAATAAATCAATATATCATCAATATATACAATATCGAATACATCAATAAACTCACTAAGCACCTCTTGCATGAAATATTGGAAAGTAGCCGGCGCATTGCACAGGCCGAAAGGCATTACCAAATATTCGAACAACCCAAATTTAGTTCTGAATGCTGTTTTCCACTCATCCCCCTCCTTTACTCGTATCAAATGATAGGCCCCTCTTAAGTCCAACTTGGTATAGAACACTGCTGTCTTTACTTGGTCCAACAATTCCGAAATTAATGGCAATGGATACCTATTTTTCACTGTTACCTTATTCAAAGCCCGGTAATCAATACAAGTCCTTAGAGTTCCTTCTTTTTTTGGAACAAAAAATAAGGGAAATGATACCGGAGAAGTAGAATGCCTGATGAAACCCTTCCCCAACATATCATCCAAATACTCCTTCAAATGCTGGTTCTCTGGCTCTGCCAACGCATATATTCTGCTACAAGGCAATTTAGCTCCAGGCTCCAGTTCTATGACACAATCATAGGGTCTATGAGGGGGTAACCTTTCTGCTCCACCTTTGTCAAAGACCCCCATAAACTCAGAATACTGAGGAGGAATCTCCACCCCTACTGCTCCGATCACCTGCAGTGAGGGTGTCTTGTCAGCCAAGAACAAAGCCGGGCCAAATTCCCCTTCCATATGCTCACCACACTCGGGTCTCTCAAAAAATACCTCCCGCGAGACCCAATCAATACGGGGGTTGTGTTGCACTAGCCAGGGTATTCCTTAAATAAGTCCAAATTGTGGTACAGCTACCAAATCAAACATCATTTCCTCCATATGTACGGACCCACACTTCATTTGTAGAGGTTGTGTCTGTTGCGTAATTTTTCCCGAAATGACTGGCGACCCATCAACTGACTGCACTCCCTTGACCTGAGACTTCTCTCGAAGGGGCAAGCTCAACTGATTGGCCAAAGCGATATCAATAAAATTCACTGTAGCTCCAGAGTCAACCATGGCCTGCACCATCTGTTTAGAACCTGTAAAAATCAATGTCACCCATAGATACAATTGAATGAGAATTCTTTGTTCCAACTGTATTAGCTACCCAGTCTGGGAACTGTTCTTTAAACTGGCCTAGCACCTGCGTTCCCCCTAAGGTCTTCCCACTCCTTTTCCCACCTCCTCTTTGTTCTTGCCCCCTCCTGCTCCTTTCTTTGGAGTATTAGGGCCTGTCCGAATGTAGTGTCCTGCTTGCCCACAATACAAACACAGATTATTGCTCTTATGCAATTCTTTCTCTGCCACCGATAGTGGCCCTCTCACACCCCCTATTTGCATAGGCTCCCCTTCCCCCATCCTCTACCCCTGTCCAATCTCACAAAGGGGACGCTCTCTGTTTTTTTCTTGTCTCCTTTTCTTTCATTCATGCGATGATCTGATCTTAAAGCCAAATCGATCATGGCTGTGCAACCCTTCGGTTGAGGCTCCACCTGAGCAATGGCATCTTTCAACTCTTCCCTTAAGCCCTGATAGAGCAACACAGTCTGTTTATTCTTAAGCCAATCTGTTTCGATCACCAACCTATTGAACTGAGTCACATATGACACCAAGTCCTGTCTCCCTTGCCTTAAAGCCAGTAATTCTTTATCCTCGGTCAAAGTTACCTCCCTTCTATCAAATAACCTCCCAAACTCCCCCCAAAACCCATCCCAGTTATACAATAGAGGGTCTGCATTTTGAACCAATGGCATTGCCCAAGCAGCCGCATCTCCTGTTAGATAAGAAATTACAAATACAGTCCTGGCCTGTATAGTCTCAAAAGCAGCAGGTTTACATAAAAAGTGTAATCTACATTGTGTCTGAAACATCATAAACTTTCGTGGATCTCCTGAAAACCTCTCAGGTGCTGCTAAAGGCGCACTACTAGGGGGTTACACAATAACAGTGGACATCCTACCGGATGTGGTCGCACAAGAAGAACTGGCTCAAGCAGCCTCCACTGGGGTTCCTTGTGCCACCAATCCCTGCACCGGAGCCTTCACAGTGCTAGCTTCTTGCCAGGAATGCACTAATTCCACCTGGATATCTTGCAAGGCCTTTAGTACTTACGCTAAAGGGGGAGGACTTGACTCCATTTGGCCTGGGTGTTTCAATTACCCTGAAATCGGGGGTGGCTTATTCGGTCAAGATTTAACAATAGAGGGAGAAGGGTTTGACACCCTCCCCCGAACCACAGAAGCCGAATGGATCGACTCCTCCACCCGTGGTTGGCACAGGCTCCTGACTCTAGAATCACAGGGTACCACATGGCAGCCAATGGGGGAAGGAGGGTTTAAGGAGATGTTTTGGATAGGGAAGGTGAAGTAGGGAAACCGGGTAAGGGGGTAAAAGGGATGAAGTCAAAACTCTTAGAACTGCCTTCTAACACCAGTCTGCGGCAATACATATACACAGTAACATTCAAGGCTGAAGTAGATTCCTGAATGCACCCTTCTTGATTCCTACGACCAACTCCTGGCCTGTACCTCCTAACACCACCTGATGCTTGGCAACTTAGCCACATGAAGCATAAACATTTAACATAAAGCGTGTGAACATTTCACATATGAATACAAAACATATTGCCACACTTAATCACTGAGCAAGAGATAATGAAACAAACACGGGATTGGCTCCTTCATGAATAAGACAAACACATGGCTCCGTGGGCGAGCATATGAAACAAACACGGAAGTAGCTCCCTTCATGAATAAGACAAACACATGGCCCTGTGGGCGAGCGTAGGCACACATAAAGCAGAACATGGAGGAGAGAATGTTAATACTGCTCCCCACACAAGCATGACACCAGAATTACAGTTCGAAGGCAATTGGGAAGACACGTTTCTTACTGAGTCACTATGCATGGAATTGCATTTAAAAGTTCCTAATAGCTCTAGGCTCCCTGATTCCCCAACGCCTTTTGCCTGTCAATCGCTAGCACAATGAACAAGGGAATAACATGTCCATATCTGATTTCCAGGCACTTAACTGACGGCCAGGGCCTCCCGTGGGAATGACCCGAACCAAACGTAGCAGCGCATTGAATCCTCCCGATAATGCTCACTGCTGCCACCCGGAATGGATGTAGCAAAGCATTCCTCCGGCGTTCCTCAGATCTTCAACAGTTCTCCTACACACCGTCGTGAACGCCCGTGCTGCATACTCTCATTAAGCCACACCTGAGCACGGCGGCCGGCGGTTGAAGTAGGAACTGCAATCAGCCTTCAGCTGTTAATCCGCCCGAAGCGTGAATGACTACAGTTTTTCACACAGCATGCTGGGAACTGAAGTCTCTAGAGCCCCACACGCTTTCTAATTGTCCTCAAGCCCCAATTCCTGACATTACCTCCTCTCCCAGGGCTCTTCCCAGGACCAGATTTTTCTGGATGTCTCAAATGGAATTGGCGCACCAGTCTGGGAGCATGAACTTCATTTTCTGGCTCCCAAAAGCAGTCCTCAGGACCATAGCCACTCCATTGAATCAAATACCATAATCCCTGTTTCCGTCTCCTAGAGTTCAGAATCCGCTTCACCTCATATTCCACTAGCCCATCCTTCACGATCACTGGAGGTCTCTGTGTCTGTATTCCAGGAGCTGTGGGTTTAAGCAAAAACACATGGAATACTGTGTGTATCTTGAAATTGACAGGTAGACGTAGGTTCACAGCTACTGGGGAGACACACTGTACAATTTTATAGGGGCCAATGAAACATGGTGCAAATTTGCGTGGCCACATCAATGGTAAATTCTGTGTAGACAGCCAAACCCGATCTCCCACCTTATATTGGGGAGCTTCCTGACGTTTCTTATCTGCCTGCCTTTTGTAGGCCGCCTTGGCGTGCTCCAAGTAGGATTGTGACTTCTGTCTAATGTCTAGAAGCAACTGCTTCCTTTCTTGTAATACTTGAATCTGTTCTGCTTCTGCTAAACTCTCTGGTAACATATTTTGCTCATGGCCATACAAGCAGTCATTTGGTGCCATGCCATGAGAGGCATGTTTGGTATTGTTTTCTGTAAATTCTTCTAACCACAATGCTCGTACCCATGACTCTATACCTTCCCCCAAATAGCAACGTAAATACTGTGCCAAAGTCTGATTGACTCTCTCAGTCTGCCCATCAGTCTGGGGATGATAGCTGGTGGACAGAGCGCAGTCAATTCGCAACATTTTACAGAAGGCACGCCAAAAGGGCCTCGATCTGAAACAATATTTCGGAGAAGACCATGTAATCTTACAATGTGTTGCAGAAATAACTCCACCAGTTGCCCAGCACTAGGAATACCCACACATGGCACAAAGTGTACTTGTTTAGATAGATAATCCACCACCACCCAAATGGTGTCATGTTGATTATCGGGTGGAAAGTCAGTAATAAAATCCGTGGATATATGTGTCCAAGCTCTCTCAGGTGTGGGTAACGGTTGGAGCAACCCTGACTTTCTGACATGATCCGCCTTGTTGCGAACACATGTTCACTTCCTTGAATGTACTCAACTACATCTTTTTTCAAATTTGGCCACCAGAAATACTTTTCTAACAAATGTTGAGTCTTTGGACGCCCTGAATGTCCTGCAAGGGGTGAATTACGACACCAGTACATTGCTTTCTCTTGCAATTCCTGAGAGGGCAAAAACAATTTCCCGGCATAATAAGGAATACCTTTTCTGATAGTTTGTAATGGATCCTCCTCACCCCATCTCCCTCCTCTCTTTTTCATACTAGTCTTGACCAGTTCCATCAGTTTTTCAGTCATAGACCCCACCACTCTCTTAACCTGGAATGATTTCCTTAACCCCTGTCACTACATTTTCTAGATTCGGTTGCCTGGTTAATGCATCCGCCTTGCCATTCTTCCTGCCAGGTCGAAAAGTGACCACAAAGTCAAACTCATTGAAATATTGTGATCACCTCAATTGACGTGGACTGAGGGTGTGAGCAGTCTTGAAGTATTGCAAACTCTTATGATCTGTAACTACCACTACCTGATGTCTGGCTCCCAACTAATAGTGCCTCCATTCTAGAAAAGCTGCTCGAATGGCCAACAGTTCCTTGTCAGTGATGTAATAGTTCTGTTCGTAACTAGTAAGCTTTCAAGAATAGAAGGCTACTGATGCCAAAACCCTCCTCATCCTTCTGGGACAACATCACTCTCACTGCTGTATTGGAAGCGTCCATTTCTACCTGAAACTGCTTTTGTGGGTCTCGATGTCACAATATCGGAGCTGATGTAAATGCCTGCTTCAATTCCTGAAAGGCTCCTTCTGCTTCTGCATCCTAACTAAACCTTGTGGCCTTTCTCAATAGTCTAGCAATGGGAGTCACAATGTTTGAGAAGTTGGAAATGAATCTGCGATAAAAGTTAGCAAATCCCAGGAAGGATTGGATGTCCTTAATATATTGAGGGCTGGGCCACTCTGTGACTGCCCGCACCTTAGCCTTGTCCATAACAATGCCTGCCAGAACGAACCCCAAAAACTCAACTTGCTCTGTGTGAAAATCAAATTTCTCAAGTTTTACATACAATTGATATTCCTGCAACCTTTTCAAAACTGCCCTCACATGCTCCACATGCTGTTGCTTTGAAGATGAATAAATCAATATATCATCAATATATACAATATCGAATACATCAATAAACTCACTAAGCACCTCTTGCATGAAATATTGGAAAGTAGCCGGTGCATTGCACAGGCCGAAAGGCATTACCAAATATTCGAACAACCCAAATTTAGTTCTGAATGCTGTTTTCCACTCATCCCCCTCCTTTACTCGTATCAAATGATAGGCCCCTCTTAAATCCAACTTGGTATAGAACACTGCTGTCTTTACTTGGTCCAACAATTCCGAAATTAATGGCAATGGATACCTATGTTTCACTGTTACCTTATTCAAAGCCCGGTAATCAATACAAGTCCTTAGAGTTCCTTCTTTTTTTGGAACAAAAAATAAGGGAAATGATACCGGAGAAGTAGAATGCCTGATGAAACCCTTCCCCAACATATCATCCAAATACTCCTTCAGATGCTGGTTCTCTGGCTCTATCAACGCATATATTCTGCTACAAGGCAATTTAGCTCCAGGCTCCAGTTCTATGACACAATCATAGGGTCTATGAGGGGGTAACCTTTCTGCTCCACCTTTGTCAAAGACCCCCATAAATTCAGAATACTGAGGAGGAATCTCCACCCCTACTGCTCCGATCACCTGCAGTGAGGGTGTCTTGTCAGCCAAGAACAAAGCCGGGCCAAATTCCCCTTCCATATGCTCACCACACTCGGGTCTCTCAAAAAATACCTCCCGCGAGAACCAATCAATACGGGGGTTGTGTTGCACTAGCCAGGGTATTCCTTAAATAAGTCCAAATTGTGGTACAGATACCAAATCAAACATCATTTCCTCCATATGTCCGGACCCACACTTCATTTGTAGAGGTTGTGTCTGTTGCGTAATTTTTCCCGAAATGACTGGCGACCCATCCACTGACTGCACTCCCTTGACCTGAGACTTCTCTCGAAGGGGCAAGCTCAACTGATTGGCCAAAGCGATATCAATAAAATTCACTGTAGCTCCAGAGTCAACCATGGCCTGCACCATCTGTTTAGAACCTGTAAAAATCAATGTCACCCATAGATACAATTGAATGAGAATTCTTTGTTCCAACTGTATTAGCTACCCAGTCTGGGAAGTGTTCTTTAAACGGGCCTAGCACCTGCGTTCCCCCTAAGGTCTTCCCACTCCTTTTCCCACCTCCTCTTTGTTCTTGCCCCCTCCTGCTCCTTTCTTTGGAGTATTAGGGCATGTCCGAATGTAGTGTCCTGCTTGCCCACAATACAAACACAGATTATTGCTCTTATGCAATTCTTTCTCTGCCACCGATAGTGGCCCTCTCACACCCCCTATTTGCATAGGCTCCCCTTCCCCCATCCTCTACCCCTGTCCAATCTCACAAAGGGGACGCTCTCTGTTTTTTTCTTGTCTCCTTTTCTTTCATTCATGCGATGATCTGATCTTAAAGCCAAATCGATCATGGCTGTGCAAACCTTCGGTTGAGGCTCCACCTGAGCAATGGCATCTTTCAACTCTTCCCTTAAGCCCTGATAGAGCAACACAGTGTGTTTATTCTCAGGCCAATCTGTTTCGATCACCAACCTATTGAACTGAGTCACATATGACACCAAGTCCTGTCTCCCTTGCCTTAAAGCCAGTAATTCTTTATCCTCGGTCAAAGTTACCTCCCTTCTATCAAATAACCTCCCAAACTCCCCCCAAAATCCATCCCAGTTATACAATAGAGGGTCTGCATTTTGAACCAATGGCATTGCCCAAGCAGCCGCATCTCCTGTTAGATAAGAAATTACAAACACAGTCCTGGCCTGTATAGTCTCAAAAGCAGCAGGTTTACATAAAAAGTGTAATCTACATTGTGTCAGAATATTCTGTCAAGATTTAACAATAGAGGGAGAAGGGTTTGACACCCTCCCCCGAACCACAGAAGCCGAATGGATCGACTCCTCCACCCGTGGTTGGCACGGGCTCCTGACTCTAGAATCACAGGGTACCACATGGCAGCCAATGGGGGAAGGAGGGATTAAGGAGATGTTTTGGATAGGGAAGGTGAAGTAGGGAAACCGGGTAAGGGGGTAAAAGGGATGAAGTCAAAACTCTTAGAACTGCCTTCTAACACCAGTCTGCGGAAATACATATACACAGTAACATTCAAGGCTGAAGTAGATTCCTGAATGCACCCTTCTTGATTCCTACGACCAACTCCTGGCCTGTACCTCCTAACACCACCTGATGCTTGGCAACTTAGCCACATGAAGCATAAACATTTAACATAAAGTGTGTGAACATTTCACATATGAATACAAAACATATTGCCACACTTAATCACTGAGCAAGAGATAATGAAACAAACACGGGATTGGCTCCCTTCATGAATAAGACAAACACATGGCTCCGTAGGCGAGCATATGAAACAAACACGGAAGTAGCTCCCTTCATGAATAAGACAAACACATGGCCCTGTGGGCGAGCGTAGGCACACATAAAGCAGAACATGGAGGAGAGAATGTTAATACTGCTCCCCACACAAGCATGACACCAGAATTACAGTTCGAAGGCAATTGGGAAGACACGTTTCTTACTGAGTCACTATGCATGGAATTGCATTTAAAAGTTCCTAATAGCTCTAGGCTCCCTGATTCCCCAACGCCTTTTGCCTGTCAATCGCTAGCACAATGAACAAGGGAATAACATGTCCATATCTGATTTCCAGGCACTTAACTGACGGCCAGGGCCTCCCGTGGGAATGACCCGAACCAAACGTAGCAGCGCGTTGAATCCTCCCGATAATGCTCACTGCTGCCACCCGGAATGGATGTAGCAAAGCATTCCTCCGGCGTTCCTCAGATCTTCAACAGTTCTCCTACACACCGTCGTGAACGCCCATGCAGCATACTCTCAATAAGCCACACCTGAGCACGGTGGCCGGCGGTTGAAGTAGGAACTGCAATCACCCTTCAGCTGTTAATCCGTGCGAAACACAAATGACTACAGTTTTTCAAAAAGCATGCTGGGGACTGAAGTCTCTAGAGCCCCACACGCTTTCTGACCGCTCTCAAGCCCCAATTCCTGACAGCCCATTAGCAGCAACACTTTTCAATCTATACATTTCAAATTTAGCAGATAACCAAAACTCTATAATTACAAACCCCCCCCCCAAAAATTGAACGCGACTCTAATACCATACATCATGTACACAGACGATCTGGTTATAATGGATAAAACTCAAGTGGGGTTGCAAAAGAGATTGGAAATCTTTGAAAAATATGTGGAATCAAATGACCCAATGATCAATATTAAAAATTCCCAAGTTATGACTCTGGCATACCATGCAAGTACAAAGACCAAACCACTGATTGGGCCTCATTACGACCCTGGCGGAAAGTGACTGACCGGACCGCAACAGCGTAAATAGCGTTTCCGCCATTGCACGAAGGAGCAAAGTGCGGCTAATCACGACCCATCGGGCACGAGCATTACGCCATGGCGGAATCCGAAAGGCTGCGATGGCGGAAATGACCCCAAAACGGCCCTTACCGCCGCCGTACGCTGCACCAGGTGCAATACCGCCACCCATCTTAGCGGTCACCGTAATGAGCGGTCACCGTAACGAGCGGGCACCGCAAATTACGGCCACCGTAAATATACGGAAACGGAAGTAAAAGCATGTGGCCGGAACGGGAAACAGCACGCCGCACAACTATAAAATCCGAATCCCAACACAACCATTAAAAATCCGACCCTGACACACATCCCAACCCGTTAGCAACCCCAGTTAAAAAAATAAATATGGGAAAGGTAGCCAAGAAAGCGTGTGACCGCAAGCGGCAGGTACACTTCTCCCGAGAGGAACTGACCGTGCTCACCGAGACCCTCCAGGAAAATGCCGCCGTCGTCTTCTCCAGTCAAATGACCAGGACGGCCCTTGCCAACAAGAAGGCCATATGGGCCCTGGTGGCACAGCGCGTAAGTGCGGTGGGGACAACACCCCGCACGCCACAGCAATGTCGCAAGCGGTGGGACGACCTGCGGATCCGCGTACGCAGCATACTTTCTGCGAACAGGAACATCGCCACAGCTACCGGGGGGGGTTCAGAGTCGCCCATCAAGTTGACCCCCTGGGAGGAAATCTGCGCCTCCACCATAGGAATGGAGAGCATAGAGGGAGTCGGAGGGATGGAGAAAGGAGTGCCGACATCCGGAGAATCAGGTAGGTTGGCCAAGAGAAACAATGCGAAATCCACAAACCACGAACATGTGCAGTACCATGTGACCCCATAGTGCAATACATACTTTGCCCTGACAGCGCCCTCTAAAAGTCAGAATGAACAAACAAATCAATCAAGAAGCCATAAACAACCCCTACATGTGCAGCATGCACCCCCTAACTGCAGGCAGCCAAATGAATGCATCCTCAATCCACACGAAAATGAGACCACCTCCAAGGCCCAGTCCCAAATCAGCCTCATGTACCACCCCAATGCATTTGATACGTTGCCATTCCAAATCCGACAGACCCATAACTAACGCTCGCCCCTCTTTACTCCACCACAGGGTCCGATACCAACGACGAGCTGCAGGACACCCCTACCAGCACGCCTGCAAAGAGGGCCAGGACCAACGTCCCAAGAGCCTCCACCTCAGGTGCAAGGATCAAGACACGGCAGCAGCAGGAATCAAGTGGCAGCACACTGGAGGGGACTGCAACAGGCACCCCAGCAGCCAGCAAGTCCACAACCCCAGCACCACAGGTCCCCCCAAAGAACGTATCTGATGGCACTGCCTCTGGTGGTAGCAGCACCATAGGTGACACAGCTGTCATGCCAGCATGCTCCGACACGGAAAACAGTGCTGGCGACGTAGGTACCATCCATGACCTTTCCCAATCCCCCTGCATGTTCCATCCCCTACACCATGACGAAACCACGCAGGGGCACCCTGAAGACGACGACTGGCCAACCCCCACAAGTCCTGTGCCAAGGCAACATGTGTTGAGCAGCCCCCCTGTCACACCACCGCAAATGTCCATGGCCCAGCAGAGGCAACAGTCCCTCGACCTGCTGATCGAGCAACAGCAGGAAGTGTCCACGCTACTCAAGGACCATGCAAATGAATGCGGGGGTTCCAGGGCAGCCATGGAAACATCCACCGAGACACTCAGGGCACAAATAGAGAAAAGTAGTGAGAGCCTCAGTTGAGAAATGGAGAGAAGCACCGAGAGCCTGAGAGCACAAATGGAGAAAAGCACCGAGAGCCTGAGAGCACAAATGGAGAAAAGCACCGAGAGCCTGAGGGGGGAACTGCATGCGACGTCCAAAGACGTTTGTGCTGAACTTGCTGCTGTGCGCCGTGTGCTCTCGGAGCTCTCACAAACCCTCAGAGACATGCATGGACGCGAGCAGGCAGAGACATCATCCGTGGCAAGTTCCGTCCAGGGCAGCCCCCAACGCAGATCTGGCAGGAACCTGCGCTCCACGGGCAGGGGTGCCCCTGATACCCGTAGAGGGGGCTTGCAATAGCGTCCAACCACGGACAGCATGCATATTTGGACACTGGTGTTGGGGGGTGAGGTAGTAGGGTGGAGGGGGTGTGTTGGGCTTCACTGGGTGGCGGGTCCATAGGGTGTATAAATCAAATCACATTAACAATACAGCATCTCATAATCATCCAATGACATGTGTGGACATTGATATTTGCGTACGAGGCCTTCATAGGCGTACAGTCCACAATGTGCCTGTACTACACACACACAGTGCCACAGGTCCCCTTTCCGTGTAATAGGCACCATGCGTGGTTGCTAGAAGCATGCATCTATGATGCTCTGTCGGATTGCACGTGCATCCTGTGCCTCATGGACTCCTTGAGGTGCCTCCACATCCCCACCCTCATCATCATCATCATCTTCAGGTGCATGCAGTACAGCGTCAGGGGGCATGGGCACATTCCTACGTATGCACATGTTGTGCAGCATGACACATGCCATGACCATCTTAGAAACCTTCTCATGGCTGTACATGAGTGCCCCGCCAGACCTGCTGAGGCTGCGGAAACGAGCCTTCAGTAGGCCGAATGCCTGTTCAATGACCACACGGGTACGTGAGTGGGCATGGTTGTAGTCCTCCTCATGCTCGTTCTGTGGGTTCCGGATTGGTGTAAGGAGCCATCTCTTCAGTGGATACCCGGCATCACCTGTATGAGACGAATAAAGGGTGTCAGTGGAATGATAGTGCTAAGTAGCCCCCCCCCCCCCTGCAAGGTCATTGACGCATCAAATGGGCCACGATGTCATGCATGGAATGAGACTCACCGAGTAGCCAGGATCTGTGCCCTGCGTGTCGCTCCATGTAGCGTGGTATTCTTGTGTTCCTCAGGACCATAGAATCATGGGTAGATCCTGGAAATCTGGCACAACAATGCGTAAATATCTTGTTGGAGTCACACACCATTTGCACATTGATTGAATGAAATTGTTTCCGGTTGCGGTACTGGACCTCCATGGCATGTGGGACAACCAATTCAACATGGGTGCAGTCGATGGCACCAATGCAACCCGGGATGCCGCCAAGTGCATGGAATCCCACTTTAGCGTTGGTAATCTCCTGGTACGTGCGTGGTAGTGTGATGTGGTCGTCGGCGTGCTTCAGGAGGGCATCGTGCACTTGGAAGAGTGTCCGTGAGAACAGTGGCTGTGAAATGCCATGCAACTGTCCCACTGTGTGCTGGTAGGTGCCTGTGGCCAGGAAGTGGAGTGCAGACACCACCTTCAGTAGGGGTGGGATGGCGGTTGGGCTATCTATCATGCTCACGAGGTCAGCATGTGTCATGTCCACAATGGCGATTATGGTGTCCCGGTCCAAACGGTAGAGGGTGTGGATCTGCTCAGCAGTGAGGTTGAACGGATCGGCTCGGAGGCGTGGGATTGCGGGCCGCCTGCGTGGTGGTAGTGGCAGTGCTTGTGGGCCTTGCTGACCCTGCCTTGCCCTCCTCCTCCTCCTTCTCCTCCGTCTCCCCTGTGCGCCCGGTTGTTGTACCTGTTGTTGTTCGTCGTCTTCTTGTAGTTGTAGCACTTGCAGTGCTATCTGGTCCCCCAGGCCCAACATCGCTAGTCCTGCCGGTAGCATTTTGGAGTGGGAGTGGTTGTGGGAGGGGTTTGGGTCTGCAATATATGTGCTGTCGGCCTGTATGGCCTCCACCTGTGCTGATTGAATGAATCTGTGGCAGATGCAATCCCTTCTGGCCGAGCACGTCCCGCACGTAAGGCTGCATTTGGCCGCATGGCATCTTGGGATTGGAATCATGTATCTAATCCCGATGGCAGTGTGATGTACTTTGACTGATCTTCATGGTATGCTCCCATTGTTACACATGCTATGATTGCAGCCGCTTACATACCTGTGAAGAGTCAGTGGTATGTAGGGCTCGATCGATGGCCGACCCTCATGCAGCACAGTAACGTACTTCACCGACGGGCGTGGCGTCCCATTTGTGATTGCAGCCAGTTAGCATCATGACACACAGCCGCACTACATTGATGTAATTGTGAATGCAAGCGTTCACAGAAGCCTTTTCGACGTAATGTTGCAAGTGAGGAATTCGAAGGCCAGCATTTTGGGTTTTGAAGTAGCGGCGAGGATACGCCCACAGGTCTGGCTGGAAATGTAACGTTCTATTGTAGAATGTCCTTGGGACATGGCCCATAACGAGCAGGCAATGAATGATATGAATTGAATGGGATGCGCAATAGCGTAGTGGACGATAAGGCAGGACGTTCCCAAATCCATCTTGCTTCACAACACTACAGATCCGGCCAGGGGCACAGTGGTTTTTGCGGACTGCATTACGCACAGACGCGATGGAAGTTTCACATATTATGTGAGTGAATATTCATGCGTTTTCATTGCGGGATGAGGGAATGATGAATGGATGCATGGACTGATGATTCCGTTTAGGGTCTGCCATGTACATGGGTTTTTTGATTCACTCCCCTTCCCCTGCGTTATGTGATGCAAGGCTGCCATAGTGGGACATACGTCTATCTGCCCTTGTCGGATCCTCCCTGTCTCGACGCGCCTTCATACACTTGTGTCTAGGCACGTTACTAATCCCATGTCATGGGTTCTATCTTGACGGACGCATGCACAGTAACCGACGTTGCCAATGGTGTATTTAGCTCGATTGGTTTCGTTATGATTCGATACTGATTTAGGGGTGTGTATATTCCTTTGGAGTGGGCTAGCATGCATATGGGTGTGGATTTGGTGTGTTGAATGAAGATTGTAATGCATCATGAGTCCCGTAATGCAATCGGTTAATTTGTGTTTCTTTTGGGTGACAGGTATCTCCTGCCCTATTGCAGATGCCATCTCTACGCCACTCCTCCAGATGGTTTTTACTCTCGACTCCTGCAGCTTCGGGTGAATCAGTGGAGCACCATTTCGATCTTATGGGACGATCGCCAATGGGCCACATGCCCTTACGCTGTACTGGTGGCTAGGTGCAACATTTCGGCCTTTCAGCTCGACTAGTGCCTGCCTCATGGGACGGACCTGCGGTTCTTGCCGCTTCCATGTTGCCTTTTGGAACGTTGATGTAGGCCCTGTGTGCCATGATGGTACAGGGCGTCACACAAGTGGAAGCCGGTCAATTATTGCAGATGCAGCCCTCGGTGATGATGGTTGTTTTGGTGGTATTTTGCAAATTGCTGTGGGGCCTTTGTCATTTGGATGTGCATTTAAATTGTATTCCGATATTTGTCGTGTTGCGTTGTTCTTTGCAGGTGATGTGGCGATTTTCGCTTTGTGGCGGTATGTATTGCGAGATGATCTGCATTGTGTTCCGCCTTCTGAGTTGAGTTGTGTGGTACAGTACTGGCCGCGTTTGCCTACGTAGCACAGTATGGTCACGGATAGGGGCTGCCATTGTGTCTGTTTACATGATGTGCTGTTCAGGGGCGGGGGATTGGCTTTTGGCCGACTGGTGCCTGTCAGCCAGGTCGATTGGTGGAATGATGGGTTGTTCAGAATGTGGCTGGTCACAGGTGACTGTGTTTGCGTGCGTTTGTTGGAGGGGGACTGGGGTCATGTCCATTGGAATAGCTTCTGTATTGATGCC
Organism: Ambystoma mexicanum; assembly: GCF_040938575.1. NCBI lineage: Eukaryota > Metazoa > Chordata > Amphibia > Caudata > Ambystomatidae > Ambystoma > Ambystoma mexicanum. The sequence continues at coordinate 966,967,377 of NC_090935.1, read as the reverse complement.
ATCTGTGCCCTGCAGCTCCCATCGGCCCCTCTTGGGATGAGCCTGGCTGCTCAGTCACTCTGCCGACTTGTGTGGTACATGCTTCTGCTGATGGTTGGTTTGTTTACTGGCATGAGTACAGGGCTGGTGCAATCCCCCTCAGGATGCTGTTTTGGATGTTGCCTTGCGCTGGTGGCAAGCGATGGGGGACTACTGTTGTTTTGTGTCATGTGTTCTTGATTTTCATTTTGATGTATTGTACCTTCACATGCCTGTGCTGCGTCAGTACGGCTATGGTGACATGCCGTACATGGATGCCCACTCACGGGGCGCTTTGAGCCCCTGCATGCTTTTCTACGTTGGCATGCATGGGTGAATTGTGGATTTCACTGGTTGCATAGTGTGAGTACATTGCGCCTGCCAGGAGTTGTGCAATGAGGCCAGGGAGTGGAGTACAGGCACTCAGTGGGACATTTACGGTTGGTTCACGTTGCCGTATTTCTCGCCATGGCGGAATGGTACTTTACGACGTGCTTGATGGCGTTCAGTACATGTCCGCTAGGGTCAGAATTCGCGTACCGTTGCGCCATGGCGGTGATTCCGGTTTTGCAAGGCGCGCGTGCGCGTACTTGGTGCAGTTAGCGTTGCCGTTCACTGCGGTGTCGCTAATGGCATCGTACTTTACGGTGACGGGTCATGATCGCAACGAGCGGTGTTCGATGGCGGTATTGCATTTCCGCCATCATTTTTCCATTTCCGCAAGGGTCGTAATGAGGCCCATAGTCTTTTTACAAGGGAAAAAACGAAAACTGGTGAAAACGACCAAATATCTCGGTATCTGGCTAAACCAATCAGATACAGAAAAAGACTGGTCGGAACAACTGAAAAACAAAATGCGTTCACTTGCCCGGCAAGGGGTCCTAGTACTTAGAAAATACGGAAAATTCTCAATGAAATCCATAATTACATTCTATAGACAGAAAGTAGTCGCTATCATAACACAAGCCAAACTTGCAATCAGCTAGAAGGGATATTTTGGCAAAAGATACTAGCGCTACAAGCTACCTACCCAATGCCTCGGATTTGTTTCGAATTGGCCATTCAATCAATAGAATCTATCACAACCTGGAAGCATCTAGACTTATTCCGAAAGATCACAGCAGATGATAATATTCCAGCAATTGATATGCTACCAAAAAAAACGAAAGCTTCAAACGAGAAAGTTCTAAATATTTGAAAAGAAGCCTGTTTGCAAATGTTGAATAATGCAGACTCAACGATCGAGATGCTAGTAAATCGACTGCTGGAGGTAAAAAACGAATCCAATATAACGATTGGATTAAATCTCTGCAAGCGAAAGCACAGTATCAGCTATCTATAAACTCTGATCTAGAAGTCAAAGCACTCAATCAACTTCCGCAATATTTGTCCATCTTCCCAAGCCGACAAATGAGAGATACCTTTATCCGTCTACGACTGAATGTTCTACCAGACACAGAGATATATTGTGGATTCTGTCAACAACTGAAACAAATTGAATCAAGCTATCACATCATCATGGAATTTCCAGCACTCAGCGACAAAAGAAAACTGTTTGGAGACATGCTACCTCTAGAGAGGATCCAATACAGCTTAAAAGAACGATGGGCACAGATAATACTAGGAAATAATAAAGCTCTTATCTTTTGGGTTATCCAATTTTGGAATAGCGCAATGAACCAAAAAACAGAAAACAGGAATAAACAAAACTAAATGGGCAGGACATTCCCAGGCATGATCCTAGCCGAATAGAGAACTACTGCTCTCCTTTACTTGTTTACTTGTAGATAAAAGCAATCATTAATTTATCTGGAACTGTTTAATGTTATCTGGAAATTTTTCTTTTAAGATGTGTAAATGAAAAAGTGTGTATGCAAACTATATATTTAAAAAAAATGAATATTGGTGCACCAGCTGAGGTCTTTAAGGTAGGTAGCTGGGGGGAACTGGTGATTCAAGTTCCCATAGTATGGCAAAGAGCTATCTAGAAGCCGAATTTGCTTTTTCAATTCACTCCTTGTAGGCTGCGCTTTTGGCCTGGAGTATGGCCTGTTTGTAGGATTTGGACAAGGAGGAAAAGTGGTCTTTATTGGAGACTGATGGCTACTTGTTCTATGTAGTTTCAGCTGCTCGATTAGTGGAGTGTAAGGGTTTGAGGTTAGGGGTGTACCAGGTCTTCAAGTGAGCTAAAGGCTTAGGTTTGCATTTGCACATAGGTGCCACCATGTCAATAGCAAGTGAAAGTGTTTGGTTGTATAATTCGACCATAGTGGTGGGACCGTTAGATGAAGGTAGGTAGGCTGTCAGAGGCTTCAACAATGGGAACAAGCTGGTTGGCATGCTATTACGGACATTTCCAGTAAGAGTGGCCGTTTTGGGTTGTACATGGTGGGGGATTGGCTGTTCTTAGGAATAGTAAAGAATATAACATTTTGGTTTGACCATGGGCAAGGCACATTGTAAAGGATATTGATGTGACAGTAAGAGTCTGCCAGCCAATCTAGCGTCCGATCTTTGTCGTGGGTGGGAAGGTGATGCATTGGGTGAATCCAAAGGCTTCAATAGTGTTGTCTAGGGCAAGCGCATTGGTGTCCGTAGGGTCATTGTATCCTAGGTTCTGATCACGCATGAGGGCTACACTATCCTGAAGATAGTGTAGCTGTCAGGGATGGCAAGGGAGAGGGACAGTCCGGCTGCAGCATGCAGTCAAGTTTCTGTGATGGCTAGTAGTTTGAGATTGTTAGAGGAGATGAGATCAGAGATGTCAAAGGCATGAGCCATTAAGGATCTGGAATTGATTAAAGCTCCTTTCAGTGGCTGTGCTGCATCTATGTTAGGAGTACTATGGGTGCCGATCAAAGCTGACAGTGAGTCTGTTTTCCGAGGGAGTGGGTGAGTCACCTTATTTGGTAAGCAGTGTGTAGTATTCGTGCAAGGTGTGGCTGACTTACTATTACTGGTAGCAGCAGTAGCATTTTCCGCTGAGTATGGTGTGAGTGTTTTAGGCCTTGAGGCTTCTACGTCTGTTTTAAGGCCATAGAACGAAGAGGTATGGATAGCCGGGGGACGAGGACCTCTGATGAAATTTCTTTAGCAGGGGCAATAGAGACATTTTCCTTCGCCGGGGCACCAGAGATAAATGCGAAGGCTGGGGAGGCTAGTCCATCATCTCTAATAAAAGTACCAGAAGGTTTTTTACAGGCAGGAGCGCATTTCACATTGTTACCAGCAAAGGCACCTGGGGCTTTATCACAAACAAGAGCGCCAGTTGCAAGTGCGCCAGGGGCATATTTGCACACAGTAGCACCGGTTACAGGGGCATCAGGAGCATCTTTGCACACAGTAGCGCCTGTTATAGGGGCATCCGGAGCATATTTGCACACAGTAGTGTCAGTTACAGGACATCAAGAGCGTGTTTGCACACAGTATCACCAGTTACAAGGGCATCAAGAGCATATTTGCACACAGTATCACCAGTAACAGGTGCATCAGGAGCATATTTGCACACAGTAGCGCCAGTTACAGGGCATCAAGAGTGTGTTTGCATACAGTACCACCAGTTACAGGGGCATCAAGAGCATATTTGCACACAGTATCACCAGTTACAGGGGCATCAAGAGCATATTTGCACACAGTATCACCACTAACAAGGGCATCAGGAGCATATTTGCACACAATAGCGTCAGTTACAAGGCATCAAGAGCGTGAGTGCACACAGTATCACCAGTTACAGGGGCATCAAGAGCATATTTGCACACAGTATCACCAGTTACAGGGACATCAGGAGAATATTTGCATGCAGTAGAGTTAGTTACAGGGGCATTAAGAGCGTGTTTGCAAACAGTATCACCAGTTACAGGGGTGAACCCAGAGGCCCTTTAAGACGAGATGGCACTCTATAGAATGGATGGTGATGAAGAAGTTACTCAAACATCAATAATAAGACTGACTCAGGAAGTTGGCAAATAGTTAGCTGTTTTAATAACAATTATCTAAAACAGGGAGTACAACGGACATCAACGGACATCTCACAGTATCGCTCTCAAGGATTTACATAAAAACACGATTATATAGTGAAAACTGGTCATTACTGATGTCATACTAAGTGGCAATTTAAGAAAACCTATGCAGGATTGTGGTAGGGCAACGGAAAACATCTAGGTATACTCTCTATGGGGTATGGGATTGTGATTGGGTCTATACTGTCAGGTGGACAACTAAGCCCACCCTTAGTGCACGTCATTGTCAGTGTCATAAATTACACAATGTTTCATTGGGTCTCAAATTATAGGGTTCTTTGATACGTGGCCCTCTACAATTGGTTGACACACTAGTACCCTTCTGGAATATTCTAGTTGCTAGCAACCAGCAAGCTGATACCCCAGGTGCTGGAGGGTTGGTGTTGACCATACCTCCCCACCCAATTAGCCCATCATCCATCATCACTCAAGCTGTCTGCCATAAAATAGTCTTTGAACTTGGCCCCTGTAAGTATCACAGCTCCTGGGAATGGAAGGGAGTGTGAGCATACCCTTATCTTTAAGTCTCGGCGTAGCATTCCCAAGTCTATTTCCATCTAGGCCACGTGACTGGAGACCATGTTTTGAGCTCCTTTGCATTTAATACTATTAAAATGAATAAAACTTGGCACTCATTGTATTTTCATTGCACCTTAGCATGAGCTCACCTTGCCTCGCACATTCATTGTATCTTTCCATGATAGATAACCAAATTCTCGGCGGCCTCAACCCTTGACACTGGGCCAGACAAGCCTTCTCGATTCTTCCACCATCACCAGCCATTCTTATTCTACTGCGCCACACTTTAAGCCATTCTGCTCATAGGATCCCAGTTTGCTCAAATACGATGTGGAACATCCACATTCTATACACTTATATACATATTGGCGGCACTGCATGCAGTCTATTCAATACGTATAGCCAGCCTTCATGAATTCTTAGTCTACTTGCGTTACTGCATCTGTACAATTATAAAACGGCTTGCATTTTCTTCTGCGCTCTTTACATGTGCCATCTTCATTCCACACGTAAAGGATGACTCAATTCTTTACTTTGTCATCAGATACTATATGGTCTATTCACCTTCTCTGGGCCCACACCCGCCTGTCGAGTGGTTTGTCTCTGTCCTGCACGTATCTGTTAGGCGGTAGACCTCCCTCTTCGCCTGGAATGTCTCCGCCCATGCACTTAACTGTTGTGTCCCAATGAGCACCTCTGGAACTTCCTCCCCTAAGGGACCCTAATAGCAGTTACCCCACCCAACCTCCCCCACCCTTTTTTCCTTTTTCTTTTCTCTGCACTTGCACGCTCCGAATGTCACAAGGCCTAGTAGGACCACTGTTCATTTTGTATAGGTGGCCCGAGGTCCTCTAGCAGTCACCCCACCTATCAGCAGAGAACACTTGGGCCCCTCAAACACTCCCCACCACAAGAACGGAAGACTCAACCATGGGGAAAAGTTACTGTCTTTTATTAACAAACAAAATAACAGGGATCACACCAGAAAAACAAGTATCCTGTGGAGCTTGTGTCTTGTAAGCACCTGGCTTTATCCCAATGTGACATAACAAATCCAGGTTCCATCCCAGAAACCTATCACACATATACATTGGTCAGATTGGGTAGGATACATATGGGAACTATATGGGATAGTTCTACAAATGGATAGCCATGTCTAGGGGCCCCTCCTAGTGCCACCTCTTCTAGCATCAATCTACAATGTTGCAGGGTCACAGAGAGACTATTGGCCCCTGCAACAAATGATATCCCTACGGGAAAGGCAAATCTGGATTGGTCAGAATGTGTCCTCCCATCCCTGGGACCTTGGACAGTTACCAGACTCAGTGTACCTTCTCAAGGCAATCGGAATGAACATGGAGGTGCGAAATGTTCCCTAATGTTGCAACCTCTGATCACCTAAACCCAGGAGAGTGCAGTCAGTTAGCAGCTTGTGGCAACACTTGTAGCTTTTTTCCCTTCTGGTTCCACGGGAACAGTCCTCTTCGTCTACTTTGGTTGAATGGGCATTGTCCTGTTTGGCTGGATGACGTGTGTGGAGACCACAAAATGAAGCTGTCCTGCTTGTAATTATGAGGATTTTAGCCTGATTTTCTGCAGATGGCTCATTGTCTTGGTAACTGGAACTTTCCGTCTCCACTTGTCCTTGGATTAATGCCTTGTTTATGCTCGCCTTTGGCTGCGGTGATCATGTCAGCTTTTCCCTGTACTCGAAGCATGTCTCTCCTTTGCCATCCATTTTGAGAACTATAGCTTCTGCATCATTCCCTATGGCTTCTTCATGTTAGTGGCAATCAAGCATCTGCAAGCTAGCTAACCATAAGAACTCTATGCATCTTGCGGTTTTAGCTTTGGTGAAGGATATGCATATAAAGAGATATGTATGTCTGTCCGTCCTCTACCTATGTGAGTCATAAGCATGTGATTCGTGCCTATATGCAAAAAACAAGTGCATATTTGTGTAACTTCATGAATGGATGAATATGTACTTCATGTACAATGCAGCTACGTCGTGATGTCAGTGATGACGTCTTTAATGTCTGGTTTTGCAGTTAGTCGACTTGTTCGATCAATGTCATTTCCATGTCATCCAAGACATCGATTGGTTATGGTCTAAACGGCTGTCTGAGCAAATAACGCTTCTAACACCTGTGATAAATTGAAGTTTGTGATGATGGGCCTAAAAATGAGGCGCATCTGTCGTTTCTCTGCCTTCATGTTGAGAGTTGTGTGGGTACATGAGGGTCAGATTTGGCCCTCCATCTACCATTCCCCTCTGGTCAACCTGTTGACCACACTACCTATACCATTCTATTGGTGCATCTGCATTTCCGGGAGCCAGACCTTTGTTAACCCTCAAAGATATCAATGGTATTTTGCATGTTCATGCAGGCTCCATGTCATATAGCTGCAGGCACCATCAGGGTTCCACCAAACCCATTTTCCCCAATAGTCACGGGTGTTGTAGGGATACTGGAACACTGTTCCTGTGGAAAACAGGGGACACTGTGTCAGTTGTGATTTCAGTACATTTCGTGTTTTTGTTTCTTCATCTTCTTCATTCTCTACATCTATCAGCACTTTCATCCCTAAAGTCTTCTTAGTTGTCTTTCTACACTTCGTGATGATTATCCTGATGACACAAAATGTCATTAACAATAATATCAAAGCTGCCAGTACTTTCAGTCCATTGGCCATCCATGTTGGTATCCATGGGAATATATACGACAGTCAACCTTTGTCCTTTTCTACATTTTTCATTTCTGCCTTCTTCTCTGTGTGCAGTTCAGAGAGCCTGGTGATGGCCTCTGTCAGCGTCCTGTTGCCTTTGTCATTGGCAGGGACAAATGTACAGCCGGTAGACCTGATCTTGGCGCAAACGCCTCCCTCCATGACTGTGACTAGATCTAGCACATATCTGTTCTGGAGGGCCATTAGTCTAATGCTCTCAGCTCTTCCTTGATGGCATTGAACCCGTCACGGTTGAGTTTATTGTCTGCATCAGCTCCCAACACGTAATCTGGATCCATTTGGCATTTGTGTTTGCTTGCACTACTGGAACGATAGATGCAAAGAACATCTCAGTTCTGCTGAACAGCCTGGGGTCTGGTGGTATCGTATCCAATGCCTTTTCCATGTCTGATGAGGCATAGGTCCCCCTTTTCACTCTGGTCAGCCGTACAGATCTCTTCTTCCTTTTGTTGGTATCAATTTTAGGGAACTCCTCGATTTGTATGTCCTTCTGAGGCACTACTAGTGCTGGAGTGTTCAGATGTACAAGTGAACATGTTCCTCCCCAATTGGGTGGCAGTTGCAGGTATGCCTTCAACCCACAGGCAAAATAGTGGTCCATCAGCACTGCTGTTCTGACCTTCATGCCTGGTATCTTCGAGATCTACTTACATCCTTCATTTTCTCCAACCTCTACTTCGCCATCATTATGGAAACATAAAGATGCTCCCTTGAGCGATATGATGAGCACGGGCCCTGCTTGTGAGCAGTTTGGCAGTTACTTCCCATTACTTGAGGCACTTGTCATTTTCTTGCTGTACTACTTCCACTGGAAACATTAGGACAGCATGTGCTTTTCTCCCAACCACTCCATCTTTCCATTCGTCTGTTGTGTATACTTGTCCATACACCAGCATCTGTGGCCTTTCCTAGCATCCTGGCATTCCTACTATTTCTACGGATCCTTTCTTGGGACAAAGTAACTCTTTCTGGATCACTGTCTGTACTTCCCCTTTGTGTGGACCCTCTGTGATATACTCTATATGTTTATCTGTATTCCAGTAATCGTCCAACTTTTCCTGAGTCTTTATGTATTTATCTTCGTACTGGAATGTCTTCTTGGATATCCACCTTAGTGTGGCACGCTTCCCTTGAAATCGTCCGCTTGTGGTGCATAGTGATAAATGCATGAGGCATTGTACTGTTGCCACTGGAATTTCAGTTGCCACGAAAGTTATGGATGCATTCATGGCATAGGGGATGAGAGAGCAAACATAACAACTCTATTTTGTCGTTTGTTTCCTCACTTTGGCCATGTGGCTATACCACATGTTGTTTGATATACGGCCTGAATCAGTTATGTAGTAATTTACCTGGTTGAATCTGCTTCTGCATTGCGCATAACTCTTTGTACTTCTTTAGCAGTGCTTGTTGCCTGCCTAGATATGACTTCCGTAACAGCATGGATCAGGGACAAGTTATTAAGGGTCAAAGCTTGTGCTTGGGGAAACATCAACCTTCGTAAAGCAATGAGTGTAAAGAGGTAGAGAAAGCAGAAGACACAAAACAGTATCACGATATTACGCGTTACATTTCCCATGTTGTTATTCTTGAGTGTTTCTTTGCGTTGATCTGAGAGTTTGTGCAACTCACCTCGAAAGCCTCAAAAAGTGTTATTGTCGTGTTAGTGTATGTTAGATTAAGCTGTATGACTATAGTATTGTGGTGAGTGCTGTGAAGAACAACCACTCCCACACTATACAGTTTCTCAAATCACCAAGCAGAGTAATGATAGACGGGTTTCCATGGGTCAACTGTGGGTAGATGTGGGCAACGTATAATAGAAAGGCATGAAAAAACAATTGTGGAGGAATCATTTGTTCAGTTTATGTCCGTATCACAAAGCAAATAAATCTTTCCTGGAATGGGTTATGTCTATTAAGCACCATATAGCTTGAATTGTCCTTACTTTCTCGACGAGTACATATTGTGAGAAAAAGGTAGTGTGCCTATTTTAGGTGTGTGTATTGTCCTTCCCAAACTCTCTTGCTCTGGACAGTGTTATCCGCGGTTGCTATTCTTCGTCTTTGTCTTCTCCTGGCATCAACTCGTCTTCTTTTAAATGGGAAGAGGTCTCACCTGAGCAGAGCTTAAAGTCTCTAATGTAGTTGCAAGCTTTCTTCCTGTTCAGTTTCACTGCATGCTCTGTTGCTTCCTTTACAGTATAGGGGCCCGCGAATCTAGGTTCAAATCAGGGCATTATAAAATTTCAGAGTAGGACTGTATCCCCCAGATAAAGTAGTGGTTGCTTGAGGAGTTTTTCACTTGTGGCTCAGATAATATTTTCCTCACTGTTCTTCGACCTCTCAACCTGCGCCTGCAGTTGACGAGAAATAAAAGACGCACTAACCATCAAATAAGCCTCATGTTCGAACATTTCATTTCCAAACACATCCGAGGTTGCATTTGCATCTGTCAACGTTCCAGTGGGTGGAGTCAAGGGTAGTCGCATGCACTGTCCTGTTACCACCTCATGAGGTATTGTGCAGTGTGAAGGCCGTTCGCTTGCGGGTGATAGGCACAGGAGAAGGTGTGCTGTATACCCAGTAGGGTTGTGATATGTTCAAAAGTCTAATTCACAATATGAGGCCCATTCTCTGACCGCACAACTTCACACACCCCCCATTGTGGGAATAGCTCTTTAACAAGGCATTTTGGGTGCGAACAGGGACCAGCTTTGATCCATCAGGAGAATGGGCACACAACCACTATCATGTAGTAGTAGCCCTGGCACACTTGGATCTTATTGTCATAGCTGATGGGGAGATGTTGGAAAGGCTCGATTGGGTGAGGTATTGCTCCCCTCACTACACGTAAAGTATGTCCTACAGTGAATTTCTTACAAGTGACAAAGCTTTCCATAAATTCTGCCACATGCTCCGACAAATTAGGACAGAACCAATCTTCTCCAATGTGAGCAGCAAGTACCTTTTTACCCTTATGTGTGTGATAATGCAGTTGTGTGAGTGCAATCTGCAATAATGCTATTGGGAGGTATAGCTTGCCTGTGCTTTCCTGTCACCACAGAGCATCCGAAGGTGATATTGAATATCCCCTTCTCACTCATAAGTTTTTCTTCTCTGTTAGAGCTCTTCTGGAAACTCCATTATCTGTGTGACTGGTAACATACTATAGCCTTCCATTAGAGTCATATTGTGCACACGTATACATGTGTGTGATGGTGTATCGAATTCTGTTATCTCTGAAAAACATGCTGCATGCTTTGCTTCCGCATCTGTTGCTTCATTACCACGGGATAATGCCTCCTTCCCCCTCATGTGAGCCTGGCATTTTACGACCGCTACTGCTGCTGGGTATTCAAGTATGTCTTTGGGCCTCCGTACAGTAAATAAAGCACTACAAGCAGCTTTAGGACTAAGAAAATGAGACCATATCTCCAATATCAGGAGAGAGAACCACTGGCTGCCCATCTCTGTGCATCACCCATAAAGGTCTTGCTAAGAAAGCACCTATTTACATCAACAACTCAATAATCAAAAAAGCATCTGTCAGAACGTTCAGATACAAAAAAAATTCGATCCTGGCAGTCCCCCGCTACAAGAGTTCCAGAGCCGGCAGAAATAGCTTTATAGTCATGGCCCCTAAACATTGAAACGCCCTACCGGTAAGCATAAAAAATGAATAATTGTTTCAATGTTTCAAAACACTCCTAAAAACTTGGTTGTTCAATCAATTTTAGACAAGCAACTGCCTAAATGACCAAACACCTTCTGTATAAAGACATAAAAAAATGTTTGTAACTACTGGATTCTGTATAATGTTGTACATTTTTATGGTAACTATTAGATTATGTATGTACCTCAAATACTATAATTTTCGTAATGTGTATGCACGCTGAATACTGTCTCTTAAGCAAGATGTCTGTAACTGCGCCGTGATACCCTTGGGTTTGGGCGTATAACAAATGAAAAATAAAATAAAAAAATATAAATGACAAGGTTGACTGTAACCTGCCGGTGCCACTGGAAGGTTGCTGCCAACCACGTAACACTGTTTCCGCCGCCTGAGATCCCGGTGCCACCGGTGCCACCGGGATCTCAGGCGGTGGAAATCGTAAGTCCCCATTCCCTTAGAGTCCAACAGGACTTTATGGGAGTCGGGAGACAGAAGCACTGGCACTGTTGCTAAGGGTGCCAGGGTTTCTGTGAAAACTGTGCCTACCGGGGCCGATGAGCCCGGCAAATCAGACCCTGCCGGGCGCAGAGGACCCGGCATGCACTGTTGTAGTCTTCTGGCCTGGAATGGGTGCCAGTACGTTCCTACTAACTCCCTTAATTCCGGAACGGCAGGCTTATAATGAGGCCCTATGAGCTTACCCAATAGGACACATGCTGCACCAGTGTGCCGTCAGCACGTCTCAAGCCCCTCCTCTGCCATTGTGACAGCCCAGAGTGTACTGTAGACGTCATGTAGGCCGGATCATAAATCACTGTGATTTCCTGGTCCCTGCACGCTTATAATACCATTATGAGAGCTACTAATTCTGCTGCTTGCACCAAAAAATTTGAAGTCAATCTTGCGCTTGCTATTACTTCTGCTGTACTGTCAACCTTTAGTCTCACCACTGCCGTTCCTGTATGTCTTTCCCCTGTTGTCTGGTCTATTGTTGATTAACCGTCAATATAAAGCCCTTCTCCCCCTCAAGTGGCTTTTCCTCCACCTTGGGTAGGTCATCATACTGTTCCATGTATGTAGTACAGTCGTGTACATAGTCTCCATAGTCTATTGGCTCAGCTAATAAAATGTTGCCAGATTAACAGTCCTGCAATTTACTACCCTGATTGCTGGGTTCAAGAAAATTACCTCATATCCAGAAGCTTGCTGCATTGTCAACACACTCTTGGGTCTTTCCAGAATTGTAAACTGGGCATGCTCCACATAAAGTGTGGTGCTGCACCCCATGGGTATACTCGCTGACTTCTTTACCGCGAATGCGGCAGCAGCCAGAGCTTGCTCACAAGGGTAATGTCCACTCATCACTGGGTCTAAACGTCGGCTATCATAAACTAATGGATTGTGCCCTAGGGTAGTCTTCTGCATGAGCACTGCAGCCATCACTACTCACTCGGAGTGTGAGAACAAATACAATGTGTTGTGATAGCCTGGGATCCCTAGTACTGGAGCTGTGCATATTGTTTCTTCAGCTATTCGAAGACTTCAGCCATTTCATGTGTCCATACCAACTTACCATTTCCTCTCTGTGCCTCCCTAAGCCCACCCAACAAGGGTCTTGTGTATGTACTATAGTCAAACTACCCAGGCTCTGCAATAGTTGCTAAGTATCAGAATCTGCTGGATTTCTCTGACTGTCTTTGGTATCAGCGTTCTACTGATCACCTCAGGTTTTTCTGGAGCCACTTTTTGCCCTTCTTGAACTGCCCTATGTATATCACTTCCCTTTGGCAATATTGTAATTTTGCCTTGTCCACCTTATAACCCTTTTCTGCCAATACTGTCAGCAAATATACAGAGTAATTTTGACACTGTTCCTCTGATTTGCTTTAAATTAAAATGTTGTCCACATATTGTATGACTGTGCTTGCAATCTGTATGTTGCCTAGATCCATCTGAAGGACCCTATTAAAGATGGAAGGTGACTCACAGTACCCTTGTGGGAGTCTCGTGTGTTTCCACATCTGGTTTCTTTATAGGAAGGAAGTTAAGTCCTGTGATACTTCATGGAGTGGTATAGAAAAGAAGACGTTCTTCAAGTGCATTGCTGTGAAGTGCATAGCTTCCATTGAGATGCTGCACAAAGGTTTCGCTGCGTTCGGAACTAACAGGAATTCTGCTTTGGTTCAATGGGCACATATCCTGAATAAAACAGCATAATCCCCTGTTTCCTTAATCACTTGATACACTGTGGTGTTGCACTGCGATTCTGAGGGTACCATAATGCCTTGCTTCACTAATGCGGCAATCGGCTCGTAAATACCTTTGTCTGCCTACTTTCATAGCGGATACTGTCTTGCCCTTGGTAAAATAGCCCCTTGTTTAAGCTTTATCTTGACCGCTCCTATCTCTTTTAACAGACCCACGTCATAGGGACTATTGGTCCATAAGACACTCGGTACCCGCCCCAAGTCTTCCCAAGAAATGATGGTGGCTGTTTTTCACAACACAGCCATTCTCTGTGGTACATCCATGTAATGTATTTCCACCCAATGTGTAATGCTTATGTCAAACACCACCTCGCTATCCGATCGATCATCTTGAAACAGCTCCTCATCCATCATGTCAGTCAACCTGTATTGTAACTGTATTGTAATTGGTTATATAATGCACTTAACACCTAGAGGTTTCTAAGCATGGACCTGGGGATCGAACCTGTGTTGCTCCACGTCGTCTTGCTTCCAAAGCCGAGCGCGTTGCCCCTGAGCTATATTCCCTTCCCCACTGCAATCACAGTTCTCCATGAACGTCCTGTATCATCAATCCTATTCTCTCGTCTCTCACTATAACTGCCTTGAGGTCTGTTGGGATCACTTACTCTTTTTACTCATCTAAAGGAAGCTCTGGTCTGAATAGGAACTTATTGGGTATGCGTAACAGTCTACCCTGTATCCCTGGGAGCCGTGCGATTAACACTTCTCCATATGAAAACAGTTCAATATCTACTGGCACCCCCCTCTGTACCGTTATGCCACAATAAGCTTGGATGAGTTCCCTCAGATTCATCTAATGAATCCCTGGTGTTGAGCACACTATCCCTTGGTCTGTGAATGAAATGGCCATGTTAAATTGGCTCATCATGTCTCTACCCATTATGTTCATTGGTGTCTGTCGGGAATATAACAGTGGCATATTCAGGTCGTGTTCTCCCACAGAAAGTGGTAATTATGTCAGTAAAAGGAACCAAATCTGTGGCCCCAGAGAATACCTGTGCATTCAAGGCAATGCCTGACATTGGGTATCTCCCCTCCCTTATACAGGACCTAGTCACCCCTATATCCACGAGAAAGGAAACAGTCTTGTCACCTATAGTCACCCCTATACGTGGTTCCACAACCGGATTGGGTGTAACAGATAGGAGTGTACACATCAGGTCTGTCTGTGGAATGTGCTATTGTGGATATAATGACATTCCTGTCCCTGTAAATGGATTGCTCCCTCCAACAGTTTCCCCTCCCAGCTTTTGAACAGGAGCCGACATTGTGGAGCCTGCATGTGTCGTGGTATAATGTTCTATTGAACTGTTGCCTGCTGTGCTGGTTGTGATTGCTGCTTGTGTCCATGCATCTGTAATGCATGTGCCATGGGATGATTTTGCTGTGTTTCGATTCCTGGTTGTGCGTCTTTTGAGGTGCGTATATCTGCGCTTTCGTGTGATCTTTTGCATAATAGTCAGTTTGCTCTGTCTGGTAAATGACCTGTTGATGCACTCCCCCATTCGGTGGCATCCCGCTCCTGTATCTACATAGTTGCGATATGTGGCTAATTTGTCTGCACACCCATAATTGCGCGGGACCCCTCATCGGTTATTTGCTGCCCCCAGGAAATCCTCCTGCATTCTGCTGCATTGGCTGTCCAAACCCTCTACCAGAGGTATCCCTCCTTGTCGTTTCGGCCAGTGATTAATATCCCCTCACCCTGCAAAAACCTCCCCCTGTCCTCTGTGGTCAGTTCTGTGCTTGCTGAGCAACTACTCCTTCTCCGCTCGTCAACATCACCCCTTCCATTGTATACTTAGATAATTTCTTCTGCACTAACTTTGCTTCTTCTGGTTTCCTCTCTTCACGCTTCGTTCTCGCATTCTCTTGCATTAGCCTGCCATAGTGCACTATGGTTAGCTGGATTTCCGACCATGGCTTAGCCTCCATTCCCACTAGTTTCTTAAGCTGCTTTTTTACTTGTTCGGGTAACTCCAGACATAATATGTGGTAAAATAACCCCACTATTTGGTCCCAGGGCTCTTTCGTCTCGAGACGCCATTTCTCTTGAATTTCTTGGATATATTGAAGTGGATCTTCATCATCACGCATTTTGAATGCATTGATCGTGCTTATGTCCGACATGTCTTGGAATTGCACCCCAAGAGCTTGCCATACGGCCGCTCGGCAGTTATTGAATGGCGCACCATTGTTTGTGTGCCGTGTTTTGTGAAGTGACCCAGGATGTCCTAATCTTCTGAATACATCATCAGATACCTCCCCAAGAATGGCTGAGAGTAGACTTGTCATGTCCCCTACCACTAATGTCATTCCTGCTCTAAGTCTTTCACTCTATTCAATCCACTTGCCAGCCTGCGCAGTTAACAAAGGCAGCCAGCTTACATCTTAAATTGTCCTTGTCCATCTGCTGCCATGGTATGTACTGAGCCCCCCCGCACAATTTTCCAGTAATGGGAACTGTGTCAGTGCCGTCACTCCATCCTGTCTCCCCATGTCTTTAGTGGTGGTGAACGCCCTTGCCATCTCTGCCCTTGTCCGTTCTGGCCGGGCCCTGAGCCTCTGTGTATACAGAGTGATATTGTCCATGCTGCCGGACCCACTCTCAAAATGCGGTAGTTGCCCTGCAATGTCCTCCTGTCCCCTACCTATATTCTCTTTGCCTCCACATATTGTGTCTCTGTCTGGGCTTACTTGCCTGGAGCGTCAAGAGTGTCTTCTCACCTCAACATCTTCGCTCCCCTGTGAATCCTCATCTGAACCCATAGTCCCATTCCTACTTTCACTGTCCCCTTCCCTGTCTTCATCAAAGCTAAGTCTCCTTAATGTTGTGCTTTCCCGCTGCTTTCCCCTTGATTGATCTGTAAGTTTATGCTTCCCCCTAACCAAGGGTTCAGCAGTCCCGTTTGCTTGTGGGGCAACCGTGCTGCTTCTCCTGCTCCTATAGAGTTCCCCTATTCTTCTTCGTATACCTTCCCCATCCTCATCATCTAACCGTGGCAACTCCATTATAATTTCTACCGCTCTCGAAGCTTGTCTCTGTCTGCTCTCATCTCTGTCTCGCTCGCTTCTGTGCTCCTCTCTTTCCCTGTGTCGGCATTCTTTAACGAGCCGCTCAACTTCTAATCTCCTTTTCTCCTTCTTTATTTGCAGTTGCCTTTCCCGCTCTTCTTCTGCTTTTCTCCTTGCTGTATCTTCTAACTCTTTCTGTTTTCTTCTCTCCCTTTCCTCTCTCGCTCATGCTTCCGCTCGCTCCCTTTTGTTGGGTGTCCTGACCCACGTTTGGACTATTAAGCTGCAACATTTGGTGCTGTGGACTTAGAAAATCCAAGATGGCGGAAAAGCCCACAGTTTCGCCAGAATCTGGGAAAACCGTGCAGTTTGTGCGCACACCAAAATGGTTGCCTAACCTGCCACCCACCAGTGCAAGCATGATGGGCCAGGGGTGCCATGAGTGAAATGTGTGCCAAAGGAAAAACAGCAGTGCCGGTTGGCTAAAAAAAACGCTTTAAAATCACCTTTGTTTCCCTGAATGCAAGCTCAAAATGCCTATTTCAAACATTGCAGGATATTCATAAATCTTACTGAACACCAGCAGACATCTGGCAGAATGAAGTTTTGTGTACATACAAAATCTGGAAAGAGAAAGAGCCCAAAACAATGTTTATCACAAAACTGGCTGAGCTGTGGATGTCAGCAGCTTAACTGGAATTGGATTTAAAACCACTAAAATCGAAATGTTTAAATTAAATGAGTGACGTACTTTTGAGTGTCACATAGTTTGCAACTGTTAAATGTCATAGTTTTGAACTTAGAATCAGCATTCTACCTGCATGTGTAAAAATTGTGAGTTTGATTTGAATGAAGAAAAACTGGGAACAAAAGGGACATTTAGCTGAAGCCTGGCTTAATGAAACTGGATTCTGCCTGACAACTACCCCCGACAGGAGAGGGAATTCAGCAGCTGTGTTCCCAGGCTTGGCTGCATCCTGCTGCCCCTGCCAAAAGGAGATGACACCTCTCTGATTGAATTAGGGGAGTGGTACCTGCAGACTGCAGGAAATTGAACAAAGCCCTGTCCTGGACTCAGGCAAATGTTATATTGGAGGGGGTCGTAAAATGGCTTCCTCTTGGGAGAAGCTGGGAGGGTCACTGCATCTGTGAGCAAGCTGAGCTTGGGGGAAGTGGATAAACCAGAAATTCCACCATGTTCTTTGGAAAACCACACCCCTTTGGGGCCAGAGCATAATTTTAAAAAGATGGATAATTCATAGTGCGGACTTGTAAAAATTATATAAATAACATCATCATTCTTGTGATTTTTCTGTGCACATTTTAAGAGGTGTTAGGACCCTGTGGTATGTTCTTGGGGATAGTAGCGGAAAAAAAGGTTGTTACTCCAAATGTATTCATGTTAAAAATCTGACACTTTTTCATCTGAAACCCATATCCCTGGTGCACATTTGTGTAAAATCTGGAAAGGTTTAGAGGTCGTTATCTGGATGAAAAGGGGAGAATTCTGTCATAAGTGGACACGACATCTTACAAAGACAGGGATCAGATGGTTTGGTGCTACAGAATATATGTTAACTGGACGTATAATATTAGAAAAATGGTACATAGATAAATATGTATTTGGATCAGAAATAGATTTGTGTGCAATTTGACAAGGGGAGGATCCTCTGACCATAAACCTACCTCATCACTCTGACTCACAACCCAGTTCCCCCAATCAAGGGAGAGAGGAGGAACTGGCCAATGATAAGTTGAGAGGGTTGAACATGCAGAATTAGCCGACCCACCCACTTTCTAAACACATAAAAAGAGCCACTGGAAGCCAGACAGGACTTTTCTTTTTCACTTTCTGTGGAGCATTTTGACTTCAGACTTCACATCCAGAGATCCAGACTTCAAATCCATCAATCTCCAGAGACCAGAAATGTACTCCACAATTTGTAGCAGAGAGGCCTGAATCCACAAGCTGAATCCTTTTCAGCAGGCCTCCAAATCATTTGCAAACTATTCAACAGCCGGGCGAGCTGTTTGAATTTTTGCCAAGAACTTTTGTCAGAACCAGAGACCAGACCGCCGTGCAGTGCCGCTAGCAGAGCTGACCCAGAAGGTAGAATTATCCAGTGAGCAGAACCAGGCCGAGACTGTCCGTGGCGAGGGAACCGCAGTCCAATCCTGACCCGATCCGTGGCGAAGTCGCATTCCTGTCCAAAATATAGTGTGAGTACCACCAGAACTGTGCAAAACCCAATCTCTTAGTTTAAAATAATCTAAGCCAAACTATTTTAACCTATTTAGAACTGCCTCCTAGAATCGTGTCATTCTGTCATCTTTAAACCTGAAAACTGTCATCTGTCATTCTGAGCTTTGAAATTTCAAATCCGAAAAACTATCTTTACTAATTCGGCCGTATCTCCGGAACCGTTTGTGATAGAAGCAAGATTTAACATTTATTTTGAAGCTGAGATTCTAAGCTTTCCAACAAGTGCTAAACCGACTTGCTACGCCTCAGACTCCCTCCGTAATTGCGCTCGACGCACGCAACTAAATTTGCTGCGATTTGACATTTTGCTTAATTTCAGCCAAGTGTAAAAATATTTGTCCTTGCTTTCCTTTGCTGAAATTCGTTTGCAACCTGACAATCATTCATAGAGCATTGCTAAAGTGATCCTGAACTAATACAAAGTCTCTATCACCTACCGTGAACCTCTTATAGGGAATTAAAAGCCTTTTTAGCATATTTTTCACTTAATTGCAGCCACATCAAAGTATCTTGCCTGTGTTTAAAACTCCTACCTGTTTTCCTCTAAGCTTGCTAGGGGGGAACTGAATTATATTTGATTGCATTCCTGAGGACTGTGTGCTTTCCTTCCATCTCTTCACCTTGCATAAAGGGGGGGTGGGTGAATTGTCAAAGAAAAGTGATTACATTGTCTTTTGTTGAAGTCATATCAACTTTATTTTCTGTACTGCATTTTCATTCATCATTGCATTGTCCTTGAAGCCATAAAACCATTCTCAGCTACTTTATCCTCTCTATATCACTTATAAGCCATCAAAAAGAGTGTACCACTGTAACATTATCCATTGTTGATCACTATCATCTTCACAAGTGTGCTATCCAATATTAATTTACTATAAAAGTGTGATATATATATATATATTGTTTAATTTTCAAATAAACCTTTTAATTTGCAAAACAGACCTACTTCTTGGCTCAGTGGGGTCAGGGGGATTCTAAGAGAGGGGTGTTATATAAGGGTTGTCGTCCAGAGTAAACGAACTGGACATAAAATATATCAATAAGGGTTTCCCTCAGCATCCCAGACTAGGCATTGACTTAGCTGTAGTGTTGAATTGAAGTCGCTTAGACTTTCTTTTTGCAGTCTTTCACTTTCTTCCTTTTCTTCTCTTTCCCTTCGGTGTACTTCCTCCATTATCTCTGCCCATTTTTTAGCTTTTTCCTCCACGTCTTTGCTACTCGGCGATTCCTTCCCTGCATGCCCTATCTCACTGGCTGTTTTCCCATTCAGTTTGAGCAATATCTGTCTGCCTATCCATTCATTTGATACCACTGATTCTTGGCCTTCACTAAGCCCTGTTTTCCCCAAGTCATTCTCATTTAGCTTTGCTTACATTTCACTGTGCTCCATACGTTTGCTGCTAATGTCTTGCTCTCTTTAACTTGCTTGCTTTGCGCAATCAGGTGCGCTTTTGCCACTGTACGCTGGAGGTGCGAAAGTGGGACTAGTGATCCTGCTGCTGCTTTTAATTTCTTCATGGGGTAACCCCTTTTCTTTCTGCTACCGTGTCTATGTCAGCTATTTGTGGAGGAGGAGGGAGGGAGCTGAGGGTTGTTTGTCCCCTGTGTCCCGTTGACTCAGAATCCCAATGCCGCCGAACCGAGTTCCCTTCCTCGCCCTGAAACATTTTCCATAACTCTAATGTGGCTAATCGCTTGCTCAGCTTATTACCCTTATAAGCTGCCTGTGAATAAGTAACCATTTGTTGCTGCACACATTTGGAAAAACGTACGTCTTTGGGCCATGGCTTGGCAACAATGTCCTCTGTGTCGCGAGTCCATTCCGTGCTATAATTGCGTATTTTTTCTCTTTATACTGCGGGAGGGACTTGCACATATGCTGAAGAGGTGTATGCCTCATTTTCATCCCGTTACACAACACTTTATCAATACTTGCTTGATATCAAATTGGGATTTCAACACATCCAATTTTAACCAATACAATATAACAAATCTTTTCTCTAGCCTCTCCGGGTCACCACCAAAGACGCAGGCATGCTCTGCGCACCGCCCCTCTTGTGGCTTTCCCCGCCCTGAAAGCTCAAAGTACAACTCCACTCGTAAGCTTCTCAAGCCCTGCCTAAATGGCACAACACTGATTTTCAATCGCAATTGGCAAACTATCCACCAAGCTCTACCACGTGCTGTACACTTCTGGTCCTATTAAACAACCTCACCAGTGATGTCACCACTACCATAGAGGATAAAGTTTTGATACTCAATCTGTCAATAGATGTGTCTGCTTCTAACCTGCCACAAACACGACAAACACAAGCTAACATACATACGTCCACCTTCCTGTCTCCTAACAGGGAAATCCAATTAATCTTGTGGTCCCTACAGAAATGCACCTCCACGAGGTAAACAGGAATCCACCTTCTGCGAACTAAGGTAGCTTCTTCCACTAACCAATATGCCCAGGTAAAGCATTAAATAATCATCCATGAACCAAGCTAACTTGCCTAACTCACAGGGAAACCATTATATATTTTTCTTTTTTTCAATGTTTTTTTTCCATCTGACTGTCTAAGCTGACCGCCCAAACTGACTGTCTAACAAACAGGTATCCTTACATCAAACACAAATTTCAACAAAAGCACCAAATGGACATTTCCTCTCCACATTTGCCATATAGCTGAGTCTATACTTAGACTCTGCGATCCGCTGAGGTCTTTCGGTCACCGACTCTCCCACAATCTGCCAATCTGCCATCCAGTCTGATAGGCGTCCCGCAGGAAGTGGGCCGGAACTTTCCTCCAAAGGCAGCTCCTGTTGATCTCTTCTTTACACACACATTTTGTTTTAGGGATCGATTTCTGTGGGTTGCCACACAGCCCCACAGGCATGCGGCGGGACGAGACGGTTTCTCACTGAAAAATCCTAGCGACTCTCCTCTGCTACCACTTTGTATATGTGGGCCGGGGTCCACTAGCAGTCACCCCACTTATCATCAGAGAACACTTGGGCCCCTCAACGCCTCCCTGCCACAAGAACGGAAGACAGCCATGGGACAAAGTTTCTGTCTTTTATTAACAAACAAAATGACAGGGATCACAGCAGAAAAACAAGTATCCTCTGGAGCTCACATCTTCTAAGCATGTATCACCAGGTTTTATCCTGATGTGACATCACAAATGCAGGTTCCATCCCGGAAACCTATCACAAATTTGCATTGGTCAGTTTGGGTAGGATACATATGGGAACTATATGGTTAAGTTCTACAATTGTATAGTCATGTCTAGGACCACCTCTACTAACATCAATCTACAATGTTGCAGGGTTGCAGAGAGACCATTGGCCCTTGCAACATGGGAAAAGTGAATCTGGATTGGTCAGAATGTGTCCTCCCATCCCTGGGACCCTGGACAGTTACCAGACTGAAACTTGACTCAGCCTTCTCAAGGCAATGGGATTGAACATGGAGGTGTGAAATGCTCCATAACGTTGCAACCTCTGATCACCTAAGCCTGGGAGAATCCAGTTAGTTAGCAGCTTTTGGGCAACACGTGTAGCTTGTTCCCCTTCTGTTTCTACGGGAACAGTCCTCTTCGTCTACCTTGGTTGAAAGGGTATTGTTCTGTTCAGCTGGGTGACGTGTGTGGAGACCACGAAATGAGGTGGCCCTGCTTGTAATTATGAGGATTTTATTCTAATTTTCTGCAGGTGGCTCATTGTCTTGGTAACTGGAATTTTCCGTCTCCACTTGTGCTTGGCAGAATGCCTCATTTCTGCTTGCCTCTGGCTGCGGGGATCATGTCAGCTTTTCCTTGTACTCGAAGCCTGTCTCTCTTTTGTCATTCATTTCAGAGACCTATAACTTCTATATCATTTCCATTGGCTTCTCCATTTTAAAGCATAAGCATGTGCTTCGTGCCTATATGCAATAAACTAGTGCATGTTCGTGTACGTTCATGAATGAGTGAATATGTACTTCATGTACAATGCGGCTACATCGTGATGTCACTGATGACATGGTTTTGCAGTTAGTTGACTTGCTCGATCAATGTAATTTCCATGTCATCGATTGGGTATAGTTTAAACAGCTGTCTGAGCGAATAACGCTTCTCACACCTGCGATACATTGAAGTTCGTTGTGATGGGCCTAAAAATGTGGCACATCTGTCGTTTCTCTACCTTCGTGTTGAGTCGTGTGGGGGGCATGAGGGTCAGGTTTGTCCCCCATCCACAGTTTCTATTTATTCATTGTTATTTTCATTGTTTATTTGCTCCCTTGTTCCATTTCCTTGTACCTTGTGTGAAACACTGTCTAGTTGTATAAGCGCCTTATAAATATCCAATAAATAAATAAATCAATAAATACTCGAACACAATTTAGACAGGATTTTAACTGAAAGACTTTTATTAGAACACAAAGGGGGTTGGGGAAAGGCCTTGCTGTCCCTTTACTAGCGGAGTTCCCTACATAAACTCAAAACTAAGGATTTGCTGGTGTCAGCATGTCATCAACAAAACCATCCTGTGTCCAAAGTACTATTCTGACCCTCACATTCTAAACATTCTAAGGTGAAAAGGATAATATCTTTGGCCGTGAGTGTTTTGTAAATGTTCAAAAGAAAGGAAAGCCGTATAACTCCCACAAATAAAAGTGTAACAAGGATTGGTATTCTTGCTCCAGAAAGTTCTTCCCTTCTCCTGGATTGTTCGTCAATTTCTTGATTACAAATAACAGTTCCTGACGTTTCTTGAGTTAACAACAAAAGTTATCTTCAAACAGATTGTCTTTCTTTTTATGTGTTATCGGGATACCTGTTGTACTCTCCTGACAGGAATATTGATCCCAAGTCTCTTAAACCAACACAGCCTGCTGGCTAGTTCTTGTGTCTTATTCTTCTTCCTCTTTTACACATTTGCAACTGCCTGGTATACTATCCTGCCCGACCTAATGGACTCACACTTTTACAATTGCCTGCTATCCTCTCCCGCCAGGGCTTCTTGAAAACACACACTTGTAATTGCCTGGTATACTCTCCTGCCAGGGGTTTCTGTACTCACATGCTTGCAACTGCCTGGTATACTCTCCTGCCAGCGCTTGTCTCATATGCACAAACGTAGAGCTGCCTTGTGTATTCTTCTGCCAGACTTTTTCATATGTGAGCTCCTGCTCACTCTCTCACCTTTCATGGTTCTGCTTTTTTGCCTTATTGGCTAATATACTTGATTTCTTATATATGGCCTCTTTACTGTCCTTCGTATTTGCTTGCAACATGTATTGACAATCTTGAAAATCTCTTTTCTTAGAAAACTGCTCTTTCAGTCTTTCTCTCTCCAGTTTCATAAACCACTCCTTTTCTCTCTTTCTATCTCAGTTTGGCCTGTTTGCCAATATGCCCAGGTGTTCCCTCTGCCCCTTTGTGGACTCACCGGTTTTTGATGGCATTTCTCGTTTCCTTGAGTTCCGCCAGTGACGGTCTTCTACTACTTTCTGCTTTGCGACCATTTCTGTTTCCTGACGCTTCTGCTGCTCTTGTCTGCTTCACGTGGAGTTTCGGTGAGCACATCGCTGTTCCCCGACACCGGCGAACGCCGAGGAACCCTCTGCTGGCTTCTGGCATTCTCACCACATGTCATCTGCTTCCAGCAGTCTTCTCCCTTCAGGTTCCAAAGCCAGTTGGCTCCACTGACTTTCTTCCAGATGTTCCTTCGCGCAGAGAAGAGCAACACGCTCCTGCCAGCAGCTTGCCTGTGTTCCTTGCTTCCGTGATTTTAATGACCCGGACACAGATTCGCTCTTGCTGCCTCTGAAGAGCTGACACTGCTCATGGATTCCTGTGGCCTGCATTACTCTGCTCCTCTTCCTCCTCTCAGTGTTGTGTGGATTGTGGTAATAGTAGTCCCTTCCTGAAAACACTGTATGAATGTTTGCAATGGGTTTTAAAGGCAGACTAGATTTGGAAGAAGAGTATGTGGACTTGGGGAAAAGTGTTTTTCATAATTTGACACTACCAGTTAGATTTTGAGAGTTGGCCTTTGGAGTGAAACAAAAGATGTATACTACTCTCCATGGGTGGAAGAGGAAAGGTATTATATTAAGCTATTAGGGCATCGGGAATTGGGGGTGTATGTTCAGAAAGGAAAGGGGGATACATATTTCCATCTAGCAAGCCCCAGTAGTCCCCTGAGGGTTATCTCCCCCATATGGTCCTCCCCAGGGTTGGTATTTGGTAGTGGCTGCCCTTCCCAGGCCACATGGGGAGAGACTTTGCCTGGGGAGATGGCAGGGACATCGCTAGATTCATCACAGGTCCCTCTGAAGATAACGGCACCTCCCTTTTTAGTCTTGGCTATTAGGTGGCGCTTGAGTGCCCCCTTTCAGCTGAAACTATTGCATTAGACTACAAATATGAGGGATATGACATGAGGAGAGACACACATCTTGTGAGTGTTGTTTGGCTATTTACCCACTAACAGACTTTCCAAGGCCATGCTAAACCCTATCGCCATTCCCACATGCTACCTGCCCCTGCCCACCCAAAACACATCCTCCTGAGACCTCTTTGATGTAGCTCTACCAAGCAGTAACATAAAACATTGCCCTGCCTGTTTTATTTCTAAGAGGTCTGCTGAGTATGTATGGCCTAATTGCAGCTGTAAATAAATGCACTACCGCTGTAATAACAATGTTTTAATGAAGTGTGCCTTCAGCCGCTTGATTTGTATATGTTCCTTGCATTGAAGTTGAGTTAAAAACAAGTATTGACAATGCCAAACATTTTGACATTTCTGTAGGTATTTGCTAGACCTTTGCCAGGCATTGCTATCCTAACACACCATTTTGGAGCTGTGGCCATCTTATAGGCAGGTACTACTACCATCATGGCAGTACCTGCCAAATAACTATCACGTGCCTAAACAAATGTCAAAACTGTTGGGATTGCCAATCCTTGAATTAATTAGATGTTCACCACATGAGCATCCTCTTTTAACGTTCATGACTTACAAAAGAATTGGGAGTGTATATAGTATGCAAATCGGTAAGTGAAACGATCTCCTCACACAGGCTTTATGTAATCTGGAGAACAGAAACTATTTCTCAGATGAGGTACTTTATGACTGTTATTTCATTTCAAACACCTATATTCAGCACAACGTTATCAGCCTTTGCCCTCCAAAGGCCGGCATGTTGCCAGTAGTGGCTTCAAAAAGAGAATTCACGTGCTTGAGCATTTTAAAATGAATGATATTTTGTCTTCGATGATCATACTTGGTCTCAGCTATGGTCTAAGATCAGATGTGTTTCCACCTCTGCCAACATCACTCAAAACCTCTTGTTCTTCATGCATAGAGCCTTCATCACCCCTTTAAAACTAACAAAAGCTAAAACGAATGTGCGTTTGTGTTCAGGCTGTGGCAGGAAATCTGGAAATACCTAACAGCAATCTTTAACATACCTGCTCCTTTTTCCCTTACAAATGTGATTCTGGGAAGTATTGCCACTAAAGAGGATACATCTCTTTCCTCCCACATTCTTTATGTCCTCTTTATTGCTATTGCCATCAAGCTCATTACAGCCAATTGGACAAACTCTCAAAACGTCTCAGCAAAGGACTGGTGGAACAATATCTTCCACACACATAGACTGGAACATTATACGGCTTTGTATCTTGATACTATCCCCAAATACAGTTTGAAATGTGCTCCCTTTATTAATTCCTTGCATCATCATAATATGTCTGCACATGGTTCATGAAGTTTCTCTTATGTCTGTAATTCATGATTCTTTTTTGTACCCTCAATTATATGCACTGCTAGTTTCTTAACTGTATATGAGCATATTTGTCAACTGTATCCTTCCCTTCCCATCCTCTTTTCATCTTGTACTGTGTCTCTTGTTTGTTTCTGAGTCTGCCCAAATATCAATCGTTCATCCACTGTCATGTGAATCACTGGACAGTAATTGATCATTTGATTCTCTTCGTGCTTGACCTGGATTTTTCAATTCACCTGTCTTTATGTATTTACTATTCTCCAGGGCTCAAGACGAGGGTACACACGGGGGACGGAGTCCACACACTTTTTTCCGAGGGTGGACTCAGTCCCCCACCAGCTAAAATGAGAAACATTGAATGTCCTCTTAGAATTTATTAATTAAAACCGACCTCGGGGATCGAAACACAGTTGTCGGGTTTGCAGGCAGGATACTTCACCACTGCACCATATAACCGGATGAAAAATAACGAACAACTAAAGGAGAAATGCCCCATTTCGGTACTGCAAGTCCCAGGGAAAGAATTTGTATTGGTTATTGGACTTTCAAACACGTACACCTTTTAACGTTTTCAAAAAAACTGTTAGAAGAAAATATCCTCTCTTGGTTTTGTGTGTGTTTTGATTTTATGAAAGGCAAATGCCATTCATCCTATGCAATTTGGGTGGTTATGCAAAGCCAATTTAATGAAATGTGCATATTTCTCCTTGATGTGCTAATTTCTGTTGATGTCACATCCAATTGCGTTTGTTGATGAGTCCCCCCACTTTAAATTTTAGGACTTGACCCCTGCTATTCTCTACCTATTAAAGATTTTTATATACCCTGCCAATTCTGGTATCAATGTAACACACAGGTCTCCTTATAATTTCCAATCTTACAATGTTTTGTGATTCATTCTCTAACGCTCGATAAAAATTTAGTAACCAGAAAAAAGAAAAAAAAATGGATGATGTTGGTCTTAATCTTCTGAAACCACAACCCCGCCCACAGTGTTTAGAACGAAACAGCCCAGCACGCAAAATGAGTTATCCTGGTAGGCGAGATGAGACACGCATGCTTAACCTGCTTCCTCATCAGCAACTCGCTCCGTGCCTAGCAGAGAGGAAAGTGTGAGGATTATCCATTCCCATTTATCTTTTACCTTAAACATTCCCTTGCCCACCCAGACGTCGAGGCTCGTGCACCCACAAATGATTACAAAGCAAGAAACCCCATAATAAGAAGCTTAGGGCCAATTATGTGCAAGTCTGCCGAGGTTAAAGTCTTGTGCTGCTTGTCTGCAGACCTGCTAATTAATGTGTGAACGAAAGTTAATCATAAGAAAAGGACTTCTCAAAATAAACACATGCTTTCTGTGAAATTATCTGACTCAGACTCTAGTCACGCTGGTCTGCGATCTCCTGCACATATCCCGCCAATTATTTTGTTTTAGAGTTTTTAGTGTCAAAATATCACCAAAAGGCATTTTTTCCACTCTTTCTACTTAAAACGTGATTTTTTTAAATGCATTTAGGTGTCAGATGAAGAATCTCTCTTGGACCGATTCCAGCATTCTATGTAAGGAGTTCAGCTCCACCATCGAAATTCATTTGCACCAAGGGAAAGGGAAATTATTGATTTTTTAATTGACCCTATAGGTGGGTTATGTGGCACAAGCAGGTACGTCGATGTTTGGAATACCCTGGTCCTACGTCGGTTTTCAGGTGTTTTTCTTTTTTTTAAAACATATTTTTATTGATTTTATACAAGCAGCGTATAACTTGTGGCATGTAAGTTGAGAGCGCTGCGAGCAGCTTTACAGTGCTTGTAAGTACATGTAATAAACAAAAAGAACATAAACAACAACAACAGGTCAGAGAAACGTCCATGGGGGAGGTAGGGAGGGGAGGGGTGCACAGACAGGAGCTCTTAGTTGAGTAAAGGGCTCAGGGAGACTGTTCATGCTTCAGGATCTTGTTGGGGGCGGGAAAAGTTTCCACAAAGTCCTGGGCTTTCGTTGTTTCGTCTCAGGACTTGAGAGAGACTCCCCAGATCAATAGCTCTGTTGTGCCCTTCCACCCTTCTTTTCAGTCAACTTTATCCATCCATTGTAGAGAGGGCGGTTGTCGGGTCAGGCCTCGGTATTTCTGAGTATAATCCAGGAAAGGGGCACATGTCTGGAAGAATTTGTCTCTGTTCGCAAACCGGAGGGCAGTTATTTTTTCCGCCGCTATTATGTCCCAACATTTCGTCCACCACATTTGTACTACCGGACCCTCTGGATTTTTCCAAAGCCTAGCCACTGAGATCTTCGCGGCCGTCAACAGGTGGGCGCATAGTTCTGCTCTGTGCCCTGATAGAGGGAATTGGCCCTCGCCGCTTGCTCCTAGTAGGACAATACCAGGATCCCATGGGATTGTCAGGCCAGTGATCCTGTTGATTTGGTCTAACACGGCTTTCCAAGATTGGGTGGCCTTGGGACATGTCCAGAACAGATAATATAGTGTGCCTTTGTCTGGGCATCCTCTCCAGCACGATGACAGGATTGACGGATTGCATTTATTGAGCATTTCTGGGGTCCAGTACCACCTGTAACATACCTTGAATGCCCCCTCCTTGTTGGATACACATTTCGAGCTTCTATGTGCTCTCGTCCAGATGTGGTCCCACTCCTCCGGTTCGATGGGCCTCCCAATGTCTTTCTCCCATTTGAGCATGTACGGCTCCTTGCGGGTCGGGTCCGTTCTGTCGAGGAGCTTGCAGAGGGTTGATATTCAGCCCTTTGGGAGGGATGCTGTGAGGGTTTGCTCCAGGGCTGTGATGTCTCTGCTTCCGAGGTTCTTCATGACGCTGTTTGAAAGCCAGTGCTGTAGCTGGGTGTATCTAAATCTCTCGTTTTCCGGAACATTGAATTTCACCTTGCAGGCCTCGAAGTCCAGGGGGTTTCCCTCCTCGTAAAAGTCTTGCACCCTCTCCAGTCCTCCCTTTTTCCACCTCATGAAGTTCTTGGGGTTGTAGCCCGGTGAGAATTCCGGATTCCTCCAGACCCGGGTGAGTGGGCCTGTTGTACTGCAGACTTTCCACAGCCGTGCCGCCTTCCTCCAGCTCACCACCGTGTTTTTGGTTGCCGTCAGAGGCCCCATGCCCTCGCGGTCGCTGGGGCGTTTCATGTGTGGTAGAGAGTTTATCTGGGCTGGGCTCCAGTCCTCCTCCAGCTCCAGCCAGCGAGGTTTCGGAGTGGCGGGTGGCCAGGCGAATGCATACGATAGCTGCGCAGCCGGGATATATCTGGCAACATTGGGCGCTCCCAATCCTCCCATCGCCTGTCCTCGGAGCATGTCTTTCCTTGGGATTCGTGGCTGTTTTCCTTCCCAAATGTATCTCATGATGCTTCTTTGCAAATTCTGGACAGCTTGCTTCGGATGGTGGTTGGTAAGGCTGAGCACTGGTAAAGTAGTCTAGGAATAAGGTTCATTTTCAGGGCCGTAATTCTCCCGAACCAGGAGATCTCCTGTGCCAGCGTATCAGGTCGCTCTTGAGTTCTTTGAGAAGTGCCGGGAAGTTGGCTTTGTATAGTTTGTTGGGTGCGCATGGCAACTGGACCCCTAGGTATGGTAATTGCTTTTTCGCCCAGGGTATAAGATATTAATTTTCCAAGTCTGTAGTTAGTGATCGAGGCAGGTTAATGCTCAGCACTGTCGACTTGGATAGATTGACCTTAAATCCCGATGCTTCCCCAAATTCCTTCAATTCCCTCCATAGGGCTTTCATGGATTCCCTTGGCTTGGTCAATGTGAGGAGGACGTCGTCGGCGTACAGGGCAGCTTTATATGTTTGGGAATTGATTGTCAGGCCTTGGACCTCTGCATTTTGACGTACCCTATTTGCGAATGGCTCCATTGAGAGGGCAAAGACCAGGGGGGATAGGGGACATCCTTGGCTTGTGCCTCTTGAAATGTTCATTATGTTGGACCTGGTCCCATTGATCCTTAGTCTGGTGGAGGGTTGCTGATAGTTCGCTAGTGTCCATTTTATGAAATTCAGACCAAAGCCGAAATGCTGTTATGTTTTTTTGGATATAATCCCAATCGAGCATATCAAACGCTTTATGAGCATCGATGGATAGCCCATTCGTTCCAGCCCCTTCCTGCTGGCTGATTCGATAATGTTTATGGTTCTCCTTATATTGTCATGGGTGCTACGGCCAGGAAGGAATCCAGTTTGGTCCGGGTGAATAATGGCTGGAAGCAAGGGGTCCAGCCTGGTCGCTAGGGTTTTGGTGAAGATTTTAGTGTCATAGTTCAGGAGGGTGATGGGTCTGTAGGAGGCACAGTGACTCCGGTCCCTTCCAGGTTTCATTAGCAACACAGTTAGTGACTCTTCCATCGAGGGGGCGGTCGTTCCCGATGATAGGAACGAGTTGAAGAGGGCTGCCAGATGGGGTGCGAGTATGTATGAGAACTTCTTGTAAAATTGGGTTGTGAGCCCATCCGGACCTGGAGTTGAGTTCGGTTTTCAGGTGTTTTACGCACGCGCATGCATAGCTGAAACCCGTGCAGCTCCTCTGAAATAAAGCGCTGATGGATGAGCAGGGGTGGTCCCGTACCTTGGAGAGAAAGCATGGCGAAGATGATGCCCCTTTCAGCAGAATGGAAGCTTGTTGTTTTCTTCCCATTTTTGCTTCGACAGCCAGTGGTGCGTTTATACTAGGGGATGAGGTGGTGCCCAAACATTGTGTAGAGCTAGTGTGACCAGATGCAAAAAATAAGAAAAAAAAACAGGCCAGGCCATAGACATAGAAGTAGGACTAAAGTAAACACAAATAAAACTGTAGTCCTACTTCTATGTCACTGCCCTGATGTGGGGTGGCGGGGGGAGGGGGGTGGTTCATAGGCACACGCCTCTCATTGGAGGAGAGCGGGAGGGGAAGGGGGAGGAAATGGGGGCGTGAATGCTGTTCACACCCCCATTCACACACACAGGAAGAGTCACGCCGGGCCCGATTTCGGGATTTCAAAATCGGGTCCTGGCAAAAACCCTGATCGTAGCCACCCACCCTTCCGATCCCGGGATGGGGTCATGACCTCTTGCCACATATGACATAATTTGCCTTCAGGAAACCTTCTTGCAGGACATTCCGATAATAGATGGTGTTGATGCCGCATTCATTTGATGGCGAGGAGTAAAGGGAAGGCTGTATGGGGGACTAATAACTGCCGTTAAACGGTCTTTGGGGGTTACCATGCAGACCATTGAAACAGATAGGCCGGATATTCTGGTAGTGTTGTTAGAATGGCAAGATAATGGGGGGGGGGCTCCAAGTAAGTGTTTTCTGGTGAATGTCTATTTTAGTCCAATAAGGGAACAGATGGAGGAATGGCGCTGACAGCTGTGTCCTTTACATTACTGGGTGAGTTTCCCACTGATGGGGCCTCCGTGATAGTTGTCGGAGACTTTAATGCAGAACTTTTGGAGGATAAGTGGTATTTGGAGCAAAATAAGAAGTCTGTTGGTAAGGAGGTTATGGAGAGGGGAAAAAGAATTACGGAAGAATTTGAGGCATGGAACCTAATGGTTGTAAATGGTAACATACAAATGGATATTCCCCCAGCCTTCACATGGCAGAATGGGCTATGGAAGACGACATTAGATTATGTCTTTGTCTCACAAGATCTAGTTCTGAAAGGGGACACCTTGGAAGTTATACCCCTGACCTGGAGTGATCACTCTCTGCGTGGGTTTAGTGCGGAAGAAGGACCCTGAGTCCCTGGTGGTGGCAATAAACTCGGGCGGGAATGAAGTAAAATGGCTTCCAAGAATAGCAAAGGCATTTCTTCGTGATATAGTAAATCTACCTGCAGACAAGTTGGTCTTTTTAAACTCAGCAGAGGGATTCTCTGTGTCAGTAAGGTAGCTGTTGGGTAGGTTAACCACAGATAGAGGTTTAATCCAGGGGTCAAAACAAAGGAAAGTCACTCACTCCTTTGACGTGGAGATACAGGCACACAAAAACAATTGCACTGAGAAATAAGGCATTTTAGGAAATCTTTACCTGCTGGTTACAAGGAGCAGGTTCGGAGACTAAGACAAACATACTGGAATTGGGTGAAAGGAAGGCAGTTTGTGCTGTATATAAAAGACGCTGAGAGAATGTTGGCATGTATGTCAGGAAATAGGACAGAAAAATTCTGGGATTTAATAAGACCTTTAGGAACCCAGGATTTTCTACAAGCCCAGGCGGTCAGAGATACAGCTTGGGTTAAACATTTTTCAGAACTATATAGGGTAGATGGGTTGGAAAGATCAGTTAGTTGGTCCCAGGTGGAATGGATTTGGGCTATGGTATAGGACTTGGAGGATGTTACTTATTTCATAAAGAGAAGTAAGCGCTTGAATGCGCCGGGGCCAGATGGTCTTTCAAACCTGACATACAAAGATAATCTGGTAGTCTGGTCAAGAGTGCTTTCAGATTTATTCACTAATATTCTTGCAAATAAAATGTTTCCCTGTACTTGGTCTGCGGCCACTATAATTTAGATTTTTAAAGGAGGTGATAGGTCTTCACTCCTATACCATAGACCAATTTCCTTGCTGGACGCCTCCAACAAAATTTTTGCAAAAATGCTATTGAAAGCTTTGCAAAAATGGGCATTGGAATCAAAGTCTGTAGATGCTTTTCAATCAGGCTTTCCGCAAGGTTTGAGTACTGCTACAAATTGTTTTGTTTTAGACTTACTAGCACATCAAGCCAAGACCCAAACCCGGCTTGTATTTTTAGCCTTTCTGGACATCAGTAAGGCATTTGATTTAGTGAATAGGTCTCTTTTGTGGAAAGAGTTACATGATCAGGGGTGCCCAGCTGCTCTGCTGGGTATCCTGGAGGCCTTACATACAGACACAAAGATCAGGGTTAGGCTGGATGCCTTTGGAAGTTATTCACCCTGGATACAGACAAATAGGGGCCTAAAACAGGGTTGTGTATTGGCCCCATTTCTTTTCTGTTTCTACTTGCTGGGGCTGGGAGGCCATTTAGGTTCATTCAATACCTTCCCACCAAGATTGGGCTCCCTGGTAATCCAATATTTACTGTACGCGGACGACATTGTTCTATGCGATTTAACAGCTGTTGGTATGCAGAGAGCATTAACAGCTGTGGAAGATTTTCTGGGGAGTTTGGATTTATCACTAAACACAACAAAATCAAAGGTCCTTGTTTTAAAAGGGGGGGGAAACTGTAAAACATTACCTTGGCATCTGGAAAATGGGAAGCTAGAAGTAGTGAACAAGTTTGTTTATCTATGTGTTGTAATGTACGACAAGGTTACAGGCACAGAACACCAAGAAGATATTAAGGTTAAATTCTCAGGGGCACTGGTGAAGCTGCGAGTTTTCAATGGTAAATTCGGCAGATACTCGCTTTTACCAGTTTTGAAATTTTACAAGCAGCAACTCGTGCCTAAGTTAACTTATGGTGCCCAAACCAAGAGTCAGCCTTTAGATTGGCCAAAATTGGAGGGAGCATTGTGGAGAGGTCTTCTGCAACTACCACAGTCAGTACCTCTTGCGGGGATTTTGTATGAGGTGGGACAGCTCCCCATTCAGACAATGATAGTTTGGGGGGAGTTACAGCTACTCACAAATATTCTGAACCCCCCAGCGACCTCGGTTTTTGAGCAGTTAAACTTGGTAAGGCTGCAGGGGTGCTGCAGGGTTCTTATGGAGTGGGCCATGAGCTGTGAATTAATGCTCCAACATGCAGACATATCTGTAGAAGTACTGGGCCTCACACCAAAAGTAGCCAAGATAAAATGGTGCAGGTATGTCTGGACAAATACGAGAGGAACGATTAAGGATTTTAAATGTTTTGGTGATCATTTTGTGTGGTCTTGTAAAAGCTTCAATGTACCAGCACCTTATTTGAAAAAACACCCGCCGAGAAGCTTTATGTCTCAAGTATTAAGACTTAGGTTGAACTTGGTCCCAACTAATGAAATATTGGGTCAGCGTCTTAACATTCCACGAGACCAGAGACTGTGTCATCATTGTAAACTTCAGACAGGCGACTTTAAGGCATCTATGTGTTGAGTGTCCAAATTTGGAAATCTTGCGACTCCAATTTTTACCCGAAATCAGGTATTTTATGGAAGATGAGCTGTGGAGGAGGATGATGAATTGCAATGAATTGAGCCTGAGTATTCATGTTTTAGACTTTTTAAAGAACCCTGCAGTACTTTTATAGTACGGTGGAATGTCTTTCTTAATCTTTGGAATTCTTATTAATTTTTGTAATGTGAATTTGTATTATGTTTGTATTTGTATTGTATTTGTTTCTCTAAAGATGAACTGTGTTAAAAGTACATTTGTACTGTGGAACACAATAAAGAAAAAAAATAATAATTCCCGGGACGGATGGCCATTTCCCGGGACTGTCCTAGGAAAACCGGGACATCTGGTCACCCTAGTAGAGCGCATGCTTCTTTACCTGTCATGCAGAGAAATTCTCATCCGGAAACCTGATGGGGAGCGCTCTGCGTCATAGCGCGACCTAGCCTCCGCAAGGACAGAGACCACTCAGGCTCTGAAGAGGGCGCTGATCTAAAAAGCATAATACAGAATTTACAGCACTTAAGTCCTGCACAAAATGGTACATTCCCAGGTTTTTCATAAGCAGAATGGGAGTATTAACTAGGCGAACAGTGGGGACAATAATTTCTTATTGTTACAGCAAAGAGTTGCTATACCTTCTTTTTCTGCTTCAGAGCATAATAGCTAAGGTTGGACTTTTCTTTGTTTAGACTGTCTTTTTTTTTTAACATAAACAACATAAAATCAGCAAATTATACAATAGAGACGGAAACACAATCCCCACCCCCCGACAATACAAATAAGGTTACTTACAGCCAAAGAGAAGGATACAGCTACATTCAAACTTATACAGCAGACCGGTGATCCGAATCCTCGAATACATCACTACTGATTGATAATAAATAGGCAACATACGGACCCCAAATGTCCTTCAGCTTCGATGCCAGGTGCACAAAAGCTCCTTAGTCTGTCTCTATTTCATAGCAATATAAGATGTAATTCTTCCATCGTTCATAGACATGAGGGTGGCCCCTCCACCACACCAGCAGTAATAACAAACCAAAATTCTTTCTGACGTGTTTAGGCAAATCATATGTGTATCCCAACAGCGCTACCATGGGAGATGGGGCTATCACCTCACCTGCAATCCCCCCAACCCCATCAAACACCTGGGCCCAAAACAAATGGATACGAGGGCAGAACCATGCTAAGTGTAAAAAAGTAGCTTGGAAGAAACCACATCTCTGGCACGAGTCTGGTGTTTCGGAGTAAAACCTATGAATATCCACTGGGGTGTGGTAAAACTGGTGCGGGAATTTGTATTGTATCAGCCTAAAGCCGCTATTAATAGCCACCATCCACGTCTGCATGCAGCAATACCTCCAGATATCATCCGAGAGGGGGATACCCAGAGCTTCTTCCCACTTAACCTGGGAATCCCCAGCCCACCCCGTTGCCTTGTTGGTTATTGAGGAATATAGCTTAGAGGCCAGTTTGGACCGAACACCCGAGCTGATCACCCTGTGTAGGACGGGTGCAATAGGGGCCTCCCGAGGAAAGTCAGTGAGCTTGTCCTTCAAACCGGTGTGTAATCTAAAATACATAAAAATGTCTAGTGCCGACATCTCCCCTCTTGCCTTGAATTCTTCCAATGTCAGGAACTGTCCATTCGGGGAAATATCCCACCAACATGTAAAGCCCAACCTGTCGTCACATTGTGTGAAAACTACAGGTGAGTTAGACCACATTGCGGGCCCTAGCTATTTGCTGTGGTGAAGCAAGGATACTGCCCTCAACAGCGATGGAGCAACTAACTATCGCCCTCTCAACTTGGACGTGAGCCCTGTCTTGAATCAAGTCCTACCAGTGAGGCAAAAAGGATGCTTGCGCTGTCGTTCAGTAGGCTTCAAAATTGGGAAAAGCGAGGCCCCCTCTTTCTAATGGTGCCACTAACTTACTCCAACCCACTTGTGCCTGCTTTACTTGCCATACACATTTCGTTATTACGGTCTTCAAAGATTTAATAAATTGCCAGGACCACCATGGGAACATTAAGGAATGTGTACAGAAACCATGGCAAAATTACCATTTTAATTAACAATATCCGCCCATATAGGGACAGAGGCAGGTTCAACCACCTGCCAAGGATTGCGTCGGTGTGTACTAACTTTACAGCATAGTTGTCCTAGTAAAGCACTTCAGGTGATCTTGCAACCATCACGCGAGATATTGAGTGTGATCAGAATGCCACTGGAAGTTTAACTCCTCCCGAAACCTGTGGGTTCCCTTGGTCATAGGAAAAAAACACTGATATTGAGCCCCTAGAAGTGACCAAAATCTAAAATATCCCACACCACCGGTGACAAGTTCATTGTACAGTCCTTAATAAACAAAATCAGGTCATCGTCATAAGGCGAAATCACCTGTTTATGTGTGAAAAGTTGCACTCCTCTTTCTATGTGCCTAGATCGGACAAGTTCTGCCAGGGATTCCACGGCGAGCGCAAATAGTAGAGGAGACAGCGGGTACCCCTGCTGCGTCCCCCTTGCGATCCCAATGGGGGCCGATATTCTGCCATTTTCCCGCAGGCATGCCACAGGGCTTTCATATAGCAGGGAGACCATCCTTATGAAGCCCCCCCCCCCATCGCCATATGTCACAGAACCGAGACAAGGAAAGACCACGTGATCGAGTCAAACGCCTCCTCTGCATCGAGAAGGATTACCACTACTGAGAACTGCTACTCCAAAACTGAGAGGAGGCGAAATATTCTGCAGAGCCCATAGGATGTGGACCTCTGGGGAATAAACCCAGCCTGATCATCCGGTACGTATATAGGCATTATCAGGGAAAGCCTGTTAGCCAGTGCCCTGGCCAAAATGTTATTGTTCAGGTTTATCAGGGAGATCGGACGGTAGGCGATCAGTTCTCCACACTCTTCCGGGGCTATAGTAGTAGGGTAATCACTGCTTTGCGCAGTGATTCAGGCAAAGAGCTGTCCTGCAGTGCCGGTTCATACATATGTAACATGTGAGGGACAAGGATCTTTGCATATGCTTTATAAAAATCGTCTCAGAGCCCTTCAGGGCAGCAGCTTTCACCGCGGGGAGCGCTTTGACGGCCACATGGACCTCTTGTTCCATTAGCGGCCTGCCCAACCACTCTTTCTCGGCCTGCCCTACCCAATACAGACCAACCTGATCGAGGTACTCATCAAACATTGCCTGCTCATTTTAGTCGTAGAGGAATACAAGGCCCTGTAATACTCCACCATAGCCCCCATTATCTCCTCATCAGTCTGCAAAACCCCCACCCCCCTCCGCTGGGGATTACATTTCTGTGATATGCGAACTGGCGTTTTCGGTCCTAATCAGTCGGGCTAGCAAATTCCCTGCCAATTGTCCCTCCCCATACTGTTGTACGGCTGCGTTCCTATTTAGGAATTTTACCTCCCTCTCAGCTGTGTCTCTAAATACCCCCAATTCCTCATGGAATCTGGCCTGCTTCCTGCCATCTGTATGGAACCCATCCCTGTTTCCAAGTCCCGTAATCGAGCTTCACAGGCTGCCAGCTCCACCCTTATATCCCTGAGAACTCCTGCTTCTTTGGTGATACATATTTCCCGAATTGCACACTTAAAGGCTTCTCAAAAAGGGTAGATTAAGATGCCACAGAGCCCTCGTTCTTTTGAAAAAAGCAGAGTATACTCTCTCAAAAGTCCTCCTGAAACACTGAATCTTGCAGACTCTTGTTCTTAAAGTACCTACTCCTGCCCCCCTGCCACTTCCTGGGGACAGTTAGAGTTGCGGCCATCGGTCCGTGGTCAGAGGGCGTGTCTGCCAAAATCTTGCAATCAGTGAGCCAACCTGACCACTTTGTAGAAACCAGAATATAGTCCAGCCTTGATGTAGAGCCATGTTCGGGGGATCTAAATGTGTACCCCCTTTCCAACCTATGACAATACCTCCACACGTCCATTAGCCCCTTGTTGGCACAGGTCTGCTGCAATTTGCTGCTGCAGCCCTGCCAGTCCACCTATTGGGTCCCCTCGATCTGTCCAGCACATTATCCATGACCGCATTGAAGTCTCCAGCCCAACGCACCATACTCTCTGGGTGCCTCCTGAGTTGCCCTTCAATAAAATCCAGTGTCTGGAGAGAATTTGTGTTAGGACCGTAATAGTTCACAGAGGTGAATTCCCTCCCTTGTATCAGTCCTGTAAGAATCCCAGCGTGCCCCTTATGGCTAGGCAGACCACGCACAAGTATCTAGAGTATGAGGAAAAGTACCTAGGGCATCCCCACGACTTGGCAAGAGCAGCCTCACCAGAATGCGAGAGCTGTGCCTCTTGCAGGAATACGATGTTCGCCTTGTGTCTCTGCATAAACAGTAGGACCTTTCTAGTTTTACAGGGACAGTTCAGGCATCTGACATTCCATGTCAAACAGGTGATCCCCCTGTTGTCCATCCTGTTTCATGTGAGACAGTCCTAGATTCAGTGCTTCGTGGGGGCACAACCGTCCCTTAGGGCCTATCCTGCCCAATAGTAGCCTCAGCGGACTTCCATTATATAGCCAGCCCACCTACCCCGTCCCCCACAAAAGCTTCATGTGCAGCCCTGAGCCCTCTATCTCAGCCCACATTTTACCCGGTCGCCTGGGATTGACTAGACTCCCAAACCTAATTTGGGAGGAGCACTCCCCAACATCCCAACTACTGACCAAATCCCCCCCCCTCGGCTGTTTCCACTTGAGCCATTGGAGGCCGGCAACCCGTGTGCCTTCAAAACCAAACTAATACCACCCAAACAGTAACCTCGAACTTCCCCAGTCCCCCCACCCTGCCCCACCAACAACTCCAATATGCCAATGTAGTGCCCCCCCCCTACATAGCATCCAAGAAGCCAAAGCATGGGAGCCACCCCCACACCCCATAGTCACTATCAAAGGCCTCCACGGTAGGTCACTGCATGCTGACTCAAAAATTGCCACATGCTGGAGTGACAGAGCATAGTCCATGTCACTGTAGTTGAGGAGCCTAGCGATGATGGGCCTGGGCGGCCCACCTGGCACCCGCAGATGCCCCCCGGGATGCGATGAGCCCTTTCGACTACAAATGCTGAGGAGAGGCCAGACTCGTCAAGTACCTCCTGCAGCAGTGCCTCCACCAATTGTTCCATGGGTCCTCTGTCTGCAGCCTCCGGTACCCTGATTACCCTGAGGTTGTTTCGGCGGGACCTAGACTCTAAATCGTCCTGTTTTTGCTATAGCTCCCTGACTGCCTTCTTCAGCTGGGCCAATTACCTCGATGTTGCAGTGGTCTCATCCTGAACTATGGAAAGGCGTTGCTCCGCTTCGTCCAACCTGTTACCATGCTTGTTGAGCCATACCTGCATATGGTCGACCGTGGTGTACATTTTTTTATCCAGAGAAGTGATGCCAGTCTGCAACTGTGTCAGGATGCACTTTATTTCTCGTAGAATGTCCGTAGAGGGTTCCACTCTTGGTTCACCCGCCTTCTCCATTTCCGGAGATCTCTGCGCTGCGTGTTCTGCCTGTGAGGGGGTGCCATATGAGAGTTTGAGTTTGGATTGAGTCTTCTTGTGTTTACCCATCTTCTCACAGACACTTGCAGAATTGTTCAATTGTTCATTTCCAGCCTGCACTATTCAACCACACTGCAGCACTTTCAAACCTGTGCAGGGACACCCTGTGGAGGGCTGATGTTATCAGCGAGTCGTGATTAGTGATGACGTCTTCCGCACTGGCAGCACTTTGTGTACTCCTGTGGGCTTTGAGGCCGACAGCCCCACCAACCAGTTATTGGGAGCAGCCTAATAATGTGATACCCTACTCCGTCCTTCTTGGGGAGAATGCCAGGCCACCCTCACCTCAGCAGTGATGTCCCGCAGGGTGTCACAGCAAGATTTAAGTGCAGCAGCAACTGGCGCACCCTCGCCTCATTACCGGCCAAGATCCAGTGTTCACTACACCACAGCTGATTTTTAGTTGCTCCCTATCCACTTTACCAGCATCCCTCCCAGTTGCCTTCCGCTCCAGAGCTGCTAGCCCACTGCCGCAAGCAGGTTACAGCCACAGAGGTCTTCTTGTTGTTGAAGCTGGGGGCCCATCCAGCCGACGGGAGTGGCCTCCTGTTGGCCACCTGGGATTTCTCCTCAGTCCCCCTCTTGCTCCAGTGCCCGGAGTTAACTGTTAGATATATGCGCCTCAGTGCTCTGGATATGAGAGCCTCTCCTCAGCCCCCGCGCCTCACCAGCCTGTAGATCACGGCTCTCCTGCCCGGGCTCAGGCCCGATGGTCGGAGCGTGGAAGCCGCCCACCGTTGTCATGGGAGCTCCGTTGGGTATTCAGCTGTCACGTGTGGCAGGCAACCAAGCCCCAGTGTCACACCAATCTATCTCGCTGGATGACCCCCCAGGGATATAGGGCGCACTGCTAGTTCAGGACCAGTATGCATGCAGGCAGACCACTGCATGGGCCACCCCAGACTCTGCTCTGGCTGCTACACAGACTGTGCCCCCCTGTCAAGCACGGCTGTTGTCCCCACATATGAGGGGCCATACCGGATGGCGAAGCACTGCAGAGAATGATGCTGCAGTGCACAAATGTTTACTGCAGATAGGGGGGCTCGGTCAGCCCCAGGCTCCAAAATCAGCACGACTCAGCCTTCTACTGCGATAACCCACAGGAGCCACGCTGTCACCACCTCTCTAGGCCTCGACGCAGGCCCGCGAACTCCATTCGCACAGTCACTGAGTCTGGTGCGTCGTGAGCAGGGCAATCATCCAACTGGCATCTCCAGCATTATACAAGCTGTTTTTGGGGCAATCTTGCCTCGATGTGTCAGGATGTTATCCGGATTTGTAGTGGGCTTAGTGGGAGCTCACTTTAGAGCGGCCATCATGGCTCAGGTCTCGAGCGCCCCCGCCTCTCCGACCCCCACTGTGGGACTTTTGAGAGGGATTTGGAGGGATTTACCGGGACTATCAAGTGCTACACATATCATATGCGCCCCACTTCATTGTCATGTTTAGAGCCAGACACAGGGGAGTATCCACCATTGCAAGAGTGCGGGGGCAAACCACTTTAGAATAAGTTGCCATAAGTAACCCAAGTGGCAAATAACTTTGTGGTGCAAAATACCTAAATTGCACTAATATTATGTAATAGCAGAAGTACCTGTTCTCAGACGGGTTCTGTAGACAGACATGATAACACCGATCCTGTAGGTCACTGTTCCGATTTGCTTATTGCTTGATGTTCTTTGCACCCTGAAGGAAACTGCACTGAGAATGGGCATGTGTGGCTGGCTGACATACCCTGGAGCAGACATTGGGGGGGAGGTGAGAGTTGATGTGCTGCTGCATACTGGGACCTTTTGTGCTATCTCCCCACCTGTCGCTTCACCCTGGCGTGGTGCAGTTAGTTGCGGTGCATTGTGGTGCAAATATCTTGCAAGCACTGCATCCCAGGGCCTGGACCTCGAATTTTATTCCTCATGTCGGGACCGGTCCTTCTATGACCACATTGATGTTTTGCCGATTCAGGCAACCGTCTCATGTGTGAAAGTGCAGAAATCCAGGGAAAAGGGTGGAGTGTCCAAATGTCATGCAGCTAGTAATATCCGGACGGTCCTAACAGGTAGCTATGTACAATTTGGTGCAGATTGGTGAAACGGTGTGGAGTTGTATAAGAAACAATGCTTCGCCAAGCTACAAACCCACAAATAAATGTTGACTTTTGCTGAAATCTGGGGAAAGCAGTGGGGTGTCCAAATATCATGTAGCCAGTAATGTCCGAGGGGCCTAACAGGTAACTATGCAAAATTTGGTGCAGATTGGTGAAACACTTTAGAATTGTATAAGTAACGCTTCGCCAAGGCAGAAACCCACAAACACACACAAATGTTTGACTTTTGCTGAAACCCAGGGGAGGGGGTGGGGTGTCCAAATATCATGTAGCCAGTAATGTCTGGAGGGTCCTAGCAGGTGACTGTGCAAAATTTGGTGCAGAGTGGTGAAACAGTGTAGTATTGTATAGGGAACATACACTGTGCCACAAACCCACACAAAAAAGTTCACTTTTATATATATAGATGGAGCAACTCTATAGTCATTAGGTTTTTTTTGTAATAA
Organism: Ambystoma mexicanum; assembly: GCF_040938575.1. Taxonomy (NCBI): domain Eukaryota; kingdom Metazoa; phylum Chordata; class Amphibia; order Caudata; family Ambystomatidae; genus Ambystoma; species Ambystoma mexicanum. The sequence continues at coordinate 966,924,860 of NC_090935.1, read as the reverse complement.
TTGCATGATATATTAACATAAGGTGTGAAGTGAATCAGAATCACTTAAAGAGCAGCAGTTAAGACACAGTGTGATTAAATGATTTGCCCAGGATCACACACTTTGGTTAAATGGTGAAACCGGGATGTGGACAATTTAAGCAACTGAGCACATCTTCCCAGGTTTAGTTGGTATAGATATTTATTAAGGTTTTACTTTGCAATTCATGTGCTTAAATAATACTATATTTATAGCAATGCCTTGGAAGCAAACCGCACTACATAATAAACTTGTCTTTCATAGTAAACTAACTATACAATATATACATTGTCGTAAACAGATGTTGAGCAATAAGAGTATGGCTTTAGTTGTATTCTCCCCATCCTACATGCAAAGGCACAATAGCATCACGCAGATGAATGTGAGCCCAACTAATATCGTTTTGGGTTTAAAGCCATAGTCATTATGCAACCTTCTCACTTCTGATCCCTCCTTCCGAGTCACATTTCTAAAGGGACAAAAGTACCTACTAATAGTCCCCTCCCCATCTCCCATCAGTGCCTAATGGCTCACATTGTAATGCTCTGTTGTCACAGAGCAACATGAGACCCCATCTGCTGCTCAGAGCTTCTTGTGAAATTGTCCTGGCAGCGGTACACCTCTCCCGTTTGGAAACGGTAATGAGCGTGCTGAGCGGGAATTGCTTGGCATACATTGGGCCTCATTATAGGTTTGCCGGTCTGGGAAATACGGTACCGGTAAGCATGCCGGTACTGTAGTTCCTGGACCGGCAAGCTACGAGTGGTGCTCGTGGGTGACTTTCTGTCTGCCAGGTGCACCGGTATAAACGGTGCCGGTGCATCCGACCTCCCCATTCCCATTCAGCCCTATGGGGCCGAATGGGATTACTGGGTCCGGCATGGCCGTAATGACCCGGTAATTGCCCATTTGCGTGTGCTGAAAAAAATTTGGTGGCAGCCTGCCGGTTTTACTGCCAAACTTGTAATGAGGCCCATTGTCCTTCTAGCGGGACACCTTTCCCGTTAGGCGCTCTCATTGAGGTGCCGAATGGGAGAGGTGTCCCGCCGATGGTGGCACTTAAACTGCTGTGTGGTACTCGTGCACGTCCCCAAAATCAAGGAAAAGGGTGCTTTCTTGATGTGTAAAACACGGAGGTCTGCCTCCTTTAAATCTTAACAAAAGGTTTTTATTTTGCATAATGCAGGTTGGCACTAATGAGGGCACAGCAAAGCTATGGTAAAAACTATAGCTGGACTTCACAACCCAGTCCCCCCCCCCCCCCTGGCCCCACCCTTCAGGTCATTCCCCAAATCTGTTTGATGTATTCTCTTTAATTATTGGGCTGGGGCAGACAAGAGTGCTAATGACCCCTTTTCCTGAGAAGTCACAACTCACTGGGAAGGCACCATAAGCATTCCAAACCCTTATTCTGCCTATTCTCCACAGTAAATGGTTGCACTACATAAACCTGAACAGCGTAATGTATGCACATTTTATGCAAAAGGTGCATGTGTAAAACAATTCTGTGATGTGAAGACAAGTAGGGCATTGCACAGAGATGTCTGGTTGTTTTGTGTAGGTAAGACATTATGAAGCATAAGGGTGTTGTAAATTATTGCGTATTCCTTGATTTCGAGAATAAGGGGTGTTTAAAATAAATGGAGACGAGCATGGGTACAACTTTAACCTGAGAGTGCCACCACCGGGGGTGTCCCACTGAAAATGTCCCGGTCTGGCTTTTAAAAGAACCACAGGGGGGAAGCTTGCCCCCTCTGTCCTCCTGCTTGGCACGCCACTGCCCAGACACCATGGGACTTCGGACAACAAACCGGTGCTATCCTTGTTAAGGTTTGCGTTTGCATAAATGGTCTCCCTTGCTGAGTCGCACGTGCCATCTTTGTCTGTTCTCAGGGGACGTCCAGAAACGCTGCAGCTGGTGCACAGTGGATGCTACAGTTTAGTTTACATTGGAGATCTCAACCTAGCAAAGTAACATGAGAAAAAAGGCTTAAAAGGGATCAGAGATCAGCAACACATTTTTTATATTAAGAGCGTGATGCTGACCAATGACATCCCTTCACCAAAATAATGGGCGTTTGAACAAGTGGTTTTGCTGGATAGGGGAGTGCACCAAATGGGGTAGAACCTTCAGCAGACGCCTGTTTGGTGTTACGTTGCCCTTAAGACATTACTCTAAAACACAGGCCCACTGGCACATGTTACAGCGCACTTCCCGTAATACATGCCTGATTTATGGTATTTTATGTATTTATTATGGAAGGATTTAGCCCATTACGGGAGGCACATTGTGTTCTCTATCAGACTGACTAACCCCAGATGTATGACCTAATAAAATTGTGAATGGCAGTAAATGTGTTCATATAAAACATTCAGCCACGGCACAGATTAAACCATCACCAATACAGTATCATGGGAAGCGATGCTAAAAATGCCATCAGGAATGCTGTGCCAGGAAAAACATTGCCATCAGAAATATGTTGCGCTGTGTAGAAATATTGCCACTCAGCAGTACCCTGAAATAAACTGTGTCCCCGAGAAGATGACAAGAGAGGCCATTCCCCAGGAGGCCTGCACCCATTTAAATAGACACACTATTGTCTTCCTGAATTCATAAACCTGAGCGGTTTTACTAGAACATTTTAAAGACAAATTGGGATGCAAATAATTTGGCCCACAAAGGAAAATAATTGATCTTCTATTTTTATTCTTCAAAGGAAAGTAAAATATCCAAACACACTGAGCAATGTTTGATGGAAAGAAGGACCCAGGCCAATCGTTCAAGTTCTCCAGAAAAATGAACGGTTAAAGAAGCCATCCACAATATTTCCGTGATCACAAATCTTCACATGGGAGCAAATCCCTGCCTAGGTTCGGCTGAGGATATTTACTGGCAAAGTTCCATTTCCACCAGTGTGACTTTCTTGAAGAAACCCCAGCCAACAGCAAAATCAAGGAAGCAATACTCTCCCTCCTTCCCACGATGCCAGACATATAGTCTTAGCTTAGACAAGTCTAAGCTGAGTACTATCCAATGAAATTTGAATCCGTTTGTAACAATTCTAGTCTCCTTTCGCTCCCATGTGTTTACTGAGCATCAACCAGCCAGGAATCCACAAATCTTGAATCTCCTCTCTGAGAGGTCTTATCCTCCATTACAGTGGATGTTCATTGATGTTGGTTGACAGGTAGAGGAACTCACTCATCAATTGAATGGTTGGCTATGATAGGGCCATTCTTCATTGTCAAACAGGCAGAATCTATCATACTTTCTTTCCTTTTAATACTAAAGATCAATTTCTGTAATGTGGATCTGATTTCAGCGCATCCTGTGGTCAGTCCTATGACCAAAATAGTCACAAATTCCCATAATACATAGACTTTAAAAACAATTGTAACGTTTCTAGTTCGTTCCAGAATCCTTGTCACGAATTTCAATTTGGGATTCTTTTTAAATGTAGATTTTGAATGTCACATCAGATTTTCATGCTAACTTCAACTGAATGGAGAATTGAAATTAGAGATGAAAAATTGATTAAGTGAGGAATCGGTTAGCCCAGACAGGTGGTCAGGACCATGATTCCTACTGATCCATCCTGTCTACCTGTTTTCTCTTTAAGGCCTGGATCCAAATGTGCCCTCAGCTAGAAAGATCTATGCCTAAATTCATCAAATGTAAAAACTAAGGCCAAGACTTTCATGTAAATCAGGTAGAACAAGGTTGTTTTTAGAAAAAATATCTATTTAGAAAAAATATCAGCATCTTGCTGGAGTAAGGGTCTTTTAAAGTTACTCTCTGTTAGTGATGGGAGAAATATATATATATATATATATATATATATATAAAAAACACATGTAAATTGAGGGTTGTAACACTACAAAAAACCCCCTACAAAACATGCCAAAAGTATTCCCAGCACTCAAGACCAAAACACCTTCTTACAAAATGCTTCGTTTTTATTCTTTAAAAAAACAAACAACCAACTGTGCAAATGTGCAAAAAAGGGTAGGTATAAGTCAGAAACCTCCCCATGGCAAGCAGGTTAAACAACACTCACCCCCCAGGGTGGAAAAATCGCCACTCGTTCCGCCTTGATCTACCAAGCTTCCTCACGCTGATCAAACTCCACATCCGTGTAAACACATCCCATTTAAAACTTAAGGAAAGCAACTCGAGCGGGCAGCTCCTCCCCCCTCTCATTATCTCTGATCATGTGATCGCTTAATGCCGCATTGAAAAGTGTATAGAGCGGGCCGCCATGATGGAATGACTACATAGTCTGTGTTTCAGAGATGTTTGTATTTCTCCAGTAGATTGGATGATTATCGTTTGAAGTGCATGCAATTATAGAACCCCGGGTTGTAACCTTGGCATACTCCCTGCTGGTAAAAGGGATTTATGTATTCTAATGTATAGCATTAAGCTACAGGTGAGGAGCATTACATCACAATTTAGGGTTGACTACATTAGCAATTCATTGCCCAATATGATGTTGAAAATTGAAGACTTTAAGCACTTGCACTTTGAATAGTTTCTGTATATATACTGTGGCTTGCTGCATAAGATCATTAATTGAATATTGTTCCTTTTAGCATTTACGAGTCACGTCCAGTAACTATAACTGCAGTGGTAAATATATGTTTTTATGTAAATAAGATTGAGCATCCAAATGGATATGTATTTTATAGACATATGCAATCACAGTGGAAATTATTTCAAAGCATGTGAAAGCTTCATATATAAGATAAAATCAACATAAATACAGCTTTCATCCACTAGAGGGCACTAAGTCCTACATCCACAAAGGAGTGCTTTGATGTTTAATGAATTTGGTGTTGTGCCGTCGTTGGCTTTTAGAATAACACACTACAAACCCAGGGACGTAGTGGGTGAACTCTTGTCAATGTAGATAAGGTTTACCCATGTTATAGAAAGGCGCACTAGCGCAACTAAACACAAGTTTATGTATAAGAAATTTATGTTTTTAAATAAGGAGATGCAACGTGGAGCGAGGAGCTCTTTGCCAATTTACTCGCATATCAAAATGGCATTTAGTTTATGGCCAGTGCGCTGTGTTCATAGTGAACACAATGACTATGTAGTCATTCCATCATGGCGGCCCGCTCTATACACTTTTCAATGCGGCATTAAGCGATCACATGATCAGAGATAATGAGAGGGGGGAGGAGCTGCCCGCTCGAGTTGCTTTCCTTAAGTTTTAAATGGGATGTGTTTACACGGATGTGGAGTTTGATCAGCCTGAGGAAGCTTGGTAGATCCAGGCGGAACGCGTGGCGATTTTTCCACCCTGGGGGGTGAGTGTTGTTTAACCTGCTTGCCATGGGGAGGTTTCTGACTTATACCTACCCTTTTTTGCACATTTGCACAGTTGGTTGTTTGTTTTTATAAAGAATAAAAACGAAGCATTTTGTAAGAAGGTGTTTTGGTCTTGAGTGCTGGGAATACTTTTGGCATGTTTTGTAGGGGTTTTTTTGTAGTGTTACAACCCTCAATTTACATGTGTTTTTTATACGTGAAGGAGCTCAGCCAAAGCTTCTTTTCCCTAGCACCAGCTACGAGTTAGGCAGTGCACTAAATTTGGCTAATTTGTTTTTACATATATATATATATATATATATATATATATATATATATATATATATATATATATATATATATATATACTTACAAGCCGAAGCTCCTAGGCTGTGGCCAGCACCATGTGGCTCTTTATTTCTGGAGTGGCTGGATTTCGAGTTCAAGCCTCTTAAAAAAACAGGGAGTTCCACAAATGTGACAGTGACCCATAATCTTTCCTATCTCCCTGACATTCTGCTGCTTTCCCTGTGCTACTCTAAATTCTTTAATGCACAGTTATGTACCCTCCCAATGGTATGTATTTTGCCAACCTCTATAGCCTGAAAAGTAGATTCACCCAAGCTTGTCATGTGGCCAAATTTGCACCAGACCTGCAGATGAACTGGCCTACTGTTCACAGTTACCAGTTTAATTGTACCCACTACAGAGTGTAATTTGCTTGCTGAGTTTGAGAACATTCAGGCATGCAATTGCTAATTTTACTATAGCCAGCAAGATAGCTCAGTGGGATGAGCGCTACTTGCTGTTATGTGTGTGTGCTCTACAGGTTGTTGGTTCGAATCCCAGCAAGGTCAACTCAGCCTTTAATCCTTACGAGGTCGGTACGTGAGTACCAACACAGGTTGGGTGATATTGTATGTACATTTGTTCTATATAAAGCGATTAAGCGTAAGTGCTATATAATAACGCATCATTATCATCGGCCTTGGGCGTCTGCTTGCGTTCACAATAATTTGGTAATATGGTCCCATACACACTGATATTACGATACATATGGTGATCCATTCTTCTATGAAATGTATTTCACATTACAGCGATATCATAATCAAATGTTTTGTAGTGTACTTAGGAACAATGCTATGTGATGCCAGTTCCTGTTTTGTCAAGGAGTGAAAGGCTGTGTGCCATCTCTTCCTGTGATGTCACTTTAGGGTGGGGTTAAATGACATCTCTTCCTGTGATGTTATCAGAGGTCAAGGGTAGTGTGACGTCACTTCCGCTACCCCTGGCATTCTGGTGAAATGACGTCCCTGCATATTTCCCTGACAATTTTGTGCGATCGGACCACGATCATTCGAATATCAAGGTAGAACATACCCACAGACTATGTGTCCTAAAATATTGTGAAGTAGATAACAATAGATATTTCCTAAAATTAGGACAGAGAAATAACCCTTTGAAAAGCTGCCTAATCATTCATATTTTATGGGTAAGGCCGGCCTCTAAAACTTCTGCACCATGAGCATATGGTAGCCATTGACAATGTTCTACTGTAATGCAATGACTTTATTCTTGATAATACCCAGAGTACCTTAGAGCTCTGCCCTTGATTACACAGAGTACTTGGAGCTTCATTCTTCTTAATACTCAGATTTATCCAGACTACTATTCTTAGTACACAGTTTCTCCTTGGGCTCTGTTCTTAATATTTAGGGTTCATTAGCGGTAGCTGGTAATAACTGTGATCACTAACAATTCTATTCTTGAGAAGACACAGTCAAATGACTATTCCTAATAATACCGTGACTCTCTCAGACGCGGCTCCTCATAGCAATAGGAATCTAGATACATTTTCTCAGGTCCGACGAGGAAAGCTTTAACTCTTTTTTGAAAGAATAATACCAGAGAGAAGATACACAAGTGTTGATGTTTGCATGGTCCCTCCCATGTAATGAACACAATCAATCATTCATGCCCTATTCCCCACTGGCCCTACATTAGTGACCAGGGGTATTACAAAGTTTATTGGTGTGTAAGTCCTTCCTTTACAGCTGGTCAGAAGTACGATGTGTGTGTTAGAGGAATTGAATATCCTCAGGGTGCAAAGGATGCAAAGACTGGGTTAATATGTGTTACCAAAAAGCAACACATAATGGCATGTTTATCTAGGATTGCGGAGGATGAACATCTTTCTCTGTCTGAGTATAGACACATGATACCAAGAACAGCCGTATTGTGTAACATTACATGATGTTTCTGAAACTAGGGCCATTCCACCTAAATGTTAATCACAAGAGAGGGGGATTTTGTGAACGGTACAGTGTGTGCACCATGTCAGTGTTCATCATTCCTGTTTAGGGGCTTAAGGGTAGATTTTAAACTCCATGGCCATTTACTCACAGGCCTCTAAGCACCAGTAGAGTACAGCAGCCCAACCCTATAAAATACCATGGATTGGTTTGCACCATGTAGTTGCCATTGAAGGAGCCCAGCTCACAGGGAATACTCTTCAAGATAATGTTGTGTGTCATAGGTTTGATTACCAGGTGGTCCAATATAGCACATCACCCCCACCCCTCTAGGTTGATAAACGGTGCCCCAAAAGTGGGACTAAGAGTGGCGCTGATTATCATAGTCAAAGAGGTCTGGGAGCCCCTCTCCTGAGAACGAGCATGGGCAAATAACCTTTTCTCTGGGAAGGTGGGTGTACAACCATGTTTTAGCTCACTGTACCTTTCACAGAGGAGAAATATCCCTTTGCATATCAGTCTGGTAGCACCCACTTGGGCAGTCCAGCACCAAAATGCTAGGTAATTCGCCTCTGAACAAGAATACCAACAGCAACCCCACACACGTGTTTCAGCCTTGTTGGGCCTCATCAGTGAGGTGGAGCTGTGCCTCTCTAAGCACAGCGAGCAAGGGGTCCACATCTGGATTACCATGGGCAATTTAGGGTGAAACCCTAAGTTCCTCAAAATACACAACGAGGTCTGGGAGCCCCTCTAATGAGAACGAGCTCGGCCAAATAACCTGTACTCTGGGAAGGTGCACACTTGGGAGGGTCTACAACCACGTTTTAGCTCACTGTACCTTTCACAGAGTAGAAATAACCATTTGCATATCAGTTTAGTCCCACCCACTTGGGCAGTCCAGCACCAAAATGCTAGTCAATTCCTCACTGAACAAGAGTACAAACAGCAACCCCAGAAACGTGTTTCAGCCTTGCGGGGCATCATCAGCGAGGGGGAGCTGTGCCTCTTTAAGCGCAGTCAGCAAGAGGTCCACGTCTGGATAACCCTGGGTAACTCAGGGTGAAACCCGAAGTTCCTAAACATACAAAAAGAGGTCTGGGAGTCCCTCCACCGAGAACAGATATGGTCAAATAACCTGTTATTTGGGAAGATTGCCACTCAGGAGGGTCCACAACCACGTTTTAGCTCACTGTACCATTCACAGAGGAGAAATATCAATTTGCATAGCAGTCTGGTCCCACCCACATGGGCAGTCTACTGCCAAAATGCTAGGAAATTCTCCTCTGAACAAGAGTGCCAACAGCAAACCCAGACACATGTTTCGGCCTAGGCGGGCCTCATCAGTGAGGTAAAGCTGTGCCTATCTAAGCTTAGTGAACAAGAGGTCCTGTCAGAGACTCGCCTCTGCATAGGATTCACACTTCTCCATTCACAGTTCCCCAAGGTTTTATGTACGTCGTCACTAGCAAAAGGGTGTGTGTTTCTTCTTTGACTGTGGCGTTCAGGCGGAGTCCAGCATTAGCTGAAGTCAAAGAAATTGACGAAATATCACATTTCAGTAAATCCAAAACAGGGTTAACAACACTCTTTCTGCTTCCCATAGAGGCTGATGGTGTGTTCCGTAAAGGGAGTTCCTTGAAGGAATGGGAGTCCTTGGGTTAACAGCAGTCTTTCCGATTCCCATATAGACTGTTAGCGTGTTTCGGAAAGGAAGGTCATTGCAGGAATGGGAGTTCTTGATCCCAAGAGGGAAGTCACTACCAGTGGGGGATCTTGCTGATTGGGCTCACCTCTCTAGTCTCAAAGTGGGTGGCTCCCCTTTGGCGAGAAGACATACATTCTCTTGGAGAAGAAACAATTTTAGGCATACCAAGGACATGCTCATGTGATAAAGGGCCCAGAGGTGACATTAAAGAGTACAATGTTACAAGGCTGTAATGTAGGCAATAGCTGGGGGTACTCCATCTTGGTTAGGAGACAAAGAGGTACAACCAGTTTTAGAGCTACTGGACAACTTAGAAATGATACTGAAATCCTTCTGTTAGCTGGTCTGTGTGTCAGTGGTGGAATTACATCAGGGAGGTTCATAATAGAGAGAATTGTTTGGTTTCATTTCTGTCGTATTTCTAGTAGATTTGCAGACCAAACAGTGCCTGCATGGGTAATTGACAATAATTTGTGGAAGAGCAAAATATTGTTGAATTTGCTTTGTGATGAGTTGGTGAGTATGTGATACATGAACTAACTTGTCTTTTCAGTGTTTGCCTCTTTATTTGGCGAACAACAATTTCGAACCAGTAAATGTACTGAGGTCCAAACTATTACAGTAGTGGTGGATTAGCTGTGCCAATCGAGGTGTATATCGGGAAAATGCAGTGACAAATGCCAATATGCTGTCATTGTTACAAGGTTGATGTGAAAGTAACAGATTTTCTATATTGGTGTGCCAGAACCTTTTTGCTGTGTGTTTCAAAAGATATGGTGGATAACCACGTAAGTAAAACCTTTTTATGAGGATATTTGCATTCTCCACGTAGTTATAAAGGAATAAATGCATTTTCATCCCGAAAATTGTCTGTTAAGCAAGTTATTGCATAGTCTTATGGGATGTTTGCTGGAATAATGAAGAATAGTGTTGTGCTCTGTAGGTTTCTTGCATAAGGGGCTGCATAGTAACCCACTGGTATGGCTTATTAGGATACCTAGGAAGTCAATTCTCTTGGAGGGACAATTCTCGGTGAACTTCTCGGTTTCACCTCCATTTAAGCCCCTGTCTGTGTGCAATGCGGTGACTATTTTCTGGGTCTGGCTTTGCCAGAGTCAACATCGTCTCTCTACTCCAGTGGTCAACAAACAGTGTATAGAGACTGTAAGCAGTTTGCCATTGGCTGGTCATTAGAAAACCCAGACTGATAATATGGTGGGCTTATATGGCTAAAACAAAAAAACAACTGAAATCATTCCAAAGTGATCAACATCCAGCACCAGCCTATCAAAATGGTTCAAACGGTTCCTCACAAGGTACTATACAGACTACCCTTTTTAATCACGAGTGCAATGCCACCAGTGGTAACAGCGAGCAAATGCTGATGATATTGCGCTGTCAATTATACCCCAACTATGGCTACCACAGTACCACTCTTGTATTATGTTTACATCCGGATCCCACCTCATGGCTAAATCAGATTCAGCATGCCTCCCTCTCCAGTGATACTGCAATACCGTTTTGAATTGTAGAGCAAATGTGGCAGCAATTCCTGTTACAGGTTCTTCCTGCTCCCCACCATACCACTGCTCATCCAGCTCCCTCATGCCGTCTCAGGCATTCCAGGAACTCGGGACTTGGACACAAATAATACACCAGGCCAGAAGTGGGGTTAAAAGCTCTGTAATGCTAACACACAGCAGTGCTTGGGAGGGCTGCATTCGGCGCTGCCCCTCCCAAGCCTGGCTCACACTTATGTACAATGCAGAAGCTACATGTAACAAAACAGGTCATTTCGTAACAGCAGACTGTTTCTGCCTGGCAGCCTTGGGACTTCAACCAACAGCGTCAGAACTGTGTACTTCTCAACGGAGGGCTGTTCTCATGCCCATCTCCGATGCCTATGGCATTCCACATAACAGCATTGCTCTGCAACATCACTTGGCATGGATGTTTAGATGTTAGGCCAGTTCTTAGAGAAGTCTTTAGGCCAGTCCTTTCGTAGCCGATGGATCTCAAAGAAACCAAAAAAGAGTTCAGAATCAGAAATGTAACATGTAACAATTCCTACTTACTAATGGCAATGATTCAGATTACCTGAGCAAACCATGAGCAGATGGGGTTAGTCAAATTGCCCTTAGTGCTTAAGAGGATAACTCACTACTTGCTTGGAAGCAGGGCATACAGAGTAACTGACCCCCTTGCGCCGTTTAACTGAGGGACTGCTGGACACATAGGTCACTCTGAATGTTCCACCAACCAATCCCAACCTTTAATTGCCCATGCCAACCCTTCTTTCACTAGTGTCTTTGGCAAAAGTACTGGCTACCTTTGTAGAGGTAAACTTTTAATTTTAACTCATAGGTGTCACTTTAGCATCTCTGTGGGACAAAACATATGTTATAGGTTATGTATATATCCTGACACACTTTGATGGCATCTGAGAAGGGTAACAGTGATGTAGTATGTTTATCAGGCACCCTTTATGCCAATCACATCTTCAAATTATATTGATTTGTTGAAAGGGTGCACTAAAAACTAAAACACAGGCTTTGTGTGACTAAAAGACGACTGCTCTGCATGGATCGAGGGATGAGTAGTGGCTTAAGCACCTACTCAGCCCAACACCACAAGCAATACTATTATGGGAGTAGCAAAAAATAAGAATGCCCAACCAAAGTTCTATAAACATAGGATCTTTAGTTAAACTAACACAAATGCACAAAACAAGCAAAAATAATAATGGGCCTCTCTTGTAAGGGAAAACATAGAGGACGCACACTTTAATATAACGGTGCACTTTGGTTTTGTAGACAAGGGTGCACAGGAAAAGAGACTTGTCATCAGCAGTGTGCAGGGTCGACTGTCTCAGCACAATAAAGCTTTGACGGCTTGGAGCTCACATAGGCTGGTGACCAAGCAGGAGATGTTGAGGTGCATAAACTAGAAGACTCTGCAGTTCTCAGATTCAGGGACAGTGGAGCTTCTGCATTAGTGTCGAGAGAAAATCAGAGATGCAGAGGCACTCTAGCGTTGAGGCAACCATGACTCCATAGGTTCTCTTGCAAAAGCTTGGATGGTGTTGAAGTGTCAAAACCATTGTTGAGGCAGTTTGGAGTTGCAGGGAGAGCCATGGGTGGCTTCCTTGGTGGTTTGGGTGTTGGGAGATCCAGTCCAAGGATGAATCAACTAAACAGAGGGTTTGCCTTCATTCTATAGGTAAAATGCCACTGTGGTTTGGTCCACATCAAGCCTGTTGTTAAGGGTTCCTCCTGTCTGCTGTAAAAAAGTTTCCTTAACCTTCTGACGTCATTCCCAAGTGCCCTGTATGCAGGAAGTGAGGAGGGCAACAGAAAGTTTAGGGAGCCCTAGCAAAATACAAGATGGTGAAACCCTGCTGTGGACTGACACTTTTCTCTGAAATACTCCAATTCTGCCCATTCTTTTGGTTCCCTACATTAAAAGGTTTCCCTCCAGTAATCAGCACCTTAGCGTGTGGTGGCCATTGTAATGAAGTTCTGGGTCCGAGGGGATCTCCCAGGGGTTGTCTCTGTTCCCTGGAAGAAGGTGACATCCCTTCTCAGGGGGATGAAGGGGGGGGTTCTTAGGTTGAAACCAACATGATTGCTGTGGGTTCACTCAGCCCACACAACTTAATACACACCACACTATGTCATGAATGAGTCACTGTCCACCAAGCTGACAATAGGATTACATCAAGATGGTCCGATAGCACAGTGAGCAGAGCGTTCGAGTAGAGAGTTCGCTTTGAAATCTGTGCAGAGCCTGCTGATGCAGGTTCGAATCCTGGCAGGGCCAAACTCAGCCTATCATCCTTCTGAGGTCAATAAATAAGCATCACACACCGTGGGTAATAATAAGCAGGGCTCAGATGCCTGAGGCTTTGTAGCGCTATGTAAATGCAAAATTATTATTATCAGAGACTTGTGGCTGTATATCTGTCTAACCGAGTAGCCATCATGTCCAAAGCAGACCTAGCCTATATTTTGATATTGATTTGCCAACTGGTTGCTGGGCCAACCGGTAGCTGGGGCCAATTGCTGGGGCTCAGAGTTATTATATTTTCAGCAGCTGCGTTCAGGAATACACATGTGACCTATGATACAGCACTGTTTGCACTGCAGGGAAGCTACTGGAGATGTCAGTAGACTGTAAGATGTGTAATGCGTTTAACGCAGAGCATTATAAAAGTGGGGCCAGATTAGAAGATCCTGCTTTCAAAAACAGAATTACCAGCATCATTTTAGTCTTAAAAATAAAAATGCTAAGGCTTTCCCGCTCTCACATATGACTCTTGACAATGAGCTTCAGCTCATTTATTTTTGCTTTTGGATCACTATTGATTTGAATATCGATTTGTTAGGTGAAATGCATGATGTCTTGATTCGTAAATAGTCATTTCTTTATTGTAAAATGGAAACTGTAAATGGCTAGCTTTTATTGCCTATCTTTATTTTAGATTTCTAAAGTTGGGGGAAAGATGGCAAATGTTTCTACAGGGTTCATGAGGGATAATGTAAACCAAGATATCTGTTTTACTGGTAAATGTATTTGTTGGAGGCATGGTTTTTGTCTTTTCAAAATTGTAAGGCTTGGTTTGAGCGAGAGATGGTACAGTAATGTTACCAAAAAAGCTATACTGTTCGACATTTGTCATTAGTTTTCCACTGGATACTACCCATGTATGAAAGAAAAAGCTATGCTACGGTGTCCAGTCAAATGGTCGAAAATGAAAGATCGAATGACCATTTGATCGACAGTCAAATGGTCGGAAAAAAAGGTCGAATTTTTTCTTTATTTATTTATATATATTTTTTAGTTTTGTTTGGCTAAAAAATATTTTTAATAATGAAAACAGGGGTTTGGGGGAACCCCCCCATAAATAAAAAATAAAAATAAATAAATCGACCATTTTTTTCGACCATTTGACTGTCGATCAAATCGCATTCGATCATTTGGTTTTCGACCAAAGGACTGGTAACCCTATGCTACCTGTGTTACATGAAAGTGTTGCAGAAACATACACATGTGGCCTGCTCTGCAAGAACAGTTCCTTTTCATAACATTCACTGAATCAAAAGCCATAAAATGTGCTAACACAATGTGTGTTGGTGCAGTCTTTTGTTTAACCAAGCAAAAACATTCAGTATTCATATTATTATGTATTTTAAAAGTATACTCCTATATATATATTATGCCGAGAAAAAGTGCTAACTATGCCCTTACTTGTAACCATAACCTGAAATATTCAGTTCATGAGAGGTATTAATTTATTATAAATGTTCCCTTTTTCAAATCTATTAATTGCAATATAAGTCAATAAACAACAAATACAACATGGAAGAGCCATTATTAAGGACAAACACCATATCAATAGTATAATTTGGATTCCATAATAAGGTCAAAATCTCCCAGCATGAGGACCACTTTACAGATGAGGGGGAAGTGAAGATAGAAGGAAAGAAAACAACCAAGTTGACGGAATTTGAATAAGAGAAAAAGGGAGAGAGATGAAACGTAGGGGGAGGGAGGAAGGTGAACTAAGACAAAGCAAAATGGGTCCCACAAACTGTAGCAAAAGAAAGAAGAATACCAATATTACACACACATCCATACACCTTGGCACCCCCGACCCAACTCTCCAAACCTGCAAAGATGCAAATAGGAATATTCTCAATATAGCATCATGGTGAAACACATTCAGGAATACATATGATAATAGAAGTCACAACAGAATTGCAGGGGGAAGTGTCACCCTCCACTGCAACCTACACAGCAAGATCTCCACCCCCAAAAAGGATCCAGGCACTTCACGTTCCATGAAAGCCAAGTGGTTGGAATGGTATATCACCCTTAGTTTGTCCGTGTACCAGACAAAAGGTGATATTGCCACCCTTTGCAAAGGCCTCTGAATTTTCAACATTCTCAATCAGGGAGGCCTAGCTCAAGTCCAGATATAATAGAATTTGCTTACCTCCCAACAAGGTAGATCCTTAAGGACTTGCACCGCTGCCCCTTCAGATGATTCCTGAGTCAACTTTGCCTTCAACTTCTTAATCATAAAATATTCACTGTTATCTTCATGATCAATCTCATGGTCTAACTGGAACTACAGGCGTGCACACAGTTTATCAGATTATATGCAGAAAACACACTGCACTGTTCCTCATTTGCCAATCTGCAAATCCCAAAAGAAAAAACACTCTTACCGCGGGTTTTTGTACATTTCGTAAAACAATGCACTTATCCTGAAAGATGAGCAAACCAAAATTGATAAAAATGATAATGTGTAGATAATTTGAAAATGCTTTTTTTTTTATTTATGAAAAGCAACGATTTCTGGTTATAATTTGTGAGTATTTTTTAATCCTGTGCCCATTTTCTGATACTTATGATTACGCTCTCATATACATGTGTACTGGAGATGGTCCACTTTCTTGTCATTGTTTACTTGGAGGAATGTGACTCCAAAATCCAACCAAAACCCCCCAGCTCTGATGGAGAATAAATACACTTTGTCAGAAAAGCAAGTTGATTGCATGCTGATGGTCGGAAGGTGTAAGTCAGCCCCTTGAAGCTGAAAACTAACAATTCCTTCCAGTGCCCAACACAGTTGCACTTTTTATACACACTGAAACAATGTACATAATTACACATAGTCTGTTACAAAGGCATCCCACAATATCCCATTGGCTAACCATAATGCAAGGAAATCTAAGCCCTCTACATTCTCTAACCCCATTGGACACATGAACAAGACACAATCCCTGTTTGCCATGTGATTCTTTCCCTAATCAGTCCTAACATTCTAAACATAATCTCCTTATTATCTAAAAACAATTCATCGGTTAACTTTCCCCATTCATCAGAGGAGCTTTAACCCAGTATGTGATTTGCACGGCTTTTCATAAACACTTCAAAACAAGAGGAGGGAGAAAAACAATAATTATTCCTTTGAACCAGCAGTACAATTCTTATCAACCCAGATGCTCTGGCGTCTCATATTATTTTTTTCCAACATTCTTTCATGTCACCTTATTTGCAACTACCATCTCAAATCATACAGCCTTCAGCACACATCCTATCTCCCTGCAAGCCCATAAAACAGCGGACACACTTTGCCCTTAAGCACCCATGACATGTGTTTTATTAACTAACCCCCAATTCAACCCACCAGGTAACCAGACCTCCCTAGTCAAACAATAAACCTACATGCTCTCAGGAAGATTGCTTCTTGTATCTACAAACCCAGACTGGCCATGAAACAAAACCAGATGGCCTTTCATTCTGTTCTCGCCTTCAGCTCTTTGTGATGCTATCTCCAGCTGCCCATATGCGGTTTGCTACTTACCCCCTTCCATGACCTTGGTCATCCACCTCTCCAAGCCAGGTGAAAACTATTCCTGCAAACCAAAAGACTCTGTGACTCACACAGACCACAACTAGCTCTCTCTCTTCGGCCCCCAATAGGACTGCGTGGGATTGAGAGCAAGCCTGCCTTATTACTCCTGTGCACCTCACCCTTGTTTACCTGCATTGCTGCTGATCACACCCAACAGGGAGAGATCCGCAACTGGGACCAGAGTAGACTGTCCGCCACACAATATGCCATATTGTCCAACCCCTGCCACCAGTCATGCACTGACCCACGTAGGAGTTGTGTTGATGGAAAGGACAGCCATCATCTAGACCACTGATTTGTAAATATTAATTTTAACATATGGGTATAATTCAAGAAATGGTAATGCAACCCAGCAATATTCATTTAAAATACAAAGTGCTCATTTAACATCTGAAATTGTCACGCAATGCTATGGCTATGGATGTGCAAAAATGCATTGTGTAGAAGCAGCAAAGTGATGATGAGCAAATGGGAGTTTGTAGTTATACTTGCAAAAGAGCACATTTGATTAAATGTCAGCAATGAATAACATTCCATGGTAACGGTTTACTTTAACAGTGGGCAGTTACCAAAATACATCTTAAACAACACTTTGCTTCAGCCGTCCTAGTGGGAAGAGACTAGACAAAAATCTATGGCACTCTGAAGTGAGAATGCTAGGATAGGCTTCTAAAGGTCATGTGATAAAGACAAGGCATGTTTCTGCTCTATACCGTGCACACCAAAAGTAGTGGATTAACACTAAACATGTGGAACCCTTTGTGAGCAGTTCCACAGCTAGTTAGGGCCAGAGTTGGAATTGAAGTAGATGGGATCAGCTGCTTTGCATACATTTCCCCAGTGCACTGTAAATCTGCACCCCAGTTCTAAATTACAGAGATGTTTTACATTTCTGATTATATTTGTGTTCCTAGATATTTTTGGAGCTTCAATTATATTTGTAAACTTTTTAAAACTCTATTTGTATTGGTATACGTTTGTGGTTTGGAACAGGGTTGTAGGCTGACTATGCTATTTTTGTCACATTAACTTCTTAACTGTTTACTGAAGTTTGGGATACACTGAGTTAAGTGGTGACAGAGGTTTGGGCACAACACACTTCAAGACCTTTCTTTATCCTTAATACATGACCCCATAAATACATCTGGCGCATGAGAGAAGGGAAACCTGTTCCTGGATTGATAATGGTTTCCCTGTATATATTTATACATGGCTTTAGATTGTTTTTATATATGCTTTTAGTAGCCATTGGATTGTCAATCAGGTTTAGCTTTTTCCTTTTGATTGGTTTGCAGTGGCAGAATTAACATCACATGAATACTGTCTCAGTTTTCCTGACAGCAAAAAGGTGAGTATAGCCTTAGTTTTAGATGGGTATGAACATTGATAACTTGCTGTAGGTCATCAAATAACAGAATTGCTGGGATAATATTAAAGCTATCTAATGCTTATATTGGGCGTTGCCTATTGTTTGTCTATGCTATTTGTAATACTTGTTTATTATTGCTACAATGTAATAAATATACATAATAGCTAAATAGAAGTGGTGTGTGAGCAAGATTCATGGGTTTGTATTGTATGACTATTAATAGGGGCCATATTGCAAATATAAGTGTATGTTGATTTTGTGATAATAACTGTGTGATGACATTTGATAATAATGTTGATAATTTATACATGGGTAATTCTAATTGATTCCTAGAAGTTCTGGTGATAGACAAACAACAATGTTGCTGTCTAAAAGGAAACTTGTCCTGACTAATAGGAAAGCCAACTCTCTCTGCAGCCCTGCATCACCTATAGAACTATTCTCTGCTGCAGAATCTGCCAAAGCTCCAGATGGTATTGTGAATGTCTCTTGGCTGAAGGCCTTTGCCGGGCAAGCAGAGTATGATGAAAGTAATGTCAATTAATAACATTTCTTTTTCAATAGGCAGATACTTTTTAGAACATTTCTTGTAACATTTCTGTATTCCACTTTCTGCTAAGCTATCTGAAATAGCTAACATGAAAAAGACGGTAACTTTCGGAAAAGGTCTCTTTTGCAATCACAGATGAATATCTTCAAGGCTATTAGCAATGTGCAATGAGTCCTAGCCACGGGAAAGATCTGGATTGTAAACTTCACCACAAATGTGAAATAGGGACAAGAACATTTTAACTTGTGTTGCATATATGGTGAATGAGACACATTACAGGATAACTTATGGCATGTAATCAATTTGTATGTAGTACCTGCTCTATCGTGGAATATTGTTTGGCTACTGAGTGGCGATGAAGGTAGGTTGTTTTTATGTGCATTTCAATGTTTTCTCCCAAGGAACTGCGTTTAAATTTACAGGAGTGGCCTGAAAAATCCCCAGATCACAGCAAGTCTTAGAAGCACTTTCCTGGCAAGGTGCTGCACTGATAATGGAATCCTGACGTCTGCCCAGTCCATTGTTGTAGATTAATTAATTCCCAATATTAATATTTCACTGGAATCGGTGGGTGCATGTTTATAACTTTGATGTAGTCCTAAACAAAACAAAATCAGTTTGTGGGCTGAAGGAATAGTAGGCAAATTCCTTGCAAGTCCAATAAGAAGCACAATGACTTAAAGGAATGGTTCGGTCAAAATTTGTTATTGTCCCTACGGGTCGGCCATGTGTGTTTAAGCCTAAATCGCCCGATTTTAGAAAAATTTCCTATGGACCTTACCCGAGTTTTCGTCCATTAAACGCACGCGAAAACAGGCACCAGGGCGCTGCCATTTTGTGATAATCCTATCACTTGCCCCATCGCCCTGGCTGACCTGCTTTTGCGGCACTAAATCATATCCCCTGCCCCTGAGCCTGACATTATCAAAACATTCATATTCCCCGCCTCTCTCCGTGACGTTACTGTGCTGCATAGGCAAACGCGCCCAGTCGTCTTCTACGCGACTTCACACAGAACCCAGAAACCAACACAGATCAACTCACAACACAGCGCGCCACAATTCAGAATATGAAACTGTACTTTAAAATCAAACAGCAATACGGTACATTTGGTAAAGTACATTTATTTGACATTAAATGTTTAGAGAATATTCAGCAATTGGCATATTAAATCTTTTCTCTCGATCCGCAAATCCGGAAAAGTTTATCGTGAGTCACGCGCTGTTCCTTTATGGTACACAGGGTGTTGGTTTTCGTTAAAAGAACCTCTTTGGACGCACGGTGAACTGCAAGGCTGTTCCATCAACTAGGCACTAGGCCACCGTAAAGGTCGATATGTTGCTTCTAGCCGCTAGTACCGCGTAAGGGCATATGGCCCCTTGGCTATTGTCCCATTAAATGGTCAACGTTGTACAGTTGTTTACAAGAAGCTGCAGCTGGCGGTTGAAAAATCCATCTGCCGGGGTCTGGAATAGGTGGCAGTGGCAGTACGGTAGGATGTACCTGTTTAGAAAACATAAACATTGAAATTAGCCTCAACAGCCGACCTTTATTACTATTATTCATTTTATTTATTACGGGCGAGCTGAAACTATTTGCTTGCGAGGATAGTGCAATGGAGTATGTTCGGCTCTAAAAGCAATGTGAAAATTAACGAAATACATCGAGGGAAACACACAAACTAATGATTTTTTTTACCGTTGAACCACTGAGAAACGACTGTTAGTCTATATGCGTGTCGAATGGGCACATGCCTGCCCATGTGTCCGGTAGAAAGACGATCCCACAAATGTTGTACTTGCTCTTCATTCATTCATTCATTCATTCATTCATTCATTCATTCATTCATTCATTTATTCATTCATTCCGGTATAAAAGCGCCTAAAGAGTTACTTACATTATATTTGCCATTTCCATTTTATCTCTGCGCAATGCAATCCGTAAATCCCACTGTGTTCGTGCCAACGATTTTTCATATACTGAACTAACATGAAACTCGGTCTAGTTTCAGAATTTTCAGCCTTATCGTCTCTTAAGTTATTGCCCCCCTCCTTCAAATGAAGTCCTTTCAGCATGGTGCCTGTCTCTCAAGGTAAAAAAACAATAGAACCTTATACTGCCAGTGCGATTCGTGGGCCTCTTCAGCCCGTGAGCAAAAAATCAAAGCCGCTGACCTTCACTCTGCATGAGCGTACATTCTTACTTTGCAACATCCCATCTAAAGCCATCTGTGAGAATTTTCGACTCCATGTTTGTACTAGGCCTCAATGTGCAAATGCGAACTGGCTTCCCTCCCATCTGCAACGCCTCGCTTGGCGCGTTCTAAGGCCCCCAATTTTGTCCTCGTTGTCCGCGAGCTTTGCAGCCCTAGATAACCATAACTATGGAGACATTGACTTTTTGGGGAAGGTCAGAGAAAGTATGTAGTACCCGAGGAGGTGAGTTGAAAGTGAGATTTATTGTTTATTTGTTTTATTATTTGCAATACGCAAGCCTCCCCTCGGTTTACAGTGCGCAGCATTTACATGAGATTGCGAAACTTAGTTACAGCAACAAAAATATATACATACACATATTCACAAGGTCAGAGATATGAGGTGAATAGAGAGAGAAGTCAAAGATGACAATCATGTTGTTCGCCACCCAGGATAGTGAATGGAGGGTTTAGGGTTAGCATACACACTGTACAATAACATTATTTTCAAAAAGACAATCAGATTACAATGATTTATTTAAACCGGGATTTGAACTTCTCAACGAGCTCTGCTTTGGGGGGACATGGCACAGTGGCAATGTTTGGTGGCAATGCATCAGTGCTCTGCACAGAAACACTCAAAATTCCATATCTGTGCTTCTCTAGTACACTAACAATAAGGCCTTTAACAAAGTCGAACTCTATTTCCTCATATACTGGTTTTAACCCCCATTTCTTAGTTCTTTTTCCCAAGGTCGTAGTGTAGCGAGGCATCCCTACATTTCCCGTAGTCCTAGACTGTTCACGGCCCACATTCTCGTTATGGGCCAAGACCGCTAGTAGAGTCCTATGTTTCATGCCCTGTAAGCTGAAATGCAATCGCTTTGGTCTGTACTTTAGGCACATATCCAATTCTCCTGTGTGACAGAATTCTGTCAGTCCCCTCAAATCTCTTGATAGAGTTTTATCGAAAACAATCTTCTCAATGGCTTTGTGTGTAGGTGAAGATGCAATCAACCACTTCTTCTTCCGTGCCTCCTCTGTGGACAAAGGGCCATGTTCACATCGGTGGAAATGTTGGTTTTCTATCCAGCAGTGAACGTTGGTACAGTGGTGCATCAGTGACCGCCATTTTTCAAGTAGGATTTCCACTGACCCTTTGCAAGTTTTGGAGCTCCACCAAAGATGGCTGCTGATAGACTGGAACCACTGTGAAATACTTTCAAAACCTTTTTTTTTCCCTGCAGACGAGACTTTCTTATTGATTGATTTAGCAAGATGCCATACGTCAAATTGATGTTTAATATGTGGGAACTGCTCTCTCATTGTCTTGGCAATTCAAACGTGTCTGTCCGTGGCTATGAGGTCGATGTGCATTCCCCTTGATTGTAGATATTGCAATGATTTTATAAATCCTAGTTTCTCCATGGCCACCGAGGATTTACATTGGAACACCTGCACGACCACCAAATTCACAATTTTCTTACTATCCATGTCCTGAAAGTGGTAGGTGCAGTACTTGTCAGAAAATCCAGGGCTGTCGCACTGTCTATCGCCGGCTAGCCTGAATCGTTTCCCTTCGAATGTACTTGCTAGAGACAATTGTTCAATTTTCTAAGCATCACTAATGGCCGGAAACAGATAATCATGTTGGTATTTGTAGTACTGCGATTTAGAAATGAAATGGAGTCCCACAAACTGAAAGAAAGGCTCTAACTTTCTAAAACTGGACCCACTAAAAAGTGAGGCAGCTGCACACAATAGATTGCCTGCTGGCAGCTTCCCCAGCATCGGTTGTGCAGACCATGAGAACGCATGATTTAATCTACAGGCGGCATGTATTTTGACGTTACTGCCTTGTTTTTGACGAGTCACATGAATCAATGGCTCCCCACATACTTCCCCTCCAACTGAATGCCCACATTTCAGCATACTTATAATATCCATCAAACAACTGTCGAATACTATGTATTTGCCCTCTTTCATTAGACTGTCATCCGGCGTGAAAGTTGTTTCGGACTGTGCCGTTGAAGACATATCAACAAATTTGAAAGAAATATCGCTGATATCAAGTTCTGATGCGTCGTTGAGTCCTGCTGCTGGTTCATTCTCTGTCATTTCAACATCTGTTACTTCAGCATTGATGGGAGAACACAACAATGTCGACAGCTTTTTAGGTGGCATTTTTTTGGCGGATGTAGATTGTGTGAATTGATCTGCGACTACTTCAGAGCTATCTTCAATACATTCAGTATCATCTTCTTTTGGTGGTGCGGGGGCGAACTGTAGCAATGGTTCAATAAAACTTTACTGGAGTCTCCAGACACATTCAATTCATGTTCTGGCCATTGGACATGAGCATCTCGAATCTCAACATGCCGCGTCTGAATTAATAGTTCCTCCATAGTGTAAATGGTCTGGCAAGCACCATCTCTCATTTGCTTCACTGTCTGTGTATGTATAGTTCGTACACCCACGGGTAACTAGAGGACAGATTGGAAAAGGGATGTTCATTTTAAACACAATATAAAGTATAGTACAATTGACAGGAAAAAACATAATATAGTCCCCAACACAAAACAATTCCTAAAATGATGAACTGTTTGTAAACAACCTTATTTTTGTTTCTTTTCTTTGCAACTTTCTTGACTCGAACTTCAACATCTGCACACTGTTTCTCCGATTCGTTTCCGCATGCCTTCCCTTCCTCTTGCGCTGCAACGACTATATTTTCTGGATCCGCATAGACAGCACGGAATGACGCTCCATCGACTCCCTGAAACATAGTACTTTCATTACTATGTATCACAATATTGAAACCATAAAACACACGTGAGGACGAACACACAGGTACATCTCAATAGCTAAACACGAATTAAACATTCTGTAGAACAATCAAATGACAAGTATTCGAGCTCTGAAGATCTAGTTAGATGGAACTGTCAGTAGCCATACCTCTGGCTCCGCATGGGCTGCCATGAATGGTTGTATTGGAGAGGAGGCATCAGCAACTCCCTGAAACACAGTACTTGCATTAGTATGGTTTTCAATATTGGAAACATAACACACACTTGGGGTCGACTGCACAGGTACATATAAAGAGATAACCACAAATGATGCATTGTCTAAAAGAATCAAGGAATATCTAAATATGATCAGATTTCATCAACTTATTTCTCTGATTTCTTTACATCTGCATCACCTACAAGGGATGTTGTAATTGTAGAGGAAGCTCCATCGTCTCCCTGAAACACAGTACTTGCATTAGTATGGTTTTCAATATTGTAAACATAACACACACTTGGGGTCGACGGCACAGGTAAGTATAAAGAGATAACCACAAATGATGCATTGTCTAAAAGAATCAAGGAATATCTAAATATGATCAGATTTCATCGACTTATTTCTCCGATTTATTTACATCTGCATCATCTAAATGGGATGTTGTTATTGCAGTGGAAGCTCTGTCGTCTCCCTGAAACACAGTACTTGCGTTAATAGGGAAGAAAGTATAGCAAATGGAATCACGTTATATGATGACGCTCGATGGAGCTGTCAGTATCCATACCTCGTGCTGCCGAAGAATATGTAGGGATGTTGTAAATGCAGTGCGCACTTCTGAAAACTGTTGTGCCGATTTGTATACGCAAGGTCCCGCTTCCACTTCCCCTGGAATTACTTGAATGTCAGGCTCTGCATCAAATGCAGGGGTTGACGCTCCATCAACTGCCTGAAAGATAGTACTTGCATTAGTAAGGATTACAATATTGAAAACATAACACACACTTGGGGTCGACCGCACAGGTACATATCAATGGCTAACCACGAATGAAACATTGTGTAGAACAATCAAACGACAAGTATTCCAGCTCTGATGATCTAGTTCAATGGAGCTATCAGCATCCATACCTCGTGCTGCTGAAGAACATCTAGGGATGTTGTCAATGTGGTGGACGCTTCAGCATCTCCCTGAAAGACAGTACTTGAATTACTATGGATAACACTAATCATAACTGAAAACAAACACCAGTGGACGATAACTAAGGTGTATATCAATTGGAAAGCACTAACCAAACATTCAGTAAAATAATTACACGATACAATAAAAATATTACTTGACATGCATAAAACAAGTCTGTAGCGGAATAGCCAAGTAAGATTACCTGATACGCGCTAGAAGTGGTTGATAACTGCGAGCACGTCACGGATGTAGAATGTTCTTGCTTCAGATTAAAGGGACAGTCAAGCAGTTGTAAAGGTAAATTATTGATTGATAATGAAATGCCAATATTAAAAATTGCCATGTAAGGAGACAGAATACTTGAGAGTAATGCTATTGAAAATGCGCAACATAGCACAATTCCCTGTGCCCATATATAGATTTTGTTTGTGGGTTATGAAATCGAAAAAGAATATATTGATAAATGTCATTATTCAAAAAGCTATACACTCATATCAATGTCGAAAGTATTACAAGGGGCTCAACACCTAAAATTTCAATGAATCCATTCGGCTACTTACACACTACCGCAAGGCCTAAAGCTAAATCCGGACACTTGCCTCACCAGTGGCGGAATGTGGACGAATAGAGTGGGAATAGCGTTTGCGAGCAATTTTCGTGTTGTTCGCCGTTTATTCTTCTTTGTTACCCAAGATGTTGTGTACATGTTCGAGGAAAAGTGCTGGCTGCAGATGCAGTATCGATCACCCCTCTTGTCCTCTAAGGCTTGTTGGACTCTACTTTCCAGCTCATCAAGTGGATATCTGCAATGTCTGACCCATTCTCTTATTCGCTCAACAGTTTTCGGGAATACATGCATTGTAGTGCCTTCAGATTTAGCATGGGTCTTCGAAGGGCAACCGCTAATCGAACAGGCAGTCATTGTTGAAAATTCTGAAAAGTAAATATCGATATTATTATACAATCTTGATGAATAAAAATGTGATACAAAAGTAAATGAACCATACAATGTTCAATGCAAGGTTTGTTTTGGTCGCAGGAACTATACCAGTTCATCATGTGCGGCTTGGTATTTGCATAAATTGCAGAAATGTATAAATGATGTGACTAAACTCTGAACATGTGACTCATCCCTTGGATGTTCTGTCTTGCATGAGAAGGAAACATGCTTACATTATAGACTGGACCCCCGAAGGATGAAATTCGATGACAATTGACACAGATGAAAATAAATAGATCTATTGATAGCATAACAATGGAAACTCAAGTCAATATCAATGAGACCAATGAACATAGCACTATTGAGTACTCTACTCGCAAATAGATAGAAATTTAAAAATCAACAAAATATGACTAGGATACATGGACTTACCTTGACCAACAAACAGTTCGATTCAGCAAGCAGAGCAGTATATTGCAGGAGAACAGGTAGATGGCCACAGCTAGCACGCTGACGAGTTTGCTCGAAGCGGTCACAGAAGTTCACGGATAGCACGACGACGAGCAGATTAGCATAGATCTCAGTGGTTTTCAGGTAGCACGTTCAGGAGTTGACTTGCAAAGCACAATGATGTTCTCATGAGACATATCAAGTGGTTTATAAAGTATTACAAACAGGGGTGTGTTTTTGAATATGAATGTCGTGTGTATGTTGTGGTATTATGTTGTTTGCTGGGGGGCGGCCAGCGTGAGGGGGGGTCCTGGCCGGTCACACGGGTCTGAGGAGGCCATGTGAGCGATGGGCCCTTGGCGTGGGATACCTTTTGAAGTGTACATGCTGTTTGGCACCTTGGCCGTTCGCGCCCCTGACAGCCCCCCACGGCAGTGCGCATCCACTGGCGCGAACCGCCTTTGATAGAGGGGGGTGGGATGGATGGGCCTGGGGCGTGCAGATAAGGCACAGGAAGACTGCTGAATGGAGACACAATTATGTGGATTGCATTGGGGTGGCCTGCTTCAAGGGGGAGCCCTGCCTGGAGACACGGAGTCTGAGGAGGCCATGTGAGCGATGGGCCCTTGGCGTGGGATACCTTTTGAAGTGTACATGCTGTTTGGCACCTTGGCCGTTCGCGCCCCTGACAGCCCCCCATGGCAGCATGCATCCACTGGCGCGAACCGCCTTTGATAGAGGGGGGTGGGATGGATGGGCCTGGGGCGTGCAGATAAGGCACAGGAAGACTGCTGAATGGAGACACACTTATGTGGATTGCAGGGGGGCGGCCTGCTTCAAGGGGGAGGCCTGCCTGTAGACACAGAGTCTGAGGAGGCCATGTGAGCAATGGGCCCTTGGTGTGGGATACCTTTTGAAGTGTACATGATGTTTGGCACCTTGGCCGTTCGTGCCCCTGACAGCCCCCCATGGCAGCGCGCATCCACTGGCGTGAACTGCCTTTGATAGAGTGGGGTGGGATGGATGGGCCTGGGGCGTGCAGATAAGGCACAGGAAGACTGCTGAATGGAGACACACTTATGTGGATTGCAGGGGGGCGGACTGCTTCAAGGGGGAGCCCTGCCTGGAGACACGGAGTCTGAGGAGGCCATGTGAGCGATGGGCCCTTGGCGTGGGATACCTTTTGAAGTGTACATGCTGTTTGGCACCTTGGCCATTTGCGCCCCTGACAGCCCCCCATGGCAGCGCGCATCCACTGGCGCGAACCGCCTTTGATAGAGGGGCGTGGGATGGATGGGCCTGGGGCGTGCAGATAAGGCACAGGAAGACTGCTGAATGGAGACACACTTATGTGGATTATAGGGGGGCGGCCTGCTTCAAGGGGGAGCCCTGCCTGGAGACACAGAGTCTGAGGAGGCCATGTGAGCGATGGGCCCTTGGCGTGGGATACCTTTTGAAGTGTACATGCTGTTTGGCACCTTGGCCGTTCGCGCTCCTGACAGCCCCCCATGGCAGCGCGCATCCACTGGACTTGTTCTTATGGACTTTTGTTTTTGTTAAACTAACCACTTTTTTTATACTTTATATAGTTATACTTCGCCTTTGATAGGGGACGGGGTGGATGGATGGATGGGCCGGTGGGCGTGCAGACAAGGCACAGGAAGACTGCTGAATGGAGACACACTTGATTCATTTAAAAAATCGAAACAACCGCTATTAAAATATATATGGTGTTTTATTTTCCTTTTTTTTTGGATGGCACAAAAATACAAAACTTTACACATTGTACAGGTCAGGTTGCAGCACAGCGAGGGAAAATCCCCTGTACTGACAGCTGTCACTCGGGAAAGTTTCTCTTATGGCACGAACGGCACAGGAGGGTATTACTCTTCGAACGCGGTGTCCAAGCCTCCCGTGAAGCCACCATGTAAAGGAACGATAGGCCACCAGCCGGTACCACCTGTGAAAAATAATGATACAACTGTTTTTAAATGACCAAGATAAATTGATTAAACGTTTGTTGTCAATGACAATTATTGTAACTAATGGCATTCTGCTCGGACAAATGCTATCTAGACACTGCACACTATTGAATGACTTTCATGCGTTACAATGATATGTAGATGTAATTTTGGATATAGGAGATGACCATGAAATAGTAGTGGCATCACAAGCAGATTATACTTACTCGTTACTCGGATTACAAGGACGAACAGTTGCGCAAAGTTCGTGCATAAGCACCATCATTATCCTCAACACGGACCGTGTGAGGCAGGCTGCCCTGAAGTCTGGCAGCTCGGTGATGCATTGCGGTCGTGGCTCGCCTTCCGAAATGTAGGCCACGCATCCCGAGTTTTCAAAGCAGCAGCAGTTCTCCTCCTCGGTTGGCATTAGCTTGCACCGATTGAATGTGTGCACCAGGTGGAAACACCGTCCATGCGACTAGGTCCAGTGTCTTCATCCGTTGATTCGTCCTGCCAACTGCCGTCCGAAGCCCCATCGTTTTCGCGTGTTTCCCTTTCCAGTAGTTCCTCCTCTTTATACTCGGGCTCGTACATGTAGGGCATTATTGCAGCCATTGTGTGGTAAACAAACTAAAATAATTTATTGCGATGTTACAGGTTTTCACACGGGCTACAAGCGGCAAAGGTAGCTGACCAGAGCACAGAAATGAGTCACAGAATACTCAAAGTAACACAGAGAGAGGAATGTAATTGAAAATCTGCTGCTGTGTGTTGTGAAACGGTCTGTTTATACTTATTGAGGAAAGAGGCGTCTTGCCATTTCCATGGCGACACGTCATTAGCTGAAGCGCAGCGATTGTTGACACGAGACGTGCTTTGGCGTTGTGAAATGGGCGGTACGCGTCTGCTGATGACAGGCTCAGAGGCGGGGGATATGATTTAGTGCTGCAAAAGCAGGTCAGCCAGGGCGATGGGGCAAGTGATAGGATTATCACAAAATGGCAGCGCCCTGGTGCCTGTTTTCGCCTGCGTTTAATGGACGAACACTCGGGTAAGGTCCATAGGAAATTTTTCTAAAATCGAGCGATTTAGGCTTAAAAACACATGGCTGACCCGTAGGGACAATACAAAATGTTGACCGAACCATTCCTTTAATTTCAGAGTAGGAAATGAACAGGGAGTGTTCATAGCAGAGGTGTATGGGTGGGTTTTTCCAGCTGCTCTTCAGTACTGAAACCAATTGGGAAAGATGCCCTATGTTGTACTTTTGGCTAATGTTTATGAACATATTTTACAGGAGCAAGGTTCACACCCATGTGCCACAGTTTTCTTCTAGACCTGTCCCTGCACAAAGACAGGCCATTGGGTGTCACAAAAAGGAGGTGCAATCCTCTCCACATGCTTGTCATATGTGACCGTGCGGATCACAGAACTCTCCAGTTGTTCCATGTCACGTTCTTGAATTTCTCATTCAAAATAATACAGACGTGAATATTAACAGATGTTTGATCTCCTGCTCATGCTCTAGCATGATCTGAATAGCTTGACAGGTTAATGTACCTACTGCAGAAATGACTCTGGAATATGGCAGTCATGGCCAGACCGACCGAGTGGCAGCCATTAAGTTGGGATAAAAACAAATCAACTCTTCCTACACAGGCGACAAACTTCTTATGTTTTAGCGAACTGTTTGGATATTTCACAAGACTTTTCTATTTCACTTCTGAACATCCTTTGCTCCCGTTCAGCCAGTTTGACACATAAAATGCAGACTCTTCCAGACAAAAACGTCCTTATTTTCAGTTGATCCTAAATGTGTGTATGGCCTTGTGATGCGTGTAGGATCTGTCGACACCAAAGTGTGATAGTGGACTGTGTGACTTAAAGAGAAAGTAAAATAGGAAACAAATAATTTGAACCTAAAACATTAGTCTTGCTAACTCAGCATTTATCCTGGAGTTCTGTCTTGCTGGGATTCATGAAAAATATATCAATACTCAACCACTACTAACATTAGGACTAAATAACACAATCCTTGTCCTTTAGCCAACGCTCCCCATCTCCACACTAATGGCCCATTTAACACGTTGCCAACCCGAGCATATGGTAGCAACGAGAACCTTCAGATGTGCCAAGCCTTGCTACATATGCTAGGTAATGCAGCCCTGTGGGGTTAAATGTCTGACTGGCACATAGACAACCTTATTACAACTGAAAGAAGACTGGTTGCTATAAAGAACTATCAATATTTTTCACACCTCCTTACCTTACAAGGTAAGGTGAACTTTGTCTTTAAAACTCCTATTATATGGTCGCCTTTCCCCTCACAGGAGATTTTTCTGCCCTCATGTTGGGGCATATGACACTACGGCTGGTTCTTAGGTCACCGTGATTGTCTTGAAAGGCCTCTAAAGCTTCTAACAGCCGTCTGTGTTTTTGTTGCGTCTCCCAATGCCAAGTCCGAGTTTTGCTTTTTGTAATGCAGGTATCTTATCGTGATGGGCTGCGGCTGAGCAGGCCCTGGAGAACTTAAACACACTTGGGTATATTGTGGCCTTTTCCGCCTCCCAATTAAGCATGCCCGTGACACTTGCGGGCTCCCACGTGAAAGGCTATCACACAAGATGACAAAAAATGTTATTTACGGTCCAAGTTTAGCGGCAGCGCTGATGGCTTGGGAACAAAAGTGAAAAAACAACAACCGAAAGAAGGGTATTTATGACTTTGAAGCATACTGTAAATCTAGGTACCTCAAGCAACCTTTTCATCACGTGCCTTTCCAGACGCCCACGGTAAAAACGGCGTCAACCTTGCCCGAAGTAACATGTCTGCCGCTGGTGCGCCGTCACATTCAGTCCTGGCATTAAGGGTCATTCATATACTAAGCGCCTTCCCTTGCCGAGGACAAGGCCTTGGAACCTACCCGGCAAAATAAACTGGATTGTCTCAAACTAGTCCTCAGTGGCCAGAAAACAACATATAAATACAGCGCATATAAAAAAGTGATACAGTCGCAGACTTTATAATAACAGAACATGGCAATGCATAACAAGCAAATGGACCATTTACTAACGTGTGATGATTGCTGGAGGTCAAAGGGCGTTCTTGGAACCATGAGAAAGAGCAATTGCATATTGCCTGCCAGTTTCCTGTGCATATTTCTTTTAAAACTGAACATGCTGCGAACAATTGCTCGGCTACTTTCTTGCATTTGTTACAATAACCATTTCAGGTTTTTTACATTTTTCAAGTAAGAATAAAAAGATACTCAAACCTATGGGGTTGCCTTTATCTCTCCTCTGTAAGTGTTGGGGACTCTGACTATACGTCTTAAGAAAAGGCCAGGGAAAGATCGGAAGGGAAGTGAGGAGGGAAAAAAGTTAATTGAATAATCAGCTGGATAACTGATACGTTTTTCTGAATCCCAAGTGATTATTGGTCAGGCAGAGAACATGCCAAGGCATTTTATACGGAGCGTCCAGGAATGACAAAGTACAGTTTTGGTTTTGGGGATAATGAGAGGTCTGGAGGATGCAGATGAAGGTCTATAGGTTGAGAATTTACAGTTTTTGGAAAGGTTTGTGGTCCAAGCAGATAATCTTAACGCTTAAATAATGATTCAACATTTTCACAATTTGAAAAGGTTATAAAGAAAGTTTGATTTGCACATATGCAATGCCTGCATCCCATCCTCAGCATTGGTAGCACCCAAAAGACATCAGGCCTTGCTGATTCCACCAGGCTTGGGACCCTGGCCTACTACCGCACCCTGAGAAGGGGACTATCAAATATCCTGCCGAGATTAAACATACAGGAGACCCCGGGAGCAAGAAAGTTTACCATCACTCCTTCTCATCCTCCCACAAATTCGAAGTGGAATTTTGAAAACACTGTGTGAAACTATGAAAACACAAGAGAAACAGGACTCCACCAAACTGCTCCTTTCCTTCCTGATGAAGGCCATCCGTTCCCCAGCACAAAAGATCAGTTCTCAATTGGCTGAAAACGCATCTGTGTCGACTTCCCCTCAGTGCTTAATGTCAACACTGTAAATGTTGTAATGTGGTTTACACTACTGTTGTCTTTGTTGAATTAGATCACCATGATCCCAAAAGGTTATATGGGTCCCTGTTGTTTTTCTAGATGTATGTCCAGGCCAAAATGCGTGGACAAAAATGTTAATGTATCATCTTAGGATACTGTATCTTCACTATTGTATGTCCTGTTATAGTTTTGTTCTATCACGTATGTATGCATTGAAGCATTGGTTAAAAATAAAATTAATTTTATCCAACCTCAAAAGAATGGCATTCATTGTATGAATTGAATGATTATTGAAGTGTGTCCATTTCGTTCGGTCACCCTGTTCATCTGTTGCTATTTTGGTTTTTTTGACCCATCCGGGTAGATCGGGGTTTAGCCAGGAGCCCTATTGATTACTAGTACTACGTGACCTGGACCACCACTGAATGTTCACCCTAAAGACGCCCACCCCGCTTGGTATCCTGTGAAACACAGGTAAAGGATCAAAGGGTAAGCCTTTTTGGGCTGTTTGCCCTGCTCATCTTCCTCTTACTCTCATCAATGACGACCACTACACCATGCAGGTGTTTTAAACACACCATTCACAATTGTGTTCCCCTACCAACATCACCCGACGTAAATGCTGCAAACTTAGCCAACCATTGATCATCAATTCACCTGTTGAACTTACTAGTCTGTTTTTTTAATTATTTTAGCCAGAGCCAGCCTGAGTTTAATATTTTGATTGTAGCTGTTGCACCCTTAGGCCGAAACTTGCCTGTGTTTACTATTTTGGTTGCAAGCTGCCGGGCTTCAATGTTTTAGATATAACATGTGGAAGTATGCAGCCCCCCGGGTGAGTTGAAAATGAAAAGAATAAATGAAGGAATGGAATCCAGGTGTTGGATGGCGGTGAAATGAGGGGGTGGGATCGGTGTTTTCCTGGCAAATAATAAGAGATTTGTTTTCCATCGCCCCCGTAACCCCAATCTCAGTGTTCATTATTTTTCCATAAATCCCAGCAGACTCTGCCTGTGTCTTTATTAGCTCCTGATATTACTGGTTGCAAAACCTGGACTGCGAACTATAATCAAAAGTGCTGAGAATGGACTTTTTTCCACCTCAGGTTACTGGGGCAAGGTCACAGACTCTGAGCCAGCGGATCGCACCAGCTTGAACTGGTCTCGAGTACTGTTCATCAGTGCCGGATATCGACAAGGGGCAAAGCCCCTCCGTCCCTCCCTCTCCTGAGGTGGATGTGACTGGAAGTACACACGAGCCGCCATGTTCACCCGGAAATAGTCCTGCACGTGACATCCTATTGACATTGTCATTGAGGGCGGAATAACCCCTTGGGACAATGGCCATCTTTGTTAGAAAGGAGGTGGCAACAGCATGCTGGAAGGCCCAGTAAGTGTCTTTCGACCTTTTGGGGGTTATGCGTTTTAAAGCCAATATAAGGCGGGGTGGTTAGTTGTTTGGGAATGTGTTAATGCTAGGATGCTGTTTGTCATGCAAGCCACATTTAATAAACGCATTTGTTCAATGCATTACTGTAATTTAAGACTATCTTTTCCTGACGTTTACAAACTGGCTTGTGGTTCATTATTTGTTCGAAACTGCCACGGTAGTGCCTTACTGTCAGCACAAACCACGTGGACCGCACTGAGCAGTTTTCACAATGCTCCTCCTTATGCTTCTACCCACCACACTTTCCTTACCGTTCACACGGCCATTCCATGCATTCCCTTGTACTATTATCCCATTGTTTCCGCCTCACCACTTTTTTTGCCTTCAAGCGGAATATGCACTCTTCCCACTTTACCCTGTGTAAATTTGTCTGCCTCCATCATATCCCCCACTCCTACTCCCTAACACCCTAACATCTCCACTAATGAGAGCCCTGGAATACAGAATGGCCAATCACTTTATAACAACACATCTTTCCGACTACTCTGACTTCTATCACTCCATCTCTCTCTCATTCTCCTCAACTGGCAAACACAGGCGGTAGGCATCATGATCAACAGGGCCTGCCAGTGCTTAATTTGTATCCGCGTTTGCCCGAGCCCATCTCTGGGACTCATTTTGAAGGTGGGGGTGAGCACCAGTAATTTTTCAGCATGCTGCAAATATGCAGTAGTATTACCAACTGGTTTGCTGGGATACAATTTTGGGTTGTACACGTGACTTCTGAAAAGAAATTGACAGGTTTTTCAACCCTTTGACGATTAGACCTCTTGAATTAATAGATTGGGGGGAGAGTCCTGTCTTACATTAGACCGCTCGCCCTCTTTGGAAGTTCTCTGCTTGTGCTGGCTCTGCCTAAGCAGACCTCTGTAAATATGGCTGCCTGCTATTGGCTGGCAGGCAGCTGTGACAAGGTGGAGGCAGAGTCTGAACTGTTGAGTGATCCGCAGGAGGTGTTTTACTTCCACCCGTTCCCTTCTGGGCTGGAGAATGGAAGTGTGAGGTATGGATGTATCAAGGCTGTCTTCTCTCACCTGCAAAAGACAATCTGTGCAGCACAGCATACGCAAACATCCATCTCATCCATAGTACCAGGCCTTCAATGTGGTGTAAGAGTTACAGGACCATGGAGTTAAAGAGCGTTGGAGGAAGGTAAGGATGGGACTTGTGTTTACTCTAAGCACCATGCGGGCCCTCGTCCTTAAACACGTTTCCCCACATTTCTAACTACTATCAATTGCCACGACTTTCTGCACTTTGAGAACACTCATTTGTGGCAGCGAACCAAACGTGTTGCAGTTTTCTGTGTTAACAAATGAAGGAAACATACTGTCATGCCAATTTTCGCTTTATTTGAGAGCGCTAGCTGTTATACTCAAACAAGGAGACATAGAGGCAATATCCCTGAAATATTGTAAACATTTGAAACAGCCGTTATGTCCTTGTGCCAAGCAAATGATGCCAGAGTAAAACTCTTCAGAATGCACCACCCAATACTCCTCTCCTCTCTAGAAGTACAACCCCTATTTTGGAAACTTTAAAGACATTTCTTTGTGTTTTTTCGAATTTGTTCATTTTTATCTTACGTTTTCTCGAATGCATTTCAGAGGAGAGACTGGACTTGTCTCACGTGTGAAAGACGTCCTTCTTTTGAGCATTGTTAAGTTGGGATGTATATAAAACGAATACTGTGGCAGGTTAACTCCCTAAGCATGGGCCTCGAACCGGCACCGAGTATTGGCCTTCTGCTTCCCCAGCTTCACGCTGCCTGGAGTGTTCTTCTTTTGACACCAGTGTCACCCATCTCCCCTCTCTGTCCTTTGCTTTCGGATTCCTTCTTGCCCTTTTCCCGCAGCCCAGAATGCACTGCACTGGTTTTTCTTGTGAATAGGTAGCTTTGCTCCTGCTTTGAATATTTAGGTGTTCATCATTTGTAAAAATTGGTGCAAATCCTTTGCTCCAAATGTGTGAATCAGCAGACATTGTGTGGCCACTGCGCCAGTTACCTGTATTCCCATCACTTGCGGCTACTCCTACTGTTGATTTACAGATGTAGTCCTTTCACTTTTCCAACCTTTCAGTTGCCTGCCTTAGGCAGTTCTGCCTTTACAATCTGGAGAACATCTGTGAGGAATATTTTTAACACTGTCCATTTTGCAATTGCAAACATTGGGCTTGCTTCACATAGGTTTGCACTCATGCAAATCAGAAGATGCCTGCGAGCTTTTGCGATTTGCACCTAATACCTGCTACCTGATTCAGAAAGCCTAAAACTCGAGCTAATCTCGGGATGCCTGTCTCCTCTGACATTCCCATGAGAACATCTTTCTGAATCATATTTGCACGTGAACATCTCAAAGATGATCCAGCCAGATCCAGGTTTGATCCACTTGTACACTTTGTTAATCAGTTATATAGTAGCAGGTGCAAATCTGACATGCTCACTGACATCTCCTAATTTGCTCCAGTGTAAGTCCTTGTGACTCAGGGCCATTGTTCATTTCTACTTCTGTGAACCGCCTGTGAACACATTGGCATTGTACATCAGGCCACTATAGTGAACGGGCAAAGGGGAAGCAGCTGCATATTTTGAGCTAAGTGATTGAGATCAATGAACGACTTGGATCCCTATTCACAACGTTTTTTTGTGAGCGCAAATGCTTGTGCAATCACAAAAAAGTGAAGTTTGTGTATTGCTAAATGTATCCGGCTCATAAAAGTGTGACAGGAGCCAAATGCACAAGCCGATGCTTGCCCTCCATTTGCGAGGAGGGCAATAGGTGTGTGCAATCTGCGCACATCCACATTTGCCATTGGATGGGTGGGAAGGAATGGTCTTCTGATTACCACAAATTTGAATATGAAAAATGGGTGTGGCTGAATGAGGAGCCATCGCCAATAAACATAGTTCAGGCATTAATCTACAAACCTACATAGAGTATGGTGGGATACAAACAATAGCTAGCCACTTGCCACGTATCCCACCAGTGGCCATTTGCCTATTTTAGTCTTTAGTGAGACAGATGGGAAAAATCTGCAGGGATAAAATCAATTTTTAACCTTTTTTCCCTTCCCATCATTGGCAGCTGTTTTTGTATGTTTTTCACTGGATGAGCGTAACTATTTCACACGAATGAGCATGAGTGACCCAGTGTTGTGAGGTAACTGGAAACAACGTAGGTATGTTTAGGAAGGATGTCCCTCCAGAAAATATTATAAAATAAGGGCTAGAAAGGTGGATTTCACAGCACACTTTTCGTAAAATAAAGTGGGTAAAATAGAGTGGGTTCTGTAGGATAAGACATACAAATATTCAATCGATGCCAGGTCACAAACAGTACACAGGAAACATTTTCAACACATTGGACCTCATTACGGGTCCGGCGGTAACCCTGCTGGTGCTACTGGCGGGTTGCTGCTGGACCCGTAATTATTTACCGGACCCTCACTTCCCGTTGCCACTGGGCTAACAAGTCCGGCGGCCGAGAAGTCAGGCGGCGGTACATTTGTTAAACCCCATTCCCATAGAGTCCTATCAGACTCTATGGGAGTGGGGACACGGGAGCACTGGCACTGTTAGCAACGGAGCGGGTGCTCCTGTGACAAGTCTGCCTACCGTGGCCGCTGCGCCCGGCAGGGGAGCTCCAGCAGGCAGACTTGTAGTTTGCTGGTCCGGAAACAAGGGTGCCAGTGAGTTTACCAGCACCCTTGTTTCCCGACCGCCAACATTGTAATGAGGCCCATTGTCATGAAGCCTGAGCCCACAATATGTACCCTGATTGCCACCGTAAAACATAATTCATGCTGCCTGTGCCCACTATATATATATATATATATATATATATATATATATATATATATATATATATATATATATATATATATATATATATATTACACAGCCAAAAATAAGTATATGGCCCACTCTGAATTGTTTTGCAATGTTTGGTGAGGTTTGGTCCAGGGGGGACAAAGTTATAGGGGGGGTCCCAAAATGGGGGAAAAACTTTGTGCATGCCTACAGCCCAAACCACTGGATGGATTTTCACCAAATTTGCGGCAGGAGCAATGGCTTGGTCCCGAAAGCGTGAAAATCTGTCCAGTAGTTTTTTTTTAAAAATGATCAAAAAGTAGGTCTAAAAAAATTAGTGATGCCTACGACACACTTCCCTGTTGGTTCCGCGGACAGGAAAAGGATTGGCTAATCGGCTTGCATCATGTCCGCGGACATGTGACGTGTTCGCTGATTGGATGGTGGAGAGCCAAACCGTATATGTTTAGGTGGAAGGTGCCCCTGATGTGTTCGCCATTCACGCGGACAGCAGCGCTGTCCGGGATGTCCGTAATTAGTCAAAATGAGGGGTGTCCTAAGGACTCTATTCCCGTCCGTGCTGTCCTCAGGGAAGTTGAAACTGTTCTGAGGACACGCGCTGTGTCCGCGGACATAAAAAATGCTCATATGGCAAAGTTAAAATGTTTGATTCTATGGGTGTGATCTATGGGTGTGATATGCTGCGGTGGTTGTGGCAAGGGCTTACAGTCTTGGGTGCATGGCCGAAGATATCAGATATTTGCAAATCTATAGTTTGTGTACTGTTTGATTTGTATAGTTTGTATGTGAAGTTTTGGCTATGCCATGTCATTAAGATTGTAGAGTTTTTTAACAAGCACTGCAGTATAACATATCCAATGAAGTAAACATTTTGGGCCTGATTCATGGAAGTGTTTTATAATGGCGAAATCCCATAGGAAAACATTCCATGAATCAGGCTCTTTGTATTATGGTGTATGGTTAGATTTTTGCTTCAATGGTTCTGTTATGTAGCAGTATTAGAATTTACTTACTGTTTGATTTTTTGTGATTTGATATATTTTTTTCATAAATTGGGTAACTGGAGAAGATATTCTTTCTCAATTTCTGTGATAAAAGAAAAGATCATGTTAGTGTAGGTATTTATCACATTACAAACCAGTGTACTGTGCAATTTGCGCAGTTTCTGTGTTTGTTTTTTAAAACATTGGGTCTGTGGAAAAAAAATCCATGTTGGATTAAAAAAACCTTTTTGTGTTATGCTACAGTATATTTGTTTGTTTTCAGTGTTCACTTGTTGTTTCTGGCTAATGTTCTATCTGTTGGCTTGTTGCAGAATGTTAAATACCTGTTGTCGAATTTTAACTGGTTATAGTTTTTTATTTATATTCTCAAGTTGCTGATCTATCTGTTGGGTCGTTGCAGATTTTTGGAGCAGTTAAATACATGTTGGTGTATTTTAACTGTTTATTTCTTCTTATAATTTAGTGGTATTGATTTATCTGTTTGGTTGTGGCAGAATCTTGAGGCAGTTAGATACCTTTTGGCATATTCTAACTGTTTATTTCTTGTTATAATTTAGTACTATTGATGTATCTGTTTGGTTGTTATAGAATATTGGGGCAGTTAGAGACCTGTTGGCGTATTCTAACTGTTTATCGTTTTTTAATTGAAGTTTTGTTAATGTTTAAGTACAGATTAGTTATAACATTTTGGTTTTAAGAAGATTAAATAAGCGTTTATAAGATTTGCTGGTAATCTCTGCTTTAGAGTAATGGTACTATCATTACAATCGAACCATCCACAATTATTTATTATATATGCAGTGTAGTGACCTGCATTGGTGTTGGCTCCTGCGTGGTAGATTATACCTATTGTTGTGAAGGTTTTCTTACCAAGAGATACTTGACCATGTGTGAATCCAGTCAGCTTGCAGTTGTTTTTGATACCATCTGCATTGTAACATAGAAGCATTAATATTACGTATTTACTATGTGTTTGTATTAGTAAGGTGGAGCGATTATCTGAATTGCAGGTAGTACATAATCTACCATGGTTTGCATTTTGTACAAATTGCTGAAATGGAATGGATTCACAATTAGGTATGGATACATACACGAAGCGCTCATTAGGGATTTGTGCCTGTACCACATTGTTGCAGAGAGTGCATGTATGTTTCCACATGTATGAAATCTAGAAGATTTCATTTATAGGTATGTCTTTGTTTTCCAGTACTTGTAGTAAGTACATTAGAAATTCTTGTGGATCTTCTTGTGAGTTTATAGTGAATTTCACCATTCCAGCAGAGTAGTCCAATTCTTGTCCTATTCCATGAACACTATGGGCCTCATTATAACATTGGCGGAATGGGTTAACGGGTGCCGCTAATGGATGCGGACCCGTTAAACCCATTCAGCCTCATTACGAGGTCCCCTTGCGGGACCCGGTAGGGATGCCTGGTAAAACCAGGCATCCCTACCGGGTCCCGCGAGGGGACCAGGGAGCTAACAACGGGCCGGTCGTAATCGGCCCGTTGTTATCTCCCGCTCCCATTCCCATTGAGCCCTATGGGGGCTCAAATGGGAATGGGGACGTCCGGGCCCGGGTTCCATGAGGGAGGAATTACCGGGACCTCCAAACTCAGAATGGCCCGGTAATTCCCCATTCAAGGAACCCGGATCCGGACACGGTTTTGGAGGCAGCCATGCCCTTATTAAGGGCATGGCTACCGCCAAACCCGTAATGAGGCCCAATATGTGTTGTCAGGATTGTTGGTTGCGTTTCTATGAAGGACTAACATTTGCAAACACAATTGGTCTGTACTGTGTAAGTAAATGTTGTCAACAATTGTTGGCAATTGAAATAGAATATTGATTGCTACATTTGCGTAGCAATTTACACCAGTTATATTTGAAAATTTGAATGGACCAGATAGTTCTGTGTCGAAGTCATTTTTTCGGAGTGTGTGTTGCTTCTTTGAAGAAGTACCTGAGTTACTTTGAGTAATAGATTCTTCTTTGGTTGTGGTAATTGTTGAAGTATTAGCTTCTTTTACTCTCTTTGGAGGATTTGCAGTGAGATCCTGTTGCATTTCTGTTTGAATTAGTTTTCTTTTACAACATTTTCCTTTTTGTGGAAGAGGATATGTTTTTAGATGGGGAGTGTATAGTGAACGTAGTCTATTTTATTCTAAAATGCAAGGAATATCAGCTTTTACTTTACTTGCATCAAAGTTGATTAGAAATAGACCGTCAAGTGTTCGTAAGCGTGATAGTGCTACGTAGCTCATGCCTTCTTTAAAGACTGTGTTCCCAATATCTATCAATGCTTTATCTAGGGTAAGACCTTGTGATTTGTGAATGGTGACTGCATATGCTAGAGTTAGAGAAAATTGTTCTCTGCGTAGATACATGTCTTTGAAAAGAAGGAATGGAGCTGTTGAGCGCCCTATCCATTTTACTTCTTAATGTTTGTCAAAGAGAATATTGACAAACTGAATGTTATTGTCATGTGGGTATGTTTGAAAGCCAACAACTGTACCCAGTGCTCCATTAACTAGTCCTTGCTCCACGTCAAGGTTACGTTTAAGCATTACTCTACAGTTTAAGGATAATTTTAATATTTTCTCCAAATCAGCTGTGTTGGAGATAGAATTTTCTAAGGTATTTAGTCTTGTGGCTTGTTGACACATGGGTAGTGTCATACCATATACGTCCTGTTTGTCTGTGGAGCCAATTTCAATTATTGGTTGAATTTCTTTATTCAACATTGTTTCATTGAATTTGGAACAGCTTGCAAGAGTTGGCATTAAGGACATACAATTGACATTGTTGTGTGCTAATTGTTCCATGACATCAGTTGCACATGAGTTATGGCCATAAAGTGCATGGATTTGGCGGGTTTTTGATATTGCTTGTGCTTCTTGAGGTAGTACACCAACTCTAATACTTTTTAAAATGTTGGCGTAAGTGAGGTCTGCAGATTGGCGCATGTTTTCTGTTAATTCTTTGTATGGTTGTTGTCAAGTTATTAAGGGGTCAGCTATTTTGCATTTGTTTTCTGCTATAAGGTAGAGCGCTAATTCAAACCATTTGGAATCTTCATTGTCTTCTATTTTGTATGTTACATCTATAGGTTTTGTGTTACTTTTATAAAAGGCTCTGCGGCAACACACACACACATGGTCTGGTACTTCGGCCGATGTACTTTTGAATTTTAGTATTTCTTTTTTTGTATGTGTGTAGTAGAAGGGTGCCTTGTGTAGAATTGTCGCTAGTCTGTTGTAAAGCTATTGCATTTTGTAAGTGGCTATAACTTCCAAAATATTTTTTCTGGATATGCTCTATTTCTTCGAGTAGGTCTTTGGCTGTTCCATGTAGAAGATTGTTATTTAAATTGGCTAGTGCTAAAGCAGGACGTTTAGCATAGAACAGTTTATAGACTAGATTTCTTATAGTTGAATGATGTGTTGATATCATTTTGATATGATGAAATGTGCTTTTGCAAATAGGTCCTGAAATGCAGGCTAATGAATGTCCTTGTAGTCCTGTGTATTTGCGCACTGGACAGATATCCATATTTTGCAGGACTTTCATTTTGATTTTGTCTTTGCCTTTCACATACTGATTGAGGAACTGGCGTAAAGATTTGAAAGATTTTTTGGGAATGTTACACATTGACGTGCATGGCCATTTGTGTACTGTACGTTCTGGTTCAGTCGAATGGAGAGGTAATTCTGAGTTTTCTGGGGACATTTTTGTAAGCAGTATTTCTTGTTGCATTATGGTATTATTACGTTTTTCATAACCTCGTCCACTGCTATGTATGGCAATTGTGTTTTTTTGGTTTTGTTTGTATGCTTCTTCATTAAAATATGGTTCTGTGCTTGTGGTGTGACTCCATTCACCTCCACAGATATTTAAGAAGTTATTTTTGCTGAGATTCCGTTTATTGAGAAGTCTTTTTTGTAATTTAGTAGTTGGTTTTGTTAGTGGTTTCATTCTGTTTAACACTAAAATAGGATTGCACTGTCTATCAAAGCTTCTAAGATACATTTTCCACGGTAGGTTTTAAGGGTTGTGCATGATTTGTCTCCTGTTTTTATAAGATTCTGAAGGACTCTATGGCAGAACATTTTTACTAAAATACTTTTTTTGGTATGTTACTTGCTAGTATATCAAGATTTATAGGAGTAGTTTTAGCAGTAGTGGTAGCTGAATTCTTGTTAATCATTTTCTGTTTCGTTTTACATTTTGATAGAGGAAGCAAAGTTTCTGTACTGGAAGCTTGTTTTGTTTCGCTAAATTACTTTATTAGCTGTTTTGTTTGAACTTTTTGTACAAACTCTGCTAGAGATGGATGCTTATTTGGGACACTTTTATTTTCATTTGCTCTATTTCTGCATTGCTTTCTACGGACTTGCTTTTTGGTAGGCATTCTTTGGGTCTGTTAAAAAAAAGAAGGTATGGGTTGGCCCGTTCTGCAATGTATGTGTGCTGTGTGCATGAGTGTCTGAGTATGATGGTAAAGATATATGTGGTGGTGTGTGACTGTGCATTGGGCAGCTACAATTAGTTGGGAAGGCTATTCTTCTATTTGTGTGTTACTATACTGCGGTTCATATAACAGTAGAAAGTGAGCTAGTGGTGAGGAGAAGCACTAATAGTAAATCTAATGCTATAAAATTAAAACAGTTCTTTGTTTTGTAATACTAAGATTCTAGGGGTTGAGTTATGTTATTTGTGTTCCAAATAACGGGGATTTGTGTGCCATTCTGCCTGCTAATCCCTGTTTAATAAATGGGTTTGTGGCAGAATGGTTCAGAAATCTCAGTTTTTTGGTGCACAAATTACATGAATGACCCACACAGTGTGATGAACAGTATGAATATTAAGGTAGTATTGTACTTACTCTCTTTTGTGGAATGAGCAGGTTTCTTCGGATATGTTGTTTATAGTTCAGATGCTGCTGACTTTCAGGAGAGTGGTCGTCACTGCAATTGTAAAAGAAAGAAGTTAGTAATTATGTGTGTTTATAGCACTGATGTTAATTTAGACGTTGATGTTTATGTTTTTGCATGCATTTCATTTGACTATGTGCAGCCTTTATATTTTATTTACAATATGTTACTTGAACATGGTTTGCAAATGAGTAGAATATTAAGTGTATGAAATTCACTTGGTTTTTTAAAGCTGTGTTGTAGATAGCAGACAGGTTTGGAAGTGACAGTTGATTATAGTAGATAGGAAAAATTGCAATAAGTTCATTTTATATGTTATACAGGTTTA
The DNA here is from genome assembly GCF_040938575.1 of Ambystoma mexicanum. Classification (NCBI taxonomy): domain Eukaryota; kingdom Metazoa; phylum Chordata; class Amphibia; order Caudata; family Ambystomatidae; genus Ambystoma; species Ambystoma mexicanum. Next base: position 966,881,123 of record NC_090935.1, on the reverse strand, counting down.
GTGGCATTACTCTGTTTATATGCATTCGTAAGAGATGTACATGTATTGTGAATCAAATATGCATACCTGTAGTTTGTATTCATGCATGTGGATATGCATGCAGCTGTAAGTAGAAATCTTGGAGACTTGTAGAGTAGTTTTTGTAGTAGGTGCTTTCCAATGACATGAAACTTGTACTCAGAGTGATCAACAGTACATTTGAAGTGCGGAAATCTGATGATGGAGTTAGATGTAGAGGTCTTGGATGTCATTGGTGGATGGTTGTGTGACTGCTTATCTGTATCCAATGAGGGAATGGCACCGAGAGTGATGTGGAAAGGGTAGAAGGGCTGGCTCAGAGTTACGCGCTTCGCGGACACCGCGGCTGTCCACGGATAGGGCGTGCCACATCCGGGGTTTTCCAGCAAATCCAGCATGGAATGGTGACTGTAGGGATCAGCCAATCAGATGTTGTGGTTGTGGATTTGTGTTGAAAGAGACTGTGTGTAGTGAAGATGGCAGAGGTGGAGAAAGTCAGGGTGTTGGTGCTTGGAGATATGTTTGTGCATGCTTTACACCAGTATGCTCAAACAATTTCGATGTTAAAGGAGTGGAGGCGGTGTGGAGCACTGTGCCTGATTGCAATGTACAGGGAATTGTACAAGTTTATGAAGATATGGGCTGGATGAACAGTCCCCATCTGGTAGTTTTGCACTATGGTGCTTTCCATTTGGGCTATGTCAGTGCCCCTACTTTGATGGCAGATTTGGAATGCTTGGTTCAAGCAGTAATGAACATCCTTCCGAATGCCAAAGTAATTTTTTCTGGATTACTACCTAGGGCCATATGGGACAATAGTTCTGTTTTTTGTCCTCAGCAAAACATTGGTAGGTGTGCAATCAACCGAGGCATGTGTGTTTTCATGTTTTTCTGTAATAATGAGAATATTGATTCCAGTAATGCTGTTTATTTTAAAGAAGATGGCATTTCCTTATCTTTTTTGGGAAATGCTATGCAGTTTTGGAGTATAAGGGTTGCTTTGAAGAAGGTTATGTGAAGACTTTAGTAGTAAAGTAAGAAGAAACCCCCCGCAGAAAAAACAAAATAATAGGTGTCTGTCAAGCATCTGCAAAAAAAACAAAAAAAACAGCTCTTTTCAGAGCCAACCTCAAAGGGGAAATGGGGCACACTATTTAATTTTACATTCACCACGCTCAGATTTTCTATTTGTCTGCAGACCTGGCGGTAGTCCGCGGACAGCGTTCATCACATACAGGGGTTTTGGTGTGGAGAGGCATGCAAATGAGAATGAGCAGAGCAAGGGATTGGTCAGTAAAGTTTACTGTGTGTGTTGTGTAAGGAGAGAGTTTGTCAGAATGTCTTTTTCCTGAGAGAAGAACAGATAGCTATGGCTGTGTGTTTCTGAAAACACATTGTCTGGATTTTGGGAGACTCATGGATACATTGGTTGGAGGTGCATGCAGAACGCTGTTGAGTAGCTGCAGATCTTGGATTCCCTCATGTGGAAGTGCACTTGCATGGAGTGTGTGGAATGAAGTGGCTGGACTTGGTACCTCTCTGTGCTACTTTAGAGACAGAACATCATCCAGACATAATTATAATTAATTGTGGAGGGAACAGTTTAGGACATGTGTCTGGATTTTCTTTGCAATTTGCAATGAAAGAAGGACTTGGGAAGGTCATGGACATGTTTCCAAATTCCCAACTAATTTTTTCTCGTATTGCGCAAAGACAAATGTGGCTGCGCTCTTCTTAATTTGGTCCACAAATGGAGAAAGCGAGGCGGAATGTCAATAAGGCTGTTTGTGCCTTTCTAAGAGATGTTGGCATGTCCTCTTTTCACAATGAAAATATTATGTTTCGTAGCACATACATTTTTCGCAGAGATGGAGTCCATCTTACTTATGCTGGCAATCAGATTTTTTTGAGAAATGTACAAAATGCATCGCAACCTTTTTTTGAATTACAGTCATCTATTTTGCAGTAGATTTTGATGATTTCAAGTTTTTCAAACACACAAAAACACCAACAAAAGGCTCTTTTCAGAGCCACCACTTCCTCCCAGAGAAAGGTGCATTGGTTTTGCTAGGGCAGCACCCTAAAACTTTATATGTTCTAGAACTGTCCGCGGACTTCCAAAAAATGCGCAGAGCCCTGCACTGTTTATTTGCCCCTTCTATTTTTAAACTGTGAAAGGCGGCTCTGAAAAGAGCCTTTTTTGTTTTGGTTTTTGTTCCTTTATGTTTTTTTTGGGTTTTTTACACACAACACACTAGGAGAGGAGGGGAAAGAAGGGTAATGAAGGGGCACCAACCACATGGATAAGAAAGGGCAGGTGAGAGAGGAAGAAGTAGGGTGGACCTTAGTTAGGAAGGTAGCAGGTCTTCTGGTGCTCCGTCACCACAGTCTCGAAAGCACTTTGAAGACTCTCCCCCCTGCAGAGTACTGCGTCGCAGTACATACACAATATTGTGACCCTCGAAAGGTAAGGGTTAACGGCATTGTGAATGGCCTGTGAGGCAGCTGGTGGGATGCCCTCTCCCACAGGAGTGTCTCTTGTGGTGAGAGGAGCGGAAACAGAGTATGTGGTAGAGGAACTCAACATACTACGTTCATCACAAGGTATAACCTTGCGAATGGCCCCACCGTGGAACAACTTCAGGTGTCGCTTCATGGATGTCGTACCAAAGCTGTACAAACAAGGTCTCCCACAACTCAGCACCATTTTGCACTGGTTGCAGGTGACCTTGTTCGCACATGCTTTTGGTACGTTACCATGAATGGTAAACAAGCGCCACACCCAAGACTCCTGGAGAGTGCTGGTAATAGGGAGTTCCTCTACCTCATCCTCTTCATCCTCGTCCTCTACATCCTCATGCCTGTTCCCCTCTGCAGGCCCTTGGGGAGGTGGTGGTGGTGGTGGAGGGGTTGGGGTGGTGCTGAGGCAGATGTAGCAACAGCAGCCATGGATACTATCAGGGTTGATGAGATAATCTCATCAAGAGCAGCAAAGGCAGCAAAAGTCAATTTGCAATAGCCAGAAGCACAATGAAGATCAGCTCTGGGGTGTGGCCTTTTATAGGGGTGGAGGGGTGCGCTTTGCGGACAGATCGAACACCCCAAAAAGGTTCAAAAAGTTCCAAAAAGTATGTGGAAAGCCAGGGTCATTGTCTGGGACATGTGCAATGGTGAACCTCTACTGTAAAATAATTTGGATTGTCTGAAAAAGTTCTTTTAAAATGTTGGGGAACCGGACAGTGTCCGCAAATCAGGACACACGCTCAGCGTGGGTGCAGTCACATGATGACGTCGGGAACATGTCCGCGAAGGGAACGGGTGCCTGCAGGACACCAAATGCACGGCAACGGTCATGCGCATGCGCACGGGTATTCTACGGACAGTGTTCGGGTCCTCAAAAAAATTAAAAGTGCAACACAAGTGAGACGGACAGTTACGGACAGGCGCGATGTTCGCAGGACTTATGGGGGTGGTGCGCATGTGCGTAGATTTTCTACAGACTGTACAGACAGGTATAGTGTCCTTAGGACACCCCCATTGTTCATTTACAGACATCCCGGACACCGAGTGTGTTCTAAGAACAGTTCCATCTTGCTTGCGAACGGTACGGACAGGTATAGTGTCCTTGGGACACCCCCATTTTGGCTACTTACAGACATTCTGGACAGGCGCACTGTCCGAGGACACCCCAACTGACTTTAGACTGAATGGGGGAAAAACTTTGCGCACGCCTACAGGCGAAACCGTTGGACAGATTTTTACCAAATTTACAGCAGGGGCAGGGGCTTGGTCCAATCCGTCCAGTAGTTTCCTTTAAAACGACCACAGAATATGTCTCCAAAGATTAGTGATATCTATGTCCGTTCCGCGGTCACACTTCCCTGTTCGCTCCGCAGACAAGATACCGATTGGCCAGGGGGGTGGCGTCATGACCACGGACACGCGACGTCTTCGCCGATTGACTGCAGCGAGCTGTGATGTGCGTCAGAATGTGTGGATGCGCCCGACATCTTGGATCCGAAGACAGCACAGTGGCCACCAGAGGCGAAATGCTGTTTGGGAAACTGTTTTGCTCTCCTACAGTGCGTGGGGAGGTTCACATAGTAAGAGATGGGTCAAATACTGTGCTTGTTTGGGTGGCAGGTGTTAATGATGTATTCGCCATGCGAAATGCTGTTTCGGCAACTACTTTGATGTCCTACAGTGCCTGGGAAGGTTTAGAGAGTAAGAGGTGGGTGAAATAATGTACTTGTTTGGGCGGCAGGTGTTAATAATGTATTCTCTATGCCCCCCTAGTTCGGGATGTTTGTATGTGCAGAAAATGAGGGGTCTACTAAGGGTAGTATTTCAGTCCGTGCTGTGTACAGGCACCTTGAAACTGTTCTAAGGACACGCGTGGTGTTAGCGAACATTGAAATTGAGTACATGTCGTTATTACATAATTTTTTCCTATGGGTGTGGTATTGATTAGTACGCCACCATGGGTGTGACATGCTGCAGTGGTTGTGGCCAGGGCCTACAGTCTTGGATGCATGGCCGTAGGCCGTAGGCCGAAGGCCATACTTCCAAGACTGTAGGCTCTGGCCACAACCACCGCAGCATGTCACACCCATGGATACACCTGTAGTATTGATTATCGATTAGATGGTTGTAGGGAGTGTGTACAGTCTAGGACTGGGGGTATAAGCCACTGCACACCCACACATTGTAATATCTATGAACATACAGCTAGGAGTGTAGCCTCTGGCCAGAACAAGTGAGGCATACCACACCTATCGATAGAATCGTACTACCGCACATCACTCAGGCGGTTGTTGGCAGGATGTAGAGTTTTGGGTGCATGGCTGCAGGCCGTAGGCCGTACACCTTACTCCTAAACCTCTAGGCCCTGCCCAGATTCTCCACATCATATTATAGGAATGCATTCACCCGTACTATACCTTAGTAGTCTGATGGTTCTGGGAAGGGTGTACATTCTTGGGTGCATGACCAAACCCAGAAACAACCTTATAAGCAGTGCAGTTATAAGCCAATGTACACGCATACATTTAAATATCTATGGACATATATCCAAATCTCCAGGTCCTGCCCACAACCACTGCAGCATATCACACAGGCACGTTAGTGACTGTGTTGTTATGGTGAAATTGCTGTATCCATAGGAAGAGCACTTTTTGGGTGCCTTACAACTGTTCTCCCCTTGGACAAATGCTCACCAAAGTTTGTAAAGAAAATATATCGGACACTCTACAATTCTTTGGAAAGTTTCATGATGTTTAGTGCGGGGGAGAATTATATGGGCGGGGGGTTCGCAAAACGTCTCTTTTCCCCTTAGACTGAATGGGGGAAAAAGTTTGTGCCCGCAAACATTTGGCGCTTTCCATGATTAGTTGTCGAAAAGCGTCAAGTACGTCAGCTTTCTTCGGTCCCCCCGCTATCTTTAATTATTGTTTTGGTGTACGCGGACATCGCCAGAAACACATACAAAACAAGACAGCATTGCACTTGTAGCACTTTTGTAATACTACTTCAGAAGGTGACCTTTCAAGAGGGTGGGATGGAAAGTGGGAGTACAAACTGAAAAAGTGGAGTTTTCATGTCACCAAAGAAATACGTTTAAATGCAAGTTCGTGTTCACTGTACAACAACCAATTAGTGCGCATGGGTTAAAATGTATTTGGAATAATATTGCCGTCAGACTGGCGTCCTAAGTTTTCAAAACTAAGGCCACCATCTGCACTGTTTGCAGGAAACAGCGATTCTGGAAGTGTATGGGAGTAGCGGTTCTCATAATTGGATTTCAATATGTTGTTGCTAACTAAGAAATGTTGTGCCTTCTGAGTGAAGGTCACATGAGTTGCTTTTTTGGTTGGACGCTTAATACGCCCGCGCATCCGAGTGATTGTATAAGGGGCAATTGTTTTTTGACCTTGAGTGAAACGGAAAGCTTTGAAGAAATTCAAGGAATGAAAGGGTAAAAAAAACAGCAATTGATAAGGTTATGTTTTAAAAAGTTTGTAAGGGACATGCAATATTAGTCCACAAAGATTCTTTGATGCGAATACATTGGTGTCTGACTTGCAGAAAAAAAGGAGGCAATAAATATTATGTAAGTTTACGTTTTCCCACTGTACAAGGAACTGCGCTTTATTTTTACATTACCGAAAATGTAATTGTGCCATTATAACTGACGTATTATGTTTCTGCGCTGTTACATTTTTCCTGTAATATTGCCAAGTGCACAGGTTTCGCATTTGGAGGGTATGCCTACACTCATCCTTTTTTAGTATTAATATTTCTTGTTTGCAACATTATGTTTCTGCATAAAGGTTTGTTCATCACTATCACATTCTATTGGTCTTGTTTGTAATCAGGAGACATAATTTCTTTTAATTGTCTATTTGTTTTTGCTTTCATAACTGCACTATCGTCTTCCTGTGTAGTTTCCATTTTTTTTAATCTTCCGGCGCACGCAAAATCTCGGCGTTTGTAGACTGTTAGTATAGTTACAAATGGTCATTAGTAACATTTCACTAAAATGTCATGTTTCTCCACTTAAATTTTCTATTACTTTGCACATTTTTTGTGTCTTTTTTGATTTTTTTTTTGTTTCCAGGCCAGGTACATCTTGCCGAATTGTCTGTGCCATGGTTTTCAAATGCTGAGTGAGGGCTTTTTCGGCCGGCAAATACAACTGCTCATGAGCGGGTGTCTGTCCATAACAATTATGTGGGATGATACCCTAAGCCCGCTTTGTCCATACGCTGAACTCGCTATTCGGAGCAACATTACATCCTTTATGGTGCTGTAGGCTCAAGATTATGGCGACTTCTTGGAAATTACTGTGGAAACAAAGGGGATGCTTTAACCAAGAACCCATACTTTTCGTATGGCAAAAAACCAACGTGTTCCTCATCTTTAACATTTGCAATGCTGCCATTTGACCTGTTGTGATGATTGCATCGGAAATGGGATTACTCAGATGGTCTCTGAAAGTTCGTTTTTAAATAAACCTACTTTATCACTGCTAAAATGTTTACGTTTTCTTTTACAATCTAGTCTATTATTTCCAAATGTACGATATTAGGCTGTACGTCGCTGTATGTTCATGTACAGGTTCTGTGTCACGTCACGTACTTGTGTTTTTTGCAGCCTACCATGGAAATGGAAGAGGAACTATGTATGAAATAACCGCCTTCCCATTCTATGGTGGCCATCTTGAAAAAGGATTTTGTTTTGTAATCAGACCGGACAAAGCCGCACCGAATTATAACTAGTAATCCTTCTTTTTACTAGCACACGTTACTGCTTTGCAAATTTAGAATACTAGTGGCAAATATTATTGCATCTATGTATTTTACTGAGAACTATGCAGTACTGGAGTGTATGCAATTTCTTTTTTTGTAAATTTATTTCCACTGTGAAAGGTCGCTATTAAAGCAATATTTACTTTTTTTACGGGTGGCTTTATTTTTTTGGTACGGCAGATAATAAGGCAATTTGCGAACGGCAATGAGCAAAGAGGCAACATACAGTAATATGAGTTGGTAGATGTACAGCGACAAATTTTGTGCGTTTGTTATTTGCAAGGCAGCGGCACTGTTTCTCATGCTTCTTCATTACAGCAGTGCTGCTGTTTCTAGGGGAGGAAGGATGCCTTTAGCTGATATCATTTTCAAAAAAGTGCAACTTTTGCTAAAGATATATAATGTGTAGCGCATTGGTAATCGCTGCATACCAATACGTGTTGCCGTTGTGTAAGGGAAATGCTGAAGGTGGACGTTCCTACATCAATATAAAATCTATTTCCATACTGTCCACGAGGCATACATCTAACTGTTAAGTGTGTACTGATACTGGGACATGTCACTCTGCTGTACGTCAGGATATTGTCATGTGGCAGTCTTCGCAAGGTGTACACTGTTTAGGAAAAGACCCTAGCTAAAGGGACGTTATGGTTATGTTGCCCTACTGAAAATCTGTGAAATTCAGTACACAGTTTTTTTATGAAGAAGACGTTGTACATAAATGACATGCTAAAAACCTGTGAAATTCACTCAAAAAAACTTTGTTAAGGGGACGTTATGGTTAAGTTGCACTACTAAAAACCTGTGCAATTCACTAAAAACACTTTACAAAAGTGTCAGTATGGTTCAAAGTAAAACCAAAAAAAAACCTGAATTTCGCCAGTTATGGTAGGCTAAGCGACCATAACTGCCCACACCACTCTGCTCTGCTAACACTAACACCCAGGACATGAAAGATGGCATCACAAATGTCATTAATTATAACTGGCGAATTTCAGGGGTTTTTAGGTTTTACTTTCAACCATACTGACACTTTTGTAAAGTGTTTTTAGTGAATTGCACAGGTTTTTAGTAGTGCAACTTAACCATAACGTCCCCTTAACAACGTTTTTTTAAGTGAATGTATATACATATATATATGTATATATATATATATAAGCACAGCCATGCGAACACACATTTTCATGATCCCTGAACACACAATATATGCCCCATTGCGACAGTAAAATACACTTCATGATGCCTATGCCAACAATATAAGCCGGTACTGCCACTGTGAAATACAATTCATATATGCCTGTGCCCACAGCATATGGTAGCATCACCACTGTAAAGCACATATTCATGATGCGAGTGGCTACAATATATGCCAGCACTGCCACTTTATAGTACATATTCATGTCAGGCGTACACCTGCCGCTACGTGTAAGAGGATAAGTGGAGAACACGACAAACGGTGGGCCTGCCATATTAATTATCCAGCACAGGTGGAGAAACAGGAAGGTCAGATCAGCGAGGACGATACCTTGAATGGGTCCATAATCAGCGACTTAACAACTGAAAGCATTACTACGTCGACTTCGGAATTCAGTTTCCGGGATGCCTGTTTTTCTTATTTCAGCTTCTGTGCTATTTTGTGAGCCTCCGTGAGAGATTTATCGGCCTGTAATTGCCACCCGAAAATCCACAAGTCTCCAAGAAGACATAACCTGCCAACCGCTGCCTCCCGAGCAACCTCTGATTCTCTCAGAGAACAGACCTGCTCAGCCGCCTGAAAAACATATGAGCCGCCAGTACTACTACTGTTACTTACTCTTCAGAGCTAAAGCTTTCTGTGTTTTCAGTACAAGACATTTGCAGATAAACGGCTGTTCGTTCACGGCAGACTGCACCTCGACTACCTGATTGGTAGTGGATGGGTCATTCCGATCCTGCATTTATTCTCTACCCTGCTCGTTCTTCTATGAGGGAAAAAAGAGCTCAGTCTATCTGTTAATTTTGTTTATTCGGCTCCCGCCTTCTGGCAAACTATCACTTTGAAACAGTATTGCTTTCCGTGAAGTAACAGACAAGAGGGACATTGCTGCTTTAAAGAAACTTAAGGGTGCTTGGTTATTTTACGTTTGGCAGATATAACTAAAGGTGTTTCAACCTACACACAGTCGCTGGGCTTAATAGCGTGACAGCTCATGATACCTGTGCCCACATTTAACGTGCCAGCATTATCACATTATAAGCAAAAGGAGTCATTTAAATTGGGTAGGATAGGATAGGGTACAGAGACCGGAGGGAAGGAGAAGGTGGGAGAGCCCTTCAGCTCTGAGCTTGCTCGGAACGCAGGCTTGGATTGTGGGATTCAGCTCGCGATCGGAGCAAACTGGTTGGCTGCGGTGGCTGCCCCGGGTGCTAATACTTTGTATATTCAATGAAAAATTGATATTGGTGATTAGGTTGCACCCAAAAGCTCTAGATAGATTGTAATGTTACCGTTGGAACAGGAATACACTGCACTCTTCACTGTTGGACAAAGATGAAGGCCTCTGAGCCGTCAAGCCCCACCTAGGTACTTGCTCAAAGAAAACAGAACTCTGAGTCCAGGGACATTTCATGGAGAAGTAGAAAAGTAAGTCGAAAATGAGATGGATCCAATGAAAAGGCAATGAATAAAACAGAGTTCACCCTCTGACCTGCATCAATTCACCATCTCCCAAAATGCATGCTATTTTTGTTGGGTGTGATACTATGGGCCTCATTATGAGTCCGGTGGGAAACCCTGCCATTGCTACTGGTGGGTTGCCGCTGAACTCGTAAAGTTTTACCGGCGCCTGAATTTGCGGTGCCACTGGGAGATTACAATGTCGGCGGCCCGGGAAGTCAAGCGTCGGTAAAATGGTAGTCCCCAATCCCATAGAGTCCTATAGCACTATAGGACTCTATGGGAGTGGGGACTCTGAAGCACAGGCACCGTTGCTAACAGTGCCGGCCCTTCCGTGACCGGTCTGCCTACCGTGGCTGCTGCGCCCAGCAGGGTCAGACCTGTCGGCACAGTGGCCCCGGCAGGCAGACTTGCCGGCCCGGAAACAACAGTGCCGTAGAGCTTACCGGGGCCCTTTTTTCCTGACTGGCCAACTTGTAATGAGGCCCAATGTCTTTGTCATAGAACTTGTCCAAATGGAAAATATCCAAAAAAGACCTGAAAGCTTCTGGCTGAGAAGTAGTTTGTGCAAACAAATTCCATGCCTAAATGGAGAAAGCATAAGAGACCCCAACACAGAAATGGTATCTCTGCTGCACATTGACTTCTTTCCAGCGGTAACATGCATTCCCCATGACATTTTGGGCAGCAGACTGGGTGATACATATGAGTCCAAGCGTAAGGCCCACACTTAACTGTGCTGCTTAGATGACTTTCAGAGGGTTAAAGGAGAAGATATAAGTTTACCAGTAGTGATAAAATATATGTATGCCTATGTATATGATTTATATAGCACACTAGCTACAAAGCAACGCAATGCTGTACAATTAGGTGAATAGAACATATTGGGGGAGGAGTGGACTGGGAACCAAAAAGAGTCCCTGGAAATAATTGTCAAAGTAGCCCCATAGTACATATTTTTGGCAAGCCCAACCCTTTTAGCATGGGAAAATTTGGAAATACCACATATAGGAGGCCCAGGGTACAGAGGCCTACCTGGAAATCTCCAGTGTTCCTGTCATGATGCCCGCTCCCGGGGAGCCGGTTCAAGCCCTGCGTCCCCGAAAGCAGACATCCAGTCCCCAAGGAAGGACCCAGCAACCCCATATAGGGGCCCTTTGGACAGTGTCCTGGCGCCTATGGCACCAGGCTCATAAAAGACATCAGTCCCGGCGCCATAGGCGCCAGGCTCATTATGGGAGTGCTTGGGTGCACTTACCTGATGCAGACCATGCTGCAGGATCCCGGCCTCCTTGAGGCCTGAAAGGAACTACTTTACCTGTGGGACTAATTTACCATCCGGGCGTGGTCGGGGAAGGATACATACCTGATTGGAGGAAGGATACATACTTGGAACTTCTTCCAAGGCTATTTAAACCCCACCCGAACAGCCACACGTGCTTCGCGTTGTTCTGCATCTAGCAGCTGGACGCTCACCGTGTCTGCTCCTGCATCCTGACTTCTGCCACGCCTGCCAGCATCCTGGATCACCTGCAAAGGAAGAGAAGAAGAGAACAGAAGAAGGAAAAGTCCTTACCTGCTAAATCCGCACCCCGGATACATCTCGCCGACAATCCTGAAAAGGAAGACTTTTATTTAAAAGCTCATCGCGTCGATCGCTGATCCGCCGCATTCCACTCACCTTTACAGGGCGCCTCCATGTTCAGCAGCGATCATCCTGATTCGCAGTCACGCCCCAGCGCCTAGGGAGAAAAAGACAAGAACAAAAGGTGAGAGAGAGAAGGGAATAAGGAAAGCTAAATCTCCATGTTAAGACTTACCTGTTGATTCATTGCCTCTTCATTTCGGGTCCGCGCCGCATCCTGGCATTTCCGGACCCCGGCCCCTAAGGGGAAAAAAGACATCAGCGTTAATGAGCGAATGAAAAGACATTACAAAAAAACGCTCATTAAAGACTTACCTGATTTCTACAAGGATTTCACCTCTCATCTCGGGTCGGTGCCTGTTCCCCGGCATTCCGTACCCTGGCCCCTATGGGGAAAAAGACACTAGCATTAGTACATTAATGCATGGACACAAGGGGAACCTCTTATCAAAAAAACTTACCTGGAAGCCAAAGCAAGTTTGGTTCTCACCAATCTGAAAATCCAGTGAAGTAACTGGATACCAACGCGCCCCTGCATCAGAAGCAGGATGGAGAGCTCGTCCTTCCAGACCCTAAGGTGAGACGCTACGAGGAATCATAGAAGGGTTTCGAGGAGGGTGAGAGGGGAAAGTGGGAGGCCGATTTCATTACCCCGCAGACAGTTAATCTCCTATTTTCGCCTACAGAAGGATACTTCTGCGAGCCAGACAAGCCAGATTAGGGGGCCCGGTCCAGTCCGTCTTCCGAACCCTGCGCATCACCTTAGAAGAGGTCACAGCAGCGCGAACCAGGCCAGCGCCTCCGTGGGAGTCAGGTGAGCGTTACAGAACGCGAAGCCTTCCTACAAATTCCCACCCAGGCGCTATGGAAAGTTCTGAGACTGATCAATTGGCCCAATTACTGGGGGAATTACGGGCCGAAGTACATGCCGCTCGTCAAGAGACTAATGCCCTCAGGAGGGGATTAATAATATCAAAGGAAAGAACTGATGACCTGGCCAGACAGCTTTTGCAAGGTCAAGCTGGGCAAACTCCTCTACCCGGTTCCGGAGGGAACCCCGCTCCTGTGGTTTCCAGTAACCCTGTGCAGATTAATCTACCTGGAAACATGCCGCTGGCCCCACCCGAATGCTTTGCTGGGGACCCCAAACGATTCGCCGTATTCATGAATCAGTGTCGTTTGCACTTCCTATGCAGACCTGGGGCCTTCCCTAATGATCAGACCAAGGTAGCCTTTGAATTGTCATATCTCAGCGGCTGCGCTGCCGATTGGTCAGTTCCACTGGTTACTCAAGATGACCCGATTCTCCGTGATTTTCAAGGGTTTCAAGCAAGCATGGAAAGGTTATTTGCTCGACACTCTCATGGGCAGGCTCTGGATGACGAACTTCTATCCCTGCGACAGGGCAATCAGGACCTCCTATCCTATATTGCAACCTTTAATAGACTAATTGTGGAAACGGGATGGCCAGAGGACAAAAGAGTCACGTTGTTTTATCGAGGCCTACGCGGAGAACTTAAAGATGTCTTGGCCCAAGTTGTAAATCCGCCCCAAGAATGCACAGAGTATATAGACTTAGTGGTCCAATTGGATCACAGACTTCAAAACAGAAAAGCAGATCGGTCCAGGTTTGAGACCTGGGTGTTGGTCAAGACCCATGCTAGTCCCAAGGGAGTTGATGTCTCTGAGCCTATGCAAATTGGAGGGGTTAAAGGACCCTTAACTCAAAAGGAACGTGAAAGGAGGCGGCAGTTAAAATGATGTCTTTATTGTGGGAATTCTGGACACTTTCTACGAGATTGCCCGGCAAAACCGCCCCGAAAGGCGGTAGGAGCCGCTGATAAAAAGCATGAAGACTCTGTTTCGGGAAACGACTCCGCCCGACAAGCATAGGGGTCCGCTTGCCGAGCTTGAAAACTAACTCTCAGACCTCGCATTTCATTGTGCCAATGGTTCTCGTAGATCCAGAACAGCCTAAGCAGTTGCATGCAATAAAGGCATACATCGATAGTGGGGCTATTGGAAACTATGTGGATCGTGAATTGGTCTCTAGGATTAACCTCCCTCTCCGTCCTAAAACCAGCAAAGATGTCATCACCACAGTCGATGGAACTGAAATTGCCTCTGGACCGGTAACACATTCCACTACTGAGGTGACTCTTATTGGTCCCGATGGCCATCGGGAGGGTGTTGTGTTTGATGTAATCAAGGCTCCACAGTTTCAGGTTATTCTTGGAATCCCTTGGTTAGAGACACATAATCCTCGAATTGATTGGCGAGCTAAGAGAATAACCTTCCCGGATTGTACACAAACCTGCTACCCAGAAAACCTGAAGATTAATCTAGCATCTGTAACCTCTGCCTCCATGCAACTACCTCCGGAATACCAAGACTTTCAGGACGTCTTCCAAAAGGAACAGGCCAACACGTTACCTCCTCACAGATCGTACGATTGCCAAATCGATCTGGTGCCCGGTGCACAACCCCCTTGTAGCAGGATTTATGCCCTTACCGAACCTGAGAACCTGCATTTGAGACAATATTTGGATCAATACCTAGCTAATGGTTTTATTCGCCCGTCAAAGTCCCCGGCATCCTCGGCTTTGTTCTTCGTGCCCAAAAAAGAAGACGACCTTAGAACTTGTATCGATTACCGCGCATTGAACCAGATAACGGTTAAAAACCGTTATCCTCTGCCTCTGATCCCCGAACTCCTTGACCAGGTGAAGGACGCTTGCATATACACCAAGTTAGATCTCTGGGGGCCTTATCATCTGGTACGAGTTAAAGAAGGCGACGAATGGAAAACTGCCTTCCGTACTAAATACGGATTATTCGAGTACCAGGTGATGCCTTTCGGATTGTGTAACGCGCCGGCTGCCTTCCAATACTTCATGAATGATGTCCTACGGGAACTCATCGATGTTTGTGTTGTCGTATATATCGATGACATTCTGGTGTACTCCTCTTCGGAATCTGATCACACGTCAGGGCAGTACTTGAAAAACTGCGCCAACACAAACTATTTGCTAAATTGGAGAAATGTGTTTTCCATACTACAGAAGTCGAGTTTCTAGGTTTCATCCTGACACCCAAAGGAGTCCGAATGGACTCAAGAAAAGTGGATGCCATCCTCAAATGGCCATCACCTAGCTCTGTAAAAGGGGTTCAAAGCATGCTCGGCTTTGCCAATTTCTATCGCAGGTTTATCCCGGAATTTTCACGCGTGGTACAACCCATTACTGCACTCTTGAGGAAAAATAAACGTTTTGAATGGTCTGAAGAAGCCGAGCAAGCCTTTCAGGATTTAAAAGCTAAGTTTACCTCTGCACCTATATTGAAACACCCGTGTCCAGATCTCCCTTATGTTGTCGAGACTGACGCATCCAGCCTAGCCATGGGAGCTGTCCTGTCCCAAAGAGATCCCGAAACCAACCAACTGCATCCCGTAGCATTTTGGTCCAGAAAATTCTCGGCACCCGAGGTTAATTATGCAATCACTGACAAAGAACTGTTAGCCATTAAATCCGCTTTTAAAGCCTGGCGGCATTATCTGCTTGGCGCTCGACATACCATCACAGTGATCACTGATCACCGGAATTTACAGTATTTGAAAACCGCCAAGGCTCAGTCATCACGGCAGCTCCGATGGGCTTTGTTTTTCGCTGAATTTGATTTCGTGATTACCTATCGACCTGGCTGCAAGAATGGCAAAGCAGACGCCTTATCCCAAATTGGAATGGGAGAATCTGATACAAACTCAGAACCAGTACCAATAATTCCTGAACAGAGGATTCTAGGCATGACTTCGTTACAGATGCTTGAAGACATTCAAGCCAGAGTGAAACAACTCCTGGACCCTACAACCTTACAGGATTGGATACAAAAGGGATCAGACTTTACCATAGATAATGGTTTACCTTATTTCCAAGGACGCTTATTCCTGCCACATAAGGAATTACTCGAACTAGTTATTTCTGGTTATCATGATACATTAATAGAGGGACACCCCGGTATTGCCAAGACAGAGGAAAAGGTGAAATGACAATTTTGGTGGCCCTCTTGGCGAAAAGATGTTAAATCTTTTGTGATGTCCTGTGGTGTTTGCGCCCAAAATAAAAGTCAAAAGAAAAGACCAGCCGGTCTCCTTCAACCTCTAGACATACCGCCAGCACCCTGGCACACCCTATCAATGGATTTTATTACGGACCTGCCTCCTTGTTCGGGGTACAATACTATTCTGGTAATTATGGATTTGTTTTCCAAAATGACTCACTTTATTCCTTTGAAAGGTTTACCTTCAGCTTCTGTCCTAGCCAAAGAATTCCTCGAAAATATTGTTCGGCTACATGGATTCCCATCCATACTAATCTCTGACCGGGGAAGCCAATCCATTTCCCACTTCTGGCGCAAATGTTGTCAAATGGCGCAGATCGACGTAAGATTATCGACCAGTCACCACCCTCAGACCGATGGTCAGACCGAGAGGACAAATCAGACCCTGGAGCAGTACTTACGGTGTATGTTACAGCAATCTGAAAGCAACTGGAAAGACATTTTTTGGATAGCCGAATACGCATATAATAATTCGGTACACTCTGGAACTGGCCAAAGTCCTTTTTATACTTTGTTTGGGCATCACCCTCGAACCTCAAACCTTGACTCACCTCAGAACCTCGGAATGCCTGCAGTAGACCATCTGCATTCTACAATTACCCAAGCCTTCAAAGAGGCAACTACGCATTTACAACAAGCCAAGAGAAAATACAAGGAGAATGCTGATCTACATCGGAGTGAAGCACCTCCGTATCAGATTGGGGATCAAGTGTGGTTAGCTACCAGACATTTACCACTCAAAGGGCCTCGAACTTTTAACCCAAAATATCTGGGACCTTATTCTATTACGGCAACAATTAACCCAGTGGCTGTTAAACTTGATTTACCAGCTAGTATGCGAATTCACCGTGTTTTTCATGTGTCACTTCTGAAACCAGTGGTACCCGGAACCCGAACCTATTCTAATAGATAGGGGAGCTCGAATTCGAAGTGAAGAACATTTTAGACTCAAAAATGTTTAGGTCAAAACTGTTCTACCTAATTGATTGGAAGGGGTACGGACCTCAGGAGAGGTCGTGGGAACCCAGCGACCATGTGCATGCACCTCGATTAGTCAGGAAATTCCACCGACTCTTCCCAGACAAATCAAAACCCCCGGAGGGAACAACCTTGGGAGGGGCCTTGGGGTGGAGTGCTGTTATGATGCCCGCTCCCGGGGAGCCGGTTCAAGCCCTGTGTCCCCGAAAGCGGACATCCAGTCCCCAAGGAAGGACCCAGCAACCCCATATAGGTGCCCTTTGGACAGTGTCCTGGCGCCTATCGCGTTGTTCTGCATCTAGCAGCTGGACGCTCACCGTGTCTGCTCCTGCATCCTGACTTCTGCCACGCCTGCCAGCATCCTGGATCACCTGCAAAGGAAGAGAAGAGAACAGAAGAAGGAAAAGTCCTTACCTGCTAAATCCGCATCCCAGAGACATCTCGCCGACAATCCTGAAAAGGAAGACTTTTATTTAAAAGCTCATCGCGTCGATCGCTGAAGCGCCGCATTCCACTCACCTTTACAGGGCGCCTCCATGTTCAGCAGCGATCATCCTGATTCGCAGTCACGCCCCAGCGCCTAGGGAGAAAAAGACAAGAACAAAAGGTGAGAGAGAGAAGGGAATAATGAAAGCTAAATCTCCATGTTAAGACTTACCTGTTGATTCATTCCCTCTTCATTTCGGGTCCGCGCCGCATCCTGGCATTTCCGGACCCCAGCCCCTAAGGGGAAAAAAGACATCAGCGTTAATGAGCGAATGAAAAGACATTACCAAAAAACGCTCATTAAAGACTTACCTGATTTCTACAAGGATTTCACCTCTCATCTCGGGTCGGTGCCTGTTCCCCGGCATTCCGTACCCCAGCCCCATGGGGAAAAAGACACTAGCATTAGTACATTAATGCATGGACACAAGGGGAACCTCTTATCAAAAAAACTTACCTGGAAGCCAAAGCAAGTTTGGTTCTCACCAATCTGAAAATCCAGTGAAGTAACTGGATACCAACGCGCCCCTGCATCAGAAGCAGGATGGAGAGCTCGTCCTTCCAGACCCTAAGGTGAGACGCTACGAGGAATCACAGAAGGGTTTCGAGGAGGGTGAGAGGGGAAAGTGGGAGGCCGATTGCATTACCCCGCAGACAGTTAATCTTCTATTTTTGCCTACAGAAGGATACTTCTGCGAGCCAGACTGTCATGATGCCTACCTCTAAGGAGCCAGGCCGGGCCCAGCAACCCCAGAGGCAGACATCATTTTCCCCAGGGAAGTCTCAGCGGGCCCAAGTCGGGGCCCTTTGGACTCAGTCCCGGCGCCTTAGGCGCCAGGCTCATAGCGGGCGCCAGGCTCGTAGAAGAGGATATGTGTTTAAGTGCTTGGGTGCACACTTACCTGATGCAGACCTTGCTGCTTCATCCAGGCCCTCTTGAGGCCTGAATGGGACTACTTAACCTGTAGGACTACTTCACCACCCGGGTGTGGTCGGGGAAGGATACATACCTGATTGGTGGAAGGATACATACCAGGAACTTCTTCCAAGGCTATTTAAACCCCACCCGAACAGCCACACATGCTTCGCATTGTTCTGCACCTAGCAGCTGGACGCTCACCGTGTCAGCTCCTGCATCCTGACTTCAGCCACGCCTGCCAGCACCCTGGAACACCTGCAAGGGGAGAAAGGAAGAGAATAGGAGAAGAAAAGCCCTTACCTGCTAAATCTGCATCCCGGAGTCATTTCTCCAACGGCCCTGAAAAGGAAGACATCATTTTAAAGGCATTTCGTTTCGATCGCTGCAGCGCTGCATTTTACTCACCTTTGCAAGGCGCTTCCATCTTCAGCAGCGATCCTCCGGATTCAGCTACGCCCCGGCGCCTAGAGGAAAAAAGACAAGAACAAAGGTGAGAGGGAGAAAAGGAATAAGGAAAGCTCAGTTTCCTTTTAAGTCTTACCTGTTGGATTATTCCCACTGCATTTCGGGTCCTGCCGCTTCCTGGCATCTCCGGACCCCGGCCCCTATGGGGAAAAAAGACAAAGACATTGAATGAGCGAATGCAAAGACATTACCTGAGCGCTCATCCAGAACTGTTTCACTTCGGGGCGGCGCCATATCTCCGGCACTCCGAACCCCGGCCCCTAAGGGGAAAAAGACATAAGCATTAGCGCTTGCTGCAATTAGACAACGAACATTATTATTAAGCTTGAACTTTTGAACAGAACTTTTACAGCGCCTTACCTGAACAGTCAAGCTTACCTGAACTCCCATCAATCCTCAATCCAGTGAAGTAACTGGGTTTCAACGCGCCCCTGCATCAGAAGCAGGATGGAGAGCTCATCCTTCCAAACCCTAAGGTGAGGCTTCACGGGGAATCGTGGAGGAGGTATCGTGGAGGGTTGGAAGGGAGTGGGAGGCTTGAGCATTGTTCCACAGTTGGTAATACTCCCTTTTCACGCACAGGAGGGTATCCAACGAGCCAGGGAAGCCAGAATAGAGGGGCCCTTCCTGTCCATCTTCAGAGTTCTGCGCCTTCGACGCCGCGCCTCCGTGGGAACCAGGTGAGCGTTACAGAACGCGAAGCCTTACCACAATTTCCCACCTGGGCGCTATGGAGACTTCCGAGACAGATCAGCTGGCCCATCTTTTAGGGGAATTACGGGCAGAAGTGCACTCAGCCCGCCAGGTGACTAATGCTCTCAGAAGGGAACTAATCCTATCCAAGGAAAGAACTGATGATCTGGCCAAAAGGTTATTGCAGGGCCAGGCAGAGCACACTCCTTTACCTGTTTCCGGAGATATTTCTGCAACAATGGGTTCGAATAACCCGGTACAAATCAATCTACCTGGACACATGCCTTTGGCCCCGCCGGAACGTTTTGCGGGGGATCCCAAGAAATATGCCGTTTTTATGAACCAATGCCGTTTACACTTTTTATGCAGGCCCGGGGCCTTCCCCAACGACCAGACCAAAGTAGCCTTTGTACTATCTTACCTCAGTGGCTGTGCTGCCGATTGGTCTATTCCATTGGTAAATCAGGATGATCCCATTACCCGGGATTTCCAGGGCTTCCAGGCCAGCATGGAAAGATTGTTCGCTCGACACTCGCAGGGACAGGCCCTTGACAACGAACTGCTATCCTTACGACAAGGTAATCAGGATCTTTTGTCCTATATCGCCACCTTTAATAGACTAGTTGTGGAAACCGGATGGCCTGAAAATAAAAGGATCACATTGTTTCATCGAGGCCTGCGCGGAGAGCTTAAAGATGTTATAGCTCAGATAGTAGATCCACCCCAGGCCTGCGCAGACTACATAGACTTAGTGGTTCAACTTGATCACAGACTTCAAAATAGAAAAGCAGATCGGCTCAAGTATGAAACCAGAGTACCTATCAAGACCCCCGTTAACTCCAAGAGTACTGACGTTTCCGAACCTATGCAAATTAGCAGTGTTAAAGGACCATTAACGCAGAAGGAAAGAGAGAGAAGGCGACAAATGCAACTTTGTCTGTATTGCGGAACTTCCGGTTACTTTCTTCAAAGTTGTCCAGTTAAACCACCCAAGAAGGTGGTTGGAGCCACTGATAACGAGTTATTGACACCTGGTTCGGGAAACGACCTAGCCCGACAAGCGTAGGGGTCCGCTTGCCGAGCTTGAAAACAAACTCTTTGACCTCGCATTTTGTCATGCCAATGGTGCTTGTGAACCCAAAACAGCCTCAGCAGTTGCATGCTATAAAGGCATACATAGACAGTGGAGCTATTGGAAATTACATAGACCGTGAATTGGCTTCCAGGATTAAGCTTCCTCTCCGCCCGAAAGTAACCCAAGATGTAATTACTACAGTTGATGGAACCGAAATAGCCTCAGGGCCTGTAACGCATTCCACAGTTGAAATCACTCTGGTGGGTCAGGACGGACATCGGGAAGCAATCGTGTTTGATGTGATCAAGGCCCCACAATTTCAAGTACTTCTTGGAATCCCTTGGTTAGAAACACATAATCCGAGAATAGACTGGCGAGCAAAGAAGATAACTTTTCCTGATTGTGAACCACCCTGTTACCCAAGGAATCCAGCTATGGGTCTAGCCTCTGTAACTTCCACCCCTGTACAGCTACCATCTGAATACCAAGAATTCCAAGACGTTTTTCAGAAAGAGCAGGCTAACACCTTACCTCCCCATCGATCTTACGATTGCCAAATCGACTTGGTACCCAATGCACAACTACCTTGTAGTAGGATTTATGCTCTTACTGAACCTGAGAACCTGCATTTGCGCCAGTATTTGGATCAATACCTGGCCAATGGTTTCATTCACCCATCAAAGTCACCAGTCTCTTCCGCTTTGTTCTTCGTACCTAAAAAGGAAGGAGACCTTAGGGCCTGTATTGACTACCGCGCCCTAAATCAGATAACGATTAAGAATCGTTACCCTTTGCCCCTGATACCTGAGCTTATCGACCAAGTAAAAGATGCTCGTGTGTACACCAAGCTAGATCTCCGAGGAGCTTACCACCTGGTACGTATAAAAGAGGGCGACGAGTGGAAGACTGCATTCCGCACCAAATTTGGGCTCTTCGAATATCAAGTAATGCCCTTCGGTTTGTGCAACGCACCTGCCGCCTTTCAGTACTTCATGAATGATGTTCTTCGGGAACTTATCGATGTTTGTGTCATCGTTTATATTGACGACATCCTGGTGTATTCCTCCTCAGAATCTGATCACAGAAACCATGTTAGGGCAGTTCTTGAGAAATTGCGCCAGCACAAATTATTTGCCAAGCTCGAAAAATGCGTTTTTCATACCACAGAAGTGGAGTTTCTCGGATTCATCCTGACACCTCAAGGAATCCGAATGGACTCGCGGAAAGTGGACGCCATTCTCAAATGGCCATCTCCTAGCTCTGTGAAGGGAGTGCAAAGCATGCTTGGCTTTGCCAATTTCTATCGAAGGTTCATCTCGGAATTTTCTCGAACTGTTCAACCCATCACAGCTCTCCTAAAGAAAAACAAACACTTTGAATGGACTCTTGAGGCTGAACAAGCCTTTCAGGACCTGAAAACCAAATTCACCTCTGCACCAGTATTGAAGCACCCGCGCCCAGATCTCCCTTACATCGTGGAAACCGATGCATCCAGTTCGGCCATGGGAGCTGTCCTGTCGCAAAGAGACCCAGAAACTAACCAACTACACCCTGTAGCCTTTTGGTCCAGAAAATTCTCTCCACCTGAACTCAATTACGCAATTACCGACAAAGAACTACTGGCTATTAAATCAGCTTTCAAGGCTTGGCGTCACTATCTTCTCGGTGCAAGACACACCATCACCGTAATTACGGACCACATAAATTTGCAGTATTTAAAGACGGCCAAAGCTCAATCTTCGCGACAACTCCGATGGGCTTTATTCTTTGCGAAATTTGATTTTGTAATTACCTATCGCCCTGGCTGCAAGAATGGTAAGGCAGATGCCTTATCCCGGATAGGTATGGAAGAACCCAATTCGAGTTTAGAACCTGTGCCAATCATACCGGAACAAAGAAGTCTGGGCTTGACTTCATTGCAAACCATTGAGGACATCCAAGCTCAAGTAAAACAGCTTTTTGAGTCTTCTGCCTTACTGGAATGGAGTCAAAAGGGTCCTCACTACACCGTTAAGGATGATTTACCCTACTTCCAAGAGCGGTTATTTCTGCCAAGTAAAGAATTGCAGGAACTTGTCATTACCCGTCATCATGAATCATTAATGGAAGGACACCCCGGTATCGCGAAAACAGAAGAAAAGATCAAACGCCACTTCTGGTGGCCTTCTTGGAGAAAAGACATAAAGTCATTTGTGTTGTCTTGCGGAATCTGTGCCCAAAATAAGAGTCAAAAGAAAAGGCCAGCCGGCCTACTTCAACCTTTGGACATTCCACCAGCACCTTGGCACACCTTGTCAATGGACTTTATAACTGACCT
The DNA here is from genome assembly GCF_040938575.1 of Ambystoma mexicanum. NCBI lineage: Eukaryota > Metazoa > Chordata > Amphibia > Caudata > Ambystomatidae > Ambystoma > Ambystoma mexicanum. The sequence goes on along the minus strand of NC_090935.1, from coordinate 966,858,448 downwards.
GCCTCCTTGTGGTGGTTACAACACGATTCTCGTAATAGTGGATCTATTCTCCAAAATGGCCCATTTTATCCCTTTAAAAGGATTGCCGTCAGCTTCCACCTTGGCCAAGGAATTTATGGAAAATATAGTGCGGTTACATGGTTTCCCTTCCATATTAGTCTCAGACCGTGGAAGTCAATTTATCTCCCACTTTTGGAAGAAATGTTGCCAACTAGCACAAATAGACGTGCGGTTATCCACCAGCCACCACCCCCAGACCGACGGACAAACCGAGAGAACCAATCAGACTCTCGCGCAATATCTGCGGTGCATGTTACACCAATCCGAGTTGAATTGGAAGGACATCCTTTGGATTGCAGAATATGCATACAACAATTCAGTGCATTCTGGAACCGGACAGACTCCTTTTTATACCCTGTATGGTCACCATCCTCGGACCTCTGACCTAGATCCACCTCTGACCCTGGAGATGCCTGCAGTAAATCATCTACATTCCACAATAACCCAAGCCTTCAAAGAAGCTACAACCCACTTACAGCAAGCCAAGAAAAAGTATAAAGAAAACGCTGATTTGCACCGAAGTAAAACTCCTCCTTACCAAGTAGGAGATCAGGTATGGCTAGCAACTAAACATCTACCCCTCAAGGGTCAGCGAACTTTTAATCCCAGATTCATTGGGCCTTACCCCATCAAAGCTATTATCAACCCAGTGGCCTTTAAACTCGATTTACCATCCAACATGCGGATTCATCCCGTTTTTCACGCATCTCTTCTAAAACCAGTACAACCTGGAACCAGACTGTCTGAGCCCCCAGGCCCTGTCCAAATTGATGGAGAATTAGAATTCGAAGTGAAAGACATTTTAGATTCCAAGATAGTTAAGTCGAAACTCTTCTATCTTATTGATTGGAAAGGATATGGACCTCAGGAAAGATCTTGGGAACCCAGTAACTATGTTCACGCACCATGATTTATTCAAAGATTCCATCGAAGATTCCCGCACAAACCAAAACCCCCGGAGGAAAAGACCTTGGGAGGGGCCTTGAGGGGGGGTACTGTCATGATGCCTACCTCTAAGGAGCCAGGCCGGGCCCAGCAACCCCAGAGGCAGACATCATTTTCCCCAGGGAAGTCTCAGCGGGCCCAAGTCGGGGCCCTTTGGACTCAGTCCTGGCGCCTTAGGCGCCAGGCTCATAGCGGGCGCCAGGCTCATAGAAGAGGATATGTGTTTAAGTGCTTGGGTGCACACTTACCTGATGCAGACCTTGCTGCTTCATCCAGGCCCTCTTGAGGCCTGAATGGGACTACTTAACCTGTAGGACTACTTCACCACCCGGGTGTGGTCGGGGAAGGATACATACCTGATTGGTGGAAGGATACATACCAGGAACTTCTTCCAAGGCTATTTAAACCCCACCCGAACAGCCACACATGCTTCGCGTTGTTCTGCACCTAGCAGCTGGACGCTCACCGTGTCAGCTCCTGCATCCTGACTTCAGCCACGCCTGCCAGCACCCTGGAACACCTGCAAGGGGAGAAAGGAAGAGAATAGGAGAAGAAAAGCCCTTAACTGCTAAATCTGCATCCCGGAGTCATTTCTCCAACGGCCCTGAAAAGGAAGACATCATTTTAAAGGCATTTCGTTTCGATCGCTGCAGCGCTGCATTTTACTCACCTTTGCAAGGCGCTTCCATCTTCAGCAGCGATCTTCCGGATTCAGCTACGCCCCGGCGCCTAGAGGAAAAAAGACAAGAACAAAGGTGAGAGGGAGAAAAGGAATAAGGAAAGCTCAGTTTCCTTTTAAGTCTTACCTGTTGGATTATTCCCACTGCATTTCGGGTCCTGCCGCTTCCTGGCATCTCCGGACCCCGGCCCCTATGGGGAAAAAAGACAAAGACGTTGAATGAGCGAATGCAAAGACATTACCTGAGCGCTCATCCAGAACTGTTTCACTTCGGGTCGGCGCCATATCTCCGGCACTCCGAACCCCGGCCCCTAAGGGGAAAAAGACATAAGCATTAGCGCTTGCTGCAATTAGACAACGAACATTATTATTAAGCTTGAACTTTTGAACAGAACTTTTACAGCGCCTTACCTGAACAGTCAAGCTTACCTGAACTCCCATCAATCCTCAATCCAGTGAAGTAACTGGGTTTCAACGCGCCCCTGCATCAGAAGCAGGATGGAGAGCTCATCCTTCCAAACCCTAAGGTGAGGCTTCACGGGGAATCGTGGAGGAGGTATCGTGGAGGGTTGGAAGGGAGTGGGAGGCTTGAGCATTGTTCCACAGTTGGTAATACTCCCTTTTCACGCACAGGAGGGTATCCAACGAGCCAGGGAAGCCAGAATAGAGGGGCCCTTCCTGTCCATCTTCAGAGTTCTGCGCCTTCGACGCCGTGCCTCCGTGGGAACCAGGTGAGCGTTACACAGACAAGCTAGATTAGGGGGCCCGGTCCAGTCCGTCTTCCGAACCCTGCGCATCACCTTAGAAGAGGTCACAGCAGCGCGAACCAGGCCAGCGCCTCCGTGGGAGTCAGGTGAGCGTTACAGTTCCCTACAGGTCAGTCCACCCCTGATTGGGGGAGGGTCGCCTTGTCCGTCTGTGGTCCTCATTTCTTGGTGAATTCTTCCATGAAGAGCAGAGTATTCAGATCTTTCCTGAATCCCAGGAGGGAGCCAGCCTGGAAATATTGCATGTTTTACCTCCCCGCCAAATTATGAGTTTCAGTTCTGAAACGCAGAAATATTGCATGCTTTCTGTAGAGGTAAGTACCCCCAAACAGAAGCTCCAGCACACAAAAACAACACTGCATACAGCACTGTAGTATGACCACCTCAATGGATGTCTAGGGGACTCCAAAACTGGGAAAAACTGTGGGGTTCACATGTCAACAGTTGGACACTTTCCATCACTGCATGCTTAACGCATGTGTTGACGGTATACTAGTTTGGTGGTTCTTCTTGAGTAATACGGCCAAACAAACGACGTGGCGTGGAGAAGCACACAGTCACCACACAGTGGGGCGAGAGGACCAGAGACTGAATAAATATTAAGCACCCACACACCATATTTACCCTGCCATACTGCTCCCAAACCTCTCCTTGTGGGCCAAATGCGGTTATTCTCCTTCTCCTTCTGCCTCTGCCTCTTCTCTTCTTCTTCTTCTTCTTCTTCTTCTTCTTCTTCTTCTTCTTCTTCTTCTTCTTTTTCTTTTTCTTTTTCTTCTTCTCCCTCTCCTTCTCCTTCCCCTCCTCCTTCTTCTCCTTTTTCCCATTCTTCTTCTTCTCCGTCTCCTTCACTTCCTTCTTCTTCTTCTTCTTTCTTCTTCTCCTTCTTCTCTTTCTCTTTCCCCCTCTCCTTCACCTCCTACTCCTCCTTCTCTTTCTTCTTCGTCTCCCCCTTCTTCTCCATCGCCTTCGCCGCCTCCTCCTCCTTCGTCTTCTTCTTTTTCTCATTCTTCACCTTCTCTTCTGCCTCCTCCTCCTTCTTTGTCTCCTCCTTTCCATCCTTTTTCTTTTTCTTCTTCATATTCTTCTTCTTCTCTTTCCCCTTCTTCTGCCTCTCCTTCGCCTCTTCCTCCTTTTCCTATGCGTTGCCCTCTCCTTCGCCGCCTCCTCCTTCTTCCTCTTTACCTCCTCCTCCTCCTCCTTCTTCTTCTTGTTCTTCTTCTTCTTCTTATTCTTCTTCTTCTTCTTCTTCTTCTCCTCAACTTTCTCCTTCACCTCCTCCTCCTTATTCTTCTTCTTCTTCTCCTTCCCTTTCCCCTTCTTCTCCCTCTCCTTTGATTCCTCTATCTTCTTTTCTTCTTCCCATTCTTCTCTCTCTCCTTCGCCTCCTTCTTCTTCTTCTTCTAATCCTCCTCCTCCTCCTCCTTCTTCTTCTTCTTCTTCTTCTTCTTCTTCTTCTTCTTCTTCTTCTTCTTCTTCTTCTTCTTCTTCTCTTTCCCCTTCTTCTTCTTCTTCTCCTCCTCCATCTTCCTATTAAAGCTTCTTCGCCTTCTTCCCCGTCTGCTTCTCCTTCTTCTTCTTCTCTTTCTCCTACTCTGCCTTCTTCTTCTTATCCTCCTCCTTCTTCTCTTAATGCTTCTTCGCCTTCTTCCTCGTCAACGTCTCCTTCTTCTTCTCTTTCTCCTACTCTGCCTCCTTCTTCTTTTTCTTCTCCTCCTCCTTCTTCTTCTCTTTCCCCTACTCTGCCTCCTTCTTCTTCTCCTCCTCCTTCTTCTTCTCCACCTCCTTCTTCTTCTCTTAATGCTTCTTCGCCTTCTTACCCGTTTGCTTCTCTTTCTTCTTCCCTTTCTCCTACTCTGCCTCCTTCTTATTCTTCTTATTCTCCTCTTCTTCTTCTTCTCCTCCATCTTCTCCTTCTCCTTCTCCTCCTCCTTCTTCTTCTTCTTCTTCTTCTCGTAATGCTTCTTCGCCTTCTTCCCGTCTGCTTTTCTGAACATTTGAAAGGGACAAGAGCAGTAAATATTAGATTCGTTTACATTTTGAAATAATCATTTACATATAATTATGTATTATCTCTGTGCAAAAAAGACATGTTGCCTGATAGCACTTAATAAAATATAATAACATGTGTTGCATGGAGGAGCAATGTTTACTGTCTGCGAAGCTTTCCCAGTATCCGTGTGCGCGTCGGAGGGGCTCGGAAGGAAACAGGAAAGTGGTCAAACGTGCATAAGAACAGTGTAGATTAGTCGCCGTAGAAAGCTCCCTACTAATCTCTACACTGTGAAGAAAAACCCTCAACCGCCAAAGCTTCCTTGGCCAAGGCTACTTCCACGCCCCGACAGGCAAGTGAACTAAATTCCTTGGGATGTGCACAAGCACACGGGCCGATGGCAAGCTTTCCTTTTTCTGCCACTCTATAGCAAATGCAACAGAATGTATGTAGAGCTCTGTTTAAGAAATGTTGTGCCTACATGGAGCGAGGAGGCCTGCAGTTTTCACAACGAACTGTCTGCTATAGTCCAACAGTTGTTAACCCATAATCTCCCATTCACTGAAAATAAATAACGATGGGAAGAGCGGAAACGATGATTGTGCTAAGAGAGCGCGGCGCCATCTCGTGCCTCTCGGTCTGTTACGTGTTGATTTTATACATAAACGGGGTATTTTACTTGTTCCACAAATAAGCCCCCTGACGTCAAGTTATGTAGTTTTCTGTGCATATTCAGTTTGTTTATTCTATGTCGCAGTATTTAAAAACGACCAAAAACGCTGGTCATATTAATGCATGAACCACATTCTTTGTTCAAGATGAAATACACATTTATTTATGATGAGGCACATTATGCATTTACAAACGGATGTAGGTTGCCGTTCTGAAAAAGGGTTCAGCATATAACACGCGCAACTTACCCCCGCAGGCTGCGCAGCGCATAAGCACCTCAGGTAATGGCCACACTCCAACCAATGTGCGTTATGTACAAATGATGGTTACCCAATAAAGCTTTAATCAGCAGCAACCAGATTACATACATTCATTCAAAGGGACTTGAACTTTCAACATTTTCACCCAACAATTGGCATGAGAAGGAGGGCAAACTACTCTCGCCCTACAGGGCCCTACACATGCCACAGCGCCCTGCCTATGCCTGCCAGGCACCTGCAGGACTGTGAGGCATGTTTTGTATTTCCCGTTGAGCTTGAAATTATACCAATATTGTTTTTATTTTTAGCATGAGCAGGTCCACTCACACTGAAAATACATATATATATATTCAGTGAAAACACTTTGTTAAAGGGACGTTATGGAAAAGTTGCACTAATAAAAACCTATGAAATTCAATGAAAACACTTTGTTAAAGGGAAGTTATGGTTACAAGTAAAACCGAAAACCCTCAGAAATTCGCCAGTTGTGGTAAGCTACGCAACCATAACTCACGCCACCACCGTGCTCTACTAAGTCTAACACCGAGGACATCAAAGATGACATCACAGAAACACATTTCGGTCCGAAATTCTACTCTCTATTATACAATAAACACCATAATCCATTGCCCTTTATAACTATCCATACTCTCCGCATTCCCCTGTCGATCCCATGCCTTATTAGGAAACCCAGATTGCACATGCACACCATTAAACAAAACAGCCCTTCTACTCTTTTTAAAGTTATGTTTGTTATACTCCTTCATTCATTGCCTGCTTTAAACCATTCACACATACATTTACCAATCACTTAAAAGAACCTCTACGTATAGCATATAAACATATTAAACTTCCACCCCCCAACTGCCACTTAAGAATGTTAATAATGTTTTACAAATCTTTTGCATCTACATTTCCCATACTTATACCAACACATTGTAAATAGTGCTCTTATAAATGCACATATCCATTGTGCAGTGACAGAAGTGCATAAATAAAAGGGTCAATTCCGATTGACAAGTGTTCATGGGAGCCCAGGAGGGAAGTGCAAAGGCATGGCATGGTGGGAGGCCAGTAGCTAACTGCTAGGGCAGAGGAGTCCCAAGCGTGGGGTACATTTTAAACGCAACGTCCATTTAACAACGTTTTTTCTGTCAATTGAATACATTTTCATAAGTGAAAATGTTTCATAATGTTACATCACTGTATATGTTATTAGAAATTCCTCTTTTAACATATATGAAACAACTATAAATCTCCTTTAACAAACATATGTTTTGCAGAAAAGTCATAGAACTATTTTATGAACTTACGTTTTGACAATTTCGAAAAAGTAAAACACCGGACAGATTTCCAAAAGCATCCTTTCAGGTCCTTGCTGATGCTCCTCGCACAACTCTGCTGCAATCCCATCCAGCACTACGGGCGCAGCCGCAATCAGATTTTGCTTCCCATTTAAACCTACAGCTTCGGCCATGCCGCCATGCCCCATGCCCCAATAAGTAAATAAGAGTAGGCATTCATCCTTGCATAGGGCCTTGCGCATTCTCCATGCACCAAAATATCAGTATTTTGTGTGCCACTGCTCACTGCAGAAAGGTTAGATCACAATTTGTTGTACCTATGTTTGCACACTTTCCAAAAAATAAAACACAGGACACATTTGCAAAACCATCCTTTCAGGTCCTTGCTGATGCTCCTCTCGCAAGTTTGCTTCAATCCCGTCCAGCACTCCGAACTGAAGCCGCAAACAGAATTTTCCCATTTCATCCCAGTGTTTCGGTCATGCTGCATGCCCCAACAAGTAACTCAGAGTAGGCATTTGGCCTTGCCAAGGGCCAGGCCCATGGTCTATCCACCAATCGTATATGACAATTTTTTGTGCTTACATTTGGACACTTTGGAAAAATAAAACACAAAACAGATCTGAAAAACCATGCTTTGAGGTCCTTGCTGATACTCCTCAGGTAGGTTTGTTGTAATTCAGTACAGCATTTCAGGCTGTGTTGCAAGCAGAATATTTTCCTATTTAAACCTAGGGTCCGGCCATGCTGCATGCCTCAATAATCAAATCAGAGTACACAATTATCAAGTAGTTGCAGGTCGGTAGAATAGGTAGATCTAGTACTTTAAACAGATTACTGTGCTGCTCGTTATGGGGTTCTTTTGTGAAGGTACCCTTCCTTCTTCAAGTGTTGGGTTTCGAATAGGAGAGCGAGCCCTGTTCACCTCAGCACTGGGTTATTCATTAAGTAACTGTTGATGTAATGAAGCAGTCTTCAAAGCCTTTCTTGATGCTATATTATTTGTTCGAAGTCAACCGATAGGTAATTTGACACTCTGGTGTCTTTCTCAAGACATCTGGATTGTGGGACAGTCATTGCTGGTAGGTTTTAGAAATGAGTCCGGCATCCAATCCCAATATCTCATTCCACTATGGTCGCAAATAAGGGTGGGTAATGATTTCAAGGGGTGGCCTGGTGACCACGTGGGGACCTGGTTCAGCATGCTTGGTAATTATCTGCTGATTAGGTTTGTCTCGGAATGCATGCAGTGATAGTCACAGGGATCTGTTAATGCAATCCTGTGAAGCACTTCGGTGTTTTAGCCACTGTAACGGTTTATTGAGAAGCCACCCTCAAGACAGGGACTTCCTTCCCTCCCCACTCACATGGTTATGCAATAAACTGTTTAACAGATTATTTTTTTAGCCCTATCTCATACACATATCATGCCCCTTGGATCCCTCTCCCATGAGTTAACAATTAGCCAAGAACCAGGCCGGTGTACGGGAAATATATTGGTATTTATAAAAATTAAAAATAATATAAATTAGCACGAAAAGGTCAAAAACCACTTTATCCATGGCAAAACACAATTGACTTCCCTCAGCATAAATAAATCACAAAAGTGAGTTAAAAAGAACACAATACAATTCTTCACTTTCTGAAAATTTCACTTCACAAAATAATTACACTGATCAAACAAAGGCACTTATGAAATGTGCGATTTTGATTTTCTTGCAGGCTTAAAAGGGTAGCAGTAGGATTGCAAGATTGGTAAAAATACATATGGCAATTATAATTTCACCCGCACTTTTGGTTTAAAATAAACACAGGGTGATATATTGCTTTGTTTTTCAGACCCCCCTTGCTTTCGTCTATTTTGGGAAGTCAGACAAAAAAATTGGAATGCTTTGGGGAATTCTGGGTTTCAGAGCCCCCTTACTGAAAGGCCTGTGTTAGGGAAGCTGAATAAAAAGGTTGGACTGATTTAAGAACAAAGACACCCCTCTTCCTTAAAGAAGTCGGGGTGAGCTGGACAACAAGGATTACCCAATTAATGTATAGGCTATAGCTTTTAGCACACACTGGGAAGTGAGCTTTGCTAATTTCGAATTTTGTCAAAATTCACCCGCAGTGTTCTGCCAAATGGGGAATTGGTTACATTAATATTTTTGGTTACAGAGGCGAAGGATCTTGCCCCCCAACCTCCCACCCACTATAGAGGAAAATGATTCAGGGCCAGCAGACTCCCCCACCATTTGGTTTCCCAGGGCTCAGTTCTACTTACATAGCAAGCCTCTGTTTAAGGTCCAGGAAAGCCAGCTGCATCTTAGGACACTCTGGAAAGATAGATCAGGGGTCTGGTCACTTCACTCTCAAAGATGGCCTCGCGCTCTGCATCATAGGACCAGCTTTGAGGCATTCCTAGGTGTCTCCTTACAGCTGTCAGATGGTACGTTTCAGCAACCTTCCTGATGGTTGGTATGTCTCTTGTCTGTCTGTTCCTGTCTTGCTTCTTCTGTCCCCTGTCCTATTGCAGTATATAGCAGCGATGACACCACCAATTTTACAATCTTGGGGAAGTACCCTACAATAATCCATCCCTGTCACTAGGATTGGACAGTTACCCTTCTCTCTCTTCCCATGCTCCAAGTCATGATTGGTTTAGGGGTCTGGAGCAACATATGGCAATTCCCATTTGTCATCACCCTTTGTAATTTCCATAAAAAAGCACAACAATTATGAATATGTAAGTTATTAAGCATATCCCTAATTTCATTTTCCACCCGCTCACCAACTCTCACATTTGGAGCATGTTCAGATCAGCCAGAAACCTAGTTTACTGGCCATTACAGTTCCCCGAGTTACAGGTAGATACATTTTATAGTCCCAAAATCGCCTTGAAATAACATAAAAAAATGGTACATGATTAAACATATCTGCCTTTTGATGGCCGAGAAAAAGGCCTAAATGATATTAGTTCTTTTAAATTAATTGTGAATCTTCATGTTGGTGAAATGGCCCTGACTCCTGCCTTCCGACGATTTGTTTTCACTGGGTCAGCCTGTGCCCAGAGTTGTTTTATTTATCAGTGCCCTTTGTGCTGGAAACTTGATCTTTGAAGTGGGTGCCCCCATTCTCACACATATTAGTCATGCTCCAGCCAAGCGTGACTTTTTCTTGAAGTTAATGCTTTCAAAGCCAGCAGGTCTGGAGAACACTGAATTTCGACACCTTTAGCAGGACGTTTTATTACGGTTGGTAATTAGATGGGAAAAGCGACATCCAGGCTGGAAGTGGTGGATGTCCTTGTGAATTTTTGCACACAGCCAGCAAAAGGGTCTACCCGGGGCTGACATTTTCCATGAAGACAAAGTGGCTCGTAAAATGTCATTGGAGTTTTGTAGATGAACTATAATATACATTGCTTTTGGTGAACCAGCACATCATGTTTTGTCTTCCTGACATTTTTCTGTGCGCAGGGATATTTTTTTCACTTTTACTTTTTAAAACCGTTTTTATTTGCAGACGCCTGTGCAGGCCCTTTTTCTTTTCAATGTGTACAAATCTTGTTTTCCATGTGACAGGGATCTTTGATTCCTCCTTCTTTTGTAGATAAAAATTCTGTTTATCCATTGGTAATGACAGGTAGGCTCCTTTCCACATGCCGCTTTAATTTTACTTGTAAAACAACAACAAAGGCCAGGCGTTTTTGTTTCAGGATTTCAAATCTTGCTATTCATGTGAAAGCGACTTCTGTTTGGGGCCTTCAAATGCAGCTCTTACCACAGATTGAATATAAGCCACAGGAAGAGTTTATTTTGCCTTTCAAACCTATCCTGATTTTTAAAAACTTCCCCACATAGCCAGTCACTGGTGGCCATGCCCACTTTAACCCCATTGCCACTCCAGGAAATCGTCATGGCCAGTAGCCAGATTATCAGAGTCATGGCCTTTGGCCATGATTCAGACAATCTGCCCACTGCCCATGGCCACACGCCATGACTCAGACAATCTGGCCACTGCCCATGACCACTGTCTATACCTCAGTCACCAAAGGTATACCACTATTTTTTGTGCCTACATTATGACTCTTTAAAAAAAAAAACACGGACACATTTGCAAAACCATGCTTTCAGGTCCTTGCCAGTGCACCTTGCACAACTTTCCTGCAAATCCATCTATGCTTTATTTTGTGAAAAGTGTCAAAATGTGCGTACATAAAATTGTCATATAACTTTGCATCCAGTTGACAAAAAATCCATTCAGACTTTGCAGAAAAATTCAAGGTTGGGTCTATAATCTTTCTAAAATATTTTGTGCACATTCGTCAAATGGCAACAAAGTTATAAGCCATCTAAAAATGTTGAATAGCCTCTAATTTTGCCCCCTCTTCACAAAATCCCACCAAACTTTGCAAAAACATTCAAATCTGGGTGTTAAATCCATTTGCAAACTTTTGTGCATATTCGTGAACTGTCACGAAACGCCTTTCAAAGATTTTGGAACGTCCCCTCTAATTTTGCTCCCTCTTGACAAAACAGCACCAAACTTTTTAGAACCATTCAAGGTCAGATCTAGAGTATATCACAAAATTTCATTCTGTTTCATTTGGTGGCGCCAAAGTTATAAGCCATCCAAAAACTGCTTTTCACCAACCCTGTAATGCAAAAATATGTATGGATGCCCTTGCGAACATCTGAGACATTAAAGAACTGTCAAACTGTTCTCAGACTTCGGAAGTGGGAAACCACCTGTTTTTTGGCTTTTTATGGTCATATCCCATCCCATCCTAATCACCCCTCACCGCCCCAGATATTGTTTCATTAGTTTGACAAGTGCAATGTTGCTTTTTATAATATGTTTTTACCACAATGTTTGCGGATAACGGGTGCTGCCCTCGAATCCAACATGGCGGGCTATTCCCAAAAATATGATGCACTTCAAGCTTGTCACCATCCAATCAGTGGGCATGTCTGATGTCTGTGGACATCACGACAGCCCCTAGACCAATCAGAGGCCTATTCGCGGACCGAACAGGGAAGTGAGTCCACGGACCGAACCCAGATATCACTCCTTTTTGTATACCTACCTTTTAGCTGTTTTAAAAAAAACTACTGAACAGATTTACATCAAATTTACAAAAGCACGCTTTTGGGGCCAAGCCACCACTCCTGGTGCTGATTTAGTGAAAATGCATCCAGCGGTTCGGGCTGTAGGCATGGGCAAATATTTTCTCCATTGCCTCTATGGGAAAAAAACAGACATTTTTTGACGCCCCCTACAACTTTGTCCCCCCCTCTACGAAACCTTATCAAACTTTGCAGAATCAATCTGACGGTCCATATGCCTTGTTTGCAAAGTTTCATGAGGATTTGTCCAGGGAGGGGTGGGGGTTGAAGTTATAAGCCACCCAAAAAGTGCTCTTCCTATGGGATGTGCAACTTAACCATAACTACACGCCTGCTACCGCAGGCCATGTAATATACAATGAAATCAGTTCAGTTCACACTCCAAAAAGAAAAGCAATTGTTCTATTTGTAGCACAAGCGTACGCACTCACGCAGAAAGCAGATCATAAACAGGAGTGCTTGCCTTAGTTCCATCTTGAGAATGCTTGCCCATCCTAAAAGCATGTCTTTCAACTTCCAACAGGAGCCCAGTAATCTGTGATAGTAAAAAATATAAATTGTGTCGTCATGGGGCAGAGCAATGGGTGGGGGGACGGGAGCAAAGCAGTTACAGGCACTATAACAGAGCTCCGGTGGGCAGAAGGGGGTATGGAAGCTTGATAAGCTACATGTGACCCTCAAATATGCGCATGCCAGAACCAGCCTATATTCGGCAGCAAGTGTGTCCTGCGTGATGATCAGGGGGGTAGCTTAGTCAATAATATTGGGGGGGTGGTTCTGAGTTTTTCCCAACAAGCTATGCAGTGTACCTGAATAAAAGGGAGAGTGTGGCGAGTTGGTAATGAGTACGTTATTGTGTACTTTTCATAAAAACCATGGCCATATATTACTGTGAATGGCGTTCCTTAATGCCTTATATTGCAAAATGTATACGAGTCTTAATGTCATCCTTTTATGTCTTCTAGACAAACTCTAACTAGTGCTCTCAAACCCTCACCCAACCATCCCACACACACATCAATGCATTGTAGTATCATTTATTTCACGTAATCTAGGAGGGGACAACCATGACTCAAAATTGATGTAGCCTAGAGTGACTTTTCAGCATGCGAAATAAACTATATAAATGGTTAATTTAATTCACTATATCGCAACACTGCAATCGGTTAAGCCATGTATGAGTGAGTCTGTGTGTAGTGCATGCGTAAAAGAATCACTTCAAGCAAATAACAACTTCGTCAGAAAAAGAATCTAAGGCACAATGATTTCACCAAGAGCACATACATTAGTTGGATCTCTTGGGATTCCTCTTTTTTTTTTTGCCGAATGGCACTTTGCTGAATTTTTGTTTGCTGATTTGTCCATCTTTCTGTACCACAAAAAGCATCGGGGGCCCCCCTGTACTCCACCCTTCCACCCCAACCACCCTTTTATATACCATACCCAAATGTATCACATATCGATTTGCTTTGAAAAAGGGTGATAAAAAATGTATCGAAAAAAGATTTGCCAAATTGCCATTCAGCAAAAGTGAGAAATACCCATTGATCAAGTAGAGAAGCTGTGATGTCTGCCCACCTTTCCTGCTTCTAAAATGTGTAATTCACCGAGTAGACTAGGGTGGTTATTAACAGTATGGTGTTGAGGTAAAAAGTGGTGTTAATTGAATTAACGCCACTTTTACCACAGCGCTATGCTGAGAGTTTTGCAGTAAAATGGAGGAAATACCTTTCCCTCCAAAAATGGAGGAGTTACTGCAGTGGAATGACCACCATCAGTAATTACTTAAGTACCAAATGGAGTCCTGTGGGATTCCATGAATACGGACTACCACCACTCTACCACCACTTGTAATCAGGTGAATTTGTCACAGATAAAGTGGCAGTATGACACACAGTAAACAAATATGCCAGTATTTCTTTGGGAAATATTGCAAACTCGTAATGACCCCCTTCATCTGCCATGCCAACTTTAGTTTTACATCAATATGCAGTGCTTTCTGCATAGCAGTATCTTGAAAGCTACATTAGTACTATGTTTTCAATAAAGCTGAGATCAAACCACATGGAAAACAAAAAAGTATGATTCCTCTGGAAGTGCAAATGGGCACACCTACAAATGTGTATCTGAAACATGATTACACAGCAATCCAGCAGAGAAGCTGAATTGAAAATGTATCTGTCGGTATCCATACTATAATGCAAGTAAGAGAAACAAGTGTGTATGTATTAAAACCAGTAACCTACACTAGTTGACCATATGTAACAATTGTGTAAGCTGACAAACTTCGAAAGAAAACCATGAGAGAGAGAGAGAGAGAGACAGATAGATGAAGAAAGAGAGATCACTAACTGAAAGATGTGAATCTTGGTAGGATGGACCTGGTGTTTCATGCTTCTGAGGTTAATAAAACAATTATTCTGCAATCTACTCATATGAAAGGCTTTCTTGCCATAAACTGTCATCTACTAGATCCTATCCCCTTTACTCATGGGGAAATAATGAAGGACAGTTCCCAGTCTCCTGGGTTATACAGCTCGGGGTGTATCATAGCCCGGATCTTTAGGGGTGTAATTAATATGATGAGATGTTTCACAAACAATGTGGGATGGTATAACTTGGATTGTTTAGGCACGTAATACTCTATGTGAAAAGTAACTTCTGAGTAAGAACATTTTAAATGTTCATGAATGAATGGAGATCCAATTTCAAAATGGAGATCCTCATGGTAGGTCCCCCTTCCTGACTAAAAACCCAACATGCCAACTACTCAACCATTACCATTGATAGCAGAACCCATCCCAGTTCTCAACCAGGTCAAAACATTAGGTGTCCACATAGACTCCAACCTCACAATGAGCAAACATATCAGTGGCCTTGCTTTGGTTGATCACCTACACGGCCATACTTATTGCACTGAGCTGTCAATTTCTTACCCCACAAAACTGCCTCACCCTAGCTCGAGCCCTCATCCTATCGAAACTGGACTATTGTAACATCCTCTTACTAGGAACCACAAACACCTTTGATTATAAGACAAACAACTTTGATTATAAGACAAACTGACATCACAATATTCGGTTCACTTTTTACAGTTTATGTATAAGTTTCTTGGATGAGACAACGTAAGCACCATTATGAATGTTTCCGACTGTATATTGTAATTCAAAAGAATGAAAAAATCACAAATTGATTGTGACAATGAAATGCAATTAGTAAAATGTAATTAGTGGATAAATAGAACAATTAAATGAGGGACTAATATGCCTATATTCTTTAGGATTCAATACATGTAATGAACACCCATATCCACAAAAAGGTTTGATTGACACCATACCATTATAACCCACAATGGAGGTGTCCTTCTAGTAATCACATAAAGGAATATGTCATAAATTCCAGTATATATGACATCAGTCTGAGGCTGAGAACACAAACAGGCATTGCGATAGACACCGACACATAATGTAAACATAGGTGATTAAATATGACGTTAGACACACCGAATGTCATTCTTAAATGGCCATCTTACTGCAGACGACGTTCCAGCTTACACAAGCGACCACCTCGAAAACAATTCCCCCGCAGAACCAGTAAGCGATAAGCTTTTTAAAAGTTTGCAAGAATATCTTGCAAGCGCAGAAGGTCATACAATAAGAGGCTAATATAATGTTACTCTCCATACCTTATAACACTAGATAAGGATTGAACTCCTGCTGCCCAGACAACCTGTATCCTAAACTGCTCAATACAATGAGAGTTCAATAGACACGTTGTATCCTAGCATCACAAGGATTGCAGCATATCCGCACTTAACTACGTACCTACGTCCCATACCAACTACAGAAGCAGGTAGGAACCTTCATTGAATACCATAGAAAAAGACGAAAAGTGCAAAGAATAGGCATAAAACTAATACCCAATTTGGTAAGTTTTTAATGACAGATACACCACAAAGGATGAGTTCTTAGATAGAATTCAAGTTGACATTTCGACAGACGAGGATAACATTTCAGAAGGTGATTTTTGCTTTAAAACTTTGATAGATAAGACACTAAGATACAATCTCTCAACAGGATTAATACTGATTTCAGTTCTTTTATGTTTTAGACACCATTGAAAGGCTGAGCTTAAAGCTAGAAGATTGAATCATAATTTTGTACGTTATGAATTCTTGTACTTTATGGAAACTGTGCTCCTGAGGAAGGGAGACAATCTCGCAAAACGTGTGGAGCTCTTTTCCTACATGTAGAACGTTAATTGAGAAATTCTTCATATGCTAATAATAAATTGCTTGTTCATGAAATTGGTATATGTGTTAACTGATTAATGAGAAATATTATTTCAACTGTAAACTGTAAATTGAATAATCACTATCTAAATATTGACTGACTATTATATCATTACAAGAGGTGTTCAGGAGACGGGAGTGTCCATCAATTAGGGATACTTTATTGTTTTGTGATTACTCACTCTGTACTCACTTGGATCAGGGTTGAAAGCCCGAGGTGGAAATGTTCGAGGGAGAAAAGACTGAAGATCATTTTTCCGAAATAACCTTCAGTCTTTTCTCCACTGAACATTTCCGACTTCGACCCTGCCCCCACCCACCCCCCTACTTACCTTGCTGCCGACTTGCTGTGTCCCTGCAACACCTGTTCCCTTTCACTTCCGTTGATCGGGACCCGGCGCTGCAGGGTCCTTTCCTTTTTTTTTTCACGACCGGCTGCAGGGTTCACCACTGCAGCCCCCACTCACAATATAGTGAGCAAGGGTGCTGGGGACACCCAATTCAGTCTTTTAATCTCAGCTTTTTGGCCGATTCAGACTCATTTCACACTCACGGCAAGTTACATCCTCCTCCAAAGACATCAATGGACTCTCGCTCATCAAAAACAATGTGTTTCACTTGCCATGGAACCTCAATAGGCTTTGAGATATGAGATCTGCATAGAGGGGGCTGCAGTCTAACAAAGCTGCAAGTCTTGCTAAGCAGCCTCATGATATGTCGGACTCCCCCATCCAGACCTGACTGTTCAGACACAAGTAGTTTGCCTTCTCAGACTTGTAGTTACTTCTCCGTCACTACTATCTCTTCATGGTGATTTTGGAGCAGAGATATATATTTATCTACGGTAGATCCATACCCTGCTTGTTGCTTTGTATGGTTGTACCCGTAGAGAATGCTTTTTCCGCTAGAAATCTGGAACTATAGGTGCCAGATTGCAAAGGACACACCAAATCTGGACTGGATGGACTGCTCACATTGTGAAAACAAAACCAAAATATCGAGGCTGAGTACCCCACAAGGAAATACACCGAACACGGGTTACAAAGGAACATACAAAGATCTTTAATTTATACTGAACAGTTACAAAGAAAAAAGGTAACAGATAGCTATCGGCCCTCAGTACAACACAACGAACTCCAGCGTGGTTCAGTGTGCTCAGTGAGAGACGCTGTACATTAGAATTCGTTGCTCTTTTATACCATTTGCGAACATGATGTCCAACCCCACTTCGGGTTAATATTCCTCTAATACATTACTGATCTAGGGTTCATGCCAAGTTCGCACCACTATATGCAACAAGTTTGCTTTTAATACAGACATCAACAAGCCTACACGGCAACTGTGTATTCTAGGATTTCTTATAAAGCCCTTCTCAAACATTAATACAATGTAGTTAAACAAGTGTTCTTAGTTCATTATTTGGATACTTTGTTCTTAACATATGCTCGCAGATTAGTGGCTTCGCAAGTGGCTTATAAGCAGTTTGGCGTAGGTCAATATACATATATTCATTGCAATAGGAGGTTCGATATCATTTCTCGTTTGACAAACCCTCCTTTTGGCCTATGCCAAGTGCTAAACTACTTCTGATGTCCTTGCAAATAACTCCATGCATCATCGTCCATGCACCCTGAATCGCTGTCAGAAATATCTATTGCCATCAGGTAATTCGCTAAAATGTCTTTTAACATATATTCCTTGGAAGTTTTATCTGGGGCATACACTTTATGTCCTATCATACCTATCGCTTGTGCGCAACATCCCCCTAGCATCGAACATATACTAGGTAGATACTGGATACAACAACAAAGGAACAACAGAATTCCCAAAATGATCAGTAAGACCGAAAGTACCTTCCAACCCCAAGATCACAAGAAGTCCCAGAACCAAGAGCTAAGATCCCAGTTTCCCTCGGGAACATGCACTTCTGAACTAAGGACGTGCAGATTCTGTATTGCCTTGAAGATAGTTGGGGAGGAATCTGGCACGAAAACACAGCAAGCGGACCCCACTAATTTACACACTCCACCACATTCAGCCAGAATGACATCTAATGCCATCGGGTTCTGAAGAGCCACTAGTCTTATCGGTTTCTGTTCTAATGTCATATTATAGAGTATGTCCGTGGTCCGGTTGATGGTTCTCTCCAGTACTCTCGCTAGTCTTCTGATATCTTCAGAATTCGCTATCTGCCCCCAAAATGGCACAAATGATTTTGCTACATCTCCCAAGACCTGTGCTGGAGTGTCACCGTTTTCGTCCAGTCGTGGATGAGTCTTTGAAACCTCTACTGTACTAGCTATGAACACCCCAGGTAACAGGATCCCTAAATAACAGGTTCCCTGCCAATCCCTGGGTAACCATGGAAATGCTACATTACCGCAAACAAAGTAGACAGGTTCGCCTACATACAAAGGTCTGTCTTCCCCAGTCAAATTTTCAACGTTAGCACAACCTCTAAAATCTCCCATTGACTGAGTACCATTCCTCTGTATGCAGAAAGAAACTGAATCGGGGCTATGGTTAACAGTCTAAGAAGGAGTCATGGCATCCTTATTACCTATCGGAGCCATCTTGAAGGAAATCAAAGATTGAAAAGGACGAGACAGTCTATCAGAAGGCCTAATAGAAGCAACGTTGAGCTTACTCCTATTTGCGAAAAGCGAGCATCCCAGGGGAGTCAGAACACGTTTCTCAAAGCTATTCAAATTAGTGCCATCAAAGTTCCCCAAGATGCTATTGTTCCAACGGTCAAAGAACAGTGCTCTAAGAGAAGCATAACAAGCAGTTGTCAAAGGTAAAGGATGAATATACCAACCTAGCCACTTATCCCCGTGTTGTGGTAAATGTGAGCAGACCCAACAGTTGGACCTATTAAAAATTGCATGCGTAGCATTCATGATAAGTAACAGAGTATTATTGTGGTACCTGTTTGGCTGTGTCTTCACTGAGGGCAGACCTTTGGAATCCCTGCTGCCCTGCTACCGGCATTGGTCGCGCTTTCAACCCGTGCACAATTTCAAAGACAGCTGACTGCAAGCAACGCGTGTGAAGGACTCGCCCCTTTTTTGACCACGCCCACTTCCGGAAGTAGGATCAAAAAGACTTCCCATCCGCCCTTGCAGCGTTAAGCCCGAGAAGCATCAAGGGCGAGAACTTTCTGTGTTGCCTGTTTGACTGTTTGCTGTGCCGCTGTCCCGTCTCGCAATAGAACATCATTCATTTATGAACGGCGTCTACAGGATTATGGTATTTCAATCTATACTCATTCTCCTACCTCTGCTGCGAATATTTGACCTCTTTTGACCTGCCTTAAGTGGAGTTCATTAATAAGAGGGGAAAAAATCCCACAAGTCTGTTCATCATCACGCACTGAGGACTGCGGGCTGTTGCCTTTGACTCAGTGTGACTACTTACTTAGTCCCTTTTCATCATCACGCACTGAGGACTGCGGGCTGTTGCCTTTGACTCAGTGTGACTACTTACTTCGTCCCTTTTCATCATCACGCACTGAGGACTGCGGGCTGTTGCCTTTGTCTCAGTGTGTGTCAAAATACAGTCTACAAACAACTTCTGTACAACGACTTGTGATCAGTACATCTGATTTTACAAACAGGTGGGTTGCACATCTGATTAAAACCCCCTCAAGAAATTTAGTACTTGGACCTTTACAAAGCCCGTTATATCAGCACAGTGCCACATCCTAGAGTTGTGGTGCGTCTATTCAGCGCCTTGTCGCTTTCAACATGGAAGACCTCATCACAGTCAGTATGCTTAATGACTCTAACAACGGTCCGCACACCAGGGAACATGCTAAAATAGAACAAGGAAAGCTTTCACAAATAACAAAGCCTAATCAGAAGATTATTGACATTTCTCACTCCCCCTTGGCTATCCTGACCTTGCAAGCACAAGAGAATTTACCACCGGTGTTGCCACACTTGATCGTTAGTAGCTCAAAGGATTTGCTAACTCTTCCCACTGCAACGCCAATAACTACTCTGGCAACTAAAGATCAATCACTGCAAGGTCACATCCAACTCACTAGCCCAACTTCACCTACAAGAACCATCCTGGTACAAACAAAAGATAGCATGGAAATGCAGCACCTAAATAACACTTCCTCTTATGAACAGAACATCACAATCCATGAGAGTGAGTTGCCTGCTTTTATTTTTCCACCAATTGCTGAGCAATCAAAACATGCTAACTCTGACACTTCACAAGCTCTTCATTCCACTCTTCCACCCTGGAATACGGATGTTGACTCACAATTCACGCCGGTGATAACACAGCTGGATAAAGCAGCCTTAGCTAAAAGACGATGGCAATCGCTTTACGAAAGTAAACGTCTTTCACGCGATATAGCTAATTCTCCCACAGCTCAACGAAATCCATAGATAGCCCGTCTCTCTTTGGACATGATCGAGATTGAAGCACTCTTGGCAAACCAGGAAAAGCGTAAAGCAGTTTTTGGCCATTCAAATTATACCTCATGACCGCTGCCAACTATATGTAACCTGGATAGCATGGGGAAATTTGTTCCATCTAACACGGAGCCTCCAGAGCAGAACATTACGTCTCAAATTTTACCATTGACCCAATCCAATCTCTCTGCTGAAACCAAAGAGATTAAACCTCAGCCTTGTCAGTACAATGCATCCATGCAAGAAACAGACAATATGCCGTCTATTCCAACCACTATGCAAGATCTTCAAAATATGTTAATAGCAGTGACATCTCAGACAGTTATACCATTCCTAAAAATGCAAGAATCATGCGTAGATGCGAGTAAAGATCAGGCAACTTTACTAGCCCTTATCCACGCAAAACAAATCTTTATAAGAGCCTTTGTTCAAAAGATCCAGGATCGCTTGGACCATGAAGCCGAAATGACTCAAATATGGCCATCCCGGTTGTCAGATAGTGCCAGAAAAGATTGTGCAGACAACACACAGCTCACTTCGGCTTCAATCACCATGATGTCATCCATGAACCGCCCAAGCAATCCTCCGTCAAATGACTTGGCTCAGCGGCCCCTACAAACCACAAATGACATGGCGATAAAAGAAAGAAAAAGTAACAAAAGCTCAATTACCCCTCTTTTAGTCCGCCTTGCAAAGGGGTCAGGGACCAAGGGATTTTTTTATAGATATCTTTCTTATCTATCTATGGGTCGCATAGAGATATATCATTGTCCAGAGAGCATTCAAAGTAAAAACCATAATATTTTAATATATTGAATTACACACTTCTATAAATGGTCGGTACTTTCCACAAGGCACCTCCAGACTTTAGAAACAAATTAGAACACATAAAATTAAAAAGTCCAGCACAAACACACACATATTCTATTCGTGGGGTCTAGGGTTAGTAAAGTGACAGTTTTTATGAAACACCTTTCCAAATCAATTGTTTAAGTTTCTGATTCTGTTTGGGGAAACCAAGTCATTAAATGTGCAGCATGAGAATTTTAACGCTGCAACAAAAGACACATCTATTTTTGTGTCAGGATGTCTACATATGTTTCGGCAACAATTTGCATCAACACCATCCCTGGTATAGAAAAACCTATATAGAAAAAGACGGACAAGAATGCACTCCTGGAGTATCAGAGTTATCATCCAGCCAGTCTGAAGGCCAACCTTCCAGTAGGGCAATTTCTAAGAGTACGCAGGAATTGCACAAACATAGATGACTACAAGATCCATGGGAAACAGCTTAAAAAATGCCTGGAACAAAGAGGATATCCAAAAAAACAAGTAAATGTGGCATACAGAAATGCAAAAAATAAAAATCGAGAAACATGCCTCAATCCGCCAAACAAAACAACTGTGGAAAAAATGACATGTGTTACAACTTTCACTCCAATCAGCCATAGACTACGCAAATTAGTTATAAAGAACTGGCATATCATAAAAACTGAAGATTTCAATCCAGCACCCCCGAGATTTGCGTTTAAAAGACAGAAAAATCTAAAGGATAACTTTGTTCACACATACCCTCGAGTAAAAAAAGCAGAACCACAGAAAACCCTTTGGGACCTCCCGTTGGTAACAGGACACTTTAAATGTGGCATGTGCTCGGTCTGTTCACTCACAAAAAATATGAAGAGTGTCAAACTAAAAGAAAGAATGTGGCATCTTAAATCATTTACAAACTGTAGCTCCCAGTGGGTAGTATATGCAATCAAATGCCCATGCCAACTTCTGTATATTGGGAAAACAAAAAGACACATCAAAATACGCATTGGAGAACATCGGACCAATATAAGAAACCAAACACCTAACAAACCCTTTGTCGCTCATTATCTCCTTTTAAAACATAAACCATGCAAAATATTCTGGTTTATTATTCAAACAGTCCAGATTTCGAAAAGAGGAGGAGACCGCGACCTGGCTTGTGCAAATGCGAACAAAAGTGGATTTTTGATCTAGACACTGTGAAAAATGGCTTAAATTCGTCAGTCGAGTGGGGTATTTTCTTTTGAGTGAAAAAAAGTTGTTCCCTGCTGATCAGGTCAAGTCAAAAAGGTTTTTCCAAAAAAAGCGTTGTGCATTATAACAAGTACAGGGGTGGCACCATGTGAATATACAGAATGCGGTTTGGAACACTTACATTTGAAATCCAGTATTTAAATTACCACAACGGATTACAATCAACAAAGTACAAAATGGTCCTGAATAAGAACAAAACAAAAAGAAGCTTTGTGACACACGCTCCAAGATGGCCGCCAGCGTTACCAAGCACAAATGAGTAGACGTCCAATATCCGCACGTGGTAGTCACATGACACGCGAACACGGAAAAAACACAATCCCCTCCCCGACGGTACCAACCTCGATTGAGCCGGCTCCCTGCGCGAATACCGAGAGGAACTGCACGGCGAACAAGGCAGACTGACCTGCAGAATACCTCATAAGGTAAATGAATCGCTCTCCCGCGACCCGCTGCTCTCTCCACTTTAAAGTAACAACCGCAGAATGCCGCGAGCAAGCGAAAATCAAGATACTGTAGTCAACATGGAGTACATGGCTAAAACAACGTTGGGTCTGTCTCCACAGGTTAACCAAACAAAAGAAATAGACGATACCTTTTCAAATACCATTCGTAGCGGAAACGTGCAGCGATCACAAGATTCAGCGCGTAATCGAAATCAGAGGACCTAGATATTAAACTACCAGGTCAGTAAAGAATGCAGTTAACTATGCACTCTGGAAGAAAAACATGTCAATAATATTATACCAAAAACCAATATATGAAACTTGTTTCAGGTCTAAAGTTTGAAGTACCTCGACGTAAAGACCAAAATTGGTTTGCAGCCGAAATACTAGAGAAGGAATTTATTGCATGAAGATACACAGAAAATAAGGAGTGACTTCACTGTTTGTTTTACAACAAAAATCAAAAACTTGAGTCCGACCACAAAAGCATATAAAGGTCAGTGCCAATTGGAAATGTGGAAAATAGAATATCCATCTCGCATCAACTTTTACCAGAAGAGTTTTTACACTGTATTCCAGACCAAGCACTAATACGAATTCCATATTTCCATTCTTTTCAGCATTGGAAAATAAAGTGAATACCTGGGGTTTTTCTGAATTTATATCAACCTAAAAAACAGCATCCTGTCCTGAAGAGGGCCACAACTAGATCAGCAGAACCCCAGGGATGGTGTTGATGCAAATTGTTGCCGAAGCATATGTAGATATCCTGACACAAAAATAGATGTGTCTTTTGTTGCAGTGTTAAAATTCTCATGCTGCGCATTTAATGCCTTGGTTTCCCCAAACAGAATCAGAAACTTAAACAATTGATTTGGAAAGGTGTTTCATAAAAACTGTCACTTTACTAACCCTAGACACCACGAATAGAATATGTGTGTGTTTGTGCTGGACTTTTTAATTTGATGTGTTCTGATTTGTTTCTAAAGTCTGGAGGTGCCTTGTGGAAAGCACCGACCATTTATAGAAGTGTGTAATTCAATCTATTAAAATATTATGTTTTTTACTTTGAATGCTCTCTGGACAATGATATATCTCTATGCGACCCATAGATAGATAAGAAAGATATCTATAAAAAAATCCCTTGGTCCCTGACCCCTATGCAAGGCGGACTAAAAGAGGGGTAATTGAGCTTTTGTTACTTTTTCTTTCAGTATCCAGTCCCGTTGTTAGCTCAATCCCCCAAAAAATAGGGACTCACCCTTTTTGTATACATGGCGATAAAAGGCCAAACTGCTGGAATTGGGGTGGATCGACCTCAAATCCTAGCAGATCATAATCCACTAATCGCAAGTGTATCAGCAAATATTCAACCTCAAATTATGGAACCCAATTCCCTTTTAGGAGCTACTACCTACCCTATTTTTTTACCAACTGCCCCTCATACCAAACCACAAAATAAACCTAAAACAAAAAAAAGGCAGACTGGATCGAGAGCCTTGCTCTGCAATCTGACAACACCTAAACCAGTGCCGCCAAAATCAATAACAAAAAACATAATTGGGCCAGCCGTCGTCCCTATACCAACTGATATTTTGGCAGAAACCAGAACCTTACCATCTCAGGGAGAAAACGCGCTGGAAGAAACCTCAAATGGTGCCCAAATGAACGCTCTATTAAACCTATCACAACATCTAGACGCTGACCTAGACATTTCAGAAGAAGCCCAGATACAACCAAGCAAAGCATCACTCATCATTATGGATGAATATGAACAAACTAAATCCCACCAAGACTCTCAAATGAGTCTAACATTTGAAGATATCTCAAACACATCATTATGGATCGACGAAGTAACCAACCCACGCACTGACTCGGTTCTACCACAGACGCAAAGTAGTCCACAAAATAAAAATCCATTAACCATCAGACTAACTCAGCCAATTTTTGCTAACCCAAGGAGACCTAAACTCTCACGAGCGGTATTACTGAGACGTGTAGAAGCAGATACCCAAGAGCTGAAGATGAACAGATCAAATGTTCTACGTTTATTCAGCGCCATACCACAACTACAGAAGATAAGAACGCAAGAGATCCTCACAATGGAATGTGTAGATGAACAGCATCTGGATCAAACCTATCTACTCCTCAACTCCCCTAGCGAAAAAGATCAGATCATGAAAGAAAAAAATAATCTAAACACACTGGGATTTGACATACAATCTGTTGACTCCAAAAAAGAAGCACAGATGGAACTAACTTTACGGAGGAAAGGTTCTTCAAAGAAACAAGAACATCAGATAGACTACAAACAAAGGACCTTAGAAGATGTAAAATATAATATTCAGGAATGACAGAAACGAGAACAGCACATAGATAGCAAACGCAGGAGCACAGAAGATGTAAACTACAATACACAGGAATGGCAGATGCAAAATACCCAACAAATTGATCCTAAAATCGGCAATAAATACCCGGATCACACCATGCATCACATACGGAGAGTAATGGAATGGTCACAATAAAAAACTTCAGAAAGTGCTGACTCTTCTTTCTAACCATCATTGCAACCTATTAGATCTGAAATTTCATTATGTTCCTGGAACACTCGAGGACATAGTCATCTCTTTCGCGAACAGTCATACGATCTTTCACAGTATTACATCATCTGCATACAGGAATCATGGATCACACCACAGACAATCTGTGATGGATATACAACTCTGATGGTCCCTGCAATAAAAAACAAAACAGGACGTCCATCTACAGGTCTCTTGACCCTTATTAAAATGTCAAACAATATTATAGTCATTGACTCATTCAAAATAAATGACTGGATTCAAATCACGATACTCCAGTCAGTCCAAACCAAAATACCATTAGCTTATGACATTTTTGTCATTATCAATACCTATTGGAATCCAATGGCCATTACTGATGAGTTATATATTGACACATTCTTTACATGTATCGACGACATTACTTTACAATACCCTGTTATTTAAACAATAGTATGTGGAGACCTTAACATACATCTTTATGATAGCGGAGGGACTGAACTAAACCAGAACAACATGTCCCCAAGAGCTCGACGATGGCAGAAAGAAACATCTACTAGGGGACTCATTAGAGTGCCCTTCCTTGATACCCAAACCAATAAACCGCTCAATACATGGACCCGTGGCACATAAAATGCAATAATAGATTACATCTATACATCAAACCAAGTTGCATTGAAGCTAACACAGAAAAAAAACATACAAACAAATCATAGTGATCATGCATTAATGATAATTACGTGGGAAATGTACAACCCCCAGAAACCAAAAATAAATTTACCAGAACTAGTAGTTAATTCGAACTAGACTAGACTGAGGATCTCTCAAAATGCACTGGTGATATTAGCAAACCAAATTACCTCGTCAACAATGACAGACGACAAACGCCTAAATTATCCACAACTCTTGCTGCCATTTAAGTTATCCAGAACAACAAATACTCTGAACAAACACTGTCATATACATGCCTATTCAGCTATAATAACAGAAAGGAAAATAAACTGAGGAAAGATATTAAGAAAATACAACAAACTACACGCAAGGATTATGACCAAATTCGAGTATTAAAACAACAGTACAAAAACTGGATGAGATCCAACAGAGCACTTCAAGGGCAAAATGATGCAGAACAAATGCTGCATGCTTTAATAAATCGCAACACCAGAGATCTGTGGAAACTATTGGCCCCACCAACAGATAATCTACCAAAAATGACAACTGATGTTGACGAGCAACAAGGGACTTCACATTTACAGAAGCTTTACAACATAAACTCTGAATTACACACTAAAGACTCTACAAAACATCACACCTGGACTCTCACATGGCAACCAGAGGATCTAGAACGAGCCATCGCCAACTTGAACCCCTCACGTGCCCCGGGACCGGACGGCCACTCAAACCAACTTACCAAAGCCAATAAAACCTTATGGGCACACTTTTCCTCCAACATCTATGAAACTATTAACAAAACCAAGACCATTCCACCTTCTTGGAAGACGGCAATTTGATACCCATTTATAAAAAGGGAGATACAAAAGATCCAGCCAATTATAGGCCTATTGCCTTGTTGGACCCCCTACAAAAAATGTTTGCTACTTCTCTCCTGGACAAATTGAACACCTGGGCCAAAGCAAACAACATACACGCACCAAGACAAACAGGTTTTATTAAATATGTGGGCACCAACATCAACCTACTCCTACTTAACTTGCTGAAGCAAGAGGCCATCCGCAATCAAAGACAAATATATGCAGCATTCATAGATTTGAAGCTCACCTTTGACCTAGTCAATAGATCACTACTATGGTCAAAATTGCGAAAATGGGGCTGCCCTGATGATATCTTGGAACCAATAAAGTTACTTTATGGGGAAACCTCGATTAGAGTCCGACTGTCACAAGACGGTACAGTAACTGATTCCATCCCAACTAACAATGGACTCAAACAAGGTTGTCCACTAGCGGCAACGCTTTTCAATTTATTTACATCAGACTATGAAACCGAGACAAACTCGCCATTATCAAATCCACCGAAATTAAATGCCACAACCATCGCGTGCCTGATGTATGCAGACGATATTGTGTTGTGTTCACAAACTCCAAGAGGCCTCCAAAAAGCCTTGTTAAACCTAGAAAACTATATGAAGATAAATCAACTTAAAATAAATACACAAAAATCCAAAAAATGCTCCTGGCGCCATCCCACAGAACACAGCAACAGCCGAAACCATTTCTCCTTAATAATCAACCCCTTGAACAAGTAACAATAGTTAAATACTTGGGGATTTGGATGAATCAATCACCCACTGAATCGAATTGGTCCAGCTATCTATTGGCAAAGGCTTTATCTCTAGCCTGTCAGGGTCGAGTTCTACACTTGAAGTATGGAAGATTCACATTTAGACCAATTATATCATTTTACAGACAAAAAGTCACTGCGATTTTACTTTATGGAAGTAAATCCATGATTAACATCGACAGATCCATATGGCTGCGTCTGGAAGGCATGTTCTGGCGGAAAGTACTCTCTTTACCTCAATCGTTTCCGATGGTCCAAATCCGATACGAACTGGCACTTCAGTCTCTCACCTCACTTCAAACATGACGAAAACTAGATCTTTACCGGAAAATCGTTTCTGACTTGCATATTCCAACGCTACATACTTTCCATCAAAAAGAACTCACAACTCACGCAATTGCCTTACAAACCTGGAAGAATCATAGGGAAAATACTAGAATAACGGCAGACATATCCATAGAGCAGCTAACTCAACGTCCAGTAAAAGCAAAACAAAAACTTGCGCGCGACGATTGGATAGCAACTATCGAAGCCAAAAGACAATTAAAACTTAACCAGGAATGCAAGTTGGACATGCACCCATTAAACGGTCTCCCGTTATATTTACAATGTTTCCCATCTGCCTCTGTCAGAGACACTTTCCTACGGTTCCTTTTTAATTTACTACCAACACGAGAACTGCTACAATCCAGACAACTTCTAACCAAGGAAAATTCCTTCTGCCGGTTCTGTAAACAACAAACTGAACCAGAAACTCTACAGCACATAGTTACCTTATGTCCAGCACTTGATGAAACCAAATTCAGAATTAGAGACATGTATCTCCCATCTAAAATCAAACTCTTACCAGAAGATCGATGGGCAAAATTCCTACACGGTGGCTCAAAGAAAGACATTTTCACAATTGTCAGTTTTTTTAATGTATTATTTGAATCTAATAGAGGAAAGGAAATGGTCTAAAAAAGAGACCTTCTTTCTGTTTTGGAATGTATAAAAGATTAAAGGTTTAAAATTTGAACCATATCATTTTAATTAAAAAAGAAAATGGTGGCACCTTTGTCTATGCTAGAAGTCCCTAGGGGACAGAGTATGCAGATGTACAAAGGGAGTAGGAACAGTGGGTAAATTTTCAGTCGGTAACAAGGACTCTAAAGGATGAGTTTCCTCTAGGTACCATAAGCCTAAGACAGTGACTATTATAAAACCAAATATTATTATAAAAACACAGCAATACATTTTCGGGGCCCAAGTGCTTTGTCCATTATCCCGGCTGGTCACACAATCATTTACAAGTCCAATACGAGCGGTAGCAGTGGCAGGCATTGTAGTCTTCAAATGATAACCCACAATGTTCGTTGCTGGCGACCTCCCGGCCGTGCGACTTCTTAGTCCTTCCACAACCCTAGCCAACAGAATCCCCTTTCTCAAATTTGGGCAAAAACAAGCCCTCGATGATCCTTTCCTTCTTCAAATGCACAGCCAAACCGTGCCGTAAGTCTATCAGATGCACAGCAAAACCGTGCCGTAAGTCTATCTTCTTGGACGCAGATTATACCTTGCTTTTCCCGGTACTGATTGATCCGGAAACAATGTGTCGTCACTTCCCGTTGGAAGCAACGTATCGGAAACAAGTGAAGATGCCAAATTTGAAACAGCAGTTTCCGGAAGCAAAACTTTTGGAGAGTGTGGAGACAAAATGGCAGGTTTCCCAAGCCTCACGGGCTCAGAAAGATTCTCCGATACACTCTCAACGCTATCTACTGCTTTGGGATCGTTGGTTGCAGCGTTAGCGAGGGGTTCTGTTTCTTCTGTATCGTGTTGGCACTGGGTGAGGAAGTTTCTTGATGTGCGATGCGTGGATCCAATTCTTTCTGCCAGAAACCTGCCCTGCCGTCTGTGTGACCAACAGGACCTGGAATGGGCCCCGCCAGCGAGGTGCAAGGCAAGAAGAGCGCTCAAATGCCTTGATGAGCACCCAGCTCCCAGGCCGTATGCTGTGGTCTGGGCCCTCGTTTCGCACAGGTAAAGCCTCTCGCACCTGGTGATAAATCAAATACAGGTTTTTAGTCAACTGACTGCAATAATCTGAAAGTAATACATTTTCAACATTTCTCAAAGATCTACATTTAGGAAGGTTCCAGATATTGGCAGGTCTCCCCATTACCACCTCAAATGGAGAGAGCCCAGTCTTAGTTTGAGGGGTTGTACGCATGGCTAATAACACAATTGGTAAGGCGTCCGGCCATTTTAATTTAGTGCCGGCACACGTTTTAGCGGGCTTGTTCTTCATGATAGCATTGTTTTTTTTCTACTAGTCCGGCGCTCTGAGCGTGTCTGGCCAAATGGAACCGTTTGTCGATCTGTAATGCCGCACATATCTGCAGAATTACAGCGGCGACAAAATGTGGACCATTGTCCGACCAGATGACTCTTGGTAGCCCGAACCGCGGAAAGTATTCTTTTAACATGGTTTTCGCAGTAGTCATGGCTGTAGCATCTTTGACAGGGAAAGCCTCAACCCATTTACTAAAAGCACAGCTGACGACTAACACGTACTTCATATTATTACAGCGTTCCATTTCAATAAAATCAAAGTAGATGACTTTGAAGGGGACAGAGGGTGGCCCAAAACGTCCCCTTGGAGTTGCTGTCCCCTTTCCCACATTATGTTGTAGGCATATCATGCAGTCCTGAACATAGCGCTGGGCAATTTTCGAAATTTTGTCATTTGCCCAAACTTTCTCTAACATTTTCATGACTTTCTGGGCACATATATGCAAAGTACCATGGGCCATGGTGACCATCATCATTACATAAGCGTCAGGGAGTAGCCATTTCCCTTCAACTATGTCCACCCAACACCCGTAATCATCAAGTTTCCCCAAGCCTTCAGCCCACCTCTTGGATTCTTCTAACGTGGCATCAGCTTGGATATCTCGTACAGACCCAACACCCTCGTCCATTATATGGCATTTACAGTCTCCCTTGAAACATATATCTCCGTAAAGAGATCGGTAGCAGTTTGTCTAGCTATCTGATCAGCGAAAGCATTCCCTTGTCCTATGTCATCTGTAATCTTTCGATGTGCTGCACATTTCATGACGGCTAACTGAGTAGGGAGCGCAAGCGCTGAGAGCAGTTGTACTATTAGGGAGCCATGCTGGATTTTTGTGCCATGTGAAGTTAAGAACCCTCTCTCTGACCAAAGTCTCCCAAAGTTGTGAACCACCCCAAAGGCATACTGTCTATCAGTATATATGTTTACTGTAAGCCCTTCGGAAAGTTCACAAGTTCGGGTCAATCCTATAATCTCTGCGGCCTGCGCGGAGTTATGCGTGATTCTCTTGGTTTCCAGAACCGTGCTTAATGTGGTGATTGCATAAGCAGCTGTGGATGTACCATCCGGAAGTTTGAAGCAGGAGCCATCACAAAACAGCTCTCTTTGCGGATTATTCAAAGGAGTGTCTTTCAAATCAATTCTACCCTTTGTCTCTTGTTCAGTAGTATACAATCATGTGACTCTTCATCGCCACAAGCAGTATCTTGCGGGAAAGGTAGGAGTTCAGCCGGATTAAGAACACAACACCTCTTAATTTGGATGTGAGGAGCAAACAAGACCAATTCATATCTCGTCAACCGTGCGGAAGTGAGGTGTTGCGTTTGGGTTTGGTTCAGTAGAACATCTACAGAGTGAGGCACAATCAGGGTTAGATCATGGCCTAGGACAATTCCCTCACTGTTTTACAGACGCAGCAGCAGCGACAGCTCGCAAACATCTTGTCAAAGCGCATGCTACAGGATCAAAGGCGGAAGAAAAGTAACTGCACGGCCTATTCTTCCCTCCATGTTCCTGCGTTAATACAGCCAAAGCACATCCATCACATTCATGCACAAACAATACAAAGGCCTTTTCATGGTTTGATGTGCCCAAAACTGGTGCCGAGCATAATGCAGTCTTGAGCAAGTCAAATGATTGCTGGTGTTCCGCGTTCCACAGCAATGGCGAAGAAATGCCCTTCTTTGTCAAAGCCAACATCGGTTTGATCACTAGTGAGAAGTTTGGCATCCACAACCTACAGTAAGAAGCCATACCTATCAAGGCTCTAACTTCCTTCTGTGTATTTGGGACAGACATGCCAGAAATGTGTTTTATTCTTTCAAGTGTCAATCTTCTTCCCTCCTTTGACAGGAGAAAGCCTAAATAGGCGACCTCCTGGCAACAATATTGAAACTTTTTAAGCAAAGCTTTGTGACCATGTTTAGCTAGATGTATAAGCAACAACACAGTGCCCTCCTCACATGCACTCTCAGAATCAGCAGCTAAAAGCAAGTCATAAGCATACTGAGGCAATGTACAAGTAGAGGGCAATTCAAGGGTATCAAGCTGTTCTTTCAAAGCCCTACTGTAGATGCTAGGACTCTCTGTGTAACCTTGCGGTGCACGAGTAAATGTGAACGAGCGTCCCCCTAAGGTGAACACGAACAAGTATCTACTATCCTCGTGTATCGGAATACTAAAGAAAGCATTCTTCAGATACACAATATCAAAGTAAGTAGCTGTAGCTGAAATCATGGTTAATATTGTCGTCACATCAGGCACAATTGGAAATTGCGAAGCAACGACTTTATTAATGGCACGTAGATCAATTATGAAACGGAATGGAATTGCATTATCGCCTTTCTTGTACACGGGTAAAATCGGACTATTGCACAAACTTCCTGAAATTTCCTCAATCACCCCCCGATGCGCAAAATCGGAAACAATGCATTTCAAAGCTTGCTCGTCCTCAACTGAAATCTTATACTGGGGAACACGCGGCAGCTCAATTCCATGTTTCAAGACTATCTTAACAGGCTCAATCTGTAAAACACCGACATCATTGTCGTCAACTGCCCATAAGCACTCTGGTACATCAATGAATTCAGGTGGCAAAGGTCTGGTTAAGAATTGAGAGACAGAAAGTTGCTGTGGTGAAATCTCCAAGCTCGCTCCATCAGATGAACAATAAATTACTGCATTGATTCTTTCAATCGGTTCAACCCCAGCAAATTCTCTCCACAATTCGAAGTAAAGAATGGACAGTGGTCCGTAAGGGAACCCAGAGAAATAGGTACCGACGAAGAAACTGGACAAACAACTGGTGTGCCAGAAAACCCTACAGAAACATTGGTTTGCCCTGACAGTGGAATGTTTGGAACCCGTGAATGATCGATGGAACACTTCTGTGCTCCAGTATCTATCAAAAACTGATGTTTCCTATTTCCCACCACCATTTCAACGTAGGGACCTTTCTGGTTGATGGGAATAGTTGTAGGTTCCAAACCCTGCTTCGGGCAATCCTATTGAAACAGAATATAATCACAAGGAAGCTCTTCAGATAGGTATGCAGCAGGATGATCAAATATGTTCCTAGTATCCACACTCGGAGTCTGATTATCCTGTGAAAAAGGTTGCTGAGGATCCTGTGCAAACTGACCTCTACCAGGGCCCCCTACACCCAGGCGACCTCTGGATCATCTACCCATATTCCCAAATGTGTTATTCGACCTCTGTCGAAGGACGGGGCATTGTGCACGCCAATGACCCTCTTGTCGACAATAGGCACACTGGTTAATGTTCACAGGACCCAAGGGCACATTCCCTTGTGGAACATACTGACCTCTAATCTGCGAACTACCCCCTCTGGGGCCTCTAACAATTTTCTGTAATAGTACTTTAGTCTTTAAATCACCTTTTTTCGCTTCTCGACTCTATCTTTTTCATTATTGACACGATTCTCGTAGTACTGACACATGTGCAGTACTTCTGATTGGGACTACGCCTGCCAAGCGCTCTCAGAAGACATCATTTGTGACTGGATGTCAGGCAGCAATCCACGCACAAATATGTCCACAAATAATCTTTTCCCAGACTCTGTGCTTAAGTCCTGTCCGCTGAAATCCGAGAATACCTGTTCGAACCGATTAAAGAACTCGGTAGCACCCTCAGACTTCCCTTGGACACAGGCCGTAAGCTTGTCCCAAATAATTATTTTCTCGGGAATTATGGTTTTCAATTTTTGCGATGATTCTATCAGGCAAAGTTAGTATCACCTGGGGCGGTCTTTCACCAGCTGGACTTTCTCCATCAAGTCTAGTTATGTTAGCCCATGTATCTCCCAGCCCTGGCACGTCGTCTATAGTCCTAACTTGTTTCCACAAATCTACGGGCAGGAGTACAGGAAATAACAAATCAATATCACCTAGGGTGAATACTGAGGACTGCAATACACTCTATCTTTATAGAATCCTGTCGGTTTTTTCCTAATATCAGGAATAGATTGTCTAATTGTATTCACTTCCTGTCTTGAGAACGGGACGTGAACAAACTGTGATACATAATGTGCAGGAATGTCCACAGCGACAATACCCGCCGCAGCATCGGCCACAATCTCAACCTTCGGGACAAATGTCGGAGGAACCTCTCTCGTAGGCAACTGAGAAGTAGGCAACTCTGAACGCTTACTAAACAACAGAGCTAAGTCGAGCGCTAAAGCAGTCGAAGAAGTGTCAAGTGAAAAGCTCTCTTATAAATACTGAATAACTCTGTGGGACAACTAATTCTTCTCTTTACACAATCATCCTGTAGGTAAGCTATCATTACCTGTATCACTTTCCTCTGCATTTCTAGCGTATACTGACTGTATGTGTCATATACCTCAACTGGAGTTATCGACATATCTGAAATCCATCCAAACGCGTCTTTTGTACAAATTCGTGCTTCCTTAGATATCGATTTTCGACAAGGAAGGAACCGTTTCTGTACCTACATACTTTCCCCATCGTAATCTTCATTCTGTAACCTTTCCAACTCCTTTCTATACTCAAACAACCTCTCAAAATGCTCATTTATTTTCTACACAGTGTCTCTTGAAAACGCTAAAGTGTTTAGATCCTTCAACCCTTGCGGGAGATCTGTATATTTAATTTGCCCCACATTACACATAAATGAATCCCTAAACCTTCATTAAAAACATTTTTCTCAGGAAAATTATCCATATTAAGAAGTGTGGCAAAAACATTAGCTTGATCATCTCTTTCCATACAATGCTTAGCCCATGCAATCAAATCACGTTTCTTCTCTGGCGGTACAGTATTGCGAGTGACAACCCTTGACCCCGCACCCTGATCAACTACAAGCGGCACAGGACCACTTGGAAGAGGGGGAGCAGGCAAATTCAATGAAGGTACTGTTACTGGTGCAATAGGAAGGGGTGGAGGAATATGTGGAGGAACAGCAACTGGAGGAAGAGGATCATTAGGAGGAGCAGGAATGACAGGAAGAGGCAAAGCAGCAGGAAGAGGAACATACGGAGGTGGCGCAGAGGCACCAGGCCTCCGCTAATTTAACAATTTGTCAATGAATTCATCAGAAACATGAAGATCTTTAGAAGGATAGATTTTCTGAATGCCAAGTGAGAAAGCCCCATCCATATTCCTAGCTGACTCAGACTGTTTATCTTGGTCATACAACAACGCTTTTTCGGCATTCGTTTTATGACAGCGTGCATGTTTTTCTCTACTCTTAAGTTGCTGCAACACTTCTTTTTTCCAATTCTGCAAAACATTGAATGCTGCAGGTCTAGCCTTTTTCTTTAATATAATTGACTCTAAATACTCAAAATGAGGGATTTCAAAACTACTATTGATTGGCCACTGAAGTTCAGAGGCATGTCTGGTTTGTCTGTGCCAAATATCATTAAACACTATACTTCCAATGCCATGCTTACAGTACATAGTACACGCCGGCGACCCCTCCTGTGGTGCCGGAAGGCTAAATTCAAAAGATTGTCTATCGCTGCGGAATAACGCCCGGAAGCAGGTAGACAATTTCCCAGGCATATCAAATTATTGGTGTTACCTGGTCAATAATTGTGTATGCAGATACAATACGCCAAAATCAAATTATCAGGATATTTAAGAATCGGGTCACGACTCACCTGATCAGTCCTAAGGAAGTCCGATCAGATTACAAAGAATCTTACCTAACTAATCTTACCTCGTGTTTGGTGATTTCGGCAAATCTGCCCGCCTCGATAAGTGGACCCTCATCAAGATGCCGTCTCGGACCACAAGCTAATCGTCCAGGGATCGGGTCGTGCAGCACTGCTGAGGTGTTACGTCTCGTTCAGAAGGGGCCCTTTATTTTGTCACACCGTCCGATCCCGGTCCGATAGCGAGGGTCAACCTTCGATAATCCGGCATCAATCTTGAGGGTCCCTATTCGGGCGCCAACTGTGAAAACAAAATCAAAATATCGAGGCTGAGTACCCCAAAAGGAAATACACCAAACACGGGTTACAAAGGAACGTACACAGATCTTTAATTTATACTGAACAGTTACAAAGAAAAAAGGTAACAGATAGCTATCGACCCTCAGTACAACACAACAAACTCCAGCGTGGTTCTGTAATCTCAGTGAGAGACGCTGTACATTAGAATTCGTTGCTCTTTTATACCATTTGCGAACATGATGTCCAGCCCTACTTCGGGTTAATATTCCTCTAAAACATTACTGATCTAGGGTTCATGCCAAGTTCGCACCACTATATGCAACAAGTTTGCTTTTAATACATACATCAACAAGCCTACACGGCAACTGTGTATTCTAGGATTTCTGTAAAGGTCTTCTCAAACATTAATACAATGTAGTTAAACAAGTGTTCTTAGTTCATTATTTGGATACATAGTTCTTAACATATGCTCGCGGATTAGTTTCATTGACGCGAGTAATCCTTTACACACAGGTCAACGAAGGACAAAGTCTCAGTTCACGACCCCAACAAGTGGCCTGCAGGCAAGTTACATATTAATTACACATAGAGGTCAAGACGGCCATGTTGTATTTCAGAATGACATCGTCCACCATTTTAACTCACAGGGCTTTACAGAGCGAACCTAAAATGGCGGCTTACATTGATTATAAGGTCAGGACCTTGCAACACGGATTCCTTCGCAAGTGGCTTATAAGCAGCTTGGCGTAGGCCAATATACATATATTCATTGCAATAGGAGGTTCGATATAATTCCTCGTTTGACAACATGGGACATTGGACAGCTTCCGTTATCTGCAATACTTACATAGCAGCGTGCAGAGCTGATGGTGTGCGTATCAGTTTGATTTGTTTATTTATTTTGATTTGTAAGGTGGTCTGTGCATAAATCTCTCCTGGGTGCTTAGAGATTTAAAGCAGAGATCTAATGCTCCTTCAAGTCGGGTGGGAGTGCTGTATCCTGCATTGTATTTGAATTTGAATTTGTAGTTGAATATTTATATCACGCACGTGACGGACTAAACCATATAGCAACACAGTTGGAGTATACATTCAAACAGAACAGGGGAAGAACCCAGAGCAGTATCAGCAACTATATTAGGGTTTACCTATTATCTAAACAAAAACGTCTTAAGTGCTTTGCGGAATGGATAGAATGATTTGGAGGTCCTACTTTCTCTGGGGATAGTGTTCCACAGTTTCGAGCCAAAGACCACAAATCTTCTGTACCCTCTCCTGTGTGCTTATCTGCATTCTGGTACTCGTAGTTTCGCTTTTCAATTATAAATCCAGAGCTGCAAGGGACAAAATTCAAGAAAAGGTGGAAGGGGCGGGCTTGATGTTCTATTAACATTTGACACTGAGCCAATTAGTGATGAGCATATGGTCTACTGTGGGTCAGTTATACTATATATTAAGATTGCTTGCTTTTTTATTATTTGGAACAGGCAGGTGAAATGTTTTGCATTATGTGGATACAAAGTGCAGCTTTTCAGAAAATCAACTATTTTTATATTTTTGCTGTTTTGTACATTTTTAAAGGAGCTGTGAAGCACTGCTCCCAGGGATCCAATTAAACTTGAAAGCCAGGCATGAAGAATGTCCATTGGACCCCACTCACCCCTTCAAATCCCACGGGAACCTCTAAATAGGACAAATGAGTGAACATTGGAAGGGTGTCCCACCCCACACACCCCTGCTGAGGCAATGATGTGCACATGGACAGCAGGCAAGAGCAGCATCAGGTGGCATGGTCTCATCTGCTGGCGGTGTAAGGCTTGGCTCGAGAGTTGTGCGGGCCACTTCCACTGTCCAACAGCAATGGACACAACTCTGGGCTATATGTCTGGGACCCACATAAGACCAGCCCTCCCTGTGCAACACCAGACTTCATTGATAGCTCACCTATCTCCTCTGATGATGACAGTGAGAAGTTCACCTTCAAAAAAGATGGGCGCCTATAGCGGCAGCCCTGCTCATAAGAAGCTATGTAACAGCATTTGAAATACGTAGACTTGGCTTTGGGGCCTCTTGCACGTGCAGCAGATAGTAACAGAGCCGCGCGCCTGAGTCCTGGTTCGAGGAAATCCTTGCTAATTAATAATTTTCAATCTTGTACATGGACAATGGTACATTCTGGAACCCCTCCTAGTGGTGATTGGTAATGATGCAGGTATATGTAAAGCGACATGGCATTGTTCATGTTCACAATATATTTAAATGGCCGTCATTGACTTTCATTATAGGCAGCAATTGGTTATTGCCAGACTCCACTTCTCAGAGCTTGTATATAACTGGCAGACTGCACTCTACTTGGAGAAGTAAAATGTTCGAAGTGTCACACACACAAAGTCACATGCTGACAGTACAGGCATGGGCCCTTTAGTCATTCAGTGCACTGGGGGGAAAGACAGCCCAGTAGAGGACTGTGCCATCCTGAGTAATTCACTAAAGCTTCTTTCAAAGCGAAGGCAAGGCAGATATCCCATCATGCCACTGGCTGGCTGTCACATGCTGA
The DNA here is from genome assembly GCF_040938575.1 of Ambystoma mexicanum. Taxonomy (NCBI): domain Eukaryota; kingdom Metazoa; phylum Chordata; class Amphibia; order Caudata; family Ambystomatidae; genus Ambystoma; species Ambystoma mexicanum. Next base: position 966,819,734 of record NC_090935.1, on the reverse strand, counting down.
CTCTCGTTCGCAAAGTAAACAAGCAAACAGTCTGTGGGGCATTCCAAAGAGAGTCGTCGTTTGTGAGACAGTTCTTTGCAGAGCTTGTTCAAATCCTAAAGGAAACACGCCTGTGGACATAGCGCCCGGTCTTCACAATTATCCATGGGTTAAAGTGGGATCATCAACAGGTGCTTGGAAATCGTTAGGCATGGCCCCTAATTAGTCTTGCAAAAATAACGGAGCCCCCAAAGGCTTTAGGACGGTTAAGCTGCTTTCTCGCTCTCTGACCCAGGTGTGTCTGAGAAGGAACAATGCCCCGGACAGAGTAAAGTGAAATAAATGAGCAGGTCACTGCACCCTGCCTCTATCAGGCTCCCTTTCGCAGTCAATAAATGATGGGCGATTACAGTGGGCGGTTAGCACGCAGGGAGTGCGTGCTGGCACGAGTGCCCCCTTCCGAGCGCGGGGCAGTGGCTGTGCGCCAGGGCGGTACCTCCCCCTCGCCAGATTGTCTTTCAGGAGACGCCAGCTGCTACTGAGCCCGGAGTAAACCTCTGCTGAGAGGTTCGTGTCTGGACTGCATCTCAGGGCGAAAGTTCCAGAAGGTGCCTGGGCAGAGGCATATCTGCAATCAGCGAGAATGTAATAGGCTGCCTATCTCGGCGGCGCTGTTTTCACTAGTGCTAGATGTTGCCTCCTACACCATCGCCTCCCCTCCCCTCTTTATTCGTGCTCTAAGCAGCAGACTTCCCTCTTTCTTAGAGATACTAGGTCCCTGATCGCAATTCATTTCAACCTTTCTGACGCTGCGTGGGACTGTCTGAAAGTTTCTATGAAGTTAATAGGCTGGTTGAGATTAAACACTCGAGTGAACTCGCTTTTTTCCAAATCACAAACACTTACTTAATTTAGCGTGCTTGAAGTGAACTTTGCCTCCAATCACCAAGTGCCAATGAAGCTTAGGGCTGGGCTTGTTGACTCAGCGAACAAAAAAATCCAACTGAACGGGTACAAAGGCACCTGAACGCACACGTCCATCGAAGTAATGGGGTCCCCTCTTTCCAACGCAGCAGTGTGTGTGGGCCTAATAATGCAAGAGAAATACAGATCGCTGACATTTTACAGAGAGGGCCGGTCAGATGCAAGCACTAGGCAAACTAGGTAGCTGTCTAGCAGAGCTGGCCTTAGGAGTGGGCCGCCCGGTGAACGCCAGGGGCACCCTCTCATTAGCCCCCCACCACGCCAGCTCGGGGGTCTTTCAAGGTCTCTCCCAAGCTGGCATGGCGGGAGAAGGCGTGGCAGGCGCTCAATTGAAATTAAATTGAAATTAAATGCACCTATTGAAAAATTTGGGATTTTTGTTTTGCCGCCCAGGGCTCTGCGGCCACCCCTGCTGTCTATGGTGCTGGCTAGAAGGGGTGCCAGGCAGCAACATTTTCACTCTGTTATTAATTACAAAAGAGTACCAAACTAATGTGAAATAAAGTGCTGCGCGACGCACTCCTGCAAACCACAGTGCTCACAGATCTAGTCACTAACGTGGCAGTGGAAGTAGGCCTATTTGCTACTTATCCCTAATTTTGGGCTGTAGGCCACAATCTCTGGCACAATAGTTAAAACATGGAGGCCGAGCAGGAAGAAGTCTTGATAAAACAACATCAGAACCTGATCACTCATTTTAGGCATGTCCGAGTCATGCTGGATCCTTCCTGGAACCGTTTGAGGCAGAGCATGGGCCGACCAGAGCAGGCACCTCATGGACTGAAGCAGGAGAGAGATGGTATGGGAGAAGAGGTCTTGTGCAATTTCAGCAACAAGGGTCTGAATATACTTTCCCCACACAATCTCAGAAAGGACAAAGTGTGCTGATATCCAGTGAACATCTTGTTAAGGAAAATGTCACTAGGTTTCGACCCCTGACTAACACTAAACACTTTCCTGAAGTATTCTATTATGCGAGTTTAGAATTGTTATTTACACCCTTCCTAGAATATTTGCGGGAAGTATTTTAGGGGTTAGGAAAAGAAAATCCCCTCCCTGACGACATTTTGCAGGCGAGATATTCCCATGGAAGCAGTGTGCTGTGCTTTTAGCACATTTTCTTTAAACAGTTTCATTAGGCTAAGCGATCTGATAGACATGACACAAGGCCTAGTAAGATCGTTGTTTTGTCCTCCCTCTTGTGTGCAGGTGCGTTATAAATGACTCATCATATCATATATCTTTTTAAACAGTGTTAGAAGGGCCGTCTCTGAGCATACCAACCCCATGATTCGATTGCTGTAGCATTTGCTTACAAGCTCAAGGATATTTAGTTATGCAGAAATAAATAGACTATTTTGAGCACAAACGCTACTTGCAAGTTGCCGTACTTTGTATGCAGTGTCTACCACCAGCTGCGCTTAACTCCCCATTTTCATCACCTCACCCTTCCACACAAGAAGACTATCAGTTTGGTATCACTGAAACAGAGTGCAGAAAGCTGGCATGCTTGCACAGTATGCTCCCCGTACCTCCCCCTCTTCCTACGCCCAGCCAGCTTCCGGTAAGGGCTCCTTTTTGGCGAGAAGGGCGTTTGAATGCAGAAAACTCCATATGCGTGGATGCTATCAGGCTGCATTGAGCCAGCAGCTGTGCTGTAACTGTTCGTTTCAAACGACACTTGCATTGCTGAACATGTACCCATCTTTAAGCATGTTTGCAATGACTTAACCATGCTGCCACCGTAACCAAGGAAAGCTTGCCCTGGCCTTGCACTTGCAGTCGTTTGACAAGGAAAATGACACTGGCCCTCGAATGCTGTACCAATGCGCATTTGTATGGGAATTACACTGGACCTGTCCGTGTTCTATCTCTTTGTGAGGGAAGCGTGCACTGGCCTTGTCCATGCTGTACCGATTTGTGAGGGAGCCCTTCAGTGACCCTGCACATGATGTACCTGTTTTAGAATGAGGTTTGCACTGGCCTTGCCTTTGCTGTACATTTACACACTTGAAAGGGAATGTTGACCTGTCCCAGCCCATGCTCTCCATGTACCCATTTGTTAGGGACCCACATGTATTAGCATTATCCATGATGTACCTGTACTCTATTGTAAGGAAAACATGCACTGGCCCTCTCCATTCTGTACCTGTACCTGTACCTTTTTTTTGGCCATGCTAATTCTGCACTTTTTGCTAGAAAACTTCCATTCGTCGATGCTGAACCATTTATAAGAGAAGCTTACCATTGCCACTGCAGTACCAGAGTTAATCGTTTGAACTGACCCTGTCCATGCTGTACTTGTACTTGGTTGTTAGAGAAGCTTTCAGTGGCCCTGCACATGCGGCATCCGTTTGTGAGGAAAAGTACCATTGCCTCTCCCCATGCTACATCTGATAGAGTTTGAGGGACGCTTGTTCTGTCCCTGTCCATGCTATACCTGTCAGAGTAAAGCGTGTACTGGCCCAGGCTATGCTGTTCCTGTTTTATTTTAGAGGGAAACCTGTGTTCGCCCTGTCCATGTAGTAATTGTATGTGCTGTAGTTGGGAGGAAATCTCATACTTTTGGGAACATTGCAGAGCTGCTGCCTACATAGTGACTGTTATGGATGCCTTTGAGGGAAGCTGGCATGACTGCTAATCATCTGTCCAGTGTATGAGTTACGCTTCCAATACTGCTTCCTGTGCTGTGCTGGTTCTTTGTACGGGGGCCACTTGCTCTGATGCTACCCACATTATAGCTCCTATATCTCAAGGAAGTCTGAACTTCTGATTCATGCGCTGTGCTTCTGCATGTGAGTCAGGTTTGTACTGTTTCTGCCAGTGCTGTAACTGTTTAGTGAGTTAAGGAATTGTCAGCATGAAAGTGTAATGGATGGAAGTGGAGGCAGAGCAAAGATATTATAAACAAAGCCAGCGGTAGCTGCACATCAAATCTCAAGGTGCTGGTGGAGAGCAAGCTGGGTGGATGGAATAAAGTCGATGCCTGATTCCGACATCCATCATAAGGCACCAAATATAAGCCATTAAAGTGACACACATTGGCCCAGTAAAATGGCTCAGAGAGGCACATGTGTGTGTTATGTTAATGTTAATGTTAAAGGATATTGGTACCGCGCACTATCACCACCGGAGTGGTCCCATGGCGCTCTGGTGGCTCTGAAAAGGGAAGGGGGGAGAGTTAGTGGGAACGAGTGGAAAAAATGCAAGAGAGTGTTAAACAGTAATTATATAGTGCCTCCTTAGTATTTATATTGGCCTAAGCCTATTCGCGTTACACAGAAAACCACGTTGCAAAGTTCTGATTTTGGGTTAACTTCGCCACCATTTTAAGATTCATCCGCCATTTTGATTTCCACTTGTGTATTCTACGTTCTAAAATGGTGGACTATGTTTTCGACTTGCAGCCAAGCCTTCGGACCTTTGAGTTCTGTTAATGTTTAGGTTGTCCGAGAGCTGACTGTTTAGACTGAGCAAAGAGACCTTGTGCTTCATATGAACTGTTATTCAAGTGTTGTCTGCGCTCACAAGCCTCATCCTTGTATAAACATTGGGACAAATGAAGAACAAACCTCAAGCGTATGCTTTAGGTGAACTACATTGAGTAGAAACTTGGAACAAGGTTTACCGTAGGATTCGAGAACATACATCGCTATTGTGTCTTCATGGAAATGCAAACCTATGTATTCCTTTGCATAATATTGTAAAATCTGTATGTGAACTAGGCACGAACTCTAGACCATGATTTATTAACGTGAAGAGAGGCTGGACAATATTACACAAATTGCATCAAAGCACAAATGTTTAGATGTCCATCTCTCTCTCACCTCTCCTTGTCGACTGGTACACACTGCGAGGTGTTGGGAGTCATATAGCTATCTGTTTTGCTTTGTGAACTGTACAGTAATAAAAGATCTGTGAATCTTTTTAGCCCGTGATTGGTGTATTTCCTTTGTGGTACTCAGCCTCGATATTTCTTTGTTCTTTCAGATGGCGCCCGAATAGGGACCCTCAAGACTGATGCCACCTCGTTGAAGAGTTGACGCGGCTATCGGACCAGGATCGGACGGTGAGAAAAAGGGGGCGAGGCGGCAGTTTTGCCGAAATCACCAACCACAAGGGTCCTTTGTCCTTTGTCCTTTGTCCTTTGTAATCCGATCGGACCTCCCTTTGTCCTTTGAATCAGGTGAGTCGTGCCTTGATTCCTAAGTATCCTGATATTTGGTTGTAGAATTGTACTCGCGAGCACAATCGACGCCAGGTAACACCAGTAATCTGACATGCCTGGGAAATTGTCTGCCTGTTTCAGGGCGTTATGCCGCAGAGACAGACAATCTTTGGAATTTGGCCATCCGCCACCACAGGAGGGGTCGCCGGCATGTACTATATACTGTAAGTGCGGCATTGGTAGTATAGTATTCAACGATATTTGGCACAGACAAACTAGACATGCTCCCGAACTTCAGTGGCCAGTCAATGGTAGTTTTGAGATTGCTCGAATAGAGTATTTAGAATCCATATTGTTAAAGAAAAAAGCTAGACCTGCAGCATTTGATGTAATACAAAATTGGAAAAAGGAAGCTATGCAGCAACTTAAGAATAAAGAGAAGCATGCACGTCGTCACATGTCAAATTCAGAAAAGGCATTATTGTACAATCAACAAAAACAGTCAGAGTCTGTTAGAAACATGGATAGAGCTTTTCAACTTGGTATATAGAAAATATATCTGTCTAAAGATTTTCATGCCTTAGATGAGCTAATTGATAAACTCTTAAATTAATGTAGGCCTGGTGCCACTGCACCACCTCCTTATGTACCTCTTCCTATTGTCTTACCTCTTCCTGCTGTCGTTCCTCCTCCCGTAGCAATTCCTGTTCTTCCTGTTGCTCCTCCACCGCAAGGTATTGCTCCGCTTCCTGTTGTAGTTCCTCCGCCTGTACCCCCACCTTTACCGACTGTTACTGTTCCAGTGAAACCGTCTTAGTTGCCAGTGGTAGTGTCTTCACTACCTGTTGTACAGGATTGGTCTACTCTCTCTTTCCCAAGCGGTTCTGCTCCGCTCGTAGCTGATAAAGGGGCGAGTGCTGAATCAAAGGTGTAATGCGGAACCCAGTTTCCAAAGAGACGAGGAGAAATTTGAATGCATGGGCTAAGCAATGTATAGAGAAAGGTGAACAATCTACTGTCTTAGCTACACTTCTTATTCTAGAAAGTATTCCCGATCAGAATGTCTTTATTGAGGGGATGGGGATAAATCTGGCTGTAATGTGGAATAGATTGACGGACACAGATGTCCCACAAGGGTTGAGGGATTTGAATGTTTTAGCTTATACAAGGGATACTGCGGAGAAAGTACATGAACATGTTGAGAGGGTTTTTGAGCTTAGAAGGGAGTTAGAATGATTACAGAATGATGAAGTAGATGGTGATAGTTTGGACACTTTTTACGTGCAGAAACGGTTCCTTCCTCCTTGTGAGTCAATGAGTGAAGAAACAGGAATTTGCACAAGGGATGTGCTTAGATGGATTTTAGATATGTCGATATCTCCCGTAGAAGTATATGATACGTATAGTCAGTATACTCCAGAAATGCAGAGGAAAGTGTTACAGGTAATGGTAGAATACCTGCAGGATGAATATACATAGAAAAAGGTTTGTTGTCCCGCAGAATTATTGAATATTTATAAGAGAGCTTTTGGGTCTGATACTGCTTCCACCACTTTAGCGCTTAATTTGGCTCTGTTGCTTAGTAAACGTTCGGAGTTGCCTACTTATCAGTTGCCTATGAGAGAGGTTCCTCCGACATTTGTTCCCAAAGTTGAGATTCCGGCTAATGTTGCCACAGGTGCAGCAGCCATTTATATTGAAGCTCATTATGTATTGCAGTTTGTTCATGTCCCATTCTCAAGACAGGAAGTGAATACTATTAGACAGTCGATTCCAGACATTAGGAAAAATCCAACAGGGTTTTACAAAGAAATAGAATCTGTCCTGCATTCGTCAGTTTTCACTCTGGGTGATATAGACTTGTTGTTCCTGTGCTCCTACCTGCTGATTTATGGAAGCAAATTAGGACTGTAGATGATCCAGCAGGATTAGGTGACATGTGGGTTAACTTGGTTAGGTTAGATGGAGAAAGGAAAGCTGGTGAAAGACCACTGCAGGTGATACTGACTTTGCCAGATAGAACAGTAACAAAATTGAAAACTTTGATCCCAAAGAGAAGGATTTTTGGGACAAACTCACTGCTTGTACCCAAGGAAAATCTGATGGTGCTACCGAATTCTTCAATCGGTTCGAACAAGTATTCTCAGATTTTAGCAGACAGGATTTAAGCACTGAGTTAGGGAAAAGATTAGTTGTGGATACATTTGTCTGTGGATTGTTGCCTGATATCCAGTCACAAATTATGATTTTTGAGAGTGCTTGGTAAGCTAAATCACAGTCCGAAGTATTGCATATGGATCATTATTACGAGAATAGAGTCAATAATAAAAAAGAAAGGATTGAAAAGAAAAGAGGAGATCTAAAAACCAAAGTATTATTGCAACAGATGGTCAGGGGGCCTAGAGGTGGAAGTACACAGTTTCTGTCATGATGCCTACCTCTAAGGAACCAGGCCGGGCCCAGCAACCCCAGAGGCAGGCATCATTTCCCCCAGGAAGGTCTCAGCGGGCCCAAGACGGGGCCCTTTGGACTGAATCCTGGCGCTTTAGGCGCCAGGCTCATATTGGACCCCAGTCCTGGCGCCTTAGGCGCCAGGCTCATAATCGAGGACATGTGTTTAAGTGCTTGGGTGTACACTTACCTGATGCAGACCTTGCTGCAACATCCAGGCCCCCTTGAGGCCTGGATGGGACTATTTTGCCTCTAGAACTACTTAACCACACAGGTGTGGCCTGAGGAAGAATACATACCTGAGTGGAAGGATACATACCTGGGACTTCTTGAAAGGCTATTTAAACCACGCCCGATCAATAACTCACGCTTCGCGTTGTTCTGCATCTAGCAGCTGGACGCTCACCGTGCCTGCTCCTGCTTCTGGACTTCTGCCACGCCCGCCTGCATCCTGAAACACCTGCATGTGGAGAAGGAGAAAGAATTGGACAAACGAAGAGCCCTTACCTGTTTCAACCTCGTCCAAGAGTCGTCCCGTCGGCGATCCTGAAAAGGAAAGACTTTCATTTTAAAAGGTCAACTCACCCGTCGCTGCCGCGCCGCATTTCACTCACCTTGCTGCCAGCCTCCATTGCCAGCGGCGCTCGTCCGGATTCGCTGCATCAACCCGGCACCTGGGGAAAAAAGACAGAAAACAAAGGTGAGAGTGAGAAGAGCATAAGGAAAGCCAGAGCTTCCATTTAGACTTATCTGTTTGGGTCATACTTCATTTCGGGTCTCTGCTGCATACAGGCACCTGCAGACCCCGGCCCCTAAGGGGAAAAGAAAGACAGCGGAATTAATGAGAGAATGAAAAGACATAATAAAGACTCTCATTAAAGACTTACCGGAACTTACCTCTCGTTTCGGGTCTATGCTCGTTCAGCATTTTGACCCCGGCCCCTATGGGGAAAAAGACATCTGCATTAGCGTTTAATATTGCACTCAGAGAAAAAACATTCTTTGAACACTAACCTGAGCATTCTTCATCGTTTTCATCGCTCTTCTCGGGATCCACGTTCTGCACCTGAAAGAAAGACAATAGAGACTTTTTATTCTCGCACATTAGCAGAACCAGCATGGATGTATGAGAGTGAATCCAGTGAATTAACTGGGTTTCAACTCGCCCTTGCACCAGAAGCAGGAAGGAGAGCTCGCCATCACAAAACCAAAGGTGAGATTGTAGTGAAATTACAGAAAGGGGGTTCGTTCAGGAGGTGAAGGGAGTGGGAAGCTGCACATTGCCCCGCAGATCATTAACGCCCCTCCCTTTTCACATACAGAAGAACCGGCCCTGCCATACTCTGAGTCCAGCGCCTCACCGGAAGAAGCAACTTCATTCCAGTCCTGGTCAGCGCCTCTGTGGGAGTCAGGTGAGTGTTACAGTTTCGAGGTCAATTCGTTCCACAAAGTAATGCGCCGTTGGGTCCTATACATGCAGACCAATGTGCTTATTGCAGACAAGAGGGTCATTGGCGAGCACAATGCCCGATCCTCCAGCAAAGGTTGAATAACACAAATGGTATCATGAGTAGACAATCCAGAGGCCGCCCTGGGTTAGAGGGTGCTGGTAGAAGCCAGTTCACTCAAAATTCTCAGTCATTTTCACAAGATAATCAGCAACCTAGTGTAGATATCAGAAATATTTTTGACAATCCTTCAACTGCCTATCTTTCTAAAGATCTTGTCTTTGACGATATATTGTTTATTTAGGACAGCCTGAAGCAGGGTCTGGAACTGACACCTATTCTCGTTAATCAGAAAGGTCCCTACGTTGAGATGATGGTGAGGAATAGGAAGCATCTATTTTTGATAGACACAGGAGCACAGAAGTGTTCCATTGATCATTCACGGGTTCCAGACATTCCACTGTCAGGGCAGAATAACGTTTCTGTATGGTTTTCTGGTACACCAGTGGTTAGTCCGGTTTCTCTGCCGGTACCGATTTCCCTGGGGCCATTCACGGATCATTGTCCGTTTCTTCTGACAATTAACTGTGGAGAGATTTTGTTGGGGTTGAATCTGTTGAAGGAATTAAATGCATTAATTCATTGTTCTTCGGAGGGAGTGCGTTTGACGATTTCACCTCAGCAATCTTCTGCCTGACAGTTTCTGACTAGACCCTTGCCGCCAGAATTTAGTAACGTTCTGGCATGTTTATGGGCGATTGACAGCAATGATGTTGGTATTTTGCAAATTGAGCCTGTTAAAATTGTTTTGAAACCAGGAGTTAAGTTGCCACGAATTCCACAATATAAGATTTCAGTTGATGGTGAGCAAGCTTTGAAGTGTATAGTTCCTGGCTTTGTACATCGTGGAGTAATCGAAGAAATTGCAGGAAGTTTGTGCGATAGCCCAATTTTACCGGTGTATAAGAAAGGGGATAATGCGATTCCGTTCCGTTTCATTATCGATTTGCATGCTATCAATAAGATTGTTGCTCTACAATTTCCAATTGTGCCTGATGTAACAACGATACTAACAATGATTCCACCTTCTGCTACTCATTTCAGTGTGGTGGCTCTTAAGAAGGCCTTCTTTAGCATTCCCATACACGTGGATAGTAGATATTTGTTCGCGTTCACTCTAGGGGGACGCTCGTTTATATTCACCCGTTCATCACAAGGGTACACGGAGAGTCCGAGCATCTATAGTAGGGCTTTGAAAGAGCAGCTCGATACACTTGAGTTGCCTTCTACTTGTACATTGCTACAGTATGTCGACGACCTTCCCTTAACTGCAGACTCAGAAAGTGCTTGCAAGGAAGGCACTGTAGTATTGCTTATTCATTTAGCAAAGCATGGGCATAAAGCTTCATTGAAAAAGTTTCAGTATTGTCGACAGGAGGTCACCTATTTACGCTATCTCCTGTCAAATGAGGAAGAAGATTAACACCTGAACAAATTAAGAGCATTTCTGGCATGTCTGTCCCAAAAACACAGAAGGAAGTCAGAGCTTTGATAGGAGTGGCTTCTTACTGTAGACAGTGGATCCTTAACTTCTCACTAGTGATCAAACCAATGTTGGCACTGACAAAGAAGGGCATTTCTTTGCCACTACTGTGGAACTTGGCACACCAGAAAGCTTTTGATCTGCTCAAGACTGTGCTGTGTTCAGCACCGGTTTTGAGCACACCAAATTATGATACGGCCTTCGAGTTGTATGTGCATGAACGTGATGGATGTGCTTTGGCTGTGTTAACGCAGGAACATGGGGGAAGAATAGACTGTGCGGTTATTTTTCCTCCACATTCGATCCTGATGCATGCGCATTGCCGACATGTTTGAGAGCTGTCGCTGCTGCTGCTACGTCTGTAAAACAAAGTGAGGGCATGGTTTTAGGCCATTCTTTGACCATGATGGTACTTCATTCTGTAGACATTCTATTAAATAGAACGCAAACGCAACACCTTACTTCCACACGATTAACAAGATATGAACTGATCCTATTTGCACCGCATATCCAAATTAAGAGGTGTTGCGTATTGAATCCGGCTGAAATGTTACCCCTTCCGCAAGATATTGCTTGCAACGACGAAATGTCACTTGACTGCCTTTATACTACAGAGCAAGAAACTAAAGGCAGGATTGATTTAAAAGATACACCTCTGAATGATCAACAAGGGGAGCTGTTTTGCGATGGCTCCTGCTTCAAACTTCCGGATGGTACATCCACTGCTGCTTATGCCATCACTACACAAAGCACGATTGTGGAACCAAGAGAATTTTGCATAGCTCAGCGCAGGCCGCAGAGAGTATCGCACTGAATCGAGCTTGTGAACTTTCCGAAGGGCTTAGAGTGAATATATTTATCGACAGCCAGTATGCCTTTGGGGTGGTTCACAACTTTGGTAGATTATGGGGAGAACGAGGTTTCTTGACCTCACACGGAACGAAAATCCAACATGGCACCTTGATAGTTAATTTACTTTCAGCACTTGCGCTTCCTACTCAACTAGCAATCATGAAGTGCGTGGCACATCAGAAGGTAGTAGATGATGTAGGGAAAGGGAACGCTTTTGCTGATAGGATAGCTAAACAGACTGCTACTGATTTATATTCAGAAATGTACGTTACGAAGGAAGCCACAAATACCTGTACAGTAGATGAAGGGATTGACTCGATAAAGAATATTCAAGCTGATGCCACTTTAGACGAACTTAAACACTGGGCTAAGGGTTTGGCAAGTTTGGATGAGGAAGGGTGTTGGGTAGACAGTTCAAAAGGAAGATGGATGCTACCTGATGCATATGTCATCGCTATGATCAGGATGGCTCATGGTCCCACTCACATATGTGCTTGAAAGATCTGTAAAATGCTAGAATCTGTCTGGGTGAATGTCAACATCTCAAAAACTGCTGAGCGTTTTGTCCAGAATTGTATGGTTTGCTTACAGCATAATGCAGGGAAGGGTACCACAACACCGAGCAATAGTTTTTGGTCCCCCCTTTGTGCCTTTTGAAGTGATTCATTTCGACTTCATCGAGATGGAGCGCTGTAATAACTACAAATATGTCTTGGTAGTCATTTGTGCCTTTAGCAAATGGGTTGATGCCTTCCTAGTGAAAGATGCTACAGCAATGACAACGGTGAAAACCATGCTTAAGGAATATTTTCCTAGGTTTGGTTTGCCGAGGGTCATCTGGTCGGATAATGGTCCACATTTTATCGCTGCTGTTATTCTGCAAGTATGCGCGGGATTACAGATCGATAAGCGGTTCCATTCGGCTAGACACGCTCAGAGTGCGGGACTTGTAGAACGCCATAATGTTATCTTGAAGAACAAAATTGCCAAGGTCTGTGCTAGTAGTAATTTGAAATGGCCAGACGCCTTATCTGTAGTGCTACTGTCCATGCGGACAACCTCACAGACTAGAACTGGACTCTCCCCCTGGGAAATCATAATGGGGAGGCCAGCTAACATTTGGAACCTGCCTAAACCTAAGGTGTTAAAAGATGTAGAGCATTTCCTTCTTGCTGAATACTGTGACCAGTTAACTCAAAACTTGTATTTGATTTATCAACAGGTGCGAGAAGCCCTCCCAGTTAAATACGAGGGGCCAGGTCACAGAATTCGACCCGGTGACTGGGTGCTTACGAAGTCATTTGAGAGAGCATCCAGCCTTGCACCGTGCAGCAGAGGGCCGTTTCAGGTCATGTTAGCCACACAGACTGCTGTACGAGTAGCTGGTCGATGACAATGGATACATGCTACACGCATCAAGAGGGTACCTTTCCCTTTGCCACACGAGGGAGAAGAAAAGAAGGAAACTACTTGCTCTGCTTCTGGTGATCAATCGGTCTTGAACAACATCAAGGGTATTTCAGAGACTCTTCCTGAGCCCGTGGGGTCTGGGGAGACTGCTGCTTTGTCTCTGAATTCTTCTGCGGATCTTTCTGCACCCTTGAACGACCTTGAATCTGTTTCACCACTTCCATCAGGAAGAAACAACACACTGTTCGCAGATCACACAGTGCCTGGAGTCTTAAGGTACGATATGCGTCCACGGCACTAGACTTACAGCGCAGCATAGCTGTGCCCACAGGAAATGACTGTTGAGCTTGTCCTTTGCCACTTTTGCGCTGAAACATAAGTAAGTGGCAAAAGCTATCTTATATCAAGATTATGTGGTCAGGAGATCACCAGTAAACGAACTACGGTGTCTGTCGCAGAAACTTTCCGGGAAAGAGCTTTGAGGAACAATGCCTGTCGCTATCTCTACTCGTACAGAGCAACCGATCGATTGTGTGGCTAACAAAGACATTGGACAGCAAAATACATGGTTCCTGAGGACGTATTGTTTTCTTGTAATTATGTTAACTGGTCTGACAGTAGTAATTGCTCTTGCGTTTTGGTACATTGAAGGGGTGCGTCCACTTGAAACTTTTATACCCACTGAGAGTGTTCCCACTATGCCTTCTCCTTTTGTACATCTGCACACGCTATCTCCTAGGGATTCCCAACACAGACAGGGTTATCACAACAATACGCTTTTGTTAATCATGAATGCGAACCATGCAATTTTGAATAGAACTAACTGCTGGATATGTTCGCATTTGCCACATCATGGGGAAAAAGGGTTGGGCTGGTATATTCACCCTTTTCCTCTAACTAATGCATGCTATGCCTCTCTAAGGGCATTATTTTTTGGTCGTTGGAATGATAGCATCTCAGGGAATTTCGACAGGACTAATTTAAATGACTTTGAAAGACTATACCTGTCAGAGTAAAGCCTGTACTGGCCCAGGCTATGCTATTCCTGTTTTATTTTAGAGGGATGCCTATGCTGATCCTGTCCATGTAGTAATTGTATGTGCTGTAGTTGGGAGGAAATCTCATACTTTTGGGAACATTGCAGAGCTGCTGCCTACATACTGACTGTTATGGATGCCTTTGAGGGAAGCTGGCATGACTGCTAATCATACTGTACATGTTCCGCGTGTGACCGTTTCATGCAGTGTCACTGTCTGTGATGTACCTGTCCAGTGTATGAGTTACGCTTCCAATGCTGCTTCCTGTGCAGTGCTTGTTCTTTGTACGGGGGCCACTTGCTCTGATGCTAGCCACATGCCTCCTTTATTTCACGGACGTCTGAACTTCTGATTCTTGCGCTGTGCTTCTGCACGTGAGTCAGCTTAGTACTGTTTCTGCCAGTGCTGTAACGGTTTAGTGAGTTAAGGAATCATCAGCATGAAAGTGGAATGGATGAAAGTGGAGGCAGAGCAAAGATACTATAAACAAAGCCAGCGGTAGCTGCACATCAAATCTCGAGGTGCTGGTGGAGAGCAACCAGGGTGGGTGGAATAAAGTCAATGCCTAATTCTGACATCCATCATAAGGCACCAAATATAAGCCATTAAAGTGACACACATTGGCCCAGTAAAATGGCTCAGAGAGGCACATGTGTGTGTTATGTTAATGTTAAAGGATATTGGTACCGCGCACTATCACCACCGCAGTGGTACCTTATCTCTCTGGCGGCTCTGAAAAGGGAAGGGGGAGAGTTAGTGGGAACGAGCGGAAAAAGTGCAAGAGAGTGTTAAACGTTAATTATATAGTGCCTCCTTAGTATTTATATTTGCCTAAGCCTATTCGCTCTACATAGAAAACCGCGTTGCAAAGTTCCGATTTTGGGTTAACTTCACCGCCATTTTAAGATTCATCCACCATTTTGATTTCCACTTGTGTATTCTACGTTCTAAAATGGTGGACTATGTTTTCGATTTACAGCCAAGCCTTCCGACCTTTGAGTTCTGTTAATGTTTAGGTTGTCCGAGAGCTGACTGTTTAGACTGAGCAAAGAGACCTTGTGCTTCATATGAACTGTCATTCAAGTGTTGTCTGCACTCACCAGCCTCATCCTTGTATAAACATTGGGACAAATGAAGAACAAACCTCAAGCGTATGCTTTAGCTGAACTACATTGAGAAGAAACTTGGAACAAGGCTTACCGCAGGATTCGAGAACATACATCGCTATTGTGTCTTCATAGAAATGCAAACCTATGTAAACCTTTTTGTATAATATTGTAAAATCTGTATGTGAACTAGGCACAAACTCTAGACCATGAATTATTAATGTGAAGAGAGGCTGGACAATATTACACAAATTGTATAAAAGCACAAATGTTTTGATGTCCATCTCTCTCTCACCTCTCATTGTCGGCTGGTACACACTGCGAGGTGTTGGGAGCCAGATAGCTATCTGTTTTACTTTGTGAACTGTACAGTGATAAAAGATCTGTGAATCTTTTTAGCCTGTGATTGGTGCATTTCCTTTGTGATACTCAGCCTCGATATTTCTTTGTTCTTTCAAGAGCAGTGATGTGCCGTTGGAAGCCTGAGCCCGGTTAACACTGTTCGCTGGGCTTGGGGTGCTTTACGGTGAGTAGCCTTCGTGTGCTGTTTTGCGAGTCTATGTTTTGTTGTTGCAGTGTAGTGAAGTTTGTGCGGTTTGTTGTGCTGTAGGGTTGTGGGTGTGTTTGATTAGAGTTTGAGAGGTGTATGCAGAGGGGTGAAATTTGTTAGTGGGTGGTTATTGGCGTCGCTGTCTAGAAGTGATGTGCTAAATTTCCACGTTCTTTCTAGATGTGGCGCGTGAATATCTCTGCATTTCTATCTAGATCCGGTACTGGCTGATATTCACAATCCTTTCTATATATGACACCCACCAATATTCACAACTGTTTCCAAATGTCGCACTGGCCCACCTTTGAGAATCCTGTATTTATGTGGAGCAAGCTAGTATTCACAATTCTATCTACATCTGGTCTCAATAGTATTCCCAATGCAGTCTAGAGGTGACACAGGCTAACAATCGCTATTCTATCTAGATGTGGCATTGGCCGACATTCACAATCCTATCTAGTTGTGACGCAGGCTATTGGTCAGAATCTTATCTAAGTGTGGTACATGCTAACATTTGCAATTCTGTCTAAGTGTGGTACTTGTTATCATTCACAATTATGTCTGTGTCTAGTGGAGGCTAATGTTCACAATTCACAATCTAAATGTGGTACTTGCTAGCCTTCCTATTTCCGATTGAGTGTTCCACTTGCTAACATTCACTATTCCATGAGTGTGGGACTTTCTAACCTTCAAAATCCCATCTGGATGTGAGGCTGGCCAGTGTTCACGATTCCATCTAAGAGTGGGACTTGCTATCCTTCATAATCCTATCTAGATGTGAGGCTGGTCAGTGTTCACGATTCCATCTAAGAGTGGGACTTGCTATCCTTCATAATCCTATCTAGATGTGAGACTGGCTAGTGTTCACGATTCCATCTAAGTGTGGCACATGCTATCATTCACAATTCCATCTAAGTGTGGGGCATGCTAGCATTCACATTTCTATCTAGATGTGACGCGGGCTAATGTTGATGATTCCATCTAAGTGTTGGTAAGAGTTAGTGGGCAAGGGGTAGAGTAGAGTGGGGATGCATGAAGGTCATTTTTAATAATGCAGGGTATCATAAATTTTTCATGGTCCTGTCTGAGTTTGGGGTTGTGAGTAAGATTATTTTGATTTTACCATGTTATGAGAAGATCGACTCAGGACACAGAGCTGGTAGTGGGGGCGGCAAATTGACTTTTCGCCTAGGGCGGAAAATATCCTTGCACCGGCCCTGCTTACAGCACCGTTGGAAATCTGCCCCTCTCAAAACAGGGCAGATCTCATCCAAGTACATCAGCTGCTTAAGGAGCAGTTGTCATACTTGGTAAATGTAAAGAAGAAACCAGTTTAATGATGATTTCAAGGAGTTCAGGTCAAAGGGAAAATTATGTTTTGCAGTGGGGCCGCAAGGGTGGTAGGCTTGCCATGCACCTGTGGTTGGTTCGGGCACCACACTTGAGAATGTGTATCTCCCAATATTGGTTGCAATCCCCATAGTGCGATTGTCTGCACCTACTATACGTATCTAAGGCAGTGGTCATCAGGCCTTAATCATACCATCCAAGTGTGCATACTGTGAGGGGTCGGTAGTGTGAGGCGTACAACTTGGTAAAGGTTTTCACAAGATGTCATTTTATTAAATCATGCAGGTTTGACAAACACCTCACTATTCCTAACCTAGAGATGATTTATCTGCATATCAAAACAAACTAAAGGAAAACACTCTAATAAAATGAATCTGTCCCTCACACCTACACATACATCAAAATCATAAAGATAATATACAGCAATTCAAATGTAACAGAAATAACAGTTATGTTCAACATAAACTTAATAACTGTGTATCCTTGTAACCATGGTTGGATCCCCTTCCCAGATTCAAAGCAGGATTTTAAATCAAAGGTTCAAATAAGAAGGTTCCGCTTTGGAGCCAAATTCTGATCATACATTTCTACTTGCTACCAAAGTCTTTCACTTGGACTTTAACCAACAGTTCAACAAGACGACAAGTCTTTATCTCACCGTTTAAAGAAAAGAGTTCAGCACAACCTCTTCTTAAAAAACAAAACACTTTCACAATACTGCTATTCTTATTGTCAATGTTAGGTTTGTGCTCTCTGTAACCCCAGAGTTAAGACTCCTTATCTTTAACTAAGACACTTTCTTGCAACAGTGCCTCGATGACCTTGGGCTGTAGTGCACTTTACAAATCCAAAACATAAAAAAAAATACAATTCTACTCTAGCAACAATAATATTCTGTCAGGATGATTCCACCCCAATTTATGAAACAATTTAGTGGTCTTGCCACTTCTTCTTCTCCACAACCCTCAACCACATTGCAGTACTTCAATGATTTCTTCCATGTCCACTAACCTGCTAGGTCTACAACTAAAATGTCCCTATCGTGGTGTGCTCGCCAGCCAGGAAAAAAGCTTCTAACACCACTACGAGTACTCTCTGGTGAGATTTACTTCAAAACTTTTGGAAAAGTCTTTAACTTTCAACAACATCGAAATTCAGAACTCCTGTTGGGAAGACAAGTTACACATTGATGCTGTTTAGTCCACTCTTGTAGTTACCACACAGAATTGAGGTAATTCTCCTCTCCTCCTTGATACTTTCTACCAGGTGGGCTTCTCTCCAGCCACTCTTGTTTTCCCACTTTCACATCAAATACCTGCTGACAATGTTTCTTTATTACACTTGTCCCTTTTTGGCTTTGGCAATTCTTGTTGAAATCTTGTTTAACTGTTGCCCCTTCCTCACTTTTGCAATAATGGTTACACTCTTTCCGCAATAATGTTCACTTGTTATTTATCCAATATGGATTAGCTCTTTGAAGTTTTGCTCCCTCCTTACTTTGGCAATGGTGGTAATAGTTATCTTGCTTCAGTATTGCCACCTCTTTACTTTGGCAATGGTGGTTATAGTTAGCTTGCTTCAGTTTTGTCCCTCTTTACTATGGCAATGATGTTGGCTTTGATAGCAATGATTGTAACTTTCCTCTTCTTGTCTTTATAAAAAAGTTCTTATTTTGCCAATGTGACTTCTTTATAGTAGTTCGGCATTCAAAATTGTAATTAGCAGCCAGCATTAACTTCCGGAGCACACCGGGATTACCCGACATTGGAAAACTCACCAGTTTCTGCACACGCATCCCTGTGATCCGCTGCTACTGCTCGTTTTGCCTCTTCTGCTGCCTCCTGCACGGCAGACTACTTTGGTTTCCCTGCGGCCCGCGCTGATTGAGAAAGGAGCTTTTCTTGCTCCTTGTGCACACTGATGCACGCCAGCCACCGGGACACAGCATGCAATCAAGAGAGCTTCTCCCTCCAGGTGAGAAAGCTTTTCACAAAACTACTTCCCACTGCGCTACTTCTGCACTCAAGGCCATTCATCTTCGGGACCCTCTCAGGATTTATATCCGCTTCAAAGATAGCAGCTGCTCCGGCGTCTCCTTTCTTCTTCCACTGCTATTGCGACTGGTGGTTTCTGCAACTCCACCTTCTGTTTCTAGTGGCCTGCACCTGAGGGGGTCGTATATATTCAAAGGTCCCGCTCAGGTGTGGGTCATTAGAACCACGAGACTGCACTTTGCAGTTTAGTGCATCTGAGTTCCTCTTCCTCATCTCAGTACTTAAGGCATTGTGGGACTTGAAGTCCTCAATGTTCTGATTACATTTTTCTTTATGAATACAAACCTCAACTTTATTGGGTTTACATTGTTTATTGAATCGATTCCTAGGAAAGGGCTTTAGAGTGGTTAAAGGTTGATTCAGATTTAAGGAAGAATTATATTCATCAGAAGTCAGAGTGTTGAGCTTCTGATTCCCACATATGTTATTTTCCCTGTTATCACAAGAGATTTTACTACCATCAATGTGGGTAGCTTTATGAAGGGAAGTCTTACTCTGACAACAAACCATTAAATATTCTGGCACCATAGAAATCTCCCTATATGAAGAAGATAAATACTGCGTCTCTCCTAACGAAGTTCTCTTGTTCCTTTGGGGGCTTTCTCCTCCCAGGTGATCCACCCGGCTAATACCACCCCCAGGGTTAGGATCAGGTAGCGGCTGTCTTCCCCTGGCCACCTGGGAGGAGACTTTAGGCATGAACTCTGTGAGGACATTGCAGGATTCATCACAATACCTTGCAGCACAATGGCCGGCAATGCTTTGAAAACCTTTATGGCTAGCATGCACCTGACATGAAGCATAGTGCAGATTGCACAGTTTGGGGTTTAATACCCAACAGTTCTAATTTGAATCACAGTTTGTGACTACGAAAGCAGCAGGACAATTCAGAGCATCACTTTTGCGTTCATCATCTATTTTGATAGAGCATTAAAGTGATGGAATAGTGTGCTGCAGTTTCGGCTGTGATATTGAAATAGCACATGTTATAATAACGACTTGTAGCATCTCAAGGCACCATGTAGGAGGGTGCAGGGCAACATGAATACTATTTGCAGTATTTTCATTCTACCTATTTTCAGAAAAGCATTACATGGATTCTATAACTGTCAGCTCCAGGGATGGCTGCCTGAAGTCTGAGCTCCTGCACCTGAACTGAATACCCTGCTCTGCTATGGCTGATTCAATCACAAAGGACTCAAAACAACCGGCAAAAGGCAGAAGGGAGATGGCGATGTGACCTCAGATGAAAGAGTAGATAAAATACTAGATCTACTTACTAAGTTGACTCTGGATGTCAATGAAATCAAGGAGAAGATGACTAAGGCGAAGAAAGATATTTTCAACTGTCTACCAACATTAATCGGGTGGAGATCCACTTAAAAGAAATGGATGGCACAGTGGAAAGGATGGAAAATCAAATTAAGGATTTGCAATTAAAGAATGAGAGGTTGTCCTTGAAACTCTCAGAACAAGAACATTTTTTAAGGAGAAGTAATGTGCGGGTAGCTGGCATTCCTGAAGACATGGAGAGAGGAAACCCCATGGAATTTGTGGAGAAAATGCTAATCTCTTTGCTCAAACTGGATCCTAAGATAAATCTGGAATTGGAAAGGGCGCATAGGAGTTTGGGACCAAAATCAAACTTGGACCAGCGACCCAGACATTTTGTAGTGAAATTCTTGAGATTCCCAGTGAAGGAAATGGTGCTCAAAAAGGCTCGTGGGCTACATGATTTGTCTTGGAATGGCCACAAAGTGATGGGTTTTGGGAATCTCAGCCGGGATGTCCTTGACAGGAGGAGAGAATTCAAAGCTGCAAAGGACAAAGCAAAGGCAAAGAACCTCAATTATTATAAGGTCTACCCAGCCATCTTCCGTGTTGTTAAGGATGGTAGGTTATTCTCGTTCAATGACAGTAACAGTGCTGAGGCTTATCTTAGTGACTTGGGAGGTGAGGGTGATTTGGAACAACCCATGGAAGCTACTGCTTCTGTCTCACCGAGATCGTTGCCATTCAAGAAGAAAATATGACAATTTTTGTGTAGACTCTTTAATTTTTTTCTCCTCATGTTACTTAGTTTGACTATCTGTTTGATTTTTTTTTTCTCCTTGCCCAGCATTTCAAATGAATTATTATTGAAAAACGTCACTTATTTATGGCCCGCGGTGATCCGTTACGATGGTTGCATGTTTGTTTTGATTCATGCTACGGAGACATGGTCCATTAAAGGAAAGCCCCTAACAACGTCCATCGCGCAACAGGAAAAAGAGCGTGAACGCAGAAGCGCGTTGTTGATTAACAACATGGTAATGAGGGGTGCAGAGAACTGAAGGTCGGAAGAATGCACATGGCGCATGATGGCTTGTTTGCGGGCAGGGAGACTCTTGCAAGAGTGTCATAGGAAGTAATGGACAGCTACCATAACCGAGGAATTCATTATTATGAAGGTGAGGAGAAACCAAACCAGAACTGTGGATGTTTGGGATGGCGGCCTGTTGATCTGACAGTAATGGGTGGGCCGGCAAGTGGCATGCATATATAGGGAGGAGCTTCTACTTGGTTGGTCCACAGAAGGGGAGGATGGGCCCAGCACACAGCACCGTCACTGCTGAAGACACAATGGGGTCGATTCATGGAGCAAACGTGCGCCGAAAATCCCAGCGCAAGCAGGCGCAAGGTGGCGCAAGCGTGCGATTCAAGGAAGACGCTGCACGTGTTTCCCGCTGTCCGTGCACCAAATCCTTGCATGGTGCACGCGGGCACAACCAAAGTGGGCGTATCAGTCGGCGTAACACGCGGTGTGGGGAATAACGCGTGAAAAAGTAGGCGTAACTGGGGAAGTACTGCAGGGAACTACACGGAACGCCGACACGCACGCGAACCGCGCTCGGCAAAAGAGGCACACAGGCATCAACGCGTCCGCCACACGAAGGCAGGCGGAAACATCCCCGCGCACAGTATAAAAGTGCGCGCAAACAACAAACACATATATACAGCTACGATGAATGCCCCATTTGTCGCAGCACTGATCATGGGACACCGCAGGAGGAGGAGAATAGCCAGGGCACGCATTTTCGCACCACGGACAAGCCTTTTTGGGATGCCTGACGACCAGGTCTACGGCAGGTATGGGTTTCCACCCCATATCATCCTTGACCTGGTCAGGGAGTGGGAAGATGACCTTACATCCCCCACCCTTTGCTCCCAAGCATTGAGCCCCTTGGAGAAGGTGCTCAATGTCCTGCATTTCTTGGCCAATGGGTCATTTCAGCGGACTACTGCCATAGTGGGGGGGTCTCACAGGCCACGCAGTCACGCTGCCTACACCAGGTACTGGCAATCATGACAGCATGCCCCTCAGTCCGCAGGCACATATACATGCCCAGAACACCCGCAGAAAGGCAGGCCGTTGTCCTGGATTTTTACAGGGTGGCACACTTCCCCAAAGTGCTCGGTGCCATAGATTGCACCCATGTGGCCCTACGTCCACCTAGGGCCACTGAGCACATCTACCAAAACCGCAAGCACTGGCATTCCATCAATGTACAGGTGGTATGCGATGCAAAGGGAATCATCACCTCTGTCTATGCAAACTACCCTGGCTCCACCCATGACAGTTTCATATACAGAATATCCGCCCTGAGCCGGGCCCTGGAAGCTGGGCAGCATGGCGACACATGGCTCCTAGGTGAGTACAAATGCCCTTGCACATGCATGCATGTCACACACACAAACACAAATACACAAACCCCAATAATCACAACCATTTACATCTCCCCAGGGGACAGTGCCTACCCTCTGAGCAACCACATGATGAAGCCAATCCGGAACCCCACCACACCACCCCAGGTAAGATACAACGCCGCCCATTTCAACCAGGGCCATAGTGGAGCGCACGTTCGGAGTGCTCAAGTCACGTTTCCGCTCCCTTGACCGCTCTGTCGGGCAGCTACTCTATGCACCCCCAGTAGTGTGCAGGATCATTGTGGCAGCATGTGTCCTGCACAATGTTGCAACATGGCAGGGCGTACCGGTGGACATGGTGGTGCCCCCACATTCCCAACCACAGGCACAGGCGCTGCCCATGGGAGGGGGAAGGGCACGAGGCGAGGAAGCCCGGACCCAGCTTGTGGCCACATTTGTCACCTAAACTCCCACCCCTGCGGAGTGCACACAGGCCTGGCACATACCAGGTGACAATCGATGATGAAAAAGAGACAGTCAACTGTCACAACCTTACCACCCTGAGATTGTTGCCATGGAAGTGTCACATTGTCTGCATCCCTAGCTACTTAAACACAAGCTATCCTGTGTGACCAAAAGGCACACATATGACATATGACATGATATGATATGGCATTTGTAACGTGCTTATACACAAGTGTTTCAAGGTGCGACGAGGCAGGGAGGGGGGAACAAGGGAAGACAGACGACGATCCTACTAGGCCAGGTGTCATTTAGATTGCGCAAGTGCAGGTGTAGGGGGAAGGGAAAAGTGCAAGGGGAAGGGGAGGGGGGGAGTGCAGTACAGGGTAAGTAGAATAAAAAACAAATAAATAGGCCAGCTGGTGGCAACTGCAAAGGTAAGTGCAGACAAGTGCTGGGAAGGGGGGGCTGTAGGGATAGAGAGACAGTCCCGCAGTGCAGGGGTTGCCAGGGAGGCAGTGCAAGTGGAGAGTGGCTGGGCCAGGGACTGAGGTTGGTGAGAGTGGCCCAGTTGCAGATTCAGTGCAGTTTCAGTGAAGAATTTAGCAAGTGAGAGGGAGAGATAAAGCAGAAGCAAACAGGAAGGTTTTGAGGTGCTTCCGGAACCGGAGATGGTTCTCCTCAAGTTCCAGGGAGGCAGGAAGGCTGTTCCAGAGGGAGGCCCCTGCCGCGGAGAGAGATCTACCCCCAGCTTGTTGCTTCGAGAAGCGGCCGACCCTGACATGCAAGGTGTGAATCACACACACCTGCGAAACAGGCCATGACCATCACTGTTATGTCACTCAAACCCTCCCAAACCACAACATGACATGGCAAGGAATAGCCATACACCAACACAGTACCAATAAGGTACACATTGCCATGTTAAAAATGTGCATTGGCATCAGACAATGATGCCTGACATGGAATCAGATGAAATGACTGACCAACAACCTCCCACCCAAAATAAGTAATTCCCAAATGCATTACACAAGTTGTAGCCGTAACATAACAATGAATGCCTGTCTACATGCACATTGTGCATTGCAAAATCAACACTGCAGCTTCTGTGTGCTGTGTCCAACTCCTGCAACACACTGCTCAGCGCACAGCACAGTGAACAGCTATTGTGTGTGGTGCACACCCTGAGCATCACATCTAAGCGACAAACCACATCAAAAAGCAAATTAGGCATGTACAGGATCCATAATTGGTCACAGAACATGTGCTGCAGGGACACAGTGGGCACCAGAAGGCAAACAGAGTGTACACATGGATATACAAGGGTTGATGTACATGTAGTGCATCATAGTGCGAGTGTGTGGGTCAGTAAGGACATGCACTCAACATATGCATGTGCAATCAAGTGACCATCAGTGTCCTCTACACATCACATGTGAACATTCACCATGTGTACACCCCAGCATGTCAAACCACAACTATCCCCTCACACCTGAAAGGTAAACACAACACATGAACAGGCATTGATCAGCAGAACACATCATGTACACAGGATACCACAATTACAATGTCAGGGTTCCCATCACACTGCAGGGCAAGGCAACTATCAGCAACAAAAAACCCCGCTCCCTCACAAATCACCATGACCCACTGAACAACTGCACCTGGGTCATGGAGCCTTCAACCCTCAATTTCACCTGGCCACAGGATGACCCTTCCCCTTCGTTACCATCTCCCACCTTGTGTGTAAAAAGGTGCCTGCAAAACACAAAATCCAAGTCATAAAAACTAACCAGAACAGCCTCCAGTAGATGACTTGAAGTAGCAGTACCTCACAAAGGCCAAGTACTACCACAATGATGTAACAACCAAGGTAGCACAGTAAAACAATGTCACAACAGGATGTGAACCATGTGTGGTACATAACATAGAATGATGCACCACTAACGGATGTGTACTGTCACAGCTCCCGTGTACAGGCGCAGGAGTGGCACAAACCAACCACCCCCACCGTGGCCCGGGTGCCTGCAAGGTCAAACTCACACAGGCCTCTGAGACCCTGGTGGGGAAGGAGGGTCAGGGATATGCAGTCGGGACAGGCGTTGGCACACTGGATAACTGGAATGAGTGGCAGGAGAGGGGGGAGGAATGACACGTGAAAGTAGGGAATACACGAAAATGTACTAACTTCATAAACACATACACAATCCTAACAAACTTGTACATCATTGTCAGGGCCTTCCGGAGTCCAGGCTTAGGAGTGGCACGAACCAACCACCCCCTCTAGGGTTTCGGCGCCTGCAAGCTTGGGGCTTACACAGGCATCCGCAACCCCAGCGGGGAAAGAGAGTTAGGGAACGTTGGTTGGATAGGTACGGGAAGCAGGAACACCAGGTAGAGGGTACAGGGTTTAGAATTGGATAGGACTCCGGGTGATTAGGGAAAAAAAAACATACCAAATTGAATTACACATTCATCCATGCATTAGTGCACCCCCCAGCAAGCCTATGCAGAGCAGCTTGATAGAAAAACAACAAGACACTTAGCTCTGGTTTTGAGTGCTGGCCTCCTGCCTGGGCACTCTCAGGTCCGGTTACAGGAGCACTTCAATGCTGCAAAGAGAGCCACAGTTAATAATCTGTGCGTGCCCATAACACAAAACACACCACCAAATATGCCCCATAGCAACAAACTACTCTACAAACAGACAATCCGGTGTGGATGCTTCGTACCCATATGTAACATTACCCCTGTGATGGGTCATACACAGTCAATGCAGTAAGTCAGCCGCCGGTGGGTGCCTGGCAAATGGAACGCCAATGTGTCACAATTCACACAACATGCAATTTTCCCTGGGTATGCAGCCAGACCCATATTGCAAAGCATTACTTCAGAACAAGTCGTGTTCCACCATGACCGAAACAAAGTAGGCAGTGCATGTTTCAAAATGTACATGGAAATGAAATGCACTGCACCCGAGTATGTCCCTTGCTGTATGTCCCTGTGAGCTGCTCCTTTCCATGTCTCCGAAGGCTACATGGGTGATACAAGTGCCTCAATGGACCTTGGTGTACCGGAGGGTATGTGCCACTGCCCCTGCAGGTGCCCCAGACAACCTTACAATCAACAGCCATCAGTCCATCAACACATCTGAGCTGTATTGTGTGCTTCAACACCAATATTCGTCCAAGCTCACCCTCAGTGCTGCTACTAAGCCTGCATGTGCAACTGGCCTGGTGAAAGCTTTGCTGTGTTGTGGCCCCCCTGTGCTGCTCACCTTGCCTGGAGTTCCTTGGAACACGTCAGCAGTTCTAGGATGTATGTCTGCAATCCCTGTGCCTCTGCTTGCGCACACATGTGGGCACCAACAAACGTGTCCGGAATCCAGACATCCAATGGGCCATGTCTGCTGGCAAAGGTGGTCTGGAGGCTCATCCCCCTGCAGAAAGGGCATGAAACACATGATTAATGCTTTAAAGTCATCTGTATGTGTCTCTTCAGGCATCTCATTACTGGACCATGTCAGAGACGTACATCAGAAATCACACCATCAGTCCGTCTTTCACATCCAAAGTGTGGAACACACTATCTACGGCATGAATTGCAACAAGCACGCGTACAGTAAAGATAAGAAACATACTACACAATGCATAGCAATGAATGTACACATTAATCATGAAACACCCCATCTAGCAAAAGCAGAACAGTGGTCAATAACACCGCAATCATCCCCACTAGGGGTGTTAACACAAGTTACACAGCACAAGACATGCCACAGATATGACAGTCCAAAGCCCTTGTGTAATAGGCTGTTACACCGAACCATCCTTGCGAGCCCATGGATAAGGGAGGCAGGAGTGGGATATGTGAGTCAAGGACCCCAAGCAGCAAATACATACACAAGACAAGCCTGAAGGGCCCAGCTGGAACAGACAGTGGATGCTTTCAAAAGCCACAAAGCACCGCACCGTCACATGAAAGCACAATAGACAAGCAATTTTAAACTATATTAACAAATTACACCAACTATGAAAAACCTACATTACCTAATTAAACTAACTATCAAACAGAAACGTAACTAACTAAACTAAAAGAAAAATCAAAAATGGCCACATACGACCCGGGGAGGGAGGGGAGGCACCCAGGAGGGGGGAGGTACAGGGTGCTGCTCAACACCCACATGCGATGATGCTGAGCCAAAAAAAAAACCTCCATGGGCTCAACGCCTGCACAGCCCGACCTATGTGGGAGATAGATGGTCGTCCGAGTCTGGCTCATCCTGGAAAGGAGGATGTGGCACAGTAGCCTGGCCACGCCTAGCCGCAGCTTGCCCCTCGACGGCAGCAAGTCTGCGGGACGGGTGAGCCTGGTTCTGTGTGTCGGTGTGACGTAGGTCTGCATGCAGAACCTCACGTGATACACGCGCTTCCTCTTGCAAGGTAGCACGTGTAACACGGAGTTCCTCCTGCAAGGCCTGGCTGGACAACCGCTGCACCTCCCGGCACGCTTGTAGCTCAGCCGAGATGGTACGCTCAAGCTGTGCAAACCTCTCCTCTGCCCGCTGCCTCTGGGACATCATAAGGACACCCAGAGTGGATTTGAGGGAAGCATACTCCTCCCTCAGGGCATCCATGTGCGCCTCTGCGTGAGCAGCAATTGCTTTATGCAGAGACGACATTTCAGCCAGGCGTGCCCTGTCTGAGGCCGCCATGCCCAGCCTGCGTGAGCGGGACGTGGACCGTGACGCCTGCTGCTGGAGAAGCACCTGCCTAGCAGGGGGGAGCACAGATCGGGCCACACGCTCCATGCTCTCAGCGATGTTCTCCATTGCTGTCCCCTGCCGTTCTGAATTGGCAGTCATGTCTTGCTCCCTCTCAGTATACTGCGGTTGCGCGCGGCGACCGCGTTGCTGAGCTTGACCCCTGTGGGACCCAAGGACTGGGTGTCCTCGCTGTGTTGGCACCGCCCGCGGCTGCACGACTACATGCCCCCGTCGACGTGATGTCCCAGGCACATCAGTGACTGGTGTGGAGGTTGACCCTGCATCCCGATCCACCACGGGCGGAGGAACCAAGACTGTCTGATCCCTCAGTGCAGGTGTCGCGGACAGAGGAGTGTCCACATCAGAATCACTCACCCCTGACACATGGACTTGATGCTCATCCAACTCGACATGGACGTCAGAGTCGTCATCAGGGCTGGACTCATAGGCAGCCAGAGACAAGATGGACTGTAGCACTTGGGGGTTTTCGTGGCCTACCACCCCACAACCCCCACTTGTGCCGGGTTGATGTAGTGGTAACAACCCTGTGTCTGGCATGACAACACCATCCTCCGCCTCCATTGCGTCATCACCTGAAAAATAGAGAGAAAAAAGGTCACTACACATGTCAGAAGCACACAACACACACACATACACACCGACAACAAACACATCAGGCAGACATGTGACACAGAAAATAGAACCTGGCATGCATGCTGGTTCAACTTTGAATTGCTTCTGTGATCAGACCTGTTGAAAGGACCCCTCCACCCAAGTACAAAAGCAGGGATGCCTAGCATGGTATCAAAAGGCTGACCATAGACCTGTGTATTGACAGGCAGTGTTGACTGGCATCAACAGCTTAATGTGATTCAAGTGACAACACTGCAAATGATGATGGGACAGTAAGCAGGACACATGATGAAAACTCTGTAGGCCGCCCACGTGTGAAGAAGACACTACAACAGTCGGACAGAGCCATTGGCCATTAAACAGGCTGAGGCCTGTGACCCACACAGATTGTCAGACCCTAAACATGTATGCAACGCAGTACTGAGCCACAGTTGACATGGGAAGGCTGATGAGATGCCATGCAATGTATGTCACCCAGGACTTGTATTACAGTGATCATCCAGTCAAGGACACATAGGGGCATGCGTGCAATGCACATGGAGCATGAATGGGCACTCATGTCCCTGCGGGGCATCTGACCTATGCACAGTACAAGTGAGATACCCTGCATCAAGTACTAAGGCTGTACCACACAGCATATGTCTGGCAGATTGTGCGCTGGAAGTTAGCATGTACACAGAATGCATGAACAGGAAAGTACACAATGGCAAGATTGAAGCAGACAAGTGCAAATGTGGAACTGGGGTGCAGAGTGGCGGAGGAGGGGCAAGGGAGAATGCCTACATGGAGTACCCGCATGCAGGCAGAGGACACATGAACGTCAGTCATGCAATGACATTGTGCCTGGGCTGAGAGGAAGGTCACCCCACGCCACATGCAGAAGGGCCAGTGAGCTGGAACATGGAGCGGAGGGGTATACTTGTAACCAGCATGTGAGTAGGGTGCAATAGTGGTGATGCGGACAGTCCCCGTCTGCTCCACATGTCCAGCATCCAGCAGAGCAGACATGCATCACGGAAGCATTGCATTACTTACACATCAGAACCATGTACACGTCACATGTAGTGGCAATCATGCACAACACATCCCACAAGTAAAACGCACATGTCCTCAACAAACACGCATCAACACTCACTGGACTGGGCATCAAAGTCTAGCATCTCTCCCACTCCTTCGACCAATTCAGGTGGTATGAACTCCGCAAGAGTGACTCCTGCGGAGTGAGCTCTTCCTCCTCTGGTGCAGGCCCACCGCCAGTCACCAGAATCAAGTTGTAATTTGAGGCACGCTTAGCCTTAGCGCTGCGTTTGAGGTCATTCCAACGCTTTTTGCACTCTTGCGCCGTGCGCACCTCATGGCCGAATGAACTGACATGTTCCGCAACATGCTTCCAGTGGGTGTCACGGTGGGCAGCCGAAGTCTGACTATTGGCACCGACTACCATGTCACGGCTGTGGCCCCGCACGTAGTCCCCCGGAACCACAGGGGGTGGTGGCATGACTGCACCAACACATGGCACAACATTGTGCTCAAGTGGCGCACCCCTGCCTCTTCCCCCTCTGTGGCTGCCCTGGACACCCTGGAGTCCCCCTACTCCCTGGTCACCACGGCCACGTCCCCGACCACACCCGCCAGGAGGAGTACACCCAGCTGAGGCGCCCCTCCCCTTTGGTGGCCTCCCAACCATGGCACAGATGTAGTAGTGCCGGCACAGATGGAGTAGTGCCAATGGGAGGTGTACACCACAATTGACCTGGGCAATTGGGGTGAAGGGGGTGGGAAGCAAGATGTTAACAGCCCCCCTGCACCTGCAAGGCTGTATGTGACCCCGGTGATGTAGTGACGGGTCACGCAACGCTCAGGCACCCCAAAACTGCAGTAAAACCATGCACGCAACCCTGCAGTCTACGTGCGTGGAATCAACCTCCCACAGTACGCAGTGGCACCCAGTAACACGAATAACGCATACACGTGGGACACGCAGGCTACTATGACCTCGAAAATGGGTGCGATAGACATGGGCACCCACAGTGGGAAAAATAGCGTGTGCGACTCACCGTCTGACTAGCGCGATGCAGAAAAACATGCGTAGGCAATACCCCCGCCAAAAGAAGAGATACGTCCTTGATAGCGGTGAAGTTGTGATGGCGTGCAAAATAACAGGAAGCAGCAACACACGTCGGTCTCCACGAAAGGCACGTACAGCGAACTGCTGCCCCCGCTCACCTTTAACCCGTGCTGAGGGAAACGCCCACGCGCGGCACGTCACTTGCGCGCATGGGCCCTTTCCTCGGATTACACGCATTCCCACGCGGACGTGCAGTTTTTCACACACGCTGAAATGCCCGTGCACGCCCGCGTGTGTCACGTCACAGAGGCGCTTACGTTTGAAGGGCCTTTGGTCCAATGAAATCGCGTATGCATGCAGACGCGCTTACGCACTAAGGGCCTTTCCTCGAATTACACGCTGACGTGCAATTTTTTCACGTGCCAAATCACTCCGTATCAAGCTGGCCACGCGAAAACACACGGAAGACCACGCTCCTGCCCAAAAGGCCGAATCACTGCCCCCCAGAGCCTCGAGCACGCTCCCACCTGCCATCTGCTGCTGCCTGACTTCCTGCTGCCCTCGTGCCCTGTCATTTGGTGCCTGCACATCAGCCATCTGCAGGGGTCCAGTTGCTGTGTCCACCCCTGCTGGAACAGAAGACTCTCGACTGGGATACCATCGCTCCACAGCCCAGCCCCAGGACCCAGTTGCCCACCCACGCCTGCCTCGGGGGTCGCCATGTCGGGGCAAACACCATCTGAGACCACTGGCGACCCCCAGCCAGAGGGGCAGAGGGCCACCAGCTTCAGTCAGAAGGAAGTTGGTGTCCTGGTGGAGCTTGTCCTGGGGCATTATGATGCCCTCTTCGGATCATCACGCGCCGACAAGGAAGGATGGGACAGGATCTGGGACGACTTTGTGGTTGCCATCAACGCGGAGGGGGTGGCAACCCCCAACATCAAGCAAGTCAAGAAGCGCTGGGAGGACTTGAGGTCCAGGACCCTCATAAAGGCCCGGCGCCTCGTGGAGGGGGGCCGGGGCAGCATGAGTACCATCCAGATGAGGGTCCTGGAACGCGTACGTCCAGCACTCCATGCCCAGATCCTTGAGAGGCAGACCCGTCTGGAGTCGAGCGGTAAGTGGCCAAGCTTTGCTGTGTGAGACAGAGCATGTTGCAGTGTGCTGGTTGTCTGATACTTGCCTGTATGTGTGGCATAGGTCATGTACGCATGTGTGTGTACAGGGACATCATGGTCATGCATGTAAGACCAGTAATGTGTGAAGCACACGGTTGGTGTATGTGTTTAAATGCAACATGGGGAGCCCTATGCGGAATGGACACATGAGAGCATGCCAGTCTCTGTTCCTGGACATGGGTGGGGGTGAGGGATGGGTGCTGATGCCATGTACATGTATGGTGTCCATGTCTGTGTGTCTGACCTGCGTGTCTGTGACTTGTGAATGCCATGGATGCATGACACATGTCTGTGACAATGTTCAGAATCACTGATGCAGCCTAGTTATCCTTGCATCCACTGTGTCTGGGGTGTACGAGTCCAGATGGATGAAACTACGGTGAAGTGTGTGCATGTGATAGGCATGACCCATGATGCATGTGAGTTCCAAAACAACATTGTATGTTTCAAGAGTCCCTTGGACATATTTGCTAATGTCCATAGCATGCGCCATGCCTGTTACTGCATGTGTTTTGCCTGCACTGACCCATGTGTTGTGGAGGGACATGATGGAAGTGATCTTTGACAGTGCCACTCATCTGCTATTGCTTCGTGTCTAGGGGACCATTGTACAGTACCCTGATTCTTGTGTTCTATGTCTCCCTCTACACAGTGCAAAGTGAAGAAGAGGGCGGAGACGGCGCTGTGGAGCAAAGCTGCGGGGATGCCCCCACGGCTGCAGCGGAAGGGGTGGGTGAGCCCCCACAGGGGCTTGCAACGGCCGAAGACGGGGTGGAGCCATCCAGGTTGGTGGTTTCCACAGAGGAGGAGGAGGCCGTTACTGAGCCGCACATGGGGCATAGTGGGGGCATCCCTGCTGGTGCAAGTGGTGCAGTCCAGGGGCAGGAGGCAGCATAGGTCGCCGTGGAGGGGCCTGTGCATGTCACTGTCCCTGACACTGTGACTGCACCACCATGCACCAGCAGGGATGCCCCATCCCAGGCCCGTCCGCAGGTAGAGGGGATGTCCATGTCATCTGACTCCCCTCCACCTGCGGACGAGGGGACCCCTGGCCGTATGGAGAAGGTCCTGATTGATGTCGCGTTGAGCACGGGTGTCATTCGTGATGACGTGCGTGCTTCCCGGGGGGAGCACGCATGTCATCACGAAGAGCACCGTGCCAACGTGGCAAAGTTGGGAGCGGCCGTGGTCGGGGGTTTCGTACATGTGTCGGCCACTCTGTCGACCCTCTCCTCCTCTGTGGAGGCTATGCGCCAGTCGTTCTCCATGCCGTCTTCTGGCCCAGATGCCACTAGGGCCCCCTGTGGACCTGCCCCGACCAACGCAGCCAACTCGGTGAGGATCCCATCCCTGCCACAGTCGGGAGTCGGAGGTCCAGCAGGGGTGGACACACCAGCAACTGGACCCCAGCAGATGGAGGCTGTGACGGCATCATCGGGCAAGGCACGTGCACGACGGCGTCGGTGGATTCCATCAGCCTGGATGCCGTCGTGCTGGCACAGGCAGTTGCGTCGGAGGCAGCGGCAGGCTCGACGTGGGAGGCATCATGGCTCGGGGCCATCAACATCAGGGGGGCAGGCATCGGCCGGAGGGCAGGAGAACCCTGGAATGGGAGTGTCTTCCGTGTGGGAGCGGTTGGGCCAGCAGATAGGTGCGGAGCGGCAGCGGGCAGAGGAGGAACGGCTCACAATGGTCAGGGCAGAGAACTCCATGCGGAGGGCGCTGAGGCGGGCTGAGTGTCTCGAGGGTATTCGCAGGAAGTTGGAGCTGGACACTGCATTATCCCTGCGAGACCTCGGGGCCAGGGAACATGCCCGCCTCCAAGCCATTGAACAGGAGTTCGATGATGCCCTGGCCCATGACATCAACCAGTGAGCCGTCGGACTAGCCCGCTGCCCTTGTAAATAGTTATGTAGTTAGTGTTAGGTTTCCTTTGCTTTTTTATTTATTTTGGACCTTTTGGACAATGGACCACATTTTTGTATATAGTTATTTTTATTAGGTAGTATTTTTAGATAGGTTTCATTTCTTCAGTTGGGATCATGGACCCTGGATTGTTTATCTGTATATAGTTGACTGTTGGATTATAGTTTTTTTTTGGGGATTTACCCATGGAGCAATGGTTTTCGGTTTTGTTTTTCCCTTTTTTTACTTTTTTGAACTGTGACTTTGGACACCTTTCCTTTGGATTATGATTTGTGGTTTTTCATTATTTTACGGACATGCTGCTTTTCGTTTTTAATTCCCATTGTTGTTTGTTTATTTTTAATTCCATTTATGTTGCTTTTAATACATTTTTTTCATCAAACTTCAATGTGTAGTATCATCTCATTGGTTTCATGCATGTCATGATATGGGTTTTGACATTCACTTACACCCATTGTGTGTATGTGAGGGACATGTGTTCATTTACATACTTGCCATTGGGGTTGTATCATGTAATTGGCATTTCCAAGTCGGTGGATGCAATACTTGGGTGGGATTTTGGCATGTGGAGGCTGCCCATAAGGGCCAGGGATCTAGATTGTGATGACGTGTTGGCTGGGGGACATGTGTCGGGGCCTGCGGGCAGGTGCCTCGCACTGCTGGGGGGTGGGGGTGCAAGGGGACATGAGTGGGACATGAGTGGGGGCCTGCTGGCAGGTGCCCCGCAATGCTGGGGGGTGGGGGTGCAGGGGGACATGAGTGGGACATGAGTGGGGGCCTGCTGGCAGGTGCCCCGCAATGCTGGGGGGTGGGGGTGCAGGGGGACATGAGTAGGACATGAGTGGGGGTCTGCGGGCAGGTGCCCTGCACTGCTGAGGGGTGGGGGTGCAGGGGGACATGAGGGGGACAAGAGTGGGGGCCTGCGGGCAGGTGCCCCGCACTGCTGGTGGGTGGGGGTGCAAGGGGACATGAGTTGGTGATCAGTAGTGCAAGGAGGCATGTGCCTTTGCTGGGGGGCATGCCCATGTTGGGTGGGCTGCCTGCGGGACATGACCAGGGGTGCAGGGTAGTCCCCTGTGGTGTGGGCTGCCTGCAGGGGCCGTGGAGGGTGTACAGGGAACATCTGGGAGGACCCACACTGCCAAATCACGTGTAGGACTCCCCGGCACCCCCGAAATACATGTACCCTGCTGAAATCGTGTGTGAAACTTCCCGCGCACCCCAGTAATACACGTACCCTGCTGAAATCGCATGTGAAACTTCCCGCGCACCCCAGTAATACAAGTACCCCGCTCGCACAGGGCCAATCACGTGTGAAACTTCCTGCGCACCCCAGTAATACACGTACCCTGCTGAAATCGCGTGTGAAACTTCCCGCGCACCCCAATAATACACGTACCCCGCTCGCACAGGGCCAATCGTGTGTGAAACTTCCCGCGCACCTCAGTAATACACGTAGCCTGCTGAAATAGCGTGTGAAACTTCCCGCGCACCCCAGTAATACACGTACCCTACTCGCACAGGGCCAATCGCGTGTGAAACTTCCCGCGCACCCCAGTAATACACGTACCCTGCTGAAATCTCGTGTGAAACTTCCTGCGCACCCCAGTAATACACGTACACTGCTGAAATCACGTGTGAAACTTCCCGCGCACCCCAGTAATACACGTATCCCGCTCGCACAGGGCCAATCGCGTGTGAAACTTCCCGCAATCCCCAGTAATACACGTACCCTGCTGAAATCGCGTGTGAAACTTTCCGCAACCCCTGAAATACACGTACCCTGCTGAAATTGCGTGTGAAACTTCCTGCGCACCCCAGTAATACACGTACCCTGCTGAAATTGCGTGTGAAACTTCCCGCGCACCCCAGTAATACACGTACCCCGCTCGCACAGGGCCAATCACGTGTGAAACTTCCCGCGCACCCCAGTAATACACGTACCCTGCTGAAATCGCGTGTGAAACTTCCCGCGCACCTCAGTAATACACGTACCCCACTCGCACAGGGCCAATCGCGTGTGAAACTTCCCGCGATCCCCATTAATACATGTACCCTGCTGAAATCGCGTGTGAAACTTCCCGCGCACCCCTGAAATACACGTACCCTGCTGAAATCGCATGTGAAACTTCCCGCGCACCCCAGTAACACACGTACCCTGCTGAAATCGCATGTGGAACTTCCCGCGCACCCCAGTAATACATGTACCCCGCTCGCACAGGGCCTGTCGCGTGTGAAACTTACCGCGATCCCCAGTAATACACGTTCCCCGCTTGCCGTGCTGGTACAGGGTTAGCGCAGCCCTTTGCGCTGGATTGGGGATTTTGATGGCTTTTCCCTGCGCGAGGGGCGTTCTTGGGGGTGTAACTGGCACTGCTGCAGGGTTGCTGCACCACTGTGCGCCACGGCTGGTTTTGGTAGCTGAAATCCATGAATACGCTGTGCGCGGAAATGGATTTTAATGCACGCGGCTGGCGCAGGGATTCGCACGCGCACACTGTGCGCCAGCCGCGTGCGCCACTTGTGCGCTAAATTCTATGAATTACCCCCAATGTGTTTCCTCTGCCTAAATGATCAATTTTTAAAAAGTGACCTGCATACATTTAAGTCATTTTACATGTGTTGACAGGGCCGCAACATCTCCCAGCTCTTATCCAAAAGTAGCTTCCCCTTGGCAGGGCCTCGACTCCCTCACAAGCGGCTTGTAAGGCCGGCATGCCGCCTTCAGCTCCGACAGGAACATGAGCAAACTTTATTTTCCACTTCATATTCAACCTCTCTTGCTCACCTCCCACGCATAGCAGCGCAAGCATGTCCTTTTCCCCTTCTTTCCCTACAGTGCCTGATCAAGTCTGCTCCCCTCATCGCGGCGTGTTGATCTGACAACGTGGATTCCATTTCGAGTACATTTATGGCGTGAGGACTATGCTGCATGATAGTACGCTTACTTCCTTGAAACTTTGCTCTGCATGTGTTATAGGCGGAATGCCCACCACTACACGTCATAGAGAAGTGGCACCCAGATTATGAGAAGCGCTGCAGGCTGTTTACATATCTTCAGTTCCAGGCAGCGCTTCAGAGGGAACCACACTATTCCATCTATTAATGTGACGTGGGGTTTGTGCTGTAATCTGAAAATCCATTTGGCAGATGAAGGGTCCTCTGGGGTCAAGCAGGTTCTGGGAACGGTGGAAATGTAAGAGGAAATGGAAGTGGAATGAGAAGGGGCTTAGGTCTCATAAATTCCGACTGATCTGACATGGTGTTGCCTCTTGCTTCATGACTTCATGTACTGTGAATATTATTCCAAATGGAAGG
Source organism: Ambystoma mexicanum (assembly GCF_040938575.1). NCBI lineage: Eukaryota > Metazoa > Chordata > Amphibia > Caudata > Ambystomatidae > Ambystoma > Ambystoma mexicanum. The sequence goes on along the minus strand of NC_090935.1, from coordinate 966,782,768 downwards.
TTCTGGAGATGTTTTTTTTTATTTTGACTTCCAAAGGACTTGAAATAACATGGTGATTTATTTATATATTTATTTAAATATGTATTTTTCTTTTGTCACTATTGTTAACCACAACTGCGGTATTTATTTTGTGCATGGACTATATATGTTTGATTGATGCTCTCATCATAATCTAACTTGACAATGTAGATATCACCATACTCAGGGGTCACTATTGAAATGTTTTGAGGGTAGAAACAGAACGGTTTGGCTCTGCTGGGATGGTAGCGCCATTATGTATACATGTCTAAGAAACTTGGTGTGGATACTCAATAGGGGATTTGGGTTTGAATTAATGTAGAAGTAGGAATACTATTGGATGGCTGGGCAGAATGCCTTATATACTAGTATTTGTCTCTTGAATCGGTCGCCGGTGGTTAAAAGCGGATGTAGGAGGGAAGTATTTCAGTAAAATGATAATATGTATTGGGTTATGGAACAGAAATGTTATGGATAACTCTAGCGCAGCATCATGGGGTGATTATTGGTGGGGAGATAAAGTTGATCTAATAGGATTGATATAGTCGGGAGAGTAAGAATGATATACTGGTGATTGTAGAGGTTAAAATGAACAGGAAGATTGATGTCTTATGAGTGGCTGTTAAATGAATCTAAATTACTTAAATGTTTATAAAATAAGCTGGGGAGTGGGGCAGAGAAGTTTATCGCTGTATTATATGTATTGAAACAGGGCACCAGGTGCAGGCTTTGGGGTAATTACAGTTCAAGAAGTAGGAATTTCTGTAAATATTAAATCTCAATATCACTGTGCGATAGCGCCAGGTGTAATGTTACATTCAATCTATGTGTGTTTGAAAGTTATATGTGTTTGTTTGTGTTTGTGTTTACAGAGTTTATCCCTGTTGTTGTTGTCTTGTGGGCACAGATACAACTCTTATTATTTGAACCCCCTTAAATACCATACAATGGATGGAATTGCTGGAATGGTTAGTTATAACTCGAGAAGAGACTGCTGATGGATGAAATGAATATATGTTGTTGCATTGTTAAAGGTCTCAACATCCCAGGAAAAAGGAAGGAGGTACTAACCAGACTGAAGAGGGAAAAGATAGATATTGTCCTTGTTCAAGAGACTCACCTATTAGATGAATCGAAGGATCTTCTTAAAAATAACTGTGAAATGAATGGATTATGGACTGTGTGGTTAGATGCATATCGGGTGTGACTGTCAATGGATAAATTGAGGGTATGCTCGTGGAATGTTAAAGGTCTCAACATTCCAAGGAAAAGGAAGGAGATACTGAACAGGCTGAAGAGGGAAAAGATAGATATCGCCCTTATTCAGGAAACTCATTTGCTGGAGAATTCAAAACATCTTCTTAAGAATAAATGGTATACTAAGTCCATCTTGAACTGTTATCGTACCAAATCGAGCAGAGTAGGTATACTATTAAGCAAAGGTCTTCTTTTACAGATTGAAAAAGTAGTGATGGATGAGGATGTTAAATATGAGGAGAAACTAATTACGATAGGTTCTATTTATGGACCATATATTAGTGGTAACCCTTTCTTTAGGAAACTGTCATTACTTTTAAGGGAAATGAATGGGGAATACAAAATTTTAGGGGGCGACTTTAATTGTGTACTTGATGGAAAAATGGACCGTTCGGCACAATAATGAGTTTTTAGAAAGTCTAAATTTGGTGGATGTTTGGAGGTTTTTCCACCCAAGGGAGGAAGAGTTCTCCTTTTATTTGCCGGTTCATGACTTTCACTCGAGGATTGATTACTTCCTAATTTCTGATAGGTTGGCTGACAAGGTCCATAATGTGTCTATTAAAGAAAGAGGAATAGCGGATCATTCACCGATGATGATGCAGATGAATATGGGGCAGGAAAGTTCGGGGTTTTCCAAGTGGCGGTTAAAAACCTATGCATTACAAGAACAAGGAGTGATTGAATCTCTGGAGGGATTCACAAACATTTATTTGAAATAAATGTAGGCTCAGCTTCTGATGTTATAGTCTGGGACAGTTATAAGGTGGCTATAAGGGGGGAACTAATGAATATTACATCCTGTGTAAGGAAAAAGGGAATGGCTAAACTTAAGAAGTTGGAAGACATGTTGGATGCGGCTCAGAAAAAATATGCATTATCAAAAAGTAATGGGGACTAGATAGATGTAGGAAGACTGAGAGAACGACTTAAACAGGAAATGGATTTTCAAATGAAAAAGGTATGTTTTTTATTAGGCAAATGTTCTGGGAACAAGGGGATATGAATGGTTAACTACAAGCAAATAGACTACGTGGCCTCACAGAAAGTTCCTTTGTCCAAAGATTGGAAAGTGAAAATGGTGAGTATAAAACTAGAAAAGGTGAGATATGCGAAGGCTTTAGGGGGTATTATAATTCTTTATATCAAGAAGAACAATTTCCATCATCGGATAGCATGGATTCCTTTTTTGATAAAATTATCCTGCCTAAGTTAAATGAAGATCAGTCAGTGATGGTGGATAGCCCATTACGGAGGAGGAAATCTTGGTAGCAATTAAATGTAAATCACCAGGCCTGGATGGCCTCCCAGTTGAATTTTACTAGGCATCGAGTAGGGTATTGGTGTCATTCATGTGCACTCTGTATAATGGTTTTATGAGGGATGGGGTAGTTTGTCCCACAATGAGAGAAGCTTGTATTGTAGTACTTCCAAAACCGGGGAAAGATTGTAAAAAGTGTGAAAATTACGGGCCGGTTTTGCTTTTGAATGTAGACCTTAAACTATTTACAAGGATATTGACAAATAGACTAGATGCATGTATTGGTAAGCTAATTAGTAGCTTTCAAGTTGGATTTATGAGAGGTAGATATGGATATGACCATATTAGGACGCTGATTGATATTATGGGATTACCGAAGGCAAAAACCTGGGATACCTTGTTAATTTTTATGGATGCAGAAAAGGCCTTCAATGGGGTTAATTGGTATTTTTTGTATCACACTCTTAAAAGGATGGGATTTGGGGACACGTTCATAAACACCATTAGATCATTGCACTTTGACATTAATGCAAAGGTCTGGGTAAATGAAGTTATGTCTTCTTCATTTTTGCTGTCTAGGGGACTAGGCAGGGATGCCCATTGTCACCATACCTGTTTAATTTGGCATTGGAACCACTCATTGTATACCTAAAACAAGAACAGGGTCTTCATGGTCTTCAGTTTGATAATAGTGAAGTAAAAGTTTTGTGATACACTGATGACATAACAGTGGTCTTCCCTCTAGATGTTAGACAACCACGAAATGTTTTGGGTTCCTGGAATTGTCGCTGGGAAGTGGGTGCAATGAAGTATCTGGGTATTTACATGGTCCGAGATTTGAAAAGAATGGCTGAATTCAATATTTCAAGAATATTAGAGAATATTAAAAGGGACATATTAAAATGGGGCCAGCTGAAGATGGGATAATGGGCTAAGGTTAACGGCATTAAAATGGTACTTTTGCCAAAGATACTCTACATCATACAGTCCATCCCTTTGAAATTCACAAAAAAGGTTATCTGCTCTGTTGATAAGGTTTTCCAGGGATTACTTTGGAGAGAAGGTAATAGGCCAAAAGTACCAAAATATATTTTGACACATCGTGTGAAAGAGGGAGGATTTGGGTGCCCAAACCTGATGAATTACTGCACTGGATTTGTCCTGAAAAAATCATCATCTTATTTTTCTGAAATAAGCAATTATGTTCCCAATTGGCATATTATTGAGAATGCTCAATTTTCACCTTATGTACTAAGTGATGTGTACTCTATGTCAAAAATGCCAAATTTGGAGGTTAAACTACCTACTACATGCACTACTAGGGAGGCATTACAAAGTTTTATGAAAAATAATGGGGACAATATCTGGATGCATTATGACGCATCTTTGTGGCATAATATGGGGCTGCAAATGGCGAATAAAACTTTATGCTGGTAAAGTTGGATCAGTAAGGGCATACTTAAAATTAGTGATGTGTGTCAAAATGATCATATGATTCTGTTCGACCAATTGAGAGTAACCTTTGGGATTGGGGGTAGGGAACGGGAACGTTATATGACTTTGAAAGCTCTTTTGATTGAAAGGACAAGAATGTTGAATGAAGTTATGAAAGAGAGACCCTCAGTGTGTGAGATTATTCGCTCTACCCCGTGTACTGTGTCCACATATATTAAGTTAATGCCAATGGAAAAAGTGCCCTGTCAAAGGATCGAATGCAAAAGGATCGAATGAAATAGGGTCGAGTCAATAGGACCTAAAACAAAAGGGTCGATTTTTTTTTTAATGTATATTTTTTGGGGGGTTTCCGTATAGGAAAATAAAGCGATTTTTACAGCAAAAACGGGTGTTTGGGCCCCCCTCCAAAAAAAAAAAAAAAAATGGACCCGTTTGTTTTAGATCCTTTTGATTTGATCCTTTGTCCTACAAGCAATGGAAAGGTCATGAGCGGAGGCTTGGGATAAGCTTCGCCAGGCTTGGATGGAGGATCTTGATATAGTTATTCTTGTGAAGGAATGGGAATATCTGCTTCACATAGGGATGCAAGCAAAAATGGATCTGGGGCTATGATACATCAGGCAAAGGATCCTTTACAGATTATATTGGACACTGTCTAGGATGGTGAGATTGGGACTTTTGGAAACTGATTCCTGTTGGGGTTGTGGATGTGGCGGAGTTACTTTGATGCATATGCTGTGGGTGCGCTCGAGAGCATCTAACTTTTGGTCTGACGTATTAGATAGATTGGACATTGTGATGGAGGAGCAACTTCCACGTACTTTCTATTCGACAATTTTATTATCAAACAGAGGAAGAGGGGATAAGGCCAGGGTAAGAACGGACTGGATCAATAGAGTTTTGGTAATGGCGACAAAAAAAATACTACGAGTCTGGAAGTCAAGAAAGAAACCAAATGTGGATGAATGGTTATTGGATGTGCAAACCTTATCATACTATGAAAAAGTTATGTAAATAATCGTCTGTTACATTAGTGGGGGGTTAGTTTAATGGCTATATGGCTATATGGAGTTGTCTGTGGTACATATCACTGTTGTCTTGTCTTGTGTGTTGTGCGTCAAAGACCTGTAAACTGGTTGTAAAATAGTGCTTTGTGATTGCTATTAGTTTCTCTGTTTTCATGGATTCAAGTATAGTACTGTATGATTCTTAGTAACGTTATGAATTTTACAATCTAGATGTAATGTTATGATATTGAGATGGTGTTGCTGTTCTGTTCTTGGTGTGTTCATTTAAAATAACAAATAAAGTGAAAAAAAATAATCATAATTAATCAATTATCTGTGAAGCTGAGATTTTTGAAGGTGACAGAAAGAAGCAGTCTAGAAGCCAAGACAGATTTTAGTGGTAGCTACAAGACAGAAAGGAGAGGCAAAGCGGCTGCCTTTCTTATAGCAGAGAAAGAAGAGTGCCTTGCCAACCCGTAGAGGTCGAAGAGTCTTGTTTAAAGGTGCTTAACATATTTTTAAAGTATCCATTTGCAGCAGAAGCAGTAGAGCTGTCATTGTCTATCATTTTGGCAGAACATTTTCATTTGAATGTAGTTGAAACAGTAGTAGACTGTGAGGCAGATGAGTCTCCTCTCACAGTATCATTTGCAGAAGGGAGTTGCCAAGGAGAGAGCAACTTCATTACAAGAAGCATCCTGACAAATTATATTCAAGACGCTGTAGAAGAAGAGTTGTTGTTAAAGCAGAAGTGGTACTTTTGTTTTTAACTGTATACATTCCATACTGGACGAAGGTCATCCAGGAATAACATCGGTGCTGATTTCTTTGTGGAATTTGGAAGGGGAACCTTTAAACAAACCAAGACGGAACTGTTAGCAGTGGAATTTTGTTTACGTGAACTTTTGCTTTTTTGGACATTTTCAAGAACTGATTAAAGACTTTATTTTCCTTGGAAGAAATTGACTTTAGACATTCATGGGGAAGATGATCTTCTCTGGCCAGATAGACGTCATCCAAGACACTGGTTGTTTGGTAATCTTTTATTTGTGTTGTTGATGCTTTGTTTAGATTGTTTTGTTAAGAGTGAGGGCGAGTTTTGCATATGCTAGTAGACTTTCACTTAGATCCTAGACTAGCTAGGGAATTCTCTGAACGAGTAGGCTTAGTTAGGTTTTATTTGCATTTTTCCTCTAAATAAAATGTCAAATACTGAGAAAACTGCAAAAAAAAAAGCATTACATTATTGACATACTTGACCACATTGTGCCCTCTGCCTGTCCCCTCACACCTCCACTGGCTGTTTTCCTGCTTAACAGCAGCAAATTGGGAACACACGCAGCCGGTGTTCAGCAGTGCTTGGAATGCCTTGATTACATGGCCAGCAGCACCTTGTACTTACACCACCCACCTCCATCAGCTATTTTCCCACCTTAAAGCAGATATTTAGTGGACATGCGCAGCAGGTGTGCTGAAGTGCTGGGAGTGCCTTGGACACATGACAAGCTCAGTCTCGCACCTTCCCTGTCCACTTCCATCAGCTGGTTCTCCCAACAAACTGTTTAACCAGCCTTACCTAGCAGTCCTCACCACGGGTTTCCTCATCTAAGGACAAAAACAAGGGCATCAACTGTATGTGTGTTTTAGGACTTACGGGTGAGATTCCCCTGCTCTTCCTGCCACGGTAAGATATCACCATGTATCTTTACACCAAATGACATCTTCAGACCTAGAAGCGACAGACCCACAAATGTTCACTGCACCACCACACCACACAACCTCCTAACCTCATCTACATCCCACTCATCTCTACACCACCTTTCCCTCCCCTCACACGACCTAATGCTTGTTAGCACTCAATTAGCCAACCCTTGCACTGCTAAAATTGCCAATCTCTCCCCAAACACAAGTACAACACTCATTGTATCACTGAGAGATGGTCCTTTCCTTCCTACCTCCTCCCACATGCAATGCATCCTCCCTAAAGCATATAAAATGCCGACCGCACTTGGAATGTAGCAGGTGGCCTCTCAGTTATCCATGTATCTGACTGATGGTATACCGTACAGACCTATGTGGTAATGGGCATCATGGAGCTCCTCTCATGCCACTATCACAAAGACAGACCTGCACCTTATCTACTGCAGAACTCCCCGGTATGGGACATTTCTTGACAAGATCACCAACCTCATCACATAAGCACAGTCTCACGCTCAGTAAACATCTTCCTTGGTGACTCCAACTTATCATTGACCCACATCACTAAAAGCAACAGGGTCTCTCTACTTAATCTCATGGAATCAATGGACCTAAAGCCGCTTGTATTCGACCATACTAAAGTTAGGACTAACACACTCAATCTTGTCTTCTCTGTCTCTCCACTAGTCAAATGCCTCAACTCTGTGTCACTTCCCACACCCTCCTTATTAACAAGGGACAGGATAAGCCAGGTTTTTCTTGACACTGCTCCAAACAGTTTTGAGATCATGCACAAAAAAGGAACCTATGTCCTAGTGGTTGTTCATCCCATCTGCCGCATTAATCAGCCTTCTCATTAACATAATGGCATTCACAGGTACAGTCCTTTATTGGTTCGCCTATACCTCTCGCCATGGTCGGACTGGGGCATTCAATTGTCTCTGGCACCAATGAAAAAGTTGCCCACAGTGGCAAATGGCAATTAATTCCTTTCGTGGTAGACTGAGTAGTACCCAAGGGGGAGGTTTTTGATAATATGTGATGCACATTGTGCATTTTAAAGAATATGTATTTAGTAATACTGGTCAAAACTACTAGCCGAATAGTGAAGTAACTTATCAAACTGGCCCAAATGGGCCAAAAAGGGGGCCTACTTTGACCAAAAGAACTAGCCAACACTAGCATTTTGTGTTTTAGTTTCTGCCATTGCCATTTTACCCTATAGGGCAGTCCGAGCCTGACTCTCGCACAGATGCCAAGCAGTCCTTTTTATGGTCACCTGCGGAGTCCCCAATGCCCAACTCTCTTAGCAGTGATCTTGAATCTCTATAATGAGCCACTGGGGTAATTTCTGACTGACCCACAATCTCACTTCACCAACATGTGGATGATACACAGTTCTACTTCAAAGTAAGCTACGCTCCATTCATCTTGCAACTCAGAGAGGGCCTTATTTCCAACCAAGTATGGATGATAAGCACCTACAAGAAGCTCACTTTTTCAAAAACAGAATTCCAACCACTACAATGCCATCCAGCCAAAGAGGAGACCATTCAAGGTTTGGAAAATGACATACACCTTGATGGCATCACTCCTCCTTCCTTACTGACTGCAACCTCTCCTCCCAGCAACACATTACCCAGACTGCTTGGTATCAACTGGTACTATTCCTGAAGATAAAACCCTTCCTCCCACCAGAGGATTTCAGAACCACTGCCCAACCCCAAGGAATCTCACGCCTCAATGAAGGGAAATCCCCCCTTACCGGCATCTCGGCCACACACCTAGCCCGCAAAAGCTGCTCAACATACGACTGCATGCCTGATCACAGTTTCAAAGACATTTGAGCACATTACCTCATGCTTAAGAGAACTGCCATGGTTAGCCATACCAGCCACTATACCCATCAAGGAAACCTTTCACATACAAGGCAATTTCCACCCAGATGCCTGCCTAACTCACCACAAAAGTCACCTTCTAAGACTGTGCTCATCCTCTAGGAGTCAGAACATGATTCTAAGTGATTTTAAGACTATACTGTAAAGTATAGTGAGCGGGGTGTTGCGGGGGACACCCCTGCAGCCCCCGTTTATTTCATGTTTTTTTTTTTGCGGGTGTGCTGCGGGGGTGTACCCTGCAACATCCCGCTCACTATGCCAGACAGTCTAGTGAGCGGGGTGTTGCGGGGGCACCCCTGCAGCCCACACAGTCTTTATTTTTTTACTTACCTGCAATGCTACCACCAAAGTTTCGAACCTTTGGTGTTCGAACCTTTGGTGGTAGCATTTTTCGGTTGTTTTGTACGGTCAGACCTTTTCTTTTCGGCCCGATCGTACAAAACCTCAAAACATCTCACGGCTTGAGATAAAATTGGTGCAGAAAGAAAAAAACAGGAAATAATCATTTTCTTGCTACGCACCAGCCTACTAGAACACTAACTATGTTGCATTTATGATAACTACTTGGAGTTTAGGAAGGATGTCAAGACCTTTCTCTTTAGGGAGTACCTAGGGAGCACGTACAATCCTCAGCTACTCCTCCCAGGAGAGAACTATCAGTGTGGGCCATGACCTCCCACATTCACATTCAGAACTTGTCCCCTGTGGGGCCGGCTTAAACATTTGTTGTAATCCTCAACTACAATTGTATAGTGCTCAGTTGCTCCCTATTTAGGTTTCAGTTATATAAACCCAAATACAAATACAAATGTGCATTGGTACGGGATCAGTTTAGGCCCTATACCTGCATTTGCACCAGCAAACCAAGGCTTTAGGGTGGCATATATGCACCTTATATCTCCCCAAACCTCATGTATATCTCTTAGATAATATACATATCATATAGTACTGCCACACTGGTAGCAGTATAGTTAAAGATACAGTACATTTTACATAGGGGAATGCAAAAATGCTTTCCTCAGAAATGTTTGTTCCTGTCCATCCAAGTTCACCAAATTCGTCAAACCGCTGTTCTCACCAAATCCAAACAGTCATGCCGAATTTGGCAAAGCCTGAATAACATTTTGATATTCTGGAGCTGTGTATGCGTTTTGGGTTTTTGGTCAGAGGTATGTGAGACAGGCGTGAACATTAAGGGTCTGAATCTGAATTTAGATTTCAAAATTGTGATACTGGGAGATGATTCTGAGTTAATTGAACTCGGTTCTGTGCATAGAAAATGGTTTTACAGAGGCACAATAATAGGTAAACGCCTGGTTCTTCGAGGATGAAAAACTACAATAGCTCCTTTATTTGATGAATGGGTTGAGGAGATGCACAAACTTTCAAGAATTGAAAAGATGATTTACAAACTAAAGAACAAATTGACCTTTTATGACAAAATCTGGAGGAAATTTAATGATTTGATATAATTTGAATGGGTTTATTTTTTTCTTGTCTCTTCTCGGGGTGTGATATGTTCTGCTGATGTATCATATGTCTTTGATACCTCCTATTCTTCTGCACATGAACTTATTTTTTATTTTTTTTATTTTATTAAAATTTGTTTTGGTTGAATTAACAACCTTTTCAAATATTTACATTATCGTTTACATTTCATCTTTTCACATTATACAGAAATTCGATTATCAACAATTTTTATAACTAATGATTATCACTACTGTGTGTACGAAGTTTGAAATCATTCTTTTGCAATAGTCATTCATAAATCAATATGATGCTTTCAGAAATTAGATCAATAAGTAACTATGAATCAAAATTTAAAAGGAGAAAAACCATATAGACATCAAAGAGTAAACACCATTGGATTGTGAATAGATTTCCACATTTGATTGAAATCAACAGGGTTAATGATTGTAGAGCAACATTTACTCAAACAAAACTACTTTGAGTTCTTTCAGAAATTGTACAATATCTATGATAAATGAAGTGTTAGAAGCGTTGAATGTTGCAACCCATAAATCATCTTTAGTTAGTAGTGGTCGGTGATAGAAGTGTTTAAAAAGATAACACCTTCTTATGTCAATCAAGGATGAACAGTCTATTAAAAGATGCCTTGTTGTTTCAATGGAATCGTCAGCTTTACAGTAAGTACATGATCTAGATAGATTCAGAGTATTGCTGTATGAAGCAAGTTTATCTTTAGTGGGAAGCAGATTGAGTCGAAAGCGTGAAAAGGCGTCTACATATTTTCTGTCTGGAAATTTAATAAGATATTGTGGTAGAACATTAACAGCACGCAATTGAAATGCGCCCCTGGTTGAGGCTTGATACAGATTGTTTTTGTCAATTGTATTTATCCAGTCGTGTCTCCACAATTTCAATTTTGCTTCATCTGGGAATTCCAACAATAGTTGAATTGGAATGTCAGCTTCTTGAAGAATCTGTATACATGATTTTTTTCACTCTTCTAGTGGTGTGAAACTTGGTTTCTCAAGAAATTTCTTCAATACAGGAAACACGTTCCTGGATGTTTCAGAAGTATTTAAACATTTCCTGTATAAGGCTAACATAAGCCAGGAGACAGATGCCTCCAACGAGACAAGACCCAGCTCAAACCTGATGAGGGACATGGGGGTACATGTAGTTACTGGTAGGATATGTTTCCAGTATATGCCCTCCAAAATATCCCATTTCACAGCCTTTGGGTTTGTCTTGGTTTGGCATCCGTGTCTTATTATCGGTATAACTTTTTGTGTGTAGAATATCCTGGCTGGTAGAATAGAGAATTTTTCCAAAATTACGGTGCAGTGCTTTGCCTTGTATAGCTAATAGTCTCATTCTAGTTGCTAGTTCTCCTTTGTACGTTAAATCCAAAGGGTGTGTGTTTATATTTACTCCAAGATACTTATATTCTTGTAATTGACTTACAGAGCACTTTCCCAATTTCCAGTTGAATTTATAGTCAGCTATTGGTCATTGATGTTGAAAAATGAGAATATTGGATTTAGAAGTGTTAATTGTTAGTTCATTTTTCTGTGCATAGTCAGACAGAGCAGAAAGTTTCATCTGCAGGCCAATAGGAGTCCTGTCTAGTAACATGAGATCATCTGCATATAATAAATAAGATATTTCATGATCGATCAATTTTGGAGAGAATGAACGTATAGAATTAAAGACAAGATGCATATCATTAATATAAAAATTTAATAAAATCGAAGCAAACGGACATCCTTGTTTTAAGCCAGAATGAGTTCTGATTGGTTGAGATAACAGGCCATTGGATGTCAATTTGATTCTGATTGATGTATTGGAGTAAAATTTAAAACTCTGATGTATAAAGGGCAATATGCATTTAAAAGTTTCCGCTTTAAGACTTGTCTCGAAACTGAATCAAAAGCTTGCTTAAAATCTATAAAAGCAATAAAAACTGGTTGTTTGGATAAAATAGCTTGTTGTTTTATAATCGACAAAATTAGTAGATTTAAAGTGGTTCCGATACCATGAACAAAACCTAATTGGTTAATATCTAGTAGATGTTGTCTTATGAGCCATTTTGATAAGTCACAAAGTATCAATTTAGCAAATATTTTCCCGGGAGCATCTAAAAGAGCTATGGGTCTGTAATTGCTGGGATCAGACCTATCACCTTTTTTTTAAATATAGGAATTACAATGGCCTGTTGCCAGGATGGTGAAATCTGATTTGTATCTATAATTCTTGTGAAGATGATCTCCAATAAAGATGCCCATTTCTCAGGGTTAGCTTTAAGTATGGCATTAGATAGTTGGTCAGATCCTGGTGCTCTTGACAAGCTTAATTTCTTGATTATTAATAAAATATCCAGTTCTTCAAATTTGAGATCTGTTAAACCCAAATTATTTGTGAGATCTGCATTGTATGGCAGGTCACATTTTTGAAAAAGTGATTGGAAGTGACTAGTCCATGTGGCTTCTCAAATAGGGTTTAGCAAAATGGATCTATAAGCGGTGGTAGGCACGTTATTAATCACTTTCCATATTTCCCCTGTAGATTTAGTAACCAAAGCTTTAAACATGAGTTCTGCCTTGTCTTTGTTTATGCATATATAAGGACTGTTTAATTTTACTTTTGTACTCTTGTTTTATTTGATTTTTTAGGGAGTTACACAACTTTACAGACGGAGATCTTAAAGCACGCCTCATTTCGATTTTAAGAATTGAGATATCTGGTTATCGAGGGTATTTATGTACATAAGAAGGGTGAGGCAAGCCATAGGGCTCTTGACTTATCATTAGAATACATTCATCATAAAAAGTCCTTGCAATAGCAGATCATTTTATATCAATTTGTGTGATTTTTTTTTGTAATTTCATTATTTGGGCAGGGTGCCACTTAAGGCGATTGCCCGCATTATTTATGTCAAGATTCAGGGAAAAATAGTCTGAATTATCTACACAGTGAGGCACCCAGGTAACTCTGAGTATATTTTGGTCACTAAGCTTGGTGAATCGGACCTGAAATGTCGCTATCAACTTATTTGCTTCTGAGGATATATAGACATAGTCTAATATGGACTTACTAGTGTTTCTATTCCATGTAGGATTTGGTGGTGAGTCTTCTGGCTTGAAGCCGTTTAACATTGACAGATTTCTCGTAGTTGCCACATTTAACCATTTTGAAGCTCTCGAGTTGTAATTAGTGTTTGGGTTGATACAATTAAGATTAAAATCACCAGCAATTATTACTGTCTTAATCTTAGGTTTTAATAAGGATTGATTCGAAACACTATCAATTTTGTCAATGAATTGAGGTTCTGAGGGAGAAAGCGGTTTCCAATAAATGTTTAGTAATAGGCAGCTTGGAAACAAAGGGTGGTGTATGTTGGTAGTGGCTAGTTCGACAACTTGGATGCCACTATCAGGCGATGGACAGGCTGTGAGAGATAACTGACAGCCATTTCGAACAGCAACTAAAAGACCTGCTGCCGGGCGACCTTTGATGGCTTAGATGCCGCTACCATTTTGATCTGATGATTCTCCCAAATTGGTGCAGTTTGCATCTATGTTTCTTGTAAAATAATTATATCATAGTTATTTAATTCTGATTTGTTAGTGAAAAGCAAATGGGAGAATCCCCTAGTATTCCAGGATGCTAAAGAGCAGCTATGGAGTTTACTCAAGGGCTTATCCTAATGGGTTGTCGTGGCTAATTGACTCTTTGTCACATTTCTAACCCAGTCCCACTTTGATGGGGGGGTATTTTGTTAGATCGAGACTCAGGCCTGCATGTACAGCATCATTTTTCCTTATTGCCATTTTGATTGGGATTTAACGATATGGTTTGGTGAGGTATATTCTCCAGGATAATCTCTTTAACTAGAGGGGTAGGAGGAAGAAAGGCTTCAAGGACGTAATCCTCTTGTAAACAATAGCTGTCTTTTGCTCCATACTAGATTTCTTACAATTCTGGAGCGGATGTTGATTACGCTAATGTCTTGTTGTGCTGGAATAGGGTACCACACTGATTCAATGTCACTGGAGTTAATATTTTTTAATGATGGAATTGAATTAAGAATTAGTAGAATTGTTGTCCGGTTCGGGAATGTATCACAATAAACCCTATTGAGCATCGTAATGCGAATGCTCTCATTTTCAAGTATTAGGGGATCTGGCAAATAAACATCAGGTCTAAGATGTTCATGAATTATATCTGATGGCAAATGAAAGGAAGATCTGGCTGGGGCTTTTGTCTTTGGAGAAGCTATTAAATCTGGGACATCAATTGTAGGTAATTGAGATGTTAAATGCTGATGGGCCGAGTTCAAGCGAATATTAGGAAGAGTTGGGAGAGTGGGAGCTTGGAAGGTAGATCTCTCTGATGAGTGGATTGCACTCGGCTGTAAATCATTTCTCCTTTGATCTAGAGTTTTAAAGGATGTTAAATTCTTGTCAAAGTTCACATGAAAAGTTGGAATTACTTGACATTTATTAAACGAGGGATTAAGCAGACCATGGTAAACATCTTCGCTAATTGGGTCATTAGGGCACACAGACAGATCCATAAGTTGTTCATGGGTATTGTTCAAATTTGGTTGACTTGATTCTTCATAGTTATTACAAGCAGAATGAACAAGTTCGAGCTTCTTACCTTTGGAGAAGTCAGAATCCAAATTGAGAGGCTTGGTTATGGCAAACGGGACAGTTGGTTGATTTGCTGCGTGAACAGGTCGATGTTCTGATGATTCAAAGGCCACCCGATCACAATTTGCAAGATTAGCAATACATTTCTTAGTTTTGGATTTCAAATTTTTTTTTTTCGTCGGAGAGGGCATTTTTTTAGTTTTCTTGGTTGCTCTTTGTTCAATATTCAAATTACGATTCGAATCATTGAAGGTTTGGGAGGTGTGTTTCCTATTACCTCTCCTCTTTCGCCTTCTATTCAGTGTAGGTCTCGAGAATACCTCGTAAAGAGGATTTTCTATAATTTGAATGTTAGGAGAATTGGTTCTCATCTCGTCCGAGTCGGGAACTGAGGGAGATGGAGAAAGTGATTGAGTTTCAGCACAAGCCTCTTCGATTGGTGGATTCTCCAAAAGGCATTTCAATGTGAGGCTCTATAGTTATCTCAGGTATGGAGCTGTTGGTTCTAGGATTAGCAACCCACTCCATTTTTTTGTGGAGAAGAAGTAAAGAATAATTTTTTTTGCCTGATCTAAGGTCCAATACTTCGAACAATTTAACTAAGGAGAAGATGGTAGTATTGATGGCTGTTAGAGCAGCTTCTAAAGCAGGATTGGCAGTGGACGGGAATCCAAAGGAGGGACGTGGAAGTGGTTTTGAGAAAGAAGCTACTGAAGATGACAGGGATTCACCAGGTGAAATGATGTCTTCAGGGGCATCAGTTGGATAAAGCTCGGGCGATTTAGAAAGGTCGGAGGTGTTCACAACATTGGCGTGAGCTGATAGGTACGGAATAGAATCTGAGGGTATCGTATCCGTTGATTGGGTAGATGAATAGAGTGGTGATGGTAGAGGGAGAGAGGGTTTGAGAGGTCAGAAGGAATGGGAGCTATTTGTTTGGATATTGTTTTTCCTTCAAAAGCGGGTCTAGCCACTTGGGAGTATAGTACCTGGGATGCGCAGTTCTGTGCAGACTGAATGGAGTTGTTAACTACCGGTTCTACAGAAAATTCAGGAAGATAACTAGGCGTGTGGTAGTGATCCACATTTGTCGGGCTGGAAGATGTGGAAATGCAGCGTTGCATTGTTGTGTCCGACAAAATAGTCGGTCGGTTGGTTCTATTTATTCCAGGTTGGGCGGAATCAAGCGTATCAGGCCGAAACTGACGAGGTTGGGTATGCGAATGGCGAATTCGCTTGTTAGTGGGGTTATGTTTAGCAAACAAACAGCGGCTTATAAAGATTTGAAATTGGAGCAGAGCCAGAAGAGTAACCCGCTGACTCGCTGCACCGCGGCACAGCGGTCAGCAGTCAATACTCTGTGGGTACTCAGTGGGTGCCCCCGCAGAGGTGCGCGCAGAATCCAAATATGTAGTTTGAAGGTCACAAAGGGGTGTGTCCACAATCTAAATACAAAAGAAAGTATGTATATTAGAATATTAGAGTGGTTTATAGCAGAAGTAGTACCAGCAATAGTATCAGTAGAGTGTCAGTAAAGGCTGTAAAGTCCAGTTCGCTTACAAAAAGCAATAAATCCACAGATGAACGGAGGAGCGCGGAGAAGCAGAGGATGGTGCAGACGTGCAGTCAGTACTCTGCGGGTACTTGGCTGGGTGCGCGCGTGCATGCAGAATCCAAATTTGTAGGTTGAAGGTCACAAAGGGGTATGGCCACAATAAAAAGCCATTAATCCACAGATGAACGGAGGAGCGCGGAGAAGCAGAGGATGGTGCAGACGTGCAGTCAGTACTCTGCGGGAAGGCACGCGCAGGGGTGCGCAGAATCCAAATTTGTAGGTTGAAGGTCACAAAGGGGTGTGGCCACAATAAAAAGCAATAAATCCACAGATGAATGGAGGAGCGCGGAGAAGCAGAGGATGGTCCAGACGTGCAGTCAGTACTCTGATGATCTTATTTGTAATGATTTTTCTTGTCATGTATGTTAATTATAAATAAATAAATAGAATTAAAAATTAAAAAAACAAAAACAAAAAAACATTTGGATGCTGAAAAAGACTGCTGAAAAAGAAGTCAGACATCTTGTCTTTAGGTTAAAGTAGTGCATGCCACAAAATCTTCAAAAATCCCATAGCCAAACTAGCAGTATTCACATTTTAATGTCCAAATTCGATATTTCTGAACATGCTAAATTGGCCCAGAGGGCTAAACGAAATTAAATGTATACCACAGAACACAAAGGAACAAAGACAAAGCAACCATCTGCACATGGTGCACACAATATGGTATGCATGTATGTAAATGCCAGAAGAACAAAGAGAATTAATTTTATTTTGACTAACATTGAAAACCACCAACAAGCAGAAGACCCAACATGGCACAAAACGAAAGGAAGTGTATGCTGCTCATCTCACAGAGACAGCTGCTGTTCACTCAATGTAGAACACATGATCATGAAGGTCGAAGGGCAAAGGGAAGTAAGCGCTATACAGCAGACGGTACAAATCATCGACAGCATCTAACAAACATGCACACACACACCAACGCTCCAACTCGACCACCACTGAAAGTTAAAAAAGAGAAAAGGAAACTGCTTCAAAGAAGATGTACTGCCAGTATGTTCAGTAGCACAAGGCACTAAGCATGCAATGACAAATATACGGTCAACACATGGTATACTAAAAACAAGAAATGGTTCAGTGCTAAACAACAGAAAAAACATCCAAAAGGTTGTGGTAAATAATGGAGTTGCCAAGGTCAGTTAAATGAATCCTGTCTCCACAGAAAGCATGAGGGTATTTGCTGTGGATGCTGAAGTGGCAAATGTGCGATATTCTCTGAGCATGATTGACGGCAATACATGCATTTGTTCAGGATCTAGAGTATTTTGCTTGTCTTGTGATGCAGCAATGTTTGTCTGACCCACGATTTTCATGCACCGATAAACAGAAAACACTATGGCATGGTGGAAACGGCACCAACAAACACTCTAGGTGAACCCTAATTTTCTGCAGAAGGTCTGTGCCCTTGGTATAACCCAGGACATTGCTATCAACTCTGAGGGTATGACCACCAGGAACATTGTCCCGTTCTGTATTTCAAGCCCACAAATAAGCCTGGTATCAAACCATTTCGCCTCAAGTCTATGCCAGTGGATGCTGCTAGCAAGGGCTTCACCCAATCACAATCCCGCAGGACATGTCAAAAAGCGAAAAAACCAACAGCAGTGGAAACCTATACCTTATATGGAGAGACACTTTAAAACCACACAAAAAGATCAACATCTCAAATCGGAAGTACATAATGTATGCCAACACAAAGCCACTCACATGCACACCCACACTTCTACATGCCCTCAGGCAGTGTTACATCCAACATACTAACAGAACACATCACAATTTACTATTTCCCCCTTTTTTGTCAGATGATATATACCACATGAAGACTGGTACAAGATCTCCCAACACTGGCACTCAGCCTGGTAAACCCAACACATGCACCAAACGTCATGTAACAACGTGTCGAAACACAGACAGCAGGCACGCACACTGTAATAAACAAGCCTACACCTCTATTGCAAAAATAACACGTGCCCCGCATCACAACAACTGCCCAGAATAAAAAACATTCACGCAAAACCAACCTCGACCGGGGATCCCCCTAAACACCTACAGAACTCACTCCCACCCCATTCAAGCACATCTTGTAACCAAATGTATTCACAAGTGTGCGATATTAAAACAAAGACATCACACAATACAGCAGAACAACCCACACAAGTCAGATAACAATGGCAAATTCTCACAGCCACCCTCCAGCACTCACCAATTCCCCACCCAAACACAACATTGTATAATAAGTTTTGATTTCAAGTGTGTGCCATTCAAGGTATAACACCTCGTTTGATTAAAGACGCGGTTCCTTCATCGGTGAAACATAACAACATGGATTGACCCGACAAAAGCTGATGCTGAACAAGCTTTCATTCTCGTCTTCAGGTAAGAAAACACATCCAAACAACCCACCTATTTTACACGTGAAAGTTAATTTTCAAAGCCATCTACCAGAACTCACTCACACCACACCCAAGCACAACATAGATCAATAATGATGTGTTATTTAAATAGCACCTTAATCCAAAGCGCTTAACAGAGCACATATTTACATACAATATCACCCAACCGAAATTGGTACTCATGTATCGACCTCGGAAGGATGAAAGGCTGAGTTGGGCTTGCCGGGATTCAAACCTGCGACCTGCATCAGATCGCAGCAGCAAGCGCGCAACCCACTGAGCATCTTACCAGCTAATACCTTTGATTAGCTAGGCATGCCATTTATCACTGATGCATAACAGCTTGCAGTGACTCCTCAAAACCACACATGGAGCCAACTTTCACCCACACTGTCACACAAAACAACACTTAAGCGCACACAAAAGAAAGCAGGTAGCAACATTTAATTAGTGAAGCTCCACAAAAGAGCTACATGAACTTTACAACATCCTGCATGTCACAGCTCCCAAAGACACATAGACATGACAGTACTGCTCAAACACACACTTATTAATCAGCTAATAAAAGAAGCAAAGCACAAACCAATCAGAACGTATATATTTATTAACAAACATCTATGTACAGAAAACATGCTCAACCTCCATGAACTTTTGGTGGCCTGCAAGATATCAATTTAAAGGCTCAAATGAAACATTTACAGCATTTACACTCCAAACACAGCAAAACAGTCAACATCACGCAAAACTATACCAACAATGTCATGCACTCACACTAACACCACTACAGTACGCCTTGCCTTCAAAAATCCCTAAAACAAAACAGCCACAATGCACACTCACCCACAGACACTTACTACGACTTACAAGCAATGGTTCCAACCTGTATTGGTGATACCACTCGAAATCCAAACAATATGAATTAGATATAGGCAGAGTATTGTTTAATACAATTGCTTTGGCCGAAGAAAACACAATGGACAAATGTGTGGCAACACAAATATACATCATAAAAAAAGGAAATAATATCTGATATAGACCACAAGCCACATGCTTCCTGCGTGCTTAACTAACACATATTTATTAGAAAAGACCCCAAACAGTTTATGTCTACCACATTTATTGTAAGGGCCTACTGTGACAAGATAAACTGGCAACGTGACTCAAATAACTATGAGCCACCAGTCATGGAAACTGCTGCTATGAGCCCACTGCAATCTTCATTAAACAAATATAAACACTATAGACAATGTTCCATTTGCAAAAGCCAAAAGATTTATTTTTATTTATTTTATTGTATTACATTTGTTAAACGCCCAACCCCTCAGGTATCACAGCGTTGATGCAAGCAATTTGTAGTACAATATCATTACAGATCCATATGTGGGAAATAAGACAAGTAATTACACAGGTTAAAACATTTACAAGTAATTTCACAGGTTAATACATTTTTCCTAACATTATTTACAGTTATTGGCTTCAAACTACCCTGAGGAGGCATGTGATTGGCCTACGATGGGTAGATATTGCAGCTAGTGTGTGGTCGACTAGTATTGTTTAAACAGCCAGGTTTTTAACCGTTTTTTAAAGCCAGTGAAGGAGTCTTCATTTTTAATGTTTTTAATGTTGAGTGGGAGCTCATTCCAGTGTTCCTGGGCCATAACTGTGAATCTGCTGCCTCCTGCTCTGTAACTTTTGAATTGGGGGGCCTCCAGGAGCGATTTCTGATTAGATCTTGCCCACCTTTTTGCTTATGGAAGTATATAGGTGCTTAATTGGTAATGCCTTTGTAGGTAAAGCATAGTGACTTGAATATGATTCTAGCCGTAATAGCTAACCAATGGATCTCCCTCCTGATGTTAGAGATATGGTCAGACTTTCTGATTCCTAGTGCTGCTCGTAGCGCTTTACTTTGCATTAGTTGAAGCTTCCCTAGGTTGGAGTTAGCTGTCCCTAGTAAGGGTACATTACAATAATCTAATGTGGGGAGTATTAAGGCTGTGGCTAGGGTGATAGGGTGATACAGTTAGTGGGCGTGAGGTAGTGTCGACTAGGCAATACGTTTGGATGTGTAGGAAGTGGATGAAGATAATGCGTTTACATGTCTGGTCATTGTTAGATTGGTATCTAGATAAACTCCTAGAGTTTTGACCTGTTGTGGTACTGGGATCAATGAACCATCAATGTTGATGGCTGAGTAGTCTGAATGGAGAGCGCAGATTTTGCTTTGGGAGCCCACAATGAGAATGTCTGTCTTCTCATTGTTGAGGCAGAGGCTGTTGAGAGCCATCCAATTTTGGATTATAGCATAGATTGTGTTAATAGTCTTCGTATCCTGCACATAGTCACCTGAGATCGGTATGAGGATCTGCGTGTCATCTGCAAAATTGGTGTAGATGACACCCATAGTGTCCAAGGCAGAGAATAGAAGAGAAGCTTTGTGTATGCATTATATAACGTGGGCGAAAGACAGGACCCTTGGGGTACCCCAATGGGGACTATTATAGGATCGGCGGCTTCTTTAACAATGCTTACTCTAGAAGTGCGCTCGGCTAGAAAAGATTTCACCCAGACGGTGGCATCTTTAGAGAAGCAGAAGTCATTTGCTAGTCTGGCACATCATTTGTCATGGTCCACTGAGTCAAATGATGCCGATATATCTAACAGCAGTAGAATACCTAGTTTTCCTGAGTCCCTGATAGTGTCTATCTGAATTTTCAGGTCCAGGAGCACCGTTTCTGTGCTATGGTTGGGCCTGAACTCGGATCTAAGAAGCTGATTTTGTTCAAAATGGGCTTGAATTTGATTATAGGCTATTTTATCGATGATTTTGAGCAAAAACTGTACCGTATTTATTGGTCGGTAGTTGGTGGGAACCGTGGCATCAAGGGATTTTTTTTTAGCAGGGGGGTCACCCATGCTTCTTTTATACTTGCCGGTACTGTATTTGTGGTGAATGAGGCATTCACAAAATTAGTGATAATGGGGTGAGGAGAGGGGCGCAAAGTTTAACTAAGCGGGCGTGGAAGTTATCCCCTTTACAGTTTGAGGCTTTTAGTTTAGCGATCGTATCTGCCACTGTTTCTTGGGTGACTGACGTGAATTGGAATTGCAGGTTTACATTTTCTTTGGTTGTGTTTAGGTTAGAATTTGTTGCATTTTCATCAGCTACGATTTTTCTTTTAGTGAGGACTTTCTTTTGAAGTAGTTCAATTTTGGAGGCTAGCGCATTTTGGATGGTAGTGCACCATTCCTTGCTGGAGTTGGCAGGGGTAGTGTCTGGAATAGGATTTTACAGTTCCTTAAGAATGGAAAAAAGCTCTTTGGAGTTAGAGGTGGCGTTGCTAATGCGGGTGTTGTACGCCTTAGCTTTGTGGGTGATGATGGCGGTTTTGTAATTTTTGCTGGCAATTCTAAAGGCATTGGCTGAGTCTAAAGTATGTGATTTTTTATTAATATGTTCAAACGCTCTTTTAGTTCGTCTTAGTGTGACTAGTTCTTCATTGAACAAGAAGCTCGTACGTTTGTTGGTACGTCGAGTTTTGGTTGTTATTGGTGCTGCCGTGTCAATAGTGGTGGTAAGGCACTTATGGTAGACCTCAGCTAGGGTGGCAGTGTTGGTGCTAGTTGCCAAATTGGAGGACAATGCATTAGTTATAATAGGGGCTAGGTTCTCAACTGTTAATTTCCGAATATTTCTAGCTTCGTAGGTGTCTGTAACTTTGGTTTTTGGGGGATAGTATCCTTTCGGGTGATGGAGAAATGTATACAATGGTGGTCAGTCCAGTCAAGAGGTATGATCGACTCAATGGATATTTTGGAATTAAGCGTTAGTATCCATTCCAATGTTAGTCCTTTGATATGCTTAGGGGTATTCACCAACTGGGTGAAATTCTTGTCTTTGAGTGCCGAATGTAAGGCTTCTGCTTGGGTATCCTGCATATCATTACAGCCTAGATTAATATCTCCGGGGATAATACATTTAGTGTTAGGTTTAATGAGGGGAGCTAGCCGCAACGGTATGTCTAGGTCTGGATGGGTATTACTATTGGCTGATCTGTAAATGGCCACGAAGGTAAGTGTGGTTTTCTGGTCAGTACCGAGTTTGGCTAGAAGTAGTTCATAGCCTGCTATTTCTTCAATAGGGCAGCATCTGATTTGCAACTCTGATTTGGCTATTATGGCTACACCCCCTCCTGGTGCAGTGGTTCTATCAGTCCTAATAATGTTGTAATCTGGAGGAATGGCAAGCACTAATAAGGGTCCAGAAGCTTGGTGTAACCAGGTTTCTGTAACCACTGGTAGGTCCAATTGTTGTTCAATGATGATTTCATGGATTTCTGTAGCATGGGCACGTAGTGAGCGGGCATTGATAAGGGCACCTTTAATGTTACATGGAGGGTCAGTAGGTGGCTCTAAGGTGGTAGCAGGAGATTGATTATCCAAAGCAATAGAGGGGTGTTTAGTGGTGACTCCAATGGGTTTCTTGTGATATTTGCTATTGATCTTGGGTGGTTTGGCCAGGTCGCAAGCTGAATTATATTTAGTAAGCGTAACATAAGATAGTTCACACTGGCACACTGCACCTAAAATATAAATGAAAAAAACAACTAAGCATATACAAAGATATATATAGGGCAATATACTTTGTAAATGCATATGGCATATGGCAAACTATACATAAAACTCACTCTGCTTTCTGCTGGCAAAACGGTTGCATCATGTTCCACTGAATGCATCAAACCTGGAAAGTTTATACTTGCATCAATTCAGACATTACTACTCTAAAACACACACCAAACAAACCCTCCCCAACACATTAAGCATATAGATAAAAATCACATTAGAAATGTGCATACAGAAATCAGAACAGCCTACAAACACCTACCTAAAAAACTTCATAAATGGGGAAAAGGAACAGAAAAAAACAGAAAAACAAAAATAAAAACAAGTGAAGTGAAGCAAAATATATCACCAATACCACAATGACCTCATGTCATGTTCCCTAGAAAGACCCCCAAGACGCAAGCATGCAGTGTAGGCAATGCCTGCACACTGAGGGTTGCTGGCTGGCTCAGGGACAGGCTGCAGCCTGTTTATATGGCAGACTGCCACTTCCAAGATGGCCCCCGAAGCATGAAGCCATCTGGAAACCAAGATGGCCCCCAGCAAACCTGCTCTACAGCATCCTTGGTGGTATAGTAGTGCTGGGTGCACAACCAGCGCTTAGCGTTTTCTCCGGCTGTGGAGAAAGACACCGTAACATTTTCTGTCCAGTGGACTTCCACGTGCATTGCAGCTTGTCTCCTTATGCCACCGCTCCTCCAGAGCAGGACTCCTGAAGTCGCTCCTGAAAGGATACTTACCCAGAAGATCCAGAAACCGCTCTGGAGACCCGCTTAAGCACACTGTGATCTGCGGAAAGGAGAAACAACACACAGTAAGCTCCTGCCAGCTACCGAAGCCCTTGCAGTATTCCCGCCTGCATTCTAGCTTACCTGTGATCATCCGACATCTGTCCAGCTGATCCTACACCGCAGGGGGGCACCGGCCGCAGGCAACTCCTAAAGAGAAAGGACACGTTAGTATCACCGGACACAGCAAACGAACGTTGAGAACACTCCCCGCGCACTGCTTCGCATACAGTCTTAGTCAGAAGCAGTAGCACACTGTCAAGGCTATGTGTGCAGGACTATTATGCAATGTGCAAGACTGTAACACAATGCACAAAACTGAACTTTTAAATCAACACACACAGACTTGTTTTTATCACGTGCAAGCCGGAACGCTACCACTGGGCATAACGAGCACCGCAGTAGGTCTGGGCCTCCAAACCTAGTGAAGCAACTAGGAGACAGATGTCCAGAGCACCCGCCAGCATCTCCTGTACCTGCACCTAAGGTGAGCTTTACCCCAGCACTGCCACCAGCCAGCCAATGCACACTGGGGAGATTCGGGAGGTGGGGGAAAGCATAAGATACAGCATTTACCTGCTCCTTTTGTCTGTTCATCATAGATACCACCAGAGGGGTCTAAGCCATAAGCAGCACAACCAGACCTCCAAATCACTCCCCAATCACCCGTTCGCTGGGCAGATAAGACATTCAGCCTACTAATGGGTAGGGAGTAGTTTGGGCACAGGCGGGGGAGTATGATGTGCTTTCAGTTCATTTTTCTCAAGTGGGTGTATTGAGATTCTTTGTTTCTCTCTTTTTAGGTTTTAACTCCTTGTTGTATGTGTGACACATAATCCCATGAGCACAAAGTGTTGAAGAAATTGATATCTATTGAACATCCACTGATGAATGTTCGACCAGAGTGGTATCCAAGAACAGAAACATGTTGGGATTCTAAAAGTTTACAATATTATCATTGTGTCGTTTGTACTGTGTAAATGTTGATACATTTTTATCTGTAAGTGTTATTGTATTGAGCGACGCCTCGCTTTGTGATTCTATGGGTTTTAATGAATTGATTTAATATATGAATTAATACATTGAATTGTTATACAATCTATATGACTGTGTTATGGCAACTAGGTCAATTTTTTTCAGGACGATTAGTTTTGAGAGAGCTTCTGCTCGTTCACCCCTATGAGATAGTTAATTCTGAAATTGGTGTAGCTATCTCATCTTTTATGCAATATGTAGGTCTACCCCAGACCGTGGAGATAGGTTGACCCTGTTTAGGAGTCAATTTTTGGGGTAATATATCTACCTGTTTTAGGTACACATTGGGCACACGGCACGCCACCAGAAGGCATGCAGAAGGGAATCCGGACCAGGCACTTCTGCAGGGCACCAGAGGTAAGCGTTACACCTCAAAAGCACAGACCTATTCAATATGGATACAATATAACAAAGAAATAGATATAATGAATACATAATCCAAATCCCACTACATGCATCTAACCATTTTTGCCATGAGTAAGGCATTCACGCCTCGTCACATTTTCCTGCATTTGTATGGCGGAGAGGAGGGGCAGACCGCAAGTAGCGTTTCTGCTGCCTCCTTTCGTCCCCTTCATACAAATGCTCCAGCATTTGCGCCAGCCTGAACTTTCATGCCAGTACAAATTCTGGAAATCCCTATGGGGTTTGTCAGGTTTATGTACCAGCATAAAGCAGGTGGACCCCATAAGGATCCAATGTAAATATTGCCTGCCCTGCTCTCATGGCAAGCAGCATTTACAATTGCAATTAATTGCTGTCCGACATGTAAGTGTTTATTTGCATTTGTGAACATTGCTTACATGCGTGAAAATTAAACACAATAGGAGCATGTCGGGCAGCATTTAATTGTAATTGTGAGGATCACTTGCATTGCGAGCATGGCCACTAAACCTAAGATAAAAAACAACATTAAAACCAACTATGTTGAAACCTTAACACATCTTGTTTTGAATTGCTGTTAACGTGTAAGTGTGCTAATAATGTACTCATTACATTTTGTGTTTAGTTTACATACTTAAGTTATATGTGTGTTTTGTACTTTGCATGTTAATGGCAGTTGTCATAATAACTGTATTGGTATTAAAGTTTTAACCAATAAAGATGGTTGGCGTTTTCTTTTTTGATAATATAGTGTTAGTGAATAGATGAGTGTTTGGATTATTCAGAAAGTAAACGTAAGTGAAAGTGGAAGTAAGGAGATGCAACTCTGTTTATGTTAATGATTTGCAGGAGCAAGTTTACCTTTGACTGGTAGGCTACTCCTTTTAATAATTTTAAATGGTACATGTGTTTTTTTGGCATGTGGACTTGAGAACAGGTGGCGTCTGTATTGTAACAACTGACTTTAAAGTTGTGGCTCATTTATTATGAACTCTGTGTAACATGTGTTTGTGAAAATAGCAATGTTTTTCATGCGTAATGTGTTTAACTTTATTTTTCAAGTCATGAGAACATTTTGTGAGTGTGTTTTGGAATTTATTTGAAAATTTCATATAATGAAACAGGGATTTTGGGCAAGCTAGTAGTATTGTTTGGGTAGCATACTATTGTAGAAGCACTGCATTTATATCAGTTGAGTTATTTTGATTACATAAAGAATGGAACGTTGCGGATCCGAACGCGATACAGGAAGAAGGCGAACTTCCTCATCATAGTGGCCGTAACAAGCCAACTGACCACCAGAAAAGGGACTGGGACCCGAACACCAGTATACTGACGCTAAGAGGAAAACAACCTCATTGCAGTAGCCACAATAATCCCACTGACCACCAGCGAAGGGTCTGGGACACCATGCTAAGCATATTGAGCATCCAAGGAAAGCATCCTCACCGCAGTGGCCGGGGAGAGGCCCTGAGAAGGACGTGGGAATTTGCCAGTACAAGGAGAAGGGAGTCATTCTGCTGGTTCTAAAAGTTGAAGGAAACTAAAAGACTTTTTAATTTAGAGATGCAAGGTGAAGCTTGTAATTCCCCCTGGCTTCGGTATGAACTATATTGGAGTGAGTGAACCACTACCAGGAGAAGGGAGTCATTCTTGTGGTTCTGAAAGTTGGAAAAACTGAAAGTTCTTTTGAACAAGAGATGTCAGGGGAGAGGAGTCATTCCCCCAGACTTTTGTGTGAACTATATTGGAGGCTGTGAACCAATACCAAGAGAAGGGAGACATTTTCCTGGTCCCGAAAGTTGACTGGTGTAAAGGTTTGTTGGAACCAAAAGCCAAGGTAAGTGAGTCATTCCCCTTGGCATTCTTTTTTCCAATCAACATTTACCCAACTACCAGGAGAAGGGTTGGTGGGGATGACAAATCCGGGGATCAGTTGGGCCCTGGTTGGATATGTCAGTCCATAGGGCCGCAGTTGTGCGAATTGATTATATTTATGGTCGAGTCAAGTGTTTGTCATTACATGAGTTATTTATTTCTTGGTTAGTTAGCACCGAAGAAAACATCATTGTAGCAATGAATGACAATTTTTGACATGGTAAATCGCAACACAGCCGACGCGCATTTCAACCTAAGTCTTTTTCAAGGCTGTGATTTGTGAGTTGGTTTGATGGTGAGGTGATACACACAGTGAAGTGAGGTTGTAAAGGACATTGGTTTTGTAAACATTTATATTTCATCCAATATGCATACATTAATAGGTAGTTTCAGGCATAATGGCACTCAAGAGATTACAAGTAATCGCAAATACATCGGGTGTACAAAGAGGGAACTCAGAACAAGGATCAGGGAACATCACACTTCCCTACATTCCCAGGATACCAGATATCCAAAGGCATTACACTGGCAGGAAGAACACCAGTGGGACAATAAAGAAGATATCACCTTCGTGGGACTTGAAAAAATACAGCCAGACAGAAGAGGTGGCGACAGAGAACTCCAACTACGCCAGAAAGAAGCCAGGCTGATATGCAAATATCGCACCGTCACTTTTGGATGTAATAGTGACCATGATTTCCATGTTTTCTTGTAAAAATCCATGCATAATCTTGTGTGGTTTTCAGCAAACACATGCAGCACTTACCTAATCACCAGGCCTTCCAACCGTGTGTAACCTAATATCTAACCTCTTTTAACACCTGCTCATCTTTTCAAAGTAACTGGCATTGCCACCTTCTTTCAACTAGGTCATGTGCCCTAACCATGGCCCACTAGACATCCACCCACCATGCTCTCGTCAAAGGGGGACACTCTACACCCCCCACCCCCAATTCCAATTGGGCTGCACCCTTCCAGCCCCAGACCCAGAACTACCACTGACACACTCCTAACTACTTTTTGACCAACTTTGCTTTTATGATACATCCTATGACTTTCTAAACAATCCCTTCAGCTTTATTCCACACACACTAATTAACCAGACCAATCCTCGCAAGTCACTGGGATCAGTCCATTTCTGAAACCCCATTCACGGCTTAACTCCACCCCTGTGACGTGCACTCTGAGATGAACCAATCCGCGGGACTGTCTCGTGAGACCAATCACATCGCTCGCCCAACCAACAAATCCTCGTTCTGCTTACTTAATACCAGGAAGCCTGGCTTTTCTCAAGCTCACGCGCTTCCCGAGAACCCTGACACAGGACCACTCGCCGAACCCGGCAACGGTAAGCTTTCAAACACACGCCCCTAAACAGGACGTCCCTTGTTACCCTGCTCCCCTGCCGGGACCTAGCACGAACACCACAGGACCTCCCTGTGTTTTTATTGGGTCACGAGACATTCTCACGAACTTAAACTGTCTGCATGTGCTGTTTAATAACACACAGCTCACTGCCTGGCGCCAACTACTGACCCCTGATTAAATCCCTTTATATTACGGGGACCATTCAGCCTCGAATTATCCAACCATTCCTCATTCGCTTTCACAATACCAGCAAGCCTGGGACACTTTAAGCACACGCTCTTCACGAGTACCCTTGGAATAGGACCACGCGCCGAACACAGCACCGCCAAGCCCTACGGTTACACGCCCTTATCAGGACGTCCTCCGTCACGTTGCTCCACTTCTGGGACCTATCTCGAACACCTGGACCTTCCTGCACTCCATGGGTGCTTCACCACCCTCTTTATTATGACCTCACTACTCAACTCTATCCAACATCCACACCAATCACTGTCAGAGCCCAACCACCTTCTATCATCCTGTCAACTCACTACCACTCGATTAGATACCACATCTGGATATATAAACTTCTCTACGTGGCCCAATGCGGCATACCACACAACTCTCCTGACCGATACCCTCATCTTGGGTTCCCCTCTCAATCTGGAAACTTCTCATTTTCCCTTACAGATCGGCTACCCAGCCCCTCTTGTGCCCATACCTGGGAGGACCAGTCCACAGCTCTCCGGAGCCCATCCCCTAACTCAATTGGGTAAGACTCATCGAGGTTTCTTCATCATGAATGCCATTCTAATTCTCTTGGCCCTATCGCTCAACTAACAACTCATTTTCTTTCTTTCCTCTCCCTTGGTACATCGTCCATACTTTGCCTCATATTGCTACAACTGTCAATATGCATAAATGACATTATCTATTGTTATATAAACTACTGCTCTTAAATTCACCATCACCACCACCACTCACAATCACTGATAAATAAACTACCTTTTTGTGCTACAATGTGTTCCTATTCATTATGCCTGAAACTACCTATTAATGTATGCATATCGGATGAAATATAAATGTTTACAAAACCAATGTCCTTTACAATGTCACTTCACTGTGTGTATCACCTCACCATCAAACCAACTCACAAATCACAGCCTTGAAAAAGACTTAGGTTGAAACGTGCGTCGGCTGTGTTGCGATTTACCATGTCAAAAATTGTCATTCATTGCTACAATGATGTTTTCTTTGGTGCTAACTAACCAAGAAATAAATAACTCATGTAATGACAAACACTCGACTCGACCATAAATATAATCAATTCGCACAACTGCGACCCTATGGACTAACATATCCAACCAGCGCCCAATTGATCCCCGCATTTGTCATCCCCACAAATCTTCTAACTAATCGGGAACCTTGGAGTTGGTCCCCTGACAAACCAGGATCTATGCTGCTGGCAGATTCAGAAACAAGCAAAGAGGAGGTGCGCAGGAGAGAGGGAGTCCCGACACCAATAACTCCAACCAATGTTAAACTACCAGGAGAAGGGAGTCACTCTCCTGGACAACGAACTTTTCTGTTGACTAATTCTTTAGTTGTAGTGTAAGTGATAGAATTAGGTTATGACACAGGATGGTGGAGTTTGCTTTTGAAGGACATTCTGACAGCCCATGTTTAGTATTAGTTTGAGGCAGGGAAACCCATCTTAGAAGATAGGGAAAGTGAGGGTTTCTTTTGATAAAAATAAAAGTCTTTGCCAACCACCATGCCACCTTTGTGTCAGCTTCCTTCTCTGACCCCCTTACATTTTATATCACATCTGTATGCATTTTGAGAAAGCAGTGCATGGCAGCGTATCGAGCTGACATGCCTTGCGAAATATGCCCTGTCTGAGGAATTTGACCATCCGCATGGTGGACGGGTGCTTGCCTGGGCTCTTTTCAAATTTTCAAATAAATGGAATGATGGTAGACCGACCTCAGGAAAATGTGTGCGGCTAATGCGCACACATTTTCCTATGCTCACACCACAACAAACGCATAAACCCATGTACTCTGAGCTGGACACCGCCTAAAGGCACGATCTGCCCCTATCATTTTTAGTTTAAAATGACAGCAGAGGAGGGCACAATGTCATCCCCAGAAGGGGGAGGCCAAATGTCCCCTTGCCATGGTCAGCCTGATTAACTGACAAAGGCTCCATGGGACCGCCCTGTTCTTTTGTTAGGCCTTGCAGCTGGTGGCAGCAATTATCAGACCAGCAGAGCGTACTTCAAACAGGCCCCCATGGGGCCTGGCTGCAGAGGGTAACAAAGGGGACAGGAAACTCCACAACCTTTCATATGTAACTATGTCAACCTGAAGCCAGCTCCCGCCTCTCAGTATCAATGACAGTGAACAGACATGTCTGGGTCTGTTGTTGTAGTAGGCCACCCCGCTAGGGGGACACCATTAATGAGGTACGATAACATTGTTTGCAGAAGCCCGAAAGTCTGGTCTCTCCGCATATTCAAGGGAGTCCTGCCGCTTTAACATCAACCACACAGGGAGGACCATTAATCAGTGAGATGCTTTGATCACAACAGACAGGCAGATGGGTGCGACTTAGTATCGCAAGGGAGTGAGCCCAGAGTTCTTTCTTTTGAGAGGAGGGTGCCGCCATATTAGTTCTGGGACACCCCTTGTTCCATGTTTCACCCCTTTACCTTTTCCGGTTGAAATGCCCTCTGGTTATGGCCACAAGCATACTGAAGATTATTGGTAGGGACCCCAGGATTGGTTCAATAAGGTAAGCTTAGCCTACACCAGTCACTGTGGCATGCTTGACTTCAAAAGAGGGCTGGAGCCCCCTTTAGGCAGATCATCTGAAGACTTCACAAGAAGCAAGGAAGTAAGGAAGTAAGGAAGAATAACTCATTCCTGGACACTGACTGAAGGGTACAGTCTGCCTTACAGCTTCGGCCAGTGAGGGAAGGGCAGGACATCCAAAGAGAGAAGCAAGATCCCTCCCCTAACATCTCCCAGGGAACAGAGGGAGAAAAAAACAGAGGACCCTCCAGTCACTACAGCTACAGAACTGGTACCCAGACAGCAGACAGCATGACCTGCTAGCCTCTGCAGCAGCCTTCCCGAATAGGGAGTGCCAGAAGGCATCTGAATCCAAAACCAAGGTCAAGGCAGCTGCCGCAACACAGTCCCGAGCTCTGGGCAGTCCGCTTTACAGGACGACGCAAGCCCATTGAGGAAGCTGGGAGAAGTGCAATGGCAAGCATCTACCGCCGTCCACCTTAAAGGACATTTTCGAGCCAGTCGAGTTCCTCCATCCGCAACCACTGCAACGCTGACTGTTCTCAGGCCGCAGTCGCTAAAGAAAAGAGACACGAGACATCTCGACCAGTGCTTCAGAACTGCCGATCAGCACTAAGATAATGATTCCTGACCCTGAGTAATCATGAAGGCCAGCCTGCATCCATTCGTCCAGCTTCACTCGACAAACAATCTTGCCGCCTGATTCTTGCAGCTGATTCCCGTCCCGAACTCTGTCACAGAAGCCTGCAAGATGCCCTGAAAGCGTCTCCATCCTGTTGAGCACCAAGAACATCTACAGCAGAAGGTACGTTGTGGTTCTGTCTCACTGGTGCTTCCGAGAAGGCCCCTCGAGACATTTTAAGACTCCCTTCGTCCTTCCTGCTGAAGCCAAGAAGCCTTAACAAACTGTTGTGGTTATTAACCATACCAACTACCCTCCTGTCATTATCCAGATTGCATCAGTTTTCCTTCTTCAAAACTGTCTGTCCTCTGCATTCCTTTAGAGGGTGCGTTGTAGTAGTAGTTTTATTAGATTGTTGTGATAATAATAAAGTTGTTATTTTTATTCAACCTTGACTGGACACTCCTTTTATCATTGGGTAATAATTGTATTTTCACTGTGTTGCAACTAACCAATGATCATCCTTTAGAGGAGATAAGTCTGCTGTTCGGTCCATGTCCCCAAAATTGGACAAGGATGTTTATAATTTTAATTGTATGCTTGTTTATTCCAATCTGTTCAGATCGATTCTAACGTATTAGAGGTGTGGGGCTGATTGATGGTTTAGAAAACGATATTCACCCCTGGAATTTGATTCGCCACACCCTGATTACTTCTTGACTATCTTCATTACCACTATTCCTACACTTCCTCATTAAACTCATCACTTCTGAGATGGCTCCAACTCTGGGACCGAAACTCCCATTCTTATATAATAACACTGTGTTATTTATGTAGCCTTTTTTTTCCCAAAGTGCTTTATATAGAACATTTTCTTTTTTATATACAATTATTATTACCCAAACAAAATTGGTACTCATTTTATCGACCTCAGAAAGATGAGTCGTCCTTGCTGGGATTCGAAACTCCGACCTACAGATCACACACAGTTTTTTTGTGTCAATCCCTCAACCCACTGAGCTATCTTACCGGCTAAATATGTCATTCCTCCTCTTGATAGGAGTTATAAAGCCACTCCCCTTACAGACAATCATCATGTTTATTCAAAAAGACTCACGACCTGATGCCAGCACGAATGTTGGAAGGGGGCAGAGAGTGCCATAACTGTGAAAAAGATTAGTGGTCATGTTACCAGTAAACAATCTAGGTATTATCTTGACATCCCCCTTCCTCATGCCAGTCCTTACCTTTGAGATATGAACGACAGGTTGATGGGTATCAGCTCAGAAGCAATCCGAAGATACTCAAGGATTAGAAGTATTGGTGACCTTCTTTGGTGAAATTCATGAAAGTTTGCTGCACAAGGGGAAAAACAGACACTAAGAGACAATCTCGAAATTGCTGTTAGAAAAACCATTCTGGCCAAGGGAACCTAGGTGGAGATAAAACATGTCATAAAAACAGATGCATATTAAAACCAAGTAGCTACCCTAAAAGCCTCTCCAATAGAATGTTCCTAAGCCTGCGGCCAAGAAGGATACCTCCTTCTCATGAGCCGAGTAGAAGTATATAGATTGTGATACAGAGTCCCAGATACATGTTGTCAAAGTAGGAAATTACCAGAGATCTTTCCGTCCTTTTCTGTGCCACAAGCAAGGAACACAACATCTATGTTTTTAAGGAATGTATTCCTCTGCAGTACTTAAGCACCAGTCTTGAAATGAGAAGTAACAGTGGCATGTTCCTTCTTCAGAAGAGGGAGTCGAAGGGATAAATAGAAGGAAGAGAAGAGTATCTCTTAAGGTCTGAAGAAAAGCATGAGAAATCATGAGTATATCGCAAGATAGAGGTATATCTCTCTCCTCATCGCTGCTGACAATTTTCAAATCAATCCTGCTCTTGCCTTAGATTCCGCACCCATGTTAGTGAGACCTGGACTTCCAACAAATATTTCCCTGTCCTGGGAGGATTCTATCAAAAGAAAATTCTGGAAATCACAGAGTGCCAATAAATATGAAGAATTCCTTCTGGCAATGTATATTCCCAACAATGATCACAATTCTAGACCGGAAGTTACAGAAATAAGTCCATATCATCTACAAGCGGCCACCCCCAGAGTTCTCTTGCAGGTTTTCCTCACAACAAGATGAATCAGGGAAAGAGACCTGCACCAGCCTGATGCATCGAGGGCGCTGTTAGGGCAGGTCCCCTCCTCCCCTGCGGTCACAGCGGTTCAGCCCAAGTACAGTGTCCATTTGAAGTGTAACACAACACCCAAACAATACCACTGCTTGTATCCCATACACAATCTGAACAGTATTAGAAATAACAGCTAGTGGGAGGAAGATAATACCAGATACACAGTTACAAGATCAGGGGGCGTGACATTTAAACGTGAGAATTCTGCAGCATCACCCTTCTCTGCAGCCTCCCGTTAACAATTCTTGTGCAGTGAGTAGGTACATACCATCAAATCCCATAAGAGGCCCGAGTAAACGTCAGTCTTGCTCTATATTGTGCATACTGGCATCACTGAGTGCATGCGTTCTTTTCCAGTATGTGAATACATCTCACCTACACTTTGTCTCGGGAGGAGGATAGCTCAGAGGCAACACGCTCACCTTGGAAGCAAGTCAACGTTGAGCAACATAGGTTCGACTCCAGCTCCGTGCTTAGAAACCTCTGGGTATTAAGTGCGTTATACATAACCAATTACAAAACCTAAGGTGTACATCATTTGCAAACACATCCCATCTACCATGTTTGTTTCTCTATTACACCTCTTGGAAGTGTGTCACTGCTTCTTTCTTGTTCTCTTCTCCGAAACACACCCAATATTGCTGACCTGAACACTGATCTACACAATATCTGTGTTCTGGGAACTCAAAATCGAACCCTGAGCTTCTATCTTCATGCCGTCATCATGTGTGAGAAGGAAGAGAATCACTCCGGTGTAGCCTGAAATCCTTGCTCAGCAGTCTAGTAGAGAGCAACCTAACGGTGAATCAAAGTCCCCGTTGATGACTGCCACTGGTAGAATGGGACACAGGATCATGACAAACAAAAAGTCCAGAGTCTCTGATGTGATTGACAGAAAGAAAAATAGTAAGATTATGGGTAAGGGATCTGGCATTAAATCTCCTTCCAGGGGCAGGAGGGACTTTTGATAATATTAGAGTTTCTGTTTGGGATATGGAGCCATATAACATGCATTGGCTGTGATGAAGAAGGGGGACTCGGAGGTAATAATGGTGTCCTGTTTATGAAAACCAGTGCAGCACAACCTGACTCCTAGGTACTCTGCTGCATTTTAAGGCCTGTAGCAGTAGTATACTATCTTATGTTACTCAGATTTACACCACGCTGCACTGCCACTTGCATGGTCTGCAGCTGCTCTGGAAAGAGTTAGGTGTCATATATCTGGGGCCTAGGAATAGAGTTTAAGAAACATCTTCCGAACAGTGGAGGAATGCAGAGGGGATGTGGGAGAATGAAAGGTAGCCTTGTGTTGCACTATGTTGAAGCAGGCAAACTGGAATAATCCTGAGCTGTGCTTGGCTGGTCCGTTTTCAGGAGTTCTGTGTCTAGAGCGTGGAGACATTTGCCTCAGAAGGGGAGCCTCTTGTGAGCAAAGAGCTAGGATGCATTGGCCAGGGCTGTGGTATGCTGGCTGTAGAGATGTAGTTTTCTGATGTTTGATGCCTGTTAGGAGGAATGCTCAAGTGCCATGTTTGGGAGGGTTAGGTGGTATGCGTATTGCATGCTGCAACATAGTATTCAGGCGTGTTAGCGCAGGGAGCAGTCAGTGGAGACATTGACAGGCAGGCAGGTTGACAGGCAGGTTAATGAGGGCCACTTACAGCCGTGAAACATCATATAGAACATTATAACATGGCATAGAAAGCATGAAATAGCCATAACAATCTCGGGAAAGCGTAACAAACCACTAGTAGTGACAACAAAGTATGACAAATGCCCAGCAAGGCAAAATCAACCTGGTCTCTTCCCTGCATTCCTACCACTGGCCTCTAAAGACACCTCCCATTTCCTGTCATCGCTTTGTCTTTGTATATCCCTATCCCTATGTATCCCTCTCTCTCTCTCTCTCTCTCTCTCTCTCTCTCTCTCTCTCTCTCTCTCTCTCTCTCTCTCTCTCTCTCTCTCTCTCCTCTCTCTCTCTCTCTCTCTTTCTCTCTCTCTCTCTCTCTCTCACTCTATCACCCTCCTTAGTATGTTGGTTGCAGAATGAGAGCCACCTGAAACCTCACCATAATTGGTCACAGGTCCATGAAGGAATATTTGCACGCTAGGGAAATTGACATTTTGCCATCCCTCTGACACCCTATGCCAGTGGGGCTACACCATGGTTTATCAATTCACCAAACGGCATGGATTAGTGGAAGTGACACCAAGTACTTGATGACATCACAAATATCAACACACGACCTTTGACATCCGTGACATCATTGGAATGGGAGACATAGGACATTTAGCCCTGCTGACCACGCGAGTGACTGCTAAAACACACAAAGAAAAACCTTATTTACCGTGTCTTTTCACAGTGAAATGTATTTTGTATTAGTCCCTCCGTTCACGCCTCACCAGTTATATCCACAGGAAGGTGCATATGATGTGACAACACAAATTTACACCCAGCACTGCTCCATCATTAAACCACATACCTTATAATACTAAATTAATTGTTTGACATATTAAAAATAATTCTAATAAACAACATAAACGTATTGCACATTCCTCATTCCATCATAAATATATGTGCATGCATAGATTAGTGTCTATTCCCCCTCAAACTCACTCATTTAATAATAGTGGAATCCACATTTCATCATTGAAGAGTGAAACTATTGAAGACGTTAGCATATTGTGAGACAATGCTGAGGGGCCTCCTGCCTTTTTGTTTGGATGTAAGTTCCTCACAATCTTTTAAAGTCCCATCATTGTACAACTGGGCACAAAAGAGTACGTATATCTTGTCAACATGTTTTAGAAGGCTTTAGATGTAGGCTTAACAAATCCTCCCTGTCTTCATTGGGGCCACCCTCTAATCTCTGTCAGCCATTTGTGATAGAAGTTTATGTAAAGGGTGAAGACTACTTGAAGCCCCCTCACTTGGTTGGGTCCTGGACCAACCAAGTTTCTTACTCCGGAAAATTAGCACTGATTGAAAAAGCAGTAAATATTCATGAGTTTGAATCAACATTGCAGATGAGTTAGCTACCGTGCAAACCGTAACCAATGAGCACACATGGAGAACAGGACAATGTGGATTGGAGGGCTGCGGTCCTCATAGCACAACTGATAATACAATGGCCAATGAAGAACCAATGTGAAATAACTAAAGCAAACGAAAAACATTCACAATGAAACAAGGTCATGGGAAACTTAATGCACTCAATCTGCCTTCCTGTGTTCTCCGTTCTCTGCAGCTAATCCAGAACAGGACTGCAAGACTTGTCCTTGGCCTCAAGCCCAGGCACCGTATTTCACCAGCCCTGAAATCTGTCCACTGGCTCCCAGTGGCTGCAAGGATCAAGTTCAAGACCCTCTGCATCGTCCACAAGGCTTTCTGGGGCTGGAGCCCACAATGCATCCAACTCTCTCTTCCAAAATACCTTCCATCTCAAGTCCTTCACTCAGCTACTTCCAACTCTTTGAGGGTCAGAGGCTTCTACAGGCAGAGAGAGGCAGGTAGATGCCTCTACTGTGCAGGTGCCTCCCTCTGGAATGGCCTCCCTGCGCCTCTCAAACTTGAGCCGGACCACCTGAAGTTCTGGAAGGAGCTCAAGACCTTCCTTTTCTTCTCTGCTTTCTCTCTCGCTCCCCTGCTGACCTACCTGTGCACTGCGCCGACTGGATGCTTGCCTACCCCCAGATACTCACTGGGTACCAGTCTCCTCCATGACAAGTCTCCCCTGCACTGCCTCCGGGCCTACCTCACACTTAGGGAATGTAAGTGTGACCCTACAGTCCCCTGCCTCCTTGTACTTAGCCATAGATACGCTGCCCAGGCTGAATTTACTCAGAGCAATGCTGCCCTGACTGCACTTCCCTTTCCCTCTCCCTGGCACTTCCCCTTCTCCCTTCCTCCTGCACTTTGTGTTGTCACACTTGGATGACCTGAATGACACAAGGCCTAGTAAGATTGTTTGTCTTCTCCTCCTTCTGTCTTCGCTCACTTGTCACACCTACAAACACTTGTGTACAGGCGCGTTATAAATGACCCATCACATCATATCACCAAGAACGACTGCAGACCCAAAGCAATGATTAAAGACACTAGGGATGCTGGTCAAAACTTAGTTTTATTCAAAATGAATTGGCAGACTACATACATGCAAGGTATATTCAAATGATATACTGCATGGCAGAATAACATGCAAGGTAAATTCAAATGCTTCTAAACAAGGCAGAATTGCAACTTACCCTAGCATGATATTATGAAAGTAGTATTTACACAGTTCGATGGGGAACACTTTACATTGGGTTGAATATTACACAGGCAGATTAAATACAGACAGTTTCATAACAAGCAAGTGATATTCTGTATACAGAAGCCACAAAAAATGTTCCAATAACGTATTGTAGACTTTAATTT
Source organism: Ambystoma mexicanum (assembly GCF_040938575.1). NCBI lineage: Eukaryota > Metazoa > Chordata > Amphibia > Caudata > Ambystomatidae > Ambystoma > Ambystoma mexicanum. The sequence goes on along the minus strand of NC_090935.1, from coordinate 966,743,932 downwards.
AATCAGGGGCACTGAATCACCTTTCTTTGGTAAAGCCACAAATGATAAGTTAAGATTTCACACGCAAGACAATTTTTTGAACAGCATACTGTATTTTTCAAAATGGTCACTAGGTGTTACTGTTAACTGTAAACTGCTTTTTATATTTCAAATGAGGAAAACAGCTACAAAATATGTGTACCCAAGAGTAGCTATGCTGTGGATCTGATTAACTCCATACACTTCCAAGCTGAGCAGGGAATGCATTAACCCACCCCCCAATTACCTCTTACTATTCACCTACATCTGTGGTACATGTCGGGTACATCCAAACAATACCTAAGGGTGAAATACTGACTGGGACAGGAGCTAAGGTATTCTAGGCAAGTAAAGACAGTCGTTAACTTCAGCGGTGTAGTCTAGTGGGAGTGACGTTCTACCACTGGTCCTTCCTCCAGAGTAGGGATGGAGCTTACTGAACTCCCAGTGATGGGAAGACTTTCTTTCTCCTCTTGTCTTTGGACAATGCAGTCGGCAAGATGTTAAAAAGGGAATCTGTGGGAACCTTCCTTGCCTTTACACTTATCAGGGCTGAAGGACTCTAGTTCCTAGGTCTGGCAGCAGTGGATGCAGTTGTGCAGATCTTGCCCCTCACCCCTCCCTGGCTCTTGGACCTAGGAGCTGAATCAGCTCTCTCACAGTCAAAGGAGGGCTGGTGCTCAGCAGGGGCACAGCTACCTGTAAGCACATGTGCAGACTTCAAGTCTGCCAGTGCAGGAAGGAAGGAACCAGAAGACAGGTCTTCTCTGTCTATACCCCAGACTCTGGAACCACCTCCCTTTCAACGCCAGACTTGCCCTATCACTTCTACATTTTATGATGGAGCTCAGGACCCTCCTTTTGAAGGAATGGCTCCTCTATAACACCTCGGCCCGCACATCCCCCACTCTAACCAAATCTAAGATGGGATGATCTGCTCCTCCTGTTTCCTCCCGTGGTTGCTTGTAGATCCCTTGCTGCTGAATCGCCTGCCCTCTCCTCCCCATTGTTAGCCCTCCTCTTGTATCTCTGCTTTCCTCACTGTGTCTTACCCACTATGATTGGACAGCACTGCGTTGCTTTCTCAAAGCTAGGTCTGCACGCGATAAATACCCTAATAATAATAATTATAATACCTTACCTGAATCAGAGACCAGTGATCATGTCCGAGTGCCGGCTAAGACAAGCTTCACAATAGTATAGCTAAATAAGGCCCCAGGGCAAGGTTGCGCCTACAACACAGCTGGATGCAGGAAGAGGCTCCCCAGTCTCAAAAGCACAGAGTGATGCAGCAGGCTCCTATGCAAATGGCAAAATAGGTGCCTCGAAACATGGCATGACATAGCTTTTCAATAGTTGGGAACATACCAAGGACAGATCAAGGGGTGTTTAGAAAGGATGTACCAATTAACAAACCCAGGGTTCAACACCTACAAAATATATGACAAGAAACTGGTGAAACAAACTGTCAGACAGAATAAAAATGATGTAATCCTGAACATGGTTAAAAAGGTTAAACAATGTTTTTTCATCAAATAAAGATCATTAGTTAATTTAAACATGCACACATGCCAGTTGCACCTTCAGAGCAGTTTCATGTCTGAAAAGGGGGGGAGGGGTCCTCCTCCATTTGAAGGTGCCAAGAAGTCTGAAAAACAACTCAATGTTAAGTAGAGGAGGACAACAGGTGACAGGAAGAATGGTTTTCAGCATGCGAGTTCCACTTGAGCTGGCAAATAAGCAAGGACAGGGCAAAGGTGGCGGCCGAGGAGACTTGATGGCTCTGAGGGGTTTAAGAGTCCTCAGCTGAGGAAATATGCAGCTCTGCTGAGTCATTGTCCATTGAAACACATTGCTGCCCATTCAAAGACAGAGCTGTCCATATAGTTCATTGTGCATTTAAAGCATAGTTTTTTCATTATTATTCTAATGTGAAAACACAGCCATCTGCCCACATAACTGCTTTCTTTGTGACATGTTCTTAGGACAGGCCTTGCCTGACTGCTGTTTCAGACTGTGCATAATGGAACACACTGTGGTATGGGAGCGCAAAGACCACTGTGTCACAGGCGTATTGTTCGTACCACCTGTATTTCAAAAATGGGCTACATACTTCTTCCCTTTGAAAATCCGTGGCCTCGAGGATTACCCTTCTTGGGTCAGCATACTGGTTACAATTCTGATAGTCTATTCATGGAATTAATCATCCTTAGAGGTTAAACAAAGGAAGGTTTCACAGTGAAAATAGAAGAAGCAATTCTTTTGCGTTACAAGACAAAGGTTGTGAGAGACTGGAAATGGGGACATAACAAGATTCTCCAGGAAAGTCGTAGCTCATTTTCATAAAAGATTTTCGATCTCTTGATGAACCTCTGGGTGTGCCATTGTGAAGGGGTGTGATCCATCTGGGGGCAAGCTGGCTGCTCGGAACCTGCAACATGCAATGGTTGGTTTTAGGAAGCATTGGACTCCGGATCGACGTCTAGACATTTAAGCGCTTCTCCACGGATATGTGTCTCCACTGTTGAACCCGACTATGATCCTAAGAGACCTCACTGATGTGAGCCTCTTTTAGGCAACTCCAGACAGACTAACTGGTTCTTCATCTCATTAGGTTTCCAGATAAACACTCCCTCTGTCTTATTCTGCATAGATCAGGATTGCTTGGTTGATTAGGTTTGTCAACCAGATTCCTGTGGAACAACTTCTATTCATTAACCAATCTATTATCTCCCAAACAAACTCTCCACAAATTAATCTGAGTATGCAAATGTGTATTGCTCTTTTCTTTTATGATTTCTGTTTGCATTGTGTAAGACAAATGTCCCCTGTTTTCTAATCATTTTCCTGTGCTGAATTCCGGGGCTATGCTTTTTTCACCCTTTCCTATGTGTGTTCCCATTGTGTAGCACACACTAGCTTGGTTATGCGTTTTGGTAATTCGTTAAATGTTTGTAACTTTATTAATTGTAGAAATGTGTAAGTTTTGATTTCGTACTTTTTGACTAACATTGTGGTTACCTTTACATTAACAGTGAGTGAAATGACTTTAATTCATGTTATGAACAATCACCCAACATAAAGAAGCTCCCTTTAGTTATGTGCACCTTCACACGGATGGCCAGGGGAGGTTTGGCTCTTTCGGACACCCACCAGCATCAGCATCTGTTTTATCAGATTGGATTCAAAGTCTTGGCCCTGGTCAGAAAGAATCTGTGCTGGCAAACCATAACAAACTAACATTTTCTTCCACAAAACTCTGACCAGAGTCACAGCCTTCTGGTTTTTAGTGGGAAAGGCTTGGGAGTATCGGCCAAAGTGCTCTGTTATGACCAAGTGATTGTGAATACCCCGATTTATAAGCACAACAAGTCAATGCACACAAGAACCATGCGGTCAGAGCTCTGAAAATGTTGAAGGTAAGCCAAAGGCCCTAATGGGATCTTCCTGAACAGGCAACGGGTATACTGGTGCCAGGAGTTCTATACATCGGTTGCCAGGCAGGGCCAGTACAACCTTGTGTGAACAAGTTTGAATGTCCGATCACTGCCCCGATGCCCACACTTTGACCATGAAGGGCCAATAGGACAGCAGTTTTGAATTGGTGGAGCAAAACCAGGCATTGGAGGAACCGGTTTTGGATGGGGCTCACGTTAAACAGCAACCCACCATTCAGTACAAGAGTCTTCCATTCCTGCATCAAGGTATCATGCTCCAAGTCACCCCCTATGTACACCGGTTGACTTCGCCCTTCCATTTTGACATGGAAGAAGGGGGGACTACCTGGCAACTCGCTGGTTAACATGGAAGCTCACAAGCCTCCAAGCTGGCCAGGTTACAGATGACATGTCGCAGTCCTTTGGCCTTTGGTTCCAGACAGACAATGCCACCTAACCTGTCAGGGTCATGATTGCTTGCAGTCTCACTTATGGCACTGACTCCGGGATCTGAAACTTCTTTCCTCCCGGATGATTCTGCAGACAGTGAATGTGGGTGTTGTGCAAAGCATCGGCATCAATATTGGTTTCGCCTTGCCGATGTCAGAGCTGGAACTGATATGCACAGTAGACTGCTAACCAATAGTGGCTTGTGGCATCCAGTTTCGATAATTTAAGGGCACAGATTAGTGGGTTATTGTCCATCATTACGGAAAAGTGCACCCCATACAGATAGTCATGAAATGTCTCCGTTACCAGCAAATTCAGCACAAACAAAATGGCATCTTGAGGACTGGTAAATACCTCTCAGCCTGCTGCAGCTCTCATCCGCCATTGGCAACTGGTCACTATTCTCCTCTTGGTAGAGGACATCCCCAATGACATTCATACTGGTGTCCACATAAAGTGTACATGGTTTATGCAGGCCTGCATATGCTGACACGGGTGCTGCAGTCAAAGTCTTAATAAGTGTCTTCAATGCTTGTTGGCCTACCCCTGTCCAGCATTCACCAAAGGGGTCCTGTACCCAGTAGTGTGGTTCTGAACATGGTGACCTATAACGGAACTTCTTCTCAGTGGAGGGATATCCCTTGATTAGCTCCACGAGTGGCCTGTTGATTTTGGCAAAATGTGTCACGAAACAATTTTTATATTTGTAATATTTACAACACTGTAAGTTCATCAGCATCATGGGATGGGGCCATGTACCCAGTGCTTTGATCTTCACTGGATCAATGGCAATGTTATTCTTGGAGACAATGGGCCTTAGCGGCATGGCTACCCCCATACCGGGTACTGGGTCCGGGTTCTTGGAATGGGAAATACCGGCCCATTCCAACCTTGGAAGGCCCGGTAATTCCCTTTCCCGGGATCCAGACCCGGAACATCCCCATTCCCATTGAGCCCCTGCAGGGCTCAATGGGAATGGGGAGGATGCTAACAACAGGCCCGTTAATGACGGGCCCATTGTTAGCATCCTGGTCTGCTAGCGGGTCCCGCTAAACCCGCCTGGTTTTACCAGACGTCCTTAGCGGGACTCGCAAGCAGACCTCGTAATGAGTCGGTAGAGGGTTAACGGCGCTGTTAACCCTCTACCGCCTGGGTCGTAATGAGGCCCAACGTGACCAACTCACCTGACATTCTTGCAACATAATTGCCATTTGTCTAAGGACATCTTCAGCCCTTGCTGCTGTATCCAGTCCAAAACCTTCAAAAACTGCTGGTTGCTTTCCTCACAGGAGAACCTAAAAATGATGGTGTCATCGAGATACACCAACAACTTGAGGAGATTCATGTCCCCAATGATCTTCCCCATCTGCCTCTGAAAAGTGGCAGGGGCGCCTTAGATAGCATGGGGCATCCGGATAAACTTGCAGAACCAAAGGGGAAAGATAAAGGCTGTCTATTAATGGTCACTGAGGTGCAATGGTGTATGATAGTGCCCGCTCCTTACATCCAAGACATTAAACCACTGGTTCAAGGTAAGGCAGTTGAGAGGCTCGTCCACATGTGGGTTGGTGTACTGGTTGGGCATTGTCTGCCTGTTTAAATTGTGGATGTCATTGTTTTGTTGGTGAGCCACCATGATCAGGAATGCATTTGGAGCTCCTGTATTATCTCTGCTTGCAACAGTTAGTCAAGGAGACCTCGGATTTCCTTGATGTCTCTGGGTTGAAACCTGTGGGACCCTTCTTGAAAAGGATTGGCAACCGCTTCATGTATGTGTTGCTCCACACCACGTATCTCTCGGAGGTCGCAGGTGCATGTTGAGAATTCTCCAGCTTTCTGGGCCAATTGTTCCTGAAATCGTTTTTTCTCTTGGTCTGCAAACTGTGAGGCCCCAAAGTCTACTTTTCTGGCGTAAAATGCCAGCACAGCTCCCTGCGGCAACCAGAAGGAACTGATAGATCATCATGAAATCAGGAATATGAATGGCCACCGCCAATATTGGTAATATGCCCACTTAGGTTGCGCATGAAAGTGTCTGGTTTGGAGAGAATGGTGTGCTTGATCAGTAACACCCTGGAAGTGACTCCTTCTCAGGTGATTCCATCACCAGCCAATGTGAACGGGAGCTGCTAGCATTTTAAACAAGGCTGGGTGACGCAGTTGTTGCCCAAACATGGAGGAGTGGACATCCCCAACTGAGCAGCCGAGCAGCAACCTGCATCACAGTTGTTTGCATGTGTACACCTCCCTGCACTTGAGATACACATTCAGGTGGGTGAGATATTGCAGTTTAGCCATGCACTGGCACACAGGCACATGGTTCCTAAGGCTTTAAACATTGATGCATTGTTACCTATGATCACTGGTGGCTTTGGGTAGGGGCACCAAATTACCACACACCAATGCCAAGGTATTGATGGTGGCATTGATGCTGACAATGTCCTGAGGCAGCTTCAGGCTGGTCTGTATGTACCTTGAATATTGGCCTGTGCATTCTTCGAGCCCGGTCAAGATGAATCCCAGAATGTGTTCCAATGAAAGGTCACGTAGGTGTTGCAGGTAATAGGTTTGATAGACAATAGTCACAATGTGACCCGCTGTGGAGCAATACTTGATTTGCCCCCACACGAATGGTCATTGCCTCTCATGTCTGGAACCTACTGAGGCCTTCAGTGATCTCCCTGGGTTGGCCAACCTCTACGCGCTGGGCAGAGCTTGGGCACCTTTACTTACCTGTCCTGGCAGTTGGAAAGCCTATCAGGTGGACAGCTGGACGGGCTCACTCTGGCTACAGGAACCAGTCCTTGGCATAAGTCCTCCTTTGATAATAGTAGTCACAGTGTTATTTTGAAACACATTATTTGGCTGCGTAGCTGGGCAGTGTCTTCTGTCGGTGTTGGTAATAAAGTATTTTTTTTAGCAACACTGGTGCTGGGGCCACATGGCAGATGTCAGGTACAGTCTCTGTGGAAATTGACCTGATTCATACGTGTGGCTCAAGATAGTAAGAGTCTCTGAATTGCTTATCTTTGAGGCCTTTTCATTCAGGGTGTTCAGAAAGGGGCTCAGCTGTATAGGCCTTCTACTTGCCTAGTCTGGTCTGTCATTAAGGTGGCAGGGGTGACTGAGGACACAGAGGGTCTGGGTTGCACAGATTTCCCGGTCATGATGAGGGCAGGTGCATCTAGGGTGTTACATCTTTTTCATATACTGGTGGCACAGCCCCTGAAGTGACAGTGGGGGCTGCAGTAGCGTCTTTAGCTGGTGCCATCAGTGCAGTCCCCAGCGTGGCAGAGAGGATTGCTTTGGGAAATGTCTTAGGTTGTAGGCAAAGTATTTGCTTACCCTGGTGTGGTTATGTGGGCTGCTGGAACAGAGTCTCTCTGCGGTACCATAGGAAAGTTTATGGTCTTTGATGGGATCAGTGGTAGAGCAAGCGTCAATGGTTCAACCATATATTTTGCCTCATTGTTCCTCATTGCCCCCAACTGCTGGTGTGGTGATAGCAGCTGGTGATACAGTCTGGGTGACAGGCACAGGCTTACTGGTGGAGATGGAATTTACTGAGGTTAGGTAGCCCCTGGTGCAGCACCTTGATAGTGTTTCCTGGAAGGCTCTGGGCAGAATCTCTGAGGGCATCAAACCTTTCAGCTCCCTTAGAAATGTTTTCAGGCCTATTGCGAGTCTGAAAGGCATGTCCTTCTTCTCTGCACTATTAGCAAAATTCCCAAGACCTAAGGGGACCAGCACATTGATGGGGCGCCTGTGATTCATGGGCATGCTTGTAATGCTGGATCACTCCTTCTATGGATGCTGGGCAGAGGTTTTTTGCAGTGCAGGGTTTAGGTGCAGTTGATGAAGAGAGTTATGCTTGGAATAAGTTGATGGTGCAGTGCAGCTCATCAGCCAGGGGCCTCAGATTCGACTGAGATGCAGGAGAATGCTTGGCATCTTGTAATTATGGACAGTAAACAGTAACCCTTTGCTTCAAGGTACAGTGAGGAGTGCCCACCAGTTCCTCCATCACGAATCAGCTCCTGATAACTTGGTGACAGCAGGAGTCTGCCTCCGAGACTCACTTGTAGGAGAATGAGTGGCACAGACTTGGTCCCTTGCAGCATTTGTCTGATTCAGGGAATGTCCAACTGAGCAGTCTCAAGGTTCTTTTATTTGAAAGCCCACTGTATCAAATGCTGAAGTCTGTATCCATGTAATCTGAGAGTCTTTCATTGGGGGCCAGGTGTTTGTCGTAGAACTGAACCATCAGATCTGCCCCTGATTCAGAGGTGCCAAAAGCCACCTTTGAGGGTGTGCTGGACTTCCGTTAAAGAATGTTTACGGCTGTGCTACTCATAAGGAATAGGCAGCTCTATGAAGAGATTCAATTATGCTCCATCGCTTCTCTTTGTCAGAAGTGTGCAAAAAGTCCTGAAGTATCGAGTGAAGACAATGTATGGATTCCGAAGAAGAAATGACGAAGTAACGAATTAGGTGAACGTTAAGGTGTAAGAGAAGAAGATTACATGATAGAAAATGCTGAAGAAATCAGAAGCATAAAGTATTTACAGACGCTGCAACGCAAGATAGATCAAATAATCTTATAGGCTAGCTACAAGAAGTGAACATAATGTAGGCAAAGCTGCAATTGTACAGAAGGTGGATATTGGTATCGTGAAATAAATACACCATAAACCATGAAAGGCTGTGTTGCAGTAGAATAACGGGTTGTTGGAGCTGTGTTGCGAGGCTGTCTGGCCTGAAGTCATGATCTAAGAAATCGATTCCAGCTATCTACGCTGAAGAACATGTTTGCAGAGGATGAATCCTCTCACGTTAAGGTGCAAGAAAGAATACAAAGGATGCCCAATTTAAAGCTTGCAGAATGAACAGAATCATGGTCTCTTGTCGCGTGATTGGAGGCTGAAAATAGGACTTGAACTTGGAGTTCTAGACACGATAGTGAGTGCCCTCACTCCCGTTGAATTCCTAGGACGATAATACACTGCAAGACCAAACACAAAGACAATTTCATGGCAGAAGGCATGGGTGATGAGAGATGCAGGCCAATTGGGTGGTGAGGTAGCTTTATGTCCTATCTCCCTGCACCTGGTTCTTGACTTACCTGCTGCTAAATGAACCAAATGTTCCAGACATGGCACAAGTGTGGCAACCAATTGTAGTAGTCCATATAACAAAGGACCTTATAACTTAAGAGACCAATTAAACATGTGTATCTGATGTTTCTGAAATGACATGTTTTAAGGGTTCCATGTAATAATGTTGCCACAAAAATCTGGCCATGCAAAAATATCGCCGAAAAATTGCCATTTTTTGTGGCGACATTATTGCATGGAACATGCGGGGGACACCCCTGCAATCCCCAAACGTAAAGCGCAACCTTTTCCGGCGATATTATTTACGGCGACCATATATATGGGGATAATATTACCTGGTACCGTTTTAAGAGGTAGGCATAAGTTGTCCACCTGATATCGGACAGCCATAACAATACTAGCTCCTATATGATTGTACATCTAGTTTCTTCACTTAACCAATACCGACCCTTAATAGGTTTTTCACAATTGCCACATAGTATGACATCACTTTGACGCATAATAAAGCATAAGAATTGTATTTTTTCTGTTGATCACTGAGAGACTGAGCGTACGTCCGTTGATGTTTGCTGTAACCTCCCTGTTTTAGATAATTGTTAATAAAACAGTAACTTGCCATCTTCTTGGGTTTGTCCGGTTATTTGGACTGAGAATTATTCTGGTGTAATCCCATCCAAACATAAATTCATGTTACAAGGGCCATAAGCTCATGTGGTAGCAGTGTGGATGGTTCCAAGATCTAAACTAGTTTGACTTTGGAGTTTCGGACAATCGGGCATCCTCCGCCATTAGCTGGAAGATCGTGGAGCTTCGTGTGTAGAGCGGCCAATAGAAAAAAACTTGCAAGAAGAACCGAGATGATGGGCAGGTCCCTCCTTGAAGAAATCCCTGCTCGGTCTCCACGGCACCTCGCGGACGAAAGGCGAAATGGTCGGATTGGAGGAGGAGTCGAGACTGAAGGCTTTGAGTTGATTAAACGGATGAAAGTAGACTAAGGGAAATGGCAATATAAAGGGGCAGGATTGTGTTATTTTGGGGTAATAGGAACATTTTGTGTGGATAAAGAAATGCCTAGCTAAACCTATTTCAAGGGAGATAGTAGAAGTCGTCTCAAATTCCAGTTGGAATATTAAGAGTGAGAATACGCACAGTAAGGACTGTGTAAGGTGAAGTCTTAAACCCTGTATAGGGTAATATAACTGGAGTTGGGGAATGAATACTTCTTACTATAAATTATTATAGGGAAAGGGGAAGGTTATCACAAGGGGTATTCATGTGTATTGTGTTATTATTTTAAGTATTAATTGATGTATAAAGTTTTGAGAAGTAACAAGCTGTGAAGGTTGAAAGTGACGCTGTTTTGAGTTAAGTGTAGTAAACGATTGGTGCCAATCAGAAGATAGACAGGTTGTTGAAACAAAAGAGGATTGAGTGGCGAATGGATGGTGCTTGCTCATATTTGTTGTTTTGAGATTAAAATTGTTGTGCAATAAGCTTTGAGATAGGTAGAGATTCATTAACGATGTTGTAAGTATCAACAGTTAATTGCTATGTGTCATTATGTAGGACACTCCTTTTATGCATCTTTGTAAAACATTACCACGACACGCGCCCAAGCTGAAACAGTACAGTGCAGAATGGGTAAAGGGCAAAGCTGATAAAATGTGCATGCCATGGCCACAAGGGGGATCATTGTCGAAGGCAGTATTGCAACACATGACCGCATATGTGTACGCTGCGTACACAGGGAAGAAATTAGAGAAGAGAGTGGCAGTTTTAGAACATTGGAAAATGTATCAAGAGGAGAAAGAGGACTCACCACCGGAGGAAAGGATGCTTAATCAGCATAAAGGGAAGGCAATCGAGCCCTTGGCTCCTCTTACTCCACCTGAAATTAAGCGTAGATACAGAAGCAACTGGATTTTACCCTCTAAAGGAATTAAAAGCAGCTTAGGGGTACAGTAACCCAATGTATGAACCCCCTGCTTACAGTAGCGATGACAGTCCAGAAGACAGAAAATGGAAGGAAGATGCCTCTACGTTCACAAGAGACAAGGAAGAAAGAGGCGAGAGGCCGAATTTATATTAATAGACATAGATAGAGAAATTAAGAGAAGGAAAGGAGAAAAGGATTGGGCTGATGAGGCAATGCTTGTGCAGAACGAGTAGATGGGAGGACAGATATTACTCAAGTTAGATGGGAAGAGCATCAAGGAGGTTAGGCAAAGGGAAGACAAGGATGAGCAAGAAAAGAAGGATAGGGAACGAGAAAAGGGGTTGAGGGAAGATGAGCAAGGAAGAAAAAGCAGGTAACGACGGGAAACAATATATAGAGAAGAACAAGAGAAAGACAAAAAGTGAGCGGATGAACAAAGGAAGTATGACAGTAGAAAGAAAGAAATAGAAGAAAGGGATAGAAGAGAAGGAAAGAGAGAGGAAGAGAAGGACAACGAGTAAAGAAAAAAGATTACAGTGTAGAACAGAAGTGGAACAGAGAGAAGAAATAAGAAGGGATGCACGAAAACAAGAAGAAGAGAGGGCCAGAAGAGATACAAGAGAGCGAAGGGAAGTGGAAGAAGGAATAAGACAGAATAGATGGTCGCAAGATCTTGATGCCTATTTCATTCTTAAAGAACGATTGAGGCCGAGTGAGGAAATTCTATGGGATACAACAAGAGAAATTCTCCCAATAAAAATAGTAGTGCCAGAAATACCTAGAGTAGCACTAGAAGAGGAAAGGTATGATGCAGAAAATTTTGGAGAGGGGATCGATAAAATATACCAGCAAATGAGACAGAATAGCGAGTATGGAACTCAGGGAGGAGGTAGATGATCTCTGATTATGAAATCACAGGTTGGGGAGGAAAATATGCTCTGTAGTGAACATTGAACACTGTCTTTAAGTAGGATAGATTTAGATAGAGAAGAGGAGGACGATAGTCACACCAGTTGGGGCCTAGCCATGTCAGACGAAGAAAGGGAGTAAGCTTGTAAGGTAGGAGGGTAGGATGCATGCGCTCCCTTGGGAAATCAGAATTTGGAGAAGGAGGTAAGATGGTCAGATCTGGAACACGCTAAGGAGAGAAACCAGATCCTATACCATATCATGAACATCTCCAAAGGCGATCGTGTAGTGTGAGAGAAGAATCTCCACCTTATGAGAGTAGGTTAAGGTTGTTACTAGGACAACGACGAATATAGATTACCCCTGCATTGGATAAACAAATCATAGGATCTGATTATGGGATGGGGTTCTCACAGTTTCCCTTGTTAGAGAAGGGGTGGGGCAAGACCGCAATATATTCCATGGCCCCAAATAGATAAGGATAACTTCAATTGTACGTGCCCTAGTTTGACTTCGGAGGCTGAGAAATGGATATACGCATTAGAGGAAATGACAGGGGGAAACACGCTGCAATAGGAGACATAAAAGGTCTACTGTCTGCTATTCTTGGGGAAAGGGCTGACATTTGGAGACGATGGAGATACGCAAGTGTGACAGCACAAAACAGCACATGATGGAGCACCATTTAGTAATTGCAGGGCAGATGTTTGGAGAGCTCTCAGGATACACAATCTCGATCCATTAAATATGGGTGGAATTGTGACACGTAAAATGAAAGAAGATGAGGATCATATTGGTATATTCAGGATATTCGAGAGAGATGGCAGCTTTAGACACGTGAATCAGGGAAAAAAACAGTGGTGCTATTCTATCATATTTTGTTTCAAGGGTTGCCAGAACAAGTACATAGACAAATGAAAAAATAAGTAGGAATGGAAGCAAAGCCATGGCTGAGATACAATTAACTATTGTGCATCATTGCAGATTGTTACAAGAGAAGAATAAAAAGAAAGAAGAGAACAGGAAGTTTGAGGAAGCTCAGTTAGTTCAGAAAAAATGGCATTTGCTATAGAAGGGGCTGTATTGATGAGTGGAGAAGGAGTAGGAATGCAAGAAATAACGGATGCGTCCCAGGTGAATAATGGACACCCATTGCATCAAAATGGGTATGGGGTTTGGCCACGAGGTAGAGGTGGAGGATTTAGAGGAAGAGGTGGATTTCAGAATTCCCAAGGTGGATTTCAAAATGCCCAGGGCGGGAGTCAGAATAATCAGGGAGGATATAATGGCAAACTTAACCAACTTCTCTCTAATGAAAGAGTTCAACACTGGAATAAAAAGGTTGCTAATATGGATAATGGGAGCTGTCGATTTTGTATTATCCCAAAGCAACTCGAAGCGTTGAAACACTTGGTTATTTACTGTGAGTATTTTGAAGGCCTTAGGTCCCGTACAATAGGCAATTACTTACCTTTCAGCACCGTTCTGTCTAGAGAAACATTATGGAGATGTATGTGGGGGAACAGTCTGCAGCTGGTCCTTAGATTGACACAGCTTGTATGTTTTATTGATGAAAAGCTTATAGAAAGGAAAATTGTATGATATTATATGCTTTGAATAGTTGGGTTAACCTCTTATTTATGTTCAATGAGAAGCCAGTTTTATTGATGTTGTGATTGTGGTTTATGTAGGTATATTGTTTTTTCTGTTGTAGAAATGTGTTTAAATGAAATTATTTTATGTTTTTATGCATTTTAAAATGTATGTCTTGTAAAGGTTTGTTGCAAACCAGATACAATAAAAAGAAATATATATATATATATATATAATGGTGGTTTTGCCAGAGGGCCACCCCCAGTGTGTTGGAATTTTAGGATGACAGGGCATATTGCGCACACATGTAGAAGCAGAGGAAACGCCTAACAAATGGACAACCTTCAAGTGGGGGGACAGCTTATCCACTGCCATACAGTACACAAACACGAGAGGGCTTTGCCCAGGATCACACATCCTATCAGACACAGGTGTTGCAAGCACAGCAGGCACTACAGCAGGGGTTGTTGCAAATGCACCTACCGCAAGGGCAATCACAACAAGCACCTATGCAAACACAATAGAATGCGAACACTGGCCAAAAACTGACACCTAGGATATGGGGTGTGACTGTGGTAGGAGGGATTCCATTTACGGGGACAGGGATGAATTTTTACCCTCAATAGGACAGCTCACAGGGTGACTTGATGTGTTCAGTACTATCAGTAACACCAGACCCCAAGAGGAACCAAGGGTCGATGTGACGATAGGAGGCAAATCCTTTTCTTTTCTTGTGGACACTGGGGCGACTCGCTCTTGTATAAGGGAAGGAAAACATCCAATATCAGGTATTGCCATTAATGCTCAAGGGTTCTCTGGAGCTTCAAATTTAGTTCCTTTTACTGATAAATTGCCTGTTCCTATAAGGGAATGTGACACGTCTGTCCCCTTGTTGTATTCACGACAAACGCCAGTTAACATTCTTGGTAGAGAATTGATGAGAAAAAATAACATGACAATTTCATTCAAGGACCAAGGAATGCTGTGCTCCACTCCAGGAATACACTATTTAAATGTGGGAGAGTTCATAGTCGCATTAACAGGGCAAGTGGCTCTACGAGGGGTCTCGGTAGATTTGGAAGTCTTCACGTATGTGGTGAGCATTTTATTAACATGGCTACCTGGATTAGTGGGGAAAAATGTGAGGATACCTGATGAATTGTTATTTAGACGACAAGTATCCATGGATGAGGAAGAAGGACAGACTATTCCTATTGAACTGGAAGCAGCTATAGTACGAGGGGAAATAGCAATGCTTGAAGGAGTAGATGATGAAGGAAGAGCATGGAGGACAGTGATAGCTTTAGAGGGATACAGATTGACTGACATAACAGATGAAGATCTGTTCAGAGATGAACATATAGATGATGAGGTAGTGTTATTTATAAGCATTACATATTAGGTAAAAATGGAGAAAAGGGAAGTCCTACAGTGAATGGCACTAATGCGGCAACAACAAGCATTCTTTCAGGAAGACCTAGAAAACGTGCCAAGTATCCTTTCGACTACGGGCCCATATGACGTAGGCCTATGGAAGGGCATAGCGGAGGTTAAAATAAAACTCAAATCAGGACCAATTTTTACCCCAAGCACAACAGTATCCTATGTCTCGCGAAGCTGATGAAGGCATATTTAAAACTATTTCATCATTGATGAATCAGGGAACCCTAGTGCCATCGGAATCCCTGTGCAATACTGCAGTGTATCCAATCAAAAAATCTAAAGGGGGTCGTGGAGATTTATCCAGGACTTGCGCCCTCTTAATTAGATCGTAGAAGCAGAGTTTCCCTTAGTTTTGAATCCTGCAACAGTATTGTGTGGCATCCCAGTTGAAGCTAAGTATTTCAAGGTGATCGATTTAAAGAATGTTTTTTTCTCGATCCCATTGCATAAGGACTCACAAGACCTTACTTCCTTTATGTTCAGACAAAAAAGACTAAAACACACTTGTTTACCTCAAGGGTATTGTGAGTACCTGTCCATCTTTAACAGAGTATTACAGATGGATCTAGGTAACATTGAACTGAAGAGTGCAGTAATTCAGTACATAGAAGACATATCAATCTGCAGTTAAACAGAGGATGAATGTAGGCAGGACTCTGTTCAGTTGATGACTACCTTTGCAAACAAGGGATTTAAGGTAGACAAGGAGAAATTACAGTATTGCCAGGAAGAAGTATTGTACATAGGCCAGTTAATTCCCATGAAGGAAAGAACGTGACACCTGAAAGAGCTGAGGCTATCATGAAGACACCTAAGCCAAATACAGTGAGACAAATGCAGCAATTTCTGGGCTTATGCAATTCTTGCAAGGCCTGGGTGTTCGATTACAATACATACACAAATCCGCTTTTGCAAGCACTTAAGAAAGCACAAGTTGGCAAAGAAAAGATAGAATGAACTGAAGAAATGGAGGAAGGGTTTGAAGAATTAAAAAGAGCAATCTGTACAGCTCCAGTAGGGATTCCCAGTTACAGTGAGGAATTGCATTTGTTTTCACATACTAATTGGACAGTAATGACAGCAAGTCTTCACAGAAAGAACAACCTTAGGGTATACACCTTTGGCATATTACAGTGGGATTTTAGACCCAGTTATGAGAGGACATTTTCCATGTGAACAATCTTTGGCTGCTGCTACTTTTACAATTGAGAAATTCACAAGTATTACCATGGGCTGTTCCATGACTCTTTATATGTAGCATGCCTTATTTGCCATTTTAGAGAAACCCAAAGGTACATTGATGTCACAAAGAGCATCAGCATATGAGGCGGTGATCTCTAATCCAGCGATTAAAATAGTGAGGTGTAAAATAGTGAACCCAGCCACATTTATAGCTAAACCTGTAGAAGAAGGTGATCATGTGCATGACTGCTCAAATTATGTTGAATTCTATGATGATATACACAGAGAGAAAGAAAATGCTTTAGCGGGAGGGGTGATTCTCTTTATTGATGGTTCTTTTAAAATTGGCCAAACTAGTGAGGAGAGGCAGTTCTAAGACACATATTAAATGATGAATTTAGGGTACTGGCGAATACAAGACTACCATCCCATTTTTCAGTAAAGGCAGCAGAATTGGTAGCGTTGATTGTTACGCTCGAGGAACACGAAGGTCTGAAAGTGACGTGTACAGTGACTCCACCTTTGTGACATCAACCGTACACGCAGGGCTGTCACGCTCCAAGAGAAGGGTTATCTCAGCGCAGACGGCACTCCAGTGTATCATGCATCTTTATTGGACAGGCTTATTAAGGCACTACAACTCCCAGTAGCCATAGTGGTCTTGAAATGTGCAGCACATACTAAACAAACAGACTTTATCTCTCGTGGAAATGAAGCCGCAGATTTGGAAGATAAAAAGGGTTGCGTATTCTTCCACAATTTCAAGTTTCGATACTGAGAATGTCAAAGAAGTATTAAATAGAAATATGCTTGTATGAGAAGTATTTCATATGCAGTCAATTATGCAACTATTAGAGATTTAGGGTAGAGCCCCATGAGAAGAGCAGGAGCTATGGAAACAGAGTGTCCTTGTCCTGTAGTCCTTTTTCATTTGTGTTCTGTATTGTTTTCTGCCCAGGAGTCCATGTGGGACTCCTGGCAGTGCAGCTCTTCCTGTTTTTGGTTTGGTGTACAGACCCATGAGATACCCTTATGGCACCCATGGGTGGGGGTACAACCCTGTGCCCCTAGTGTATGTTTTTGGGCACCTGTGGATGGTCCACAGAGCAGGGTATGGGCTGGTGGCAGCTCCATACTGAATATGACAGGTGCTCTGAGTATCCTCCATGTTGGGATACCCAGGCCCTGCCATTGGAATCAGTTGATTCCTGATAGGAAACCAGATGCCCCCTGTGACCTCTTGCTTTCTATTGCCTGTTACCTTGTTTTCCCAAAGTCCTGGGAAGCCCTGATTCTGTCCCTTCCCGCTGACTGGCTGTTGGGTGGAAGTTCCATATATGGTGTTGTTGTGAAGTCCAGGCCAGACTGGCTGGAGCCTTCCTAGTGACTGTATGTTGTGGGTACACCCTGTGGGTAGGACCTGGGTGAATGGAGTGTGTGACCAATATGCACTTCTTGTTGTGGCTGTCTGGTTTCTGATATGAGAGAGAAAGACTGAGACAGCCCTGCCCGAAACTGGCCTGAATGCTGTGTGTAGTGTTGAATGGCTGGGTACTTGTCCCAATCCACATTCCTTGTTGTGAGTGTCTGAGAGGGAGGAGGATGGCCTGAATGCACTGTGTGCCTGATTGGCTGACTGATTGCATGAATGCCCTTCTGTTTGATTGGCTGCTGAGTGTGACCCAGCAGTGTGGATGAGAGACAGAATAGTATATCTGGGGACCTCTCACCACTGGAAATTGTTCAGAAGCTGTGTCTACACTTGAAGAGTAACTGGAACTGCTGATCCTCGACGTCCAGCTGGAAGAAGAAGACTTGCTGCTGCATTTGCTTCGACCCGATCTGAAAGCTGCCGAAATCGTGGAAGACTGATCCGAGAGAGGACCTGGTAAGGCACCCTCTTCCCGTGCTCCGAGGGACCATCGAGCACCGCTAACCTTCGCCAAAGCTCCCTGGAAGTCAGACCCTCGAAAGGCTGCTGACCCAAGATGGGGACCGCCGAGGAGAACGAAGTGAAGCACCCGGACATCGCCGCCGTCGAAGTCCATTGCCGTCGACCAGGGTTCGCAGGTTTGGGTAACCGCTGGAGGCCCGTCAAAGTTGTGTTGCCCAGACGAGGGGACCGCTTGATGCCGTGCCGCCGACGACCGGAGCCGCCCGCTCCTTTGCCTAAGAACATTTGAATCAAAGGACTCCCTTGTCCGCACCGACGGCCACTTACTCCCGCCATAGAAAGTCGAGGACGCCGACGCGCCAAGGAGAATCCGCCGGTGGCTTTCCAGCCACCCAAAGACCACAAAGACTTTGACGACTTGACGCCCTTGTCAGGCCACAGTTCTTCAGAAACTCTTTGCGGTCCTGAACAATCAATTGCCGAGGTGCCCCTCACATCTCATCCTCGCAGGACTTCGCCGACGAGCACCGCCTGGATCAATGCCGTGGCCTCGGCACCTCCAAACTTTCCCTCGACGCCGTTGACGCCAAGTTCACCTTCTTCAACTCCTCTCGATGAACTGTGACTCCTGCTTTAAAGGGAGTCACTCAAGAAGGATCCATTGACGCTTCTTCGAAGAACTCTGCTCCATCAGGTACATTGGGGGGGGTAGAAACATTATAGGAAAGAATAAGAATATTGATCAATATATGGATTGGGCTTGTGCTATATCTTTATTTTACAGGTTGCCCAGGTGGGAGGATCTCCACACAGCACTGTGTCTAGTGGTACGGGGCCAGTATTCTGCCAATTGTTCAACCATCTTGCTTTCCTTCCTCTCTCTACTGCTGGTTTCCTTGTTATTGATCTGTGTGACATTTTGACAGTATAGTTGATGCACTTTCATGAGATCTAATAATATTCGTGGTACCACTATAGAACTGTATATATTTACCATTGTTGATTTCTGAGTACAAAGTGAGTTATTGTAATAGTGTACATACCTTTGAATATTAATTATATAAAGACTGTGTTTTCAGTAATACAGTGTGTGGACATTCCTTTGTGGGAGCTTGGGGACTACACTGTACTTAAGAACCAGCTTGCATCACCTCCTGAGAAGCTAGGCCTTGATTGCTCGACCATAGCTACCGCATAGAGAATCTTGGCTGGGGTCCTCTGTGCCTCTCCTCTACCATATAGAGAGCAGAAGTACAGCCACCCCCCTCCAGTATTTTACACTGGTGGCAGTGGTGGGATGCTTATGGTTTTAAGAATCAGTGTATAACCGTGCCACTTACAAAATATATGCACTTTATTAAATTGAGGTTTAGTTGGGTATAAAATAACTGCATTACAAACAATGGAGTCTATTGCAAATGATAAAATGACTAGGATGAGCTTAGAGGCTCTCCAGAGTGCTTGTGAAGCCAGGGAGTTAGACTTTGTGGATAAGTCTAGGGCTGAGCTGATAGCTGCCCTGGTGGACTACCAGACTGATGGTGAAACTCTTGATGAGGGGGGGAATGTAACCAATGAGGACTCTGCCCCTGGGGTTTCTGCTGAATATGTTTCTGGGAATGCCACCGTTCCTGCTGCCTCTGTTCCAAACCCCAGCACTGCTCCTCAGGGGGAAGCCCTGAAGATTGAACTTTTAAAATTGGAGCTACAACGGGAACAGTTAGCCTTTCAATACAAAAAGTTGGCAACAGAAGCTGAGTTGAAGAAAGAGGAGTTGGCACAGCAAGTGATACTCAAAGATAGGGACACTGAGCACCAAATAATCCAGCTAGAGAAAGCTAGAGTGGAGACTTCAGCTAAAACAGTTGAGAGTGGCAGGTCCTCAGCCACCAAGTTTATGAAAGATTTGGTTGGTGTGTTTGTGGAGGGTTCTGATATCCTCCAATGGATTGAAGCATTTGAAATGGCTTGTGCAATTCATGATGTTGACAAAAGAGATTGGGCTAAGTGTGTGTTAAGCACAGTGCCTCAGACTGGGTATGACTGTATTCTGAAACTGAGTGTAGAAGATAGGGGTCAGTATGAGTGTATGAAGTTTGCTTTAATTGCCAAGTTTGGCAAGACACCTACCCAATACCTTAAAAGGTTCAGGGAATTTAAGAAAAGAAAGAATGTGTCTTAGGTTGACTGGGTGAGTGCTGCGCACATGAACATGATGGGGTGGATTGATGGTTACAAGGTGAAAACTTTTGTTGAATTGTCCCACCTGTTGTTTTTTTAGCATTTTTCTGAAGCCTGTTCACCAGAGCTGCGTCAGTATGTTGCTGACCAGAATATTTTGGATCCCTTTAAGCTGGATATGTTGGCTGACAAGTGGGTCTCCCACCAGGTGTTCCCTAAGGACTCCAGTGGGAAGGACAAGAACAAAGAAAAGGGGGCCTCTCAGAAAGCTGAGGAGTCCCAAAAGCAGTCACAGTCGGGTAAACCTAAACCCTCCTCTCCTAAGACCCAAAAATCTAGTGGGGATAAGTCATCTGTGGGTGGGAATAAGAGTAGTGGTCCACCTGCTGCAAAGCAGGCTCCCAGTGGTTCCAGTACCGTACCCAGGACTCCCGGCACTTGTTGGGATTGTGGGGCTCTGGATCACAAGAGGGGTGACTCCAAGTGTAAAGGTAAGGCACTTGGGGTACAGCTGTTAGCCTGACCTACCCTTACCCCATGTCTGAGGTGGAGGCCACTGTCCTCCCCTCCTCTACAGGGATCACATTTGGCGCTCCTGGAGAGATTTCCTTAGTGTCCCTTGGGGCCTGGGACCAGTACGCGGAAGTACTGGCGACTAGCCCACAGAACACCCGTAGGTTTTTGAGAAGTGTCCTCCTGAATGGCCAGCCTTCTACTGGTTTGAGAGACCCCGGGGCAAGCATGACAGTGGTGGACAGGACCCTGCTCAAGCCAGAGGACTATGTAGGTGGTCCTCTGAGAACCACCAGGTTAGCTGGTGGGCCTCCCAAATTATCATCTGTGGCCTTAGTCACACTCATAATTGGAGACAAGACAGCAAAGCTTCCTGTCCTGGTTCAGGACAATGTCCCTGCTAACATTCTGTTAGGTAATGATCTAGTAGAGTTGAGGTTGATCTCGGATGGTCATCCCATGACTGCTGCTGCCGTCCCTAGGTCACAGGTGACACAGGGTCTGACTGTGAGTCAGGTACCCGAGCCAAAGGCGAGGCCTAAGGCAAGACGACAGAAGAACAAGAAGGCCACCTCTGTGCAGGGGACTCCTTCTCTTCCTGCTGTTCCTACAGCACCCATTGGGATCCATGCTCCAGACGGGCTGGATCCAGTGGTAAACCCCATCTCAACTCCTGTGGGAGAAGAGCCAGAAGACTCTCCTGTGGGATAGGTTCTCAACCCGGAGGATCATCCCGATCTTCAATGCTTGTTAGCTGAAGGGGGACCCTCCCGGGCAGACTTCTGTAAGGGACAGAGAGAGTGCCATTCTCTCGAGGGTCTGAGGAAACAGGCCGTGTCCCAGGCACAAGGAGAAGTGCCTAGGACCTTCTGGATATATTGGGAGGGTGAGCTCCTTGTTAGTGAGCCCACTAAGCCTTAAACTGGTGCCCTCAAGAGGTTGGTGGTACCCCAGGTTTACAGGCCCTTCCTACTGCAGTTGGCGCATGAGGTGCCTTTAGCTGGTCATCTTGGTAACAAGAAGACTAAGCAGAGGCTCTCTGCCCATTTCTACTGGCCACGGAGGGGAGTAGAAGTGGAGTCCCACTGCAGGACCTGCCCAACTTGTCAGTTGTCTGGCAAGACTGGAGGCACTGCCCCACTGCAACCAATGCCAGTGGTTGGCACACCATTTGAGAGGGTGGGCATCGACACTGTTGGTCCCCTGGACCCTCCCACTTCAGGTGGACATTGGTTCATCCTGGTCTTGGTTGATCATGCCACCAGGTACCCTGAGGCTATACCCCTACGGACTGTAACTGCCAAGGTGGTTGCCAGGGCTCTCCTGGGCATTTTCACCCATTTTGGATTCCCTAAGGAGGTTGTCTCTGGCAGAGGATCCAACTTCATGTCTATTTACATGAAAACCATGTGGAAAGAGTGCGGGGTAACCTACAAGTTCTCTAACCTCTTACCATCTCCAGACCAATGGTCTGGTTGAGAGATTTAATAAAACTCTCACGGGCATGCTAAGCGTTTTGGAAGAGCCTCTAGGAGGAAATGGGATCTCCTCCTGCCATGTCTGCTGTTTGCTTACAGAGAGGTACCTCAAGAGGGTGTTGGTTTCAGCCCCTTTGAGTTACTCTTTGGACATCCCGTGAGGGGACCCCTTGCCTTGATCAGAGACAGTTTGCAAGCCGCCCCTCCAGGTCCCGCCAAGCAAGTGGGGGATTATGTGTTAGGCCTCAGACAGAGGATGACGCTGATGATGGGTCAAGCAACAGCGAATCTCAAGGCCAGCCAGGAATTGAACAAGTACTGGCATGAACTTAAAGCATTGCAAGTAGATTGGACTCTGGGACAGGAGGTCCTCGTGATGGAGCCCACCAAGCCTCGGGCGTTGGCAGAGAAATGGACTGGACCCTTCAGGATAATCTCCAAGATGGACGAGTTCAATTATCTGGTTGACATGGGAGTCCCTGGGGTGGCCCCTCAGGTATTCCATGTTAACAGGCTCAAGCCTTCCCACAGGTGAGCAGAAGTCTCATGTCTCTTGCTAGCTTCAGAGCAAGAAGAGGATGAGAGTGAGTCCATTCCTGATTTGCTGTATAGCAACCTTCAGGATGTCTCAGTGGAGGGAGTGCATCTCTCTCCAGATTTCACAACAGAGCAGCAGAAGGCCTGCAGGGCTTTGGTCCAGCAGTATGCCTCTCTGTTTTCACTGACACAGACCTTACACCGTGGTGTAAGCACAAGATTGACACTGGTGACAGTGTGCCTGTCAAAAGCAGGAGCTACCGTATGTCAGATACTGTTAAGAACCACATCCAGGCTGAGGTCGCCAAGATGCTGGATCTGGGTGTTATTGAACCCTCAACCAGTCCCTGGTCCAGTCCTGTGGTCCTTGTTCCCAAGACAAGTTCCCAGGCAGGTACCAAGGATTGGAGAATCTGTGAGGACTACAGAGGAGTCAATGCCATCACCAAGACTGACGTGCACCCATTGCCCAGGGCTGATGAGCTCGTGGACACCATAGGTGCTGCCAAGTTTGTGAGCACCTTTGACCTCATCTCAGGCTATTGGCAAATAGCTCTGACGGACCATGCCAAGGAAAAGACGGTGTTCTCAAGACCAGAGGGCCTCTACCAGTTTAGGGTCATGCCTTTTGGGTTGAAGAATGCCCCTGCCACCTTCCAGAGATTGGTCAACCATGCGCTCAGTGGGCTGGAAGCCTTTTGTGTGTCTTATTTAGACGACATTGCCGTCTACAGTTCCACCTGGGAAGAGCATTTGACACATCTGGATAAGGTGTTGCAGGCCTTGAAAAGGGCTAACCTCACTATCAAGGCCACCAAGTGCCAGATAGCTCAGGGGAAAGTCACCTATCTTGGTCATGAGGTAGGAGGGGGTGAAATCCAACCTCTCCCCAGTAAAGTACAGGATGAACAGGACTGGGAGTCTCCCACTACTCAAACCCAGGTGAGAGCCTTTTTGGGCCTCACTGGGTATTATCGCAATTTCATGGCAGACTATGGAACCAAAGCTGCACCACTGACAGCTCTGACTTCGCCCAAACAACCTAGGAAGGTTAATTGGACGGAAGACTGTCAGAGGGCCTTTGATGGCTTGAAAGAAAGTCTGTGTAGGGCACCTGTGTTGTGTGCTCCTGACTACAGCCGACCCTTTATCGTCCAGACGGATGCCTGCAACACCAGAATTGGAGCTGTCTTGTCCCAGTTAGATGACAAAGGGAGGGAAGATCCCATCATCTTCATCAGTAGACAACTCAAGGGTAGAGAACTTAGGTTGGCTACTGTTGAAAAGGAATGTTTCAGTATAGTTTGGAGCCTTAGGTGTTTTAGGCCCTACCTTACGGAGTCTACCTTCAAGGTCCAAGCAGATCATAAGCCCCTGAAGTGGCTTATGCAGATGAAGGGTGAGAACCCGAAACTGCTCGGGTGGTCCATTAGCCTGCAAGGGCTAGACTTCACCATAGAGCACAGACCAGGGAAGAGTCACGATAATGCAGATGGCCTTTCCAGAAGGTATGTTGACCATCTGGATGAGGGTGTCTATCTCGTGGGAGATTAGGCACCCTAACCTCAGTTTGGGGGGGGCGACTGTGATCATGGAAATGCATTGGAGGGACAGGGCCTCCCTGCCCTTGTCCTGTAGTCCTTTTCATTTGTGTTCTGTATTGTTTTCTGCTCAGGAGTCCATGTGGGACTCCTGGCAGTGCCACTCTTCCTGTTTTTGGTTTGCTGTACAGACCCATGGGATACCCTTTGGCACCCATGGGTGGGTGTACAACCCTGTGCCCCTAGTGTATGTTTTTGGGCACCTGTGGGTGGGCCACAGAGCAGGGTATGGGCTGGTGGCAGCTCCATGCTGAATTTGACAGGTGCTCTGAGCATCCTCCATTTTGGGATACCCAGTCCCTGCCATTGGAATCAGTTGATTCCTGATAGGAAACCAGATGGCCCCTGTGGCCTCTTGCTTTCTATTGCCTGTTACCTTGTTTTCCCAAAGTCCTGGGAAGCCCTGATTCTGTCCCTTCCCCCTGACTGGCTGTTGGGTGGAAGTTCCATATATGGTGTTGTTGTGAAGTCCAGGCCAGACTGGCTGGAGCCTTCCCAGTGACTGTATGTTGTGGATACACCCTGTGGGTGGGACCTGGGTGAATGGAGTGTGTGACCAATATGCACTTCTTGTTGTGGCTGTCCGGTTTCTGGTATGAGAGACAAAAACTGAGACAGCCCTGCCCGAAACTGGCCTGAATGCAGTGTGTAGTGTTGAATGGCTGGGTACTTGTCCCAATCCACATTCCTTGTTGTGAGTGTCTGAGAGGGAGGAGGATGGCCTGAATGCACTGTGTGCCTGATTGACTGACTGACTGCATGAATGCCCTTCTGTATGATTAGCTGCTGAGTGTGACCCAGCAGTGTGGATGAGAGACAGAATAGTATATCTGGGGACCTCTCACCACTGGAAATTGTTCAGAAGCTGTGTATACACTTGAAGAGTAACTGGAACTGCTGATCCACGGCATCCAGCTGGAAGAAGAAGACTTGCTCTGACCCAATCTGAAAGCTGCCGAATTCGAAGAAGACTGATCCGAGAGAGGACCTGGTAAGGTGCCCTCTTCCCGTGCTCCGAGGGACCATCAAGCACCGCTAACCTTCGCCGAAGCTCCCTGGAAGTCAGACCCTCAAAAGGCTGCCGACCCGAGATGGGGAGCGCCGAGGAGAATGAAGTGAAGCACCCGGACATCGCCACTGTCGAATTCCATTGCCGTCGACCAGGGTTCGCAGGTTTGTGTAACCGCTGGAGGCCCGTTGAAGTTGTGTTGCCCAGATGAGGGGACCGCTTGATGCCGTGCTGCCGACGACCAGAGCCACCCGCTCCTTTGCCTAAGAACATTTGAATCAAAGGACTCCCTTGTCCGCACCGACGACCACTTACTCCCGCCGGAGAAAGTCGAGGACGCTGATGCGCCGAGGAGAATCTGCCGGTGGGTTTCCCGCCACCCAGAGACCACAAAGACTTTGACGACTTGACGCCCTTGTCAGGCCACAGTTCTTCAGAAACTCTTTGCGGTCCTGAACAATCAATCGCTGAGGTGCCCCGCACACCTCATCCTCGCAGGACATCGCTGAAGAGCACCGCCTGGATCGATGCCGTGGGCTCGGCACCCCCGAACTTTCCCTTGATGCGTCGATGCCAAGTTCACCTTCTTCGACGCCTCTCGACGATCCGTGACTCCTGCTTTAAAGGGAGTCACTCAAGAAGGATCCATCGACGCTTCTTCTAAGAACTCTGCTCCACTATGTACATTGGGGGGTAGAAACATTATAGGAAAGAATAAGACTATTGATCAATATATGGACTGGGCTTGTGCTATATCTTTATTTTACAGGTTGCCCAGGTGGGGGGATCTCCACACAGCACTGTGTATAGTGGTACGGGGCCAGTATTCGGCCAATTGTTCAACCATCTTGCTTTCCTTCCTCTCTCTACTGCTGGTTTCCTTGTTATTGATCTGTGTGACATTTTGACAATATAGTTGATGCACTTTAATGAAATCTAATAATATTCGCGGTACCACTATAGAACTGTATATATTTACCATTGTTGATTTCTGAGTACAAAGTGAGTTATTGTAATAGTGTACATACCTTTGAATATTAATTATATAAAGACTGTGTTTTCAGTAATACAGTGTGTGGACATTCCTTTGTGGGGGCTTGGGGACTACACTGTACTTAAGAACCAGCCTGCATCACCTCCTGAGAAGCTAGGCCTTGATTGCTCGACTATAGCTACCGCATAGAGAATCTTGGCTGGGGTCCTCTGTGCCTCTCCTCTAACATATAGAGAGCAGAAGTACAGACACACCTCTCCAGTATTTTACATTCCCCACAGAAGCATAATGGGGACAGGAAAGCACTGGAAAGCCAGTGATGCCAGCGGGATTGCTGAAAGTCGCACTCGAGCACCTGCATTACCCCGCGCATATAACCAGAGAAAGTCTTGCTGCCACCATTGCAGAAGACTGGTTTGTTCTCAATTTATTGGAACACGTTGCACAATTAATTGTGAATTGCATTGTGTGTCATAGGTGTACAGCTGGGAATAGACTGAGAACAACCAGAGGAGTAATACTTCGACCAAATGGTCAATTTCAGCATTTGCATATCGATTAAGTAATGGATACAGGTATCTATTAGTGTTGGTATGTCCCTTTTCTAGGTGAATCGGAGCCGGTCCCTGCACACATCCTTATGCCACTTGCGCAGTGAAGTTTCTAGTGTGTGAAGCAATTCTGAGATGGGGAGTGTACGAAGTTTCGAGATCTGATAATGGGCCACATTCTGTCAATGAGCTATTTGAACAAATAGGAGTTCTATTGAGTATAAAGCATACTTTTTCTTCTGCTTATCACTCGCAAGAAAACAGGATTTTGTGAGAGACTCAATGGCCTCCTAAAGGAAAGTATAGCCAGGATAAGATTAACTTTAAAAAAGGGATGGGTATATTGCCTACCTCTTGCCTTGTACGCCCTTTGAAATCAACCAGGTTCAGACCATCATCTTACACCACATGAGTTAGTGAGAGGGGGTTGCATGAGGACACCTCTTCTGCCCCCATTTAGAGTCAGGAGTGATGCCCAGAGTGTAGCACAGACTATAGGTGATGAAATACATGCTTTTTTGAGATGAATGACTACCAGTGTTTCTTTCATTGCAGATCAAGTCAAGCATCGGAGGCGGGGGGTCAAAGAATACTGACAAGGTTACCCCTGTAACCAATCCGAGTGAATTATTGCCACTTCCAAAGTTGTATGTTGGAGGCCAAATCCGTATACAGGGTTTTACCCGGAGGTGGCATGAACCGAGATTTAACGGCCCATTCTGTGTAGAAGAACTTTCCCCTACTGCAGTTAGGGTGTCAGGATGAAGAGCTTGGTTACATTTAGGAGATGTAAAAATCTACAACGGCGAGACCCTCCCTCCAGCACTCGTTGACCAAGAAGCAAGACAAGAAAAAAAATTGCTGCATGTGCAGACTTGATCGATGACCAAGAAGAAGAAAGAGAAAACAGTGTGTGATTAACACACATTTCTTTCTGGACTGGAATTCATTTGGGCACTCCTTAAGATTTTAGCAGGAAGTGCATGAAGTGCATGGACTTGCAGAAAATTCCAGAGCTGAAAAAGGAATTTTAGAGATTCTTTGAGAAAACAAAATTGCGTCGGTACTATGCCAGAACATTAGAAATTGGAAGAGAATTCAGTATCCAGATTAATTTTTGGGGTCTATCTGTTTTAAAAATAATACATGTTACCAGTTGATTGTGAATCCGTAGGCCCTTTTAAGCAAGGTAGCGCTCTATGGGATGGATGGGGAAGCAGAAGTTACTCATACATCAATGATAAGACCGACTCAGGAAGTTGGCAAATCTTTAGCTGTTTTATTAACCATGATCTAAAACAACGGACATTTGTCATACGTGATCTCATACTATGTGGCTAAATAAGAAAACCTATGAGAGATTGTGGTTAGTCTACGGGGCACATCTAGGTATACTTTCTATGGAGGAAAGGATTGTAATTGGGTCTCTAAGGACAGGTGGACAGCCATGCCCACCCCTAGTGCAAGTCATCTTCGCTATCATAAAAAACACAACGTTTCATTGGCTTTCAAACTACAGGGCTCTTTGCTACATGGCCCTCTACAATTGGTTTGCACGCTTGTATCCTTCTGGAATATTCCAATCACTAGCAGCACGCAAGCTGGTACCTCAGGTGCTGGAGGGTTGTATTTGACCTTTCCTCCTCACCCAATTAGCCCATCATCCATCATAACTCCTGCTGTCTGCCATTTGAATTAGTCTTTGAACTCGGCCTTGCAAGGTATCACTGCGCCCGAGAATAGAAGGGAGTGTGAGCATGGTTTTATCTTCAAGTGTTGGTGTAGCTTGCCCAAAGTCTATTTTCATCTTGACCATGTGACAGGAAAACGTGTTTTGAGCTCCTTCTTTGCCTTTAACACTATTAAATGAATAAAACCTGGCACTTCTAGTGTTTTTCCATTACACCTCAACAGGAGCTCGCCTCGCTTCTCACGTTCATTGTATCTTCTCAAATAGATAACCAGTTTCTTGGCTGCCCCAACTCTTAACACTAGGCCAGACAACCTTTCTCAAATCTTCCCTCATTTTCAGCTGTTTTCTTCTACTGCACCACACCTTCAGCTCTTCTGTTCATCGGGTACTAGGTTGCTAAAATACATTGTGCAACATCCAGATTCTATACCCATAAATATAATGGCGGCACAGCAGTCTATCCACTACATATAGCCAGCCTTCATGATTACTTAGTATACTTGCGTTTCAGCATATGTACAATTTATAAAACGGCTTGCATTTTCTTCAGTGCTCTTCGCACGTGCAATCTTCATTCCGCACATGAAATGTTACTCAGTTCTTCACTTCGCCATCATATTCTATAAGGTCTATATTGCCTCTTCATTGGCATCTCTTCTGGGTGTGTCATTTCTGCTTCATGTGACATCACCAGTCTTCTCTTTCATTCATCTTCACACTTCTTCCAGAACCTCCTTTAAAAGACTATGGGGGTCATTCCGAGAATTCCGAGTATGGCGGTAGGGGGTTAACGGCACCGGTAAGGATGCCAGTGCCGTTAACCCCCTACCAACGCATTCCGAGGTCCCTTAGCGGGTCCCACTAGGGCCAGCTGGTTTTACCAGCCGCCCTGAGCGGGACCGGTTAAGGGACCTTGGAGCTAATAACAGGCCCGCAATTTGCGGGCCTGTTGTTAGCTCCTTCCCCATTCCCATTGAGCCCTATCGGGTTTTCGAAATGGGGATTTACCGGGTCTGCATAGGTCGGAATGTCCCGGTAAGTCCACATTCCGACTATCCGGACCCGGACCTGAGTTTGGAGGCAGCCATGGTGCTAACAGCACCATGGCTGCCTCCAATCTCGGAATTACCCCCTATCATTTCTCTGCAGGTACATCATATAGGGCTTTCTGAATGGATACCTTGTTTCGAGGATTCTTCGCGGTATAGGGACCATTATTGGCGTTGTGCATGTTCCGGTTTCCTACATGAAGGCATAATAGGGCTGGGACTTCCAGAAGAGGCACTTGGCCCCTACTCTACACTTGTAACACACATCGGATTGTAGTTGCAATTTTTGTGTTTCTACTTCAGTCATACCCTACTCTCGTTAGGAGAGATGTTAATATTCTCACCTTCCTTCATTACCCAAAGAATGGCCCAGTTTTAAGAAGGCTCTTAATTTTGATAATTGAGCAGATTGCGCAACTATGAATGTAAATTGATGCCTGTATTAAACATGATTTGGGAAGAAGACAATGTGGTTATAGATAGAGAGCGAGTTCAACGAATATTGGTATGGCACAGCAAGTGTTTCTCTAGATTTTTATGCCTGATATATATATGCCTGTGTCTTTTCTTCTTCTTTCTGTACCTCACATTTCAAAGTATTTATTTTCCTAATATTCCAATTAAGGATGTGTCACTTGTGATTTTTCCTAGTATGAGTACAAATAATGATCATTTAGTTGACCTCTTTGGCCATGTCAAACGGCATAAGAGAAGTGCAAAAGGACATAATCAGGAAATAAATACCTATCTTTATAATTCAGCTCACCTGGGCAATAACATGTCGTACCAACACATGAAAAAGGTGGGGGAGAAAGAATCTGATGAGAACTGCTATGTCTGCTCCCTCCTCCCCTATGCCATAAGTACACTAAGAACCTTCCGTTCAAAAGAGATGTTGGCGCAAGATGCAAAGTGCCTTAGCAATCTAGCCCCATGAACTACTAGAGCACAGTTTTAAGGGAACTTAGCAACCTTGCGATGGAGATAAAGACAGTCATTTCCATACCAAGATGATTATATCAAGACAACAGAAATGGAAAAGATACAATGCTTGTGTACTCTTCTTCAGGGCAGGACAAGTTGATTGTTGAAGAAATGAAGAGGATGCATTGCTCTGACATGACCGATTGGGCTGGAATGCCTGGACCATGGGAACGCTCACAGCTACTAATCTATGGATGAGTGAGTACAAATAAAGGATGGGAAGATGGACTGATCTCCCATTCAGCTCATCTGCTGAGGAAGGAAGCAGTGCCAGAGGTGAAGAAGGTAAATGATGAGAGTCTGAAGTCATGGGCAAAGTACTCTAAACTGTTGACATGGGTGGAAGACTAAACAGGCTCAGCCACTGTAGCCCCATTGATTAATGCAATGTTATGCTTCCGGAGCAAAGGAAAAAATTGAGTTGGAGAGAATAAAAGGTGCAAGGCCATAATTGACGTTCCAGGAATGAGCAGAGGGACAGCTGTCTTAATGGATCGATATTGGGCCTCTGGAACTAGGGCATTTATGAAATTGCCACATAAGTGGGTTGGAGTGTGCTCCTTGGTGTACGTCCATGTTCCAGCATTGGTGATTACTCAGAGTGATCTGTAAATTTAAGAATTTCCAAAAGTGGACAACGACCTGATAAAAAGAAGGTCACTTAAACTCCGACGGATTAAGAGAGAGAATTATTTCTCACAAAAATCACTAAAGGCTTATGAAGACATTGCTGATGAGCACAAGTTGTTCAGCAACACTGTGATGATGTTGACATTCATGTTCATTCCTGGAATTCAAACAGCAGTGAATGTCAAATGGCTACAGATCACCCGGTGGGAGCTGCTGTAAACAAGCAATGCTACCATAAAAGGACTCAACGCCATAAAAGAAGAGTTGCGGGCCATAAGACTGATGACACTTCAGAATGGGTATGTCCTCAAGATGATTACATCAATGGAAGGAGGTGTTTGTGCCAAGATTGGGCCATCATGTTGCACATTCAGATCATTTCACGAGGGCAAGAACGTGACTTTTATGGAGGCTATATCAATGTTTACAGACCTTCACACAAGAATAGAAGAGGAGACAGATGACATTGGAGATGACAGTTAGTTCTCACTCCTGTTTTCATGGATTCCTTACTGGATGGCAAATGTATTCAAGTTCCTTGGAGCAATATTGGTGCTGAACATGTTTGGACTCTGTATCATAAGGATAATAATTGGACAATGCAAGAAAACGGCAAAGATAGAAGTGGGAATGAAGATCATGATTGACACAAAGGATGACCCAGAAGACAACAAGCTGACTGATAGTGCCATTAGAGATTGTATCAAATCAAGCATTGTGGCACCTGAAGGAACAAAATTCTGGTATCCAAAGGATCATAAGAATTACGTGGGACGTTGGGTCTTCTTTGCACCGAACAGAGAATGCAATTGTATGACCTGGAGTGTGGATGAACACTTTAAAAATGCAGGTACCCTGAGGTGGGGTGATGAAGGTATGGATACCCAAGAAACCTTTCTTCAATAGAAGATACAAAGAAGCAGGAAAATTGAGGAGGTGGTTGAGGACTCGGCCAGAGGGGGAGGTGTAGAGGAGCAGATGTATACATCAGCAGGAGATCCCGCCTCCCTACCTCCTTTGTATTGGGGACATGAGACAGTTCCTTGTCTAAGTCCAGCTATCGTACCAATACCGCAGAGAGTGTTTGGAAGAAGATACCCATTGAGTCGACCTTATTGACTGTATAAACGAGGGAATGGCAGCCTGCAAGAAGAGATCCCTGGAGAAACATGAGAACGAACTAAGAAAATGGGCTGATGACATCACAAGAAAGTGTGCATGAAGTCCTGAAGTATCGAGTGAAGACAATGTATGGATCCCTAAAAAGAAATGACAAAGTAACGAATTAGGTGAACTTCACGGTGTAAGAGAAGATTACATGACAGTAAATGCTGAAGAAATAAGAAGCATAAAGAATGTACATACGCTGAAACTCAAGATAGATCAAGTCATCGTTTAGGCAAGCAAGTAGAGAATATAATGTATGCAAAGCCGCCATTGGACAGAAGGGGGACATTGGTATCATGAAATAAATAAGCCATAAGCCATGAAAGGCTGTGTCGCAGTAGAATAACAGGCTGTTGTAGCTGCA
Source organism: Ambystoma mexicanum (assembly GCF_040938575.1). Classification (NCBI taxonomy): domain Eukaryota; kingdom Metazoa; phylum Chordata; class Amphibia; order Caudata; family Ambystomatidae; genus Ambystoma; species Ambystoma mexicanum. The sequence continues at coordinate 966,711,205 of NC_090935.1, read as the reverse complement.
TTGTGAGGCTGTCTGGCTTGAAGTCAAGATCTTAGAAACCGAGGTCAGCTATCTACGCTCAAGAAGAACATGTTTTCGCAGGATGAATCCTCTCACGTTAAGGTGCTAGAAATACAAAGGATGCCAAATTTAATTTGTTTAAGGCCATTTAAAGCTTGCAGAATGAGCCGAATCATGGTCTTTTGTCACGTGAGTGGAGGCTGAAAATAGGAGTTGAAGTTGGAGTTCCAGACACGTTAGCGAGTGCCCTCACTCCCGGTGAATTCCTAGGATGAGAATACTCTGCAAGGCCAAGTACAAAGACAATTTCATGGCAGAAGGCATGGGTGATGAAAGAGGCAGGACTAATTGGGTGTTGAGGTAGCTTTATGTCCCATCTCCCTGCACCTGGGTCTTGGCTTACATGCTGCTAAAATGAACCAAATGTTCCAGACATGGCACAAGCGTGCCAACTAATTGAAGTCCGTATAACGAAGGACCTTATAGCTTAAGAGACCAATGAAATACTGTGTACCCGATGTTTCTGAAATTACATCTTTTAAGAGGTAGGCATAAATTGTCCACCTGATATCGGACAGCCAATAACAATCCTAGCACCTATATGATTGTATATCTAGTTGTTTGCCTTAACTAATCACTACCCTTGATAGGTTTTTCAGTATTGCCACATAGTATGACGTCACTCTGATGCATAATGAAGTATAAGAATTGTATTTTTTGTGGAGATCAATAAGAGACTGCGCATACGTCTATTGATGTTCATTGTAACCTCCCTGTTTTAGATAATTGTTAATTAAACAGTAACTTGCCATCTTCGTGAGTTTGCCTGGTTATTTGGGCTCAGAATTATTCTGGTGTAATCCATCCAACCATAAATGCATGCTCCAAGGGCCATATGTCTGCTGTGATGGAGTCTGAGGAGCACGTGGGCTTGCATTAGAAACCAGGTGCTGGCAAAAAGAGAGGAATAAGGGGTTCAATGACCAGCTGGCATTCACAGTGTACAGTAACTGCGATGTGTGGTGGAACAAGCATTGAAAGTCTTGTGACTCCTATGCTAGATTGAGATGAGAGGGCTGAACTGAACGGCCCAGGCTGGCTGGGGCCCGGTGCAGATGGGACTACAGGTGGTATGCCTGGATGGTTTGCTACAGTGGGGATTCCCCCAGAAATGTTTGTGGGCAAATCCTGGGGGTTCGCAGCTTATTGAAGATAACAAGTCAGATAGCACATCGAGCTGAGAGCTCGTTTCTGACATCTGTGTGTAGGTTGCTGATGCAGGTTCAAATTCCGGCAGGGCCAACTCAGTCTTTCATTCTTCAGGTCGATAAATTGAGCACCACGTATTGGGTAATGATAACTGTTATTACAGCACTTTGATGCCCTTGGGTGAGCTAGCACTATATAAAAACTGGTATTATTTATTACTATTAAGATAAAACAGTAATGAACAGAGGTCTCTGATGACCTGGAGCTTCCCAAAGCCGCTCACTCTACCTAGTGCGGTCGCTAAGGGTGTGCTATACAACATAACAGTGGCTGCTATCATGATCCAGGGGACCTCACGAACCTCATAACAGGCCAGTGTCCACAACCGCTCACTCCCTGGCCATCGTACACCGTGTAATTCGTCCCTGGTGGACAGACAGATGTAGAAGAGGCAGCGATAACGCTGTGCAAGATGTGTAGTAGATCCACATGATGGGTGCACAGTACAAGGGACATGCAAACAAGTAATTAAACAGCAAATATAGGCAGTATCTGACAGTGAGCCTGTGCAATTGTGCAGCCAGGCATGCTCTTTCGTGGAAAACCAGAAACTTATTTCACAAGGGGGCTACACAGTCATGACATGAATTACTAAAATTGCATTTGAAACACCGTTAACGCCTTTAAACACACGTTTGTTTCATGCATGCTAAGCTCTGTGTTGTACTGGTGCATGCATGCACCTCTGAATGTAGGTGTGCACAAATATAAAGCAGGCCTTTTCTTGCTGTGGCTCCCATTCATCAAGCTGACCACCATCATGTGTGGATTCCTACAAACAAAATAGTGACGCCCACCCAGCGTTTCCTTCACAAACGGACCATCACGTATCAAGCACCAGAACTTCCGGGAGCCCATACACTACCTTTCAATGCGAGGCCACGGCTCTGTGTATGAGACCACTTGCTTGATATTCCACGCAAACAACTACTTATAACTAGCCGGCTGCCCTGATCTTGATATGACAGGGGGTGCATGCGTCACGAGCAATGGCCATACCCAGCAGAACCTTCATATGCCAATACAGCCGCGTCTGGCCTATATCGCCCATTTAATAACCAACATAGCCTAACATTCCAGGTATAGTCATCATATGTATGGTAGGGCCCACATCTCCAGGTGCTGTCATCATGTCATGTGCCGCCACAGATGCCCAAGCGCCGACTCATTTTTCAGGATAAAACATCGTAAGTAAGGAAAAGCAACCATGTTTAAGATTCAACCTCATACAAACATCCAGGTACTACCATCATATGCCAAGTGAGACCTCCAATGCCGCAGTACTGCAATACTAGGCCAGTTAATGCCTTGGGTATCTAATGTAGTCAGCATAACACAGTAGACGGAGTGCTGTCAATCAAATAACAAAAAATACCAATTGCATGCTGGGGGCCGCAACGTGAGCATTTAAGTGCTGTTGAGTACGCTGCAGGCAGTTTTTCACGTTTGCAAGACAGAGTACAAAAGTAAAAAAGTCCAAACAGGCAAAATCGCCATAACTCCTTACTTTTACAATCTGTTTTGCTAAAGATGTAAATGCCACCTGAAAATAATGCTTTGCAGACAGCATTTGCACTGCATTCCTACGGAATCCGCCAGCTTGTATCTGGTGTTAAATGCAGGCGGATTCCATTATGATCCATTTATTGTAGGTGTACAGCTAAGAGGGTATACAGGTAGACCTTGAAAGGTTGAGGAGGAATCTTATTCCTCATCCTGCCTCCCACTGCGCCTCAAAACATGTTCAAAATGACATGCACACTAAACAAAGTTGGAAACCACTTCGCGCCTTGCTTTTACAACTTGGTTTACAACTCGGTGCCATTGAAAATGACCCCAAAAGAATTTTATATTACACAACTTTAATTTTCAGGTTTTTCTTTATATTGCAGCTTCCTGTTTGGATTCTCAGTCCTAAATTTGCAACCTTTCCTTTTTCAGGTTTGCTTAACAATCTGCAGCCTTTTTCAGCCATGATTAGTCTTGACATTCCTCTTCTATCTGTTCTTCACGCTCATGTCCCACTTGGATTACTTCTCACTTCTCCATCATAGGTTGTACTATCTCCTTGTCCTTCCGTTGCCAGCATAGGGGCTCTCCTTCTCACTACTCTCTTCATCATGGACCCTTTCTATTTTTGCAACCCTTTGCTTCCGGTTGTAGACTCAATCTCTGTGCCTTTAATCCCAGCCTGGGTTACCTTTCTCCCACATTTCCATACATTTCCTCTTCTTACCACCTCTCAGGGTTCAAGTGTTTTCTCCTTCTTCATAACAGTCGGGGTTCCAATACTTTTTTATTCTCCACATCTCTTAGGTTTAAGTGCTCTTTGGGTCTCTGCACCTACCAGATTTGAGCACTTCCGGGTTCTCTGCAGTTCAAGCGCTCTGCAAGTCTCAGTACTTCTATAGTTCAAGTGCCCCCAGGGTTCTAAGTACCTCTCAGTTTGCAGTGCTCTCTACTCCTCAGCAGTTCGCAGGTTCCAGTGTTTTATGGTACCCGGTACTTCTCAGACTCAAGTGCTTTCCAGGGTTTCAACACCTCTCATGTTTAAGTGTTCGCAGTGGTCTAAGCACTTGTAAGGTCCAAGTTCTCTAGTATTTTGTATTTTGTGTTTTATTGGTATTTATATAGCGCTTTTTTACCAAAGTGCTGCACAAAAAGAACATCAACAGTACATTAAAATCAGTATAATCAATTGCGTTCACAATTAGCCAATAGGTGTCAGGCAGGAGACTGCAGTAGATGAGATTTTAAGGATGAGCAAAACAGTGAGTAAGAGGTGATAGATCGGAGGGATAATGGGAGAAGGTTCCAGTGGAGAGGGGCCAACAGCTGAAAGGACTGAAAACGAGATTGTGCACAGGGGGCACGTGTAACAGTAAGTACGAAGAGTCCGGCAGAACGGAGAGGACGAGACAGAGAGTAAAATGAAAGAAGAGAGGCAAGATAATCAGGGGCAAGACCATATAAAGATTTGAATACTAGGCAAAGGAAATAGAAGTTCAAATGATAGTGAAAGGAAAGCCATCCAAAGGAGTCAAGAGAAAAAGAGATAGAGTCACGATAGAATAATGAGCAGAGCGAGCGGATAGAGGAATGATAAATTGATTTAAGTGGCTCTAGCCGAGAGCGACGGAGGCCAAAGAGCAGAACGGAGCAGTAGAAAGGGACATATTTTACTAATATTAAAGAGGTGATAACGACAAGCGTGAGAGGTACGTGAAATGTGATGGCTAAAGGAGAAGTTAGAGTCAAGATAGAGTCCATGATTATGGGCAGTAGGAGAGATCAACAGGGTAGAAGGCGGAAAAAGAATGAAGGGAGGAGGAGAAGGAGGAGGAAGAGCAGTAGCAGGAAAGAAAAGAACTTCTGTTTTTTCAGTATTTAAGGTGAGAAAGTGAGAAGTCATCCATGACTCGTTAGCAGTAAAACAGGAAGAGAGAGTGGCATGGATGTCAGGTGTGAAGGACGAAAAATAAAGAAAGAGCTGGGTGTCATCTGCATAGAAGTGATGCGACACTCCAAAAGAGGAGTTAACGGGCAAGAAAAGAAATATATAAATAAAAAAGAAAAGGAACGAGAACAGACCCTTGAGGAACTCCATAGTCAAGAGGAAAAGGAGGAGAAGTATTGCCGCCCCAAGATACAGAAAATCTGCGGTTAGATAGATAGGAAGAGAACCAGGAAAGGACAGAACCACGAAAACCAAGTGAAGAAAGTGAGTCAAGAAGCAAAGAATGATCCACTGTGTCGAAAGCAGCCGAAAGATGAAGAAGAATAAGTACAGAGGAGTGTTTCAAGTGGCGAGCACTAAGAAGAGAGTTTAGCACTGAAGTCGAAGCAGGGTTCTTACCATTCTCAGGTTCTTTCCATTCTCAGGCTCTTCAGTGCCACTCAGGTTTAACTTTATGATTCTCAGCATCTTTCAGATTCAAGTGAAACTTCAGTCACTATAAGCCATTTCGGAGTTGTTGGGTGTCCTGACCCACGTTTAAGCTATCATGCCACAACATTTGGTGCTGTGGGCTTAGAAAATTCAAGATGGCGGAAAACCCACATGTGCGCCGAAATCCAGGAAAGCTGCGCAGTTTGTGCGCACACCAAAATGGTTGCCTCACTTGCCACCCACCAGTGCGAGAACGAAAGGCCGGGTTGCCATGAGGGAAATGGGTTGCCAAAGGAAAAACAGTAGCGCCGGTTAGCTTCAAAGCGCTTTAAAACCACCATTGGACTACCCGCACAGTAGTCTGAAACCATTGGGAATGGCAATGCTGATTGCCAAATGCAACCTAGAATGGTGGGGAATTCATTTCTTAAATCCCAAAAATGGGTGCAGTACCAGTACTCACCACTATCCAAAAGCCGGCATTTTAAAACCACACCAGATTTTACTTTTTTGTGTAAAACTGAATGAACCCAAAGCAGGCTAAAGAAAGACTTACTGAGAGGTGGATCCAATGTAAAGTTATATTCTGAAGTGACTTGAAGGTTTATAACAAGACTGGCTGCGCTATGGAGTCAGCAGTTTAAGTTGCACTGGATTTAAAGACACTAAAATCGAAAATGTTTAGATTAAATGAGTGACCTATGTTTGGTGTCACATGCCTTTGTAACTGTTTAAATGTCATAGTTTTAAACTTAGAATCAGCCTTCTAGCTGCATATGTGAAAATGTTTAGTTTTATTTGAATGCAGAAACTGGGGAACAAAAAGTGACATTTTATCTGAAACCTGGCTTAAGGAACTGAATTCTGCCTGGCAACTACCCCCATCAGGAGTGAAACTTGAGTCACAGCTGTGTTCCCAGGCCTAGCTGCCCTTTTGCTGCTCACACTAAGGATATGCCATCTATCTGATAATTGAATTACCTGTGCTCTGCAGGAAAGTGAACAAAGCCCTGTCCTGGCTCAGGCAAAGGTTTTATTGGCAGGAGTCGTAAATGGTCGTAAAAAGTGGCTTCCTCCTGAGGAAAGGGGAGGGGCACTGCCTGTGAGAGCAAGCTGGCTTGGCAGAACTGGAAAAACCAGTATTTCTACCTTGTGCTGAGAGGAAACCACACCCCTTTGGAGCCAGAACATAACTTTAAAAAGATGGATCATTCATAGAGCGGACATGTGAAAATTTTATAAATGATACCATAATTCTTGTGATTTTTCTGCCCACATTTTAAAAGGTTTTTCGACCCGGTGGCGTGTTCAGGGGGGTTTTAGCGGAAAAGTGGATATTACTCTAAATGTATGCATGTTAAAAATCTGAAACTTCATCAGTTAATGTCCATACTCCCTGCACACATGTATGTAAAGTTGGGTCAATGTCAGAAATTGAAAAATCAGTTAAAAAGTCAATGATGTGCCATTTCTGAATGCAAGCTCTTAGAAACAGCAGATTTGGACAGAGACATGGCTAAATTCAGCCACACCATGTATATGTAATTTCAAGCAACTGTGTAACTGTGAAATATGTCTTTTATTATCAAATATAGAATGTGTGCAATCTGACAGAGGAGTGTCCTATCTGCAAGCCATAAAATGACATCCCTCTGACTCACAGTTCATTCCCCAATCAAATGATAAATGGAAGTTTGACCAATTAGAAGCTGAGAGAGAGGTAGGGTCAGTGATGCTAGAACACACCCACATTCTAAACACATAAAAGCAAACAGACAGGACAGATAGGGACCTTCAAATCCATCTGCCGCTGGAAGCTCTGCCGGAAAAATCCATACTTTACCTCCATCAAACCTCCAGAGAGCCAAACTAGAGACTTCAATCTATCCAGAACTAGAGACCCAGACCAGAGAACCAGAGAGAGCTGACCCAGATCACTGTGAAGTGCAGAGACCAGAGGCGAGTCTAAAATCTGACCAGATCCGTGGCGTGGCCCATTTCACTCAAGAATATAGTGTGAGTACCTAGAAAACTGTGCAGAACCAATCTCCTAGTTAAAATAATATAATTTAATCTATTTAATCTAAGTAGAACTGTCTCCTAACTGTCACCTGTCATTTGTAAAGCTGTCACTTGTCATTTCCTAGTTGCAAGCTGCACTTGTCTTTTTGAACTTTAAAATTTCAAATCTGAAAAACGACCTTCACAAAATCGCTCATATCTCCGCAACCGTTTGTGCTAGAGACTTGCAGTAACTTTCATTTTGAAGCTGAGATCCTCCTAGGCTTTCCTGGGACCCCAAAACGATAGAGATAGTCCTTGTGGTTCCTCTGTAATAGCGCTCGGCGCATCCGCGAATTTTGCCGCGATTTGCAAATTTCTCCACATGTAAAATCAGCTGCTGCTTGCCTTCCATTTGCCAGAAATTCGTTTAACCTGCTAACTATCCCTGCATCATTGCTAGTGTGAGCCTGGACTAATATTAACTAGATACCACTCACCCTGAACCTCTGAAAGGGAATTAAAAGCATTTCCAGCATATTTCTCATCCATTGCTAGCACATATCAAAGCATTTTGCCTGTGTTTTCAAAACTCCTATCTGTTTTCTGTAGTGTAAGCTTGCTGGGGTGAACTGATTTACATTGATTGCATTTCTGAGAACTGTGTGTTTTCCTTCCATTTCCTTGCCTTGCATCAAGGGGGGGAGGGGATTGCCAGAGAAAAGTGATTACATTGTTTGGTTGAAATCATATTGAGTATTTTCTGTACTGCATTCATTGAATATTGCATCCACCTGAGCTTACATAAAGCATCCTCTACCACATTATACTTTTGTTCCTATTTACCCGTGTGCTACCTTATCCATTTCATGTCAACTCATTAGTGATTATAAGAAGTGTGCTAGTGCCAGATTCTCCGTTGTTGATCTTTCTCATATCAGATTAAGTGTGCTATTCAATTATTAATTTATTATAAAGTGTGATATATATATATTTTAAATTATCAAATAAACCTTTTAAACTTGCAAAACAGAACTACTTCTTGGCTCAGTGGGGTCAGGGGGATTCCAAGAGAGGGGTGTTATATAGGGGTAGTCATCCAGAACGCATGAACTGGACATAAAGATATATCAATAAGGGTTTTCATTCAGTATTCTAGACTAGGCGTTAACTTAGCTGTAGTGCTGAATTGAATCCTCTTACAAATTGGGGGCTCGGGCCGGACGTTTGGGTTAGAATACCACTTGTGCAGCTTAATACAGTGTGCTAACTGACGGGATACATACATCCAGTCGGATCACCACGCTGCCTTACGCTGTGAAGCATTCCTCAAAAGGGACACTCCAAGAAAAGTTCTGTTCTGCAAAAATAAAATACTAACTTCTGTAAGTCAGGACAGAGACCAATCTCTAGAATGACGACCTTAGTAGACATGAAAATAGCCAGAGAGCACTTCTTACATAAGTTATTTGTGAGAGGTGAGTGGACTCACCAGGACCAAACAGTCTGGTTGCAGGCCATCACGCAACAGGTCACTGAAACAGGGTCAGACTTATGGAGAGATCAGGGTCCATTACATGTGGCCCTGAGTGAACTATATATGGATACTAAAGCAAAAGAGGAACACAATAAGATTGCCAGGATAGCAGCATACCTGTACCTATATATGGGAGACATGCAGGATAGATGTGCTGAAAGCCAAAATCTGGCAAATAGGCAACAGATGGTGTTAGAGAAGGCCCAATCTGACCTGGTCTCTTCTGAGCAGAGGCTGCAGAGGAGCCAGGAGTCAGAAGATGATAGTAGGCAGCACATCATTAAAATAAAGAAGGATATGGATGTGCTGCAACAGGAAAAGGTAGAACAGGATACTAGATTTCTGGCCCTGCAGAAGGAGCACCAAGACAGTTTGGACTCCTTACTGCAGAGCCAGAAAAAGCTGGAGCAACAATTAGACTTTAACAGGGCATGCACGGAGCAGGTAGCCACCCTGCAAATTCATCTAGATAGAGTGAAGGTAGAGAGCAACAAGCTGATCTTGAAAGACATGGATACCCAGGCAGAGTTTGATGAAGAACGCCAGAAAGCTGGTGCCTTTCAAAGGCAGAGGGACGACCTGGCGGCACAAATGCAGGCTCTTAGTCAGGAAAGAGACGCCTTAGGCCAGGAAGTCTGCCATTTAAAAAGGAAAATGGAAGAAAATCACCTGGCCCACCAGGGACTGGGTGACCTCCAAAAAGAACACCAGAACTTGTTAGAGCACACCAGGAGGGTGGAGGATGCTCTAGCAAGAAAGGAGCAGGCCAATAGGGACACAGCTCAGGAGGTAACCCTCCTGCAGCAAAGACTGGCCCAGTTCTCCAGGACCAACCAGGAAGCACAGAGGGAAAATGAGGCTCTCTGCCAGCACAATGAGAGGCTCCAGCAACAGGTAGCGATGCAGGAGAAACTGATAGAGTCGAGTAAGGCCTTAACAGAGGAACTGAAAGCACAAATACAGGCTCTTGCATTGCAACAGGGAGCAGGGGCGGATAGAGATGAGGTCCGCTGGGAAAGAGAGACTCCTGACCATAACCGCAGGAGCCCTAACACCAGGGGCCTTCATCTCCCCCAGTCCCTGGACTCTACCACCCCCATGTCCCCTGGCGCACATGAGCACAGGGCTGCAGGGATGGCAGATTACTATCCAGCTAAGAGTATGGGGCTCATAGGCCAGTACCACTCAGGAATGGAGGGGTGGGCATCCGGGTATGGGCACCCAAGTACAGTACAGTTCAATGGGGAACCCCAGGAGAGTAGGCCCATTAAGGGCATCCTGAAAACCTCTGCCCAGTTAGGTCAGTGGAGGGGGTACCCATCAAATCCTGGCAGCAAGGAGGAATCTGAAGACTCCTCTGAACTGCGCAGGACACAGGAGACCAGGTCCCCACATTCTGCCAGCCATTCCCAGGCTCGCAGAATCCGGGAAAACCTGGAAGAGCAGACAGGAACCTCTGGGAGCAGTGCCTCTGAGTCCGAGGACGATTGGACCAGGGTTACCCGGACCAAAAGGGCCAATAAGACAAAAAGGGCCTTGCTTAAGGACCCTTTAAAGCAGATTAAGGCGATCAGGAGCGTCATCACGCCTTACCATAAGAACGCTAAGTATTCTGTTTGGGAGCACTTAGAGTTGTTTGAACAAATGATGGAGACTTTCCATTTGAAGGACAGCCAAAGCTGTATTCAATATGTAAAGTGGCCCTTCTCCCCGGAATACTCCAGTTTCTTTGCGGGGCTGGAGGACCAAAATCATTTAAGATGGTCCACCTATAAGGCGGCCATCTTGAAACATTTTTCTGTTCACAGAAATCCTCAAGAGGCTCGCAAGGCAGCCTACAATTTGCAATGTGGGGAGGATCAGGCCCCACAAGAATTTGTGCAGGAGTTAAAGCGTGCTTTTGCACAGACCACAAGAAGGGTGCGCACGGATAGCAGGGAATTTATTAATACGTTTTTCCATGCCTTGCCCAAATATATCATGACCCAGCTCGTGAGGGATTTTCACGAGAAAAGATCTTTAGACTGGGTCATTGAACAGGCTACCCGGATCTATGAGGTGCAGAAACCGGTAGATAGCAAAAGTACTGCCCAGAAAAACCCCAAAGCCAACAGCACCCCTGCTGCTGCCAAGGTGGCAGAGGTAAAGGTCACCCCCGTTTTGGATTTGGAGATGGGGGGGCCTAAAAACCTACCTGCACCTAATAATGCTAGGCCCAGAAGGTCCTCGGGCCAGTCACAGACAGGGAGCCAGGGAGGCAGCCCCACAAATGGGGTCCCTCGCTCTCCTGATTATGTAAGTCCCCGTTACAAGGGAAATCGACCCATCCTGGGTTATGTGTGGACTCCTCCAGCCCAAGGGGGGGGATCCAGCCAAGCACCTAACCCAGGGAACTTCCCTCCAAACTTCCCACAGGAGGGCAGAAATTTACCAAACCCTGGGCAGAACTTTTTCCCCAGATATCCACCCGACTTTCAGCCCCAAAACCATCCATCCTTCTTTCCCCAATTCCCTGAGCCCAGACCACTGAATCCGGGAGAGGGGAGGCCAAGGGTGAGGGGTACCCAAATCTTCCCAACCCGGGGTATTACCAGAGGAGGGACAGCTACCCTTCCCGGGATCAGCCCAGGGGAGAAAACAGGGCCCCGTATCAGCCTGAGCGGGTTTCCCAGTTAGAGCGCCAGGTTCAAAACATGGCGCGGGATCTGGGTCACATAATGAGGGCTCAGCAGAACCCTCAGATGGGCCTGCCGGCGCAGAACGCACCCAACTCTGGACCTGGTGCTCCAGAACAATGACGGGGGCAGCACCCCGATAACTCACCGGTTCCCAGGGAGGAGGCACAAGGGGAAGGGGGGTGTAAAGCCTTGGAGGAAGCTTCCTTCCTTACTTGTAAACAGCCCATGGAAACCCAGGAACCGGAAACAAAATCTCTTGCCCCTGAAAGTCTGCCTCCTAAGGAGCAGAGGGGGGGTAGGAGAAACAAAAGACCCAAACAGACTCAGTTTGAGGAGGAGGTACAGATCTTCCAATTTGAGGGAGAGGGATCCTCAGAGGATCCTGGGAAAAGGATCTTCTCCTTCAGAGAGGGGGGAACTCCTCCCAAAGAAAAATGGGTCCCTAGGGATGCAAATCCAGACTGGGGAGATGTGGAGACTGAGCTACCGCCGCCCACCATCTCATCCCAGAACCAACAGCAAGAAAATCCCCTGGTTCAAACCCATCCTGGGGACTGCCTCCAAAAAGGGGGGGGCGGCCCAGAACCGGAACCAGGGGAACCCACAATGGCTCTGATCTCCAGTTGCCAACTTTTTCTTTCAGATTCCCAAGACTCTCCACAGAATTCGGCCCAAATCTCTTCGCTAGCGATGTCCAAAACCAGAAAGTTAGCCCACCAGTTGTCCAAAAATGTGCATTATCTGTGCCCCCTTGAGGAGAAGGAGGGAAGATATTATGCCCCGGTACAAGTACAGGGGCAGGGTACAATTTTGGCACTGGTGGACACGGGATCTCAAGCTACCCTTCTGTCCAGAAGGGCCTTTGACGAACTGAATGCAGGAAGGGGAGAGAATTACCAAATTCCTCTCACCTCTCTTCCTGGACAACTACAGAACTTTGACGGGAAGGAAATTCCCGTCGAGGGGACGGCAGATTTGGACATTAAAATTGGGCGACATAAGTTGAAACACCCGGTCATAGTTGTGACCCCAGAGGGCACCCCTTGTTTACTAGGGAATGACCTCCTGAGAAGGTTGTCACCCCTAATAGATTGTGTAAACAGGGTCCTCTGGACCCAGACTAGCCGACCAATAAAATTAAAACAGAGTGTCAACCATGTTAGTTTAAACGGCACATGCCACATGGTTGAACAAAAATCTGACCAAGTAGAATTTCACTTCCAGAACAACCAGATTCCAGACGTGACAGTAATAGCAGTAGGATAACCGACTAGTGATGGGGGGTCCTCTCTATTTCTGAAAATCAACCTTCCTTCCAGTTTAAGGTGGTATTCCACGCTGGAAGGAAACACTTTGAAATTCTATACTAATCCACAATCAGAAACTCCCACTCCTATAGTCCAGAAAGATGTGAAATCAGCTCAGAGCCTGGCTGAGATTCAGCAAATTGGAGAGCAGTTGTTCATCCCTGTTCAGTTAAATGAGGGGAAGGACTCTGTTCTCGCTCGAGTGTGTGTGAACAACGGTAAGAGCTTCATCAGCGAAGCCATGTTTCGCCAACTCCCAAAAGATCCAGCCATTCCCACCTTCAAACTGATAGACAAATGGGAAATGGACCTGGAAGCACCTAATTCCAAACATCTCCTGCCAAGCAGGTGTATGCTCAAAATCTCCATTGGCAACAAGAGCATAGTCCACAATTGTTGGGTCGTGCGAGACGTCACTGCCGCCTTTTACTTAGGCAGTGACATTCTCAATCGCTTTGCCATTAGTTTGGACCTAATAAACTTCAAAGCCTGGTCCCGATTAGCGGATAATCCCATGGGCTTTGATGATCCAGAAAAAGCATTTAGGTCAGCTCAATTGCTACCTTATGCAGTTGAAATTCAGGTTAAAGAGGAAGTCACCATCCCAGAAAGGACCCGACAATTCTCCCTGGAAGTGAAAGTCAAAAGGGGACAAGAGTTGAAAAACCCTGATGCTTACATACATCTAAATGCTTCTCTCCAACAGCAAGGGTTGGGGGTAAACCCAACTCCATTAGTCAACATAGAACATGACACCATTCCAATAGAGGTGGATAACAGCGACTTAAAGAGTATTACTCTAGCCGCAGGCACCATTATTGGAATGGCGGTTGATGACCGACATTTTTCCATTGATTTAGGTAATGAACTGTTAGGACCAATTCCCAAGGACTGTTTTGACAGTGACAGTGAGGACAACGCAACACCAGACAGGATTTTTACCCGGCATGGGGGGAACTTCCTGGTGTACACTTCCTGCCTGTATGGTAAGGAAGATGTGACGTGTGACTTCAGGAGGGATGAGGTGATTTTCCAGGTGCATGAGGGCTGCCTTTCCCACCTGAAGCCTCCGGTCCAAATCAGCACTCTGACCAGGGACTTCTCCACCCAGCTGGAGGAGGCCGCGGAGATAGCCAAACCAGATGTTTTTCCAGGCTTCAGGCAGATGGTGGAAGAGAGAGTCAACCTAGCTGATGCCTATGTGACTCTGGAACAAAAGCAAAAGTTGAAACAAGTTTTCTTGGATTTCCAAGATCTCTTTGCGGTAGACTCATATGACTGTGGTCGCACTGACATCCACACAACAACAATCCCCATGGACCCTGGCATGACTCCTGTGTTTGTGAAGCAATATCGCTTGCCTCTCGCATCCATGGAGTCCCTTACTGAAATAATTAAGAACCTTGAGTCCCGGGGAATAATCCGTCCAGTCCACAGCACCTTCAATAATCCGGTGCTGGGAATATTGAAGCCAAACGGCCAGTGGAGACTCTGTGCTGACCTCAGGGAGCTCAACAAACGGGTCCATACTTCCCGATGGCCTCTCCCCTACATTGACCAAGGGCTGGCCCAGATCCAGGGGTCACAGGTATTCACTGCAATAGACCTGACCAATGGATACTGGACCGTGCCTGTCAGTAGGGAGGACCAATACAAACTGGCTTTTACCTTTGGGGGCCAGCAGTATACATGGACCCGGACTCCCTTCGGATACCTCAACTCCGGCAATGAATTCAACATTTTCCTACATAAGGCCATGCCCGACCTGGGTGCGAGGGGTAACTTGGCTTATGTAGATGATGTGCTCATCAAAAGTTCATCAGTGGAGGAACACATAGCGGAGATCCGTTATGTTCTGACACAGTTGAGGGCCGCCGGAGCAAAACTTTCCTTTCAGAAAGCACAGTGGTGTAGAACCCGTGTTAATTTCTTGGGGCATGAGATTACTCCTCAGGGTCTCTGCCCCCAGGAAAAGAAAGTGGAAGCACTTCAGAAACTGAAAGACCCCACAACTCTGCGGGAACTAAGGAGCCTCCTTGGACTGACTAATTACAGCAGAAAGTTCATTGAGGGCTACCCAGAGATCACCAGACCCCTGATTCATCTCCTGAAGGGGGGGGTCAAGTGGGAATGGGGTCCAGAACAAGCCGAGGCGGTAAAACAACTCAAAAGAAGCCTCTCACAAGCGCCTTGCCTAGCTTACCCTGTCAGAAACAAGGAGTTCTTCCTGGAGACAGGGTTCTCTAATACGTGCTTGACGGCAGTATTATACCAAAAGCATGACAAGGTCAATAAAGTAATCTCCTATGCGAGCAAAACTTTATCCTCTGTGGAGGAGAAATTCAACGATTGTGAGAAGGCACTCCTGGCAACGGTGTGGGCATTGAAGAATAACCGCCCGTTTATCCAGGGGGAACACATCATAGTGGAGACTCCACACCAGCCTCTGCAATATCTCCAAAGTGACAGAATCCGGGCCGGAAATGTGAGTAATTCCCGAATTACTTCCTGGATTCTGTCAATGCAAGGCTTTCCTGTGGAGGTCAGATATGGCCAAAACAAGAAGAGTCCCCTCGCGCAAGGTCTGGCTGACTTGCATGATTGTGCCAGAGAAAACTGTCTCGAGGACGAAAGTCTAAAAATAAAGGACAACATGGAGGCATACCTTAATTCCCCCCACAAAGTCTTTGAAGAAGACAAGTGTGAGGGAATGCCCACTGTGTATGTGGATGGATGCTCTTACCATGTTGACAACGACGGGGAGAAAGAACTAGTGGCCGGCGTAGGGAATGCATGGGTGAATGAGTCCCCAGAACCCTCCGCTGGATACAAAATTGGTCCCCGAAGTAGTCAGGTGGCAGAATTGATGGCTGTGCATCATGCCATCCTCACTGCTGTCCAGCATCAACTCCACGAACTGGTCATAATCACAGATTCGGATTATGTACGGAACGGGTTCGTGGAGCACCTGGTTAATTGGAAAACCAGAGGCATGTTATGTGCTAACAACAAACCCTTGAAACATGGGAAGTTGATCCAAAACATTGATGATCTGGTCACATCGAATGGGATGACCATCTACTGGAAAAAGATCAAGGGTCATTCCAAAGTAGAGGGACCAGACAAAACAGGAAATGACTTAGCTGATCAGCTGGCCAAAACCGGGGCCATCCAAGGGGATTTAATTGAGATTGAGTCCCTGTTGGGGGAAATCCAGGTCACTGCCATCACTAGGTCCCAGACAAATGCTCACAACGACCTTTCAATTGCACAATGGAGTAAGGAGACCCCTGATGCTGATTTGATTACTGCTCAGAAGGGGGATCCAATAATTGGTAAATTTTACCAGCACCTTGAGGACCCTGAGAACTTTCCCCTGACGGATACCGATTACATTGGGAAAGAGGACCTAAGAGTGTTGATGAAATGTCCAAAAATGTTCCGGATCCAAGACGGTTTGTTGGTAAGGAAATCCAAAGCTGGCCACGATCAGTGGGTGGTTCCTACCTCATTCCGAAGCCTGATGTTAAGTCACGCCCATGATGCGGCCACCGCCGGTCATAGGGGGTTTCACACAACATTGGAAATCTTAAGAGAGGTTGCATACTGGCCACACATGGGGCAGGACCTCGACCAATACTTGAAGGGGTGTCTTGTGTGTGCACAGTTTCAGCCATCATCCCTCACGCACCGTGCTCCTCTCCAAAAGAGGGGGATGACACTGCCATGGTCAGATTTACAAATCGACTTTGTAGGCCCTGTGATTCGCTCGGCTAGGGGGAATAAGTACATGTTGACTGTGACATGCTTGTTCACCAAGTGGGTGGAATGTCTCCCAGCCCCAAACTGCAAGGTAGAAACAGCAGCTGCCTTGATGATTAACCACATCTTTTCCCGTTTTGGTCTACCTCAAAGGATTGAGTCAGACAGAGGTAGCCACTTCACCAGTGAAGTAATGACAAAGATGTGGGAGATACTGGGGGTCAAGAGAAAGCTGCATATTGCTTATAGACCAGCTTCTTCTGGGGCAGTAGAGAGATATAACCGGACAATTGTGAGCATATTAAAGAAGTTTGTGGCAGATTCTGGGCCAAGTTGGGATATCCGATTACCTCTGGTCCTAATGGCCATCAGATCTACCCCTTCATCTGCAACCAAAATGTCACCATTTGAGTTGATGACTGGGCACAAGATGGTGCTTCCTCAGCATTTGCTCTACAGGACCCAAGAGCAGACACTGATAAATGCCTCCACTACTCATGAGTATGTGGAGAATTTAAGGAAACACCTCCAACATGCTTTTGCTTACGCTCAGCGGAATCTAGAAAGATCGGCTGATAGCATGAAGACCCACTATGACCTGAAGACTTCCAGGAAGGAATATCAGGTGGGAGACCGGGTCTATCTATACAACTTCCAAAGGAACCAGGCCAAGCAGCGCAAATTTTTGCCTACATGGAAGGGACCATTTGAGATCATCGACAAGATCTCCCCTGTGGCCTACAAAATCCACATCCCCAAAGGTCCTTTGGCAGCGGGGGAAGACAAGTGGGTCCACATAAACCAGTTGAAATGTTGCCATCCCAGGCACGCTCTGCAACAACTGGAGGAATCCTCTGGAATCCTAGCGGGTAATGTCTCAGACTAATTCCGTTCCAATCATAAAACATACCACATCTAGTCTCTAAAATATTGTGATTTGCATGAAACTGTCTCTTAGTTATACTGTTTTTTATCAAAATAAGAATGTAATGTTTCGTCATGATGAAATGCATATGCTGTCCCACCATCTCAACAGTGGTGGAAAAACGTCTATGAGTAGGTATTGCCGCTCTTCCTTTGTCGTCCTAGGAGAAAGAAAACCTGAAGACGGGCCAAGGAGGATGATACGGAGACCGGGAACGAAGATCCAATGGGCCCAGTGGACCGCCCAATATTCCCATCAGGACCGGCGAGGAGAACTGATCGATCAGTACCGGATGGAGAAGAAGATGCTGAACTATGCCATCTACAGAAGAGGAAGAAGATTATGCGGACAGACCGGTGCGTGGGTCAAAACCCTTGGGCACGCGACTCCCCAT
The DNA here is from genome assembly GCF_040938575.1 of Ambystoma mexicanum. NCBI lineage: Eukaryota > Metazoa > Chordata > Amphibia > Caudata > Ambystomatidae > Ambystoma > Ambystoma mexicanum. The sequence continues at coordinate 966,693,443 of NC_090935.1, read as the reverse complement.
CGACTCAAATTCAAAGTGCAGTCGCGTGGGGGGGCTTGTTGGGTGTCCTGACCCACGTTTAAGCTATCATGCCACAACATTTGGTGCTGTGGGCTTAGAAAATTCAAGATGGCGGAAAACCCACTTGTGCGCCGAAATCCAGGAAAGCTGCGCAGTTTGTGCGCACACCAAAATGGTTGCCTCACTTGCCACCCACCAGTGCGAGAACGAAAGGCCGGGTTGCCATGAGGGAAATGGGTTGCCAAAGGAAAAACAGTAGCGCCGGTTAGCTTCAAAGCGCTTTAAAACCACCATTGGACTACCCGCACAGTAGTCTGAAACCATTGGGAATGGCAATGCTGATTGCCAAATGCAACCTAGAATGGTTGGGAATTCATTTCTTAAATCCCAAAAATGGGTGCAGTACCAGTACTCACCACTATCCAAAAGCCGGCATTTTAAAACCACACCAGATTTTACTTTTTTGTGTAAAACTGAATGAACCCAAAGCAGGCTAAAGAAAGACTTACTGAGAGGTGGATCCAATGTAAAGTTATATTCTGAAGTGACTTGAAGGTTTATAACAAGACTGGCTGCGCTATGGAGTCAGCAGTTTAAGTTGCACTGGATTTAAAGACACTAAAATCGAAAATGTTTAGATTAAATGAGTGACCTATGTTTGGTGTCACATGCCTTTGTAACTGTTTAAATGTCATAGTTTTAAACTTAGAATCAGCCTTCTAGCTGCATATGTGAAAATGTTTAGTTTTATTTGAATGCAGAAACTGGGGAACAAAAAGTGACATTTTATCTGAAACCTGGCTTAAGGAACTGAATTCTGCCTGGCAACTACCCCCATCAGGAGTGAAACTTGAGTCACAGCTGTGTTCCCAGGCCTAGCTGCCCTTTTGCTGCTCACACTAAGGATATGCCATCTATCTGATAATTGAATTACCTGTGCTCTGCAGGAAAGTGAACAAAGCCCTGTCCTGGCTCAGGCAAAGGTTTTATTGGCAGGAGTCGTAAATGGTCGTAAAAAGTGGCTTCCTCCTGAGGAAAGGGGAGGGGCACTGCCTGTGAGAGCAAGCTGGCTTGGCAGAACTGGAAAAACCAGTATTTCTACCTTGTGCTGAGAGGAAACCACACCCCTTTGGAGCCAGAACATAACTTTAAAAAGATGGATCATTCATAGAGCGGACATGTGAAAATTTTATAAATGATACCATAATTCTTGTGATTTTTCTGCCCACATTTTAAGAGGTTTTTCGACCCGGTGGCGTGTTCAGGGGGGTTTTAGCGGAAAAGTGGATATTACTCTAAATGTATGCATGTTAAAAATCTGAAACTTCATCAGTTAATGTCCATACTCCCTGCACACATGTATGTAAAGTTGGGTCAATGTCAGAAATTGAAAAATCAGTTAAAAAGTCAACAGAGACATGGCTAAATTCAGCCACACCATGTATATGTAATTTCAAGCAACTGTGTAACTGTGAAATATGTCTTTTATTATCAAATATAGAATGTGTGCAATCTGACAGAGGAGTGTCCTATCTGCAAGCCATAAAATGACATCCCTCTGACTCACAGTTCATTCCCCAATCAAATGATAAATGGAAGTTTGACCAATTAGAAGCTGAGAGAGAGGTAGGGTCAGTGATGCTAGAACACACCCACATTCTAAACACATAAAAGCAGACAGACAGGACAGATAGGGACCTTCAAATCCATCTGCCGCTGGAAGCTCTGCCGGAAAAATCCATACTTTACCTCCATCAAACCTCCAGAGAGCCAAACTAGAGACTTCAATCTATCCAGAACTAGAGACCCAGACCAGAGAACCAGAGAGAGCTGACCCAGATCACTGTGAAGTGCAGAGACCAGAGGCGAGTCTAAAATCTGACCAGATCCGTGGCGTGGCCCATTTCACTCAAGAATATAGTGTGAGTACCTAGAAAACTGTGCAGAACCAATCTCCTAGTTAAAATAATATAATTTAATCTATTTAATCTAAGTAGAACTGTCTCCTAACTGTCACCTGTCATTTGTAAAGCTGTCACTTGTCATTTCCTAGTTGCAAGCTGCACTTGTCTTTTTGAACTTTAAAATTTCAAATCTGAAAAACGACCTTCACAAAATCGCTCATATCTCCGCAACCGTTTGTGCTAGAGACTTGCAGTAACTTTCATTTTGAAGCTGAGATCCTAGGCTTTCCTAGATAGTCCTTCTGGTTCCTCTGTAATAGCGCTCGGCGCATCCGCGAATTTTGCCGCGATTTGCAAATTTCTCCACATGTAAAATCAGCTGCTGCTTGCCTTCCATTTGCCAGAAATTCGTTTAACCTGCTAACTATCCCTGCATCATTGCTAGTGTGAGCCTGGACTAATATTAACTAGATACCACTCACCCTGAACCTCTGAAAGGGAATTAAAAGCATTTCCAGCATATTTCTCATCCATTGCTAGCACATATCAAAGCATTTTGCCGTGTTTTCAAAACTCCTATCTGTTTTCTGTAGTGTAAGCTTGCTGGGGTGAACTGATTTACATTGATTGCATTTCTGAGAACTGTGTGTTTTCCTTCCATTTCCTTGCCTTGCATCAAGGGGGGAGGGGATTGCCAGAGAAAAGTGATTACATTGTTTGGTTGAAATCATATTGAGTATTTTCTGTACTGCATTCATTGAATATTGCATCCACCTGAGCTTACATAAAGCATCCTCTACCACATTATACTTTTGTTCCTATTTACCCGTGTGCTACCTTATCCATTTCATGTCAACTCATTAGTGATTATAAGAAGTGTGCTAGTGCCAGATTCTCCGTTGTTGATCTTTCTCATATCAGATTAAGTGTGCTATTCAATTATTAATTTATTATAAAGTGTGATATATATATATTTTAAATTATCAAATAAACCTTTTAAACTTGCAAAACAGAACTACTTCTTGGCTCAGTGGGGTCAGGGGGATTCCAAGAGAGGGGTGTTATATAGGGGTAGTCATCCAGAACGCATGAACTGGACATAAAGATATATCAATAAGGGTTTTCATTCAGTATTCTAGACTAGGCGTTAACTTAGCTGTAGTGCTGAATTGAATCCTCTTACAGAGTACAGCACTACTCAGAGTACACCACCATAGCAGGGTTCCAAGCTTATCTCGCAAAAGCGCAACAAAGGGTTCAGCACCCCTTTATAAAGCACAGTGTTAAGGTACAGCACCTCATCGACCACAACTACATGATAGAGCACAACTCAGAGTCAAGCTTCCAAGCACTTCTAATGCTCATGGTTCAATGCCTCTTCCTCAAGGGCTCCCTCAGGGGGCAGTGCCTTCTCCATAAGCACAACTTCATGGTAAAGCATCAATTGGAGTCAAACGATACTGTTGAGTTGCAAGCATCTCTCACACAGGCAATGTTGCAGGGTGAAATGCCTCTTGATCAGGTGCATCCTCTGGGTCAGTGACACTCAGAGTCAAGTGCTATTACAGGGTTCCTTGTACCTCTCACACTGGTGCCACTGCAGGTTTGGTGCCTCTTCTTCCAGTGCCACTCTCAAAATCCCCATCTGTTCAGCAAACCTATTCCTCTTGGGTAGATCTGTAGAAGAGTCTAATAGTGCCTTAAGATCTCTCCTGTAAGCCACCTTACCGTGGGATAGACTCTGCCCTTTCCTTTCTTCCCTTAAGTTTAAAAACTTTGGCTCGCTCAATTAAAATCTGCCATTTTTACCCAGGTTTAATGTGGCTTGGCAGGATGTTATATATTGGCCACCTGCCATTTTGAATTCTTATGTGATGATTGAGTTTCGGTATCCCTGGCCTTGGTGTTCAACACACTGCTCCGGGGCTGCCCAGCCCCTGGAGGGGGCGCTAGAGGGACAGCCTGCATAGCGGGCCGCCCTTCTGGCAACCCCTCCCCAGGGGGTACCTACACACCTCACCTCCTCCTTCGGAGGGGAAGGAGCGCCCCTGGGCCCAGCCACATCTGGCTTGGGCTCTGGGGAGAAGTTATGAGGCAAGAAGCTGCTAGCTCATTCTCTTGTTGCTCAGTGGTCCCGAAGAATTACTGCTTGACAGTTCATAATCAGAAGCGGACATCCGCTACTCTGCGAACCGGAAGTGACAAGCGTCCCTGGGAACTATAAGATAATGACAAGCCCAAAAAACAAATAAGCTACCTTAGAAGTCTTAGGGATGTGATTGCCCACCAACGTGTTGTATGACTCTAATAAATGTGAGCTTGTGTTTCCAAATATGCACCAGTTATCCTTGTGAATCTTGGGTAATTTGTAACCATTGCATGATGTCTTAGACCCCCGGCAAGGGGTTAGCTAATTGGGGATGGCCCCGCTATGGCACTGGAGTGGCTCTGCGAGGCCACCAGCAGCTGTTGTTTGTATTTCTCTATAAAACATAAAATGCTGTCTTCCTGAGAGGCAGGTTTCTATCCATGGATAATAGAGTCTGTAGTCTTCAGGTTTCTTTTAAAATAATCCGGTTGTGTGTCCATCATCCCCTTCATTGTTCATTATAACTATGGGGCGACTGAGTATTTGAACACATAAGGAACCACTCCACAAGTTGCGCTGTTGCCATTATATGCCAATTGCAGCCTCAAGTGCCCCAGTACTGCCATCTAGTGCCAGTCAATGCCACATATACCTGATATAGCTATCATATGGAAGCCCCTCCATTACACAAAAGGTCATGGAAAGCAATTCATGAGAATCAAAATAATGACCCCAGTGGCGCAGGGACACCTTTTGCCATATAGAGAGTAAAGGAAAGTCCTGCGTTGCCTCCTTGTCTCCTAGTGAATGTGACACCGGCACATAGTATGTTAAATGGAATGCTTAATGTATTTTAAAATATGTATTTGTACTCTTGCAAATCGACTAGATTGCTTTGTGGATTCCGCTGTGACATTCTGACATAATGGACACTGCCCCAACCCACATTACTGAGCTGGGAAAAAAAGACGTGGAGAGAAGCACTCTCCCTTGGCACCATTCGGCTGAACTGAGAATATCTGTCAGGGAAACTCTTGCAGTAGCTAGGCTGAGAGACTAGGCCTCAGCATTGACATTACCCCCGTCCCAGGCTCATCAGCTCACCCAGCCACGGCATCGACATACAGTCATTAGTAAAAAAAAATATTTCAGTTTGTTATATTAGTCCATTTGTTTCTAGCACTAAAACAGAATGGAAACGTTTTACTTTTTCAGTATGTTAATAAAATAAATAAATAAATGCATCCCATGTTGTCCCTGGGGTTGTTCTAATTACTCCAGGCGTGGACACTATTCCGCGTATACACACCATCCGGTGGTATAGCCATTGGGGGATAAAGTCTGTCCCACGCCTGTACACGTCAGTGCCATACACCCCATTTTCCCACTCACCATTATCAAGGAAGAGGGAACGGCATGTGGAGGCAGTGATGAGATTAAGATATACATGTATTAGTTGTGCACTTTTTAAAATACATCACAGAACAGCAAAGAGTCCTTCACTGGGTAACGAATGAACGGGTAAATGCAGACATGTTTTTTGTAGGAGGGACTGGAAGGGGAGCGGAGAGAGGTGGTGTGTTCAACGAGCAAGAACACTCGTCATTAAAAGACTAACAAAATTAAGTGATCATAAAAACATACTTTTTTCTCTTTTTCAGGGAGTCAAAACTGACCTACAAGCATTTTGTTCTAACAGCGGTCCCAGTAGGCATGCCCACAGATGGCATACTCACACTGATCAAATCTATGCAGACTATCAGAGAAAGTTAAGGCGTTTTGGCAGGTCGCTAACACAGGACACCACTGCATGACATGTTTCCAGGTAGCCCAAGATTTCAAAGTCACTGGTTTCCCCCCCACATGTGGCAGTAGGATACCCTAAAGTGGGGTATATGATAGGCTTTCTGGGGCATGGAATCCGCCACCCACACGTTCACAGCCCAGTCCTGATGGGGGAGAGCTGTGAGCAACCTCTCTCCCAAGAAAGAGATGCTAACCGCATTGCCACCACAGAAGCATACAACTTTACTACTGTGACAAAGGTTGTCTTTTTTGCACCTCTAGAGCATGACAAGTATACCAGGCAGTGACCGGTTATAAATGCGTGGACCATGCCAAAAGGGGAAGATGAATACCAGGTGGATCAAGAAAGCCAGATTCTGGCAGAAGGGAAAGTCAGCTATCCAATAGAGAGTCTCAGAGGACTTGCCCGGAAATGTATTGAATCGCTCAGAGCAAAGTGATCTGATCCGACATCGGCTGGGTCTGGAGCAACGTAAAAGGTCCTTTTCAAGGGCTGAATCTGTTTCAGAGATCCAGTTCAACTTTTATGTCACCTGACTACAGGTGGGAGATAAGACCTCAAAGCATGTCATCCGCATACAGCAGACCCTACTGCTAATTTATCACAAAAAGAACAAAACGCGTTCTGCCAACACAAAATATTGAGAGGCGTCAGGTCTGAACAAATAATGAAGCTCCAGGTCAAGCTAAAATATAGTACATTCAACACACCTTAATTCACAGGCCTGATAGGGCATATCCACACTCTTCAGGGTTATGTGGAGGACAAACCTTATGCTGGTTGGGCCATCTTCCACAGTACCTATCATCACTGAAGAGACACCACGGCCCTACTTGACAGTTGCTCCCAAAATAACTCATCTATAAGAGCTACTACAAGACGATTTTTAGCCAGCTACAGATAGAACTCGTCACTGGATTAAATGTACTAGGTGTGGTAGACGTCACGTGCAAGTTCATGGGCTACACCTGTGTATGGCTTGTCCTGCCTCAAAAGATAGTGGGGGTGAGTATCATCCTCATTGTCTGGGGAGGATAGCTCAGGGGCAACATGCTTGCCTTGGAAGCAAGATGACACAGAGCAACACAGGTTCAATCCCCGGGTCTGCGCTTAGAAACCTCTGGGTATTAATATCATATCATATGCTCAGCATTTTGGCATACAAATGAACCACCATGAACCCCTATTCTGATGTACAAGAAGTATGTTGTGTCTCGTGTTCCCTGCTTTGGTCCTGCATGAATGCTCTCCTGAGAGAATGCGTGTTGGAATGTTATGGTTATGGAATATTGTGGTGTGAGTGCCCCTGTAAACTCCATGAAGGTCAGTTGGAGTGAAGTGGCCGGTGGATGTCTCCTGTGTACCTTCCTAATTACTTACTTTTGGACTTACTTGATGTATATACCTTGTCACTGGAACTTAGTAAAAAAGTTCACTTCCCTTACCTGAGTATGAGACCATTTCATTTCACCCTGCAACACTGGCGACAAGCTGGCTTGAGGGAAGGGCCAGAAACCTACAGCTGTCCAGAGTAAGCAGTTCCTGAAGGAAGAAAGAAAGCAGTGGGACCAGGGCAGGAGACACCCACCAGCCCACAACCCCCCAAAGGTGAGCTGACCCCTGTCCTGTAACCCAACAGTAGTTGCATGGCAATAGGGAGTCAGCTGGAGGCGGGAGTTAACTGCAGTAGCAGTTAGAGTACCACTGGGGCCACCTTACAATTTTTCGCCACTGGAGCAGCACATCACAGTGGGGCCGCCTTACAGTTATTTGGCCACTGGAGCAGTGTTTTCCAGCGGGGCAACCTTACAGTTATTTGGCCACTGGAGCAGCACATCCCAATGGGGCCGCCTTACAGTTAATTGGCCACTGGAGCAGCATTTCCCAGCCGGGCCACCTTACAGATTTTGGCCACTAGAGCAGATTTGTCCAGTGGGGGCCACCTTACATTTATTTGGCCACTGAAGCAGCATTTCCTAGCGGGGCCACCTTACAGTTATTTGGCCACTGGAGCAGCATTTCCCAGCTTGGCCACCTTGCAGTTTCTGGCCACTGGAGTTAATATATGGTAGCAGCTGTTGTGGCAGGATTTCCCAGTGGGGCCACCTTGAAATTATTTCTGGCCCCTGGAGCAACACACCTGATCATTGGCAGAGATACAGCCTGGGAGAGATTAAGTAGTTAGAGGATCAGGCACCAGAGGGGCCACCTTACAGCAGCATGGCCTTATCAAGTATGCAGTTCAGGTGGGCACAGACAATGGTGAGACAGTGACCGCTCACAGTCATCAAAGGAAAAGGTACTGTTGCAAGCATTTTGTTTTGTGCCCTGCATGCTGTTTGGTGTCATAGGAGGCATCTGCTCATTGGAGGGTGACTTGGAGATATTGCAGATGTTGTGGTGCAACCTTTGAGGAGCCCGAAAGCACATATCTCATGGTTTTGGAAGAACTTGATCCTGATTTGTTGTCATTTTTCCAAGAGCTTTCAGTATATAACAGAGAATACTGACTTTGTTATTGTGTGTGATGTGAGGCCTGTGATATGTCTTGGGTCCTGCCTGGTTGTGTTTGGCTCAGTTATCTTTGGTTTGGCTGTGGTAAAGAGTTTCTTGGTGCGGTTGATGTGGCCTTTGTTTAGAACAGTTGAAATGCTTTGTGATCATCGGATGTGACAGCAATGCATAAGTGAAAAGTGATATCTTGCAATAACAATTTTTCACCCACAGGACCAACGTGTACTTTATGGACTTTTTCACAACATATTTACAGTTTCAAGATTTGGATTGCAGTGTATCACCTTATGTGTGGTTGAGGGTGATGCACATTGGGAGAATGGTGGAAGTTTAGCTTGGTAACAATGTTTGGGGTTTGGAAACTGGCACAAGATTTATAGGGGTGTTCTGCCACCCGTGCCAAGTTTTACAGGGGTGCTCTGCCACCCATGCCTCAGATTTTGGGGTTTGGAACCCGGCACTGGTTTTATTGGGGTGTTCTGCCACCCGTGCCACAAATATTTGGGAGTTGGACACCGCACTTGAGAGGGTTTCCTGCCCATGCATTGGGGGGTTGAACACCGGTACCTTAGGGGGGTGGTCCTCTCGGCCTTCCGTGCATGGAGTGGGTGCCTGTGCTCCGTGTATTTTGAGCTTTGATTATTTGTTCTGGTAATATACTAGAAGATGAAGGGTGTGCTGTGTTTCAGTGCACCTTAGTTGCTGGAAACAGAATGAATGAGGGTGTTGTTTTGAGATTGTGTGGCAATGCTGGTATGTTAAGAGTTAAGGCTGGTTCCTTGGTCTAAGTGTCTGTGGTAGGCCTGCTACAGATTATGAGTGTATTGGATAGTGGATTGGCTGCTTTGCAGGTTGTTGAAGGGACTATGTTGGTGGGAGCATGAGGCAACTCTCCTTGTTCAGAATGGAGTGAGTGGAGTTTTGGAGTTTAGAGTGGAGGTGGCCAGAGTGTTGTTGGTTTCATACTTTGGTCGCATTACTCTGTGTATTTTCCCTTGCCCTTCTTTCCGTATCTTTATCTTTGTTTCTGTTGAGGAGGGAGATGTGTTGTGTCTTGTGTTCCCTGCTTTGGTCCTGCATGAATGCTTCCCTGAGAGAATGCCTGATGTAATGTTATGCCTATGGAATGTTGTGGTGTGAGTGCCTCTTTAAGCGCTGCGAAGGTCAGTTGGAGTGAAGTAGCCTCTGAGAGAGGAGGCCCATGGATGTCTCCTGTGTACCTTCCTACTTACCTACCTTTGGACATACCTGCTGTATATACCTTGTCACTGGAACTTAGTAAAGAAGTTCACTTCCCTTACCTGAGTATCAGACCATTTCATATTACCCCGCAACAAAGTACTATGCACCAACTCTCAATGTTTTGTGCCCTACCCCACCTTTGCTGGCAGATGGCCAAACATCAATATGTCACCAGATTGCCCATGCACTCATTATAGTAGCAGGTCTAACTCAGAAGTGACATGGACCCATTGGGGATGTCACCACCACCGAAAATGGACAAATCAACATACCTGCCAGGGTGACCGTGATGGTAGTTGGACGTGCCCTCATCAGCGACAGCTAACACTCATAGGGTTCTATCACGAGGTGGGCATTATCCTGGAGGTAAATCCACAGGGGTGCTGCAATTCGTCCGGTGCCATTAGCACCGGATCCTGAATTGCAGAGGGGTGGTAAGTCCCCATTCCCATTGGGCCCAATGGACCCAATGGGGTACGTTTGGACACTAATAGTGCAACAAATGGACGGAAAGTGGCCAGATTTACCTCCAGCTCAAAGCTGGAGGTAAATCTCCAACTTTCTGCCCAACTCATAGTTGGCCGGAGTGTTAATGCAGTGGTAATAGCGTGACTGCTGCATTTTTACCACTCCACCAAACTCGTGATGACCGCTATAGTGACTTGTGAAGAAGGCCCCTGAAAAAGAGTTACTGCTTGGACCATATGTACAGCAGACGTTCTAACGTAATGCTGCAGAGGGACAAAGAACATTTTGTATCCCAGTAATCAGTATCATAATTAAGGAGTGTGGAGAGCACAGCATTCTCTGACAACCACTGCCGCTAGGTTTCAGCATGCTAGTCAACTAACCCTTCATTTGATAGCCAGAAGCTGAACTCAGAGATGCACCTTCTTCTGAGAGAGAAAACAACCGGTTGATGGAGCTGCTTGTCTAAACGTTGGACATCTTTTTGTACCTGAGAACACACCTAGATTTGAGATTCCTGTATAATGGAAGAAAGGCCTAGGTTTCACAACATGGCAGATACCGGAGAACACACCTAGGCTGGAGGCCTCCATGTCATGGGGTGGGGGAGCTCTTTGACTTCAAAAAGAAATAGTTTCTTTTTGAAATCACTCAGCCTTCATAAAGAAATCATTTCCATTATGGTTTGGTCCTTAATGGAAATAATTTCTTTATGAAGTCGGAGTGACTTCAAAAAGAAACCATTTCTTTTTTAACTAATAGGACTCCCCTCACCCCCATGATGTGTGTGTGTGTGAGTGTATGGTGAAAGGGTGTACAATTAAATGTATGGGTGGATGGTTGTGCATGTTGAGTGTATGGTGAAAGGGTGCACACTTAAATGTATGGGTGGCTGCCTAGGTGTGCCTGTATGGTGAAAGGGTGTACACTTAAATGCATAGGTGGCTGCCTGTCTGAGTGTATGGTGAAAGGGTGCACACTTAAATGTATGGTTGGTTGCCTGGGTGTATGTGCCTGTATGGTGAAAGGGTGCACACTGAAATGTATAGGTGGCTGCCTGGGTGTGCTTGTATGGTGAAAGGGAACACACTTAAATGTATGGGTGGCTCGGTGTGTGTGTATGTTGAATGGTGTGTGTGCTTGTGTTCAGGGGGGCAACAAAACCTACATTTCGAGGCGGGGGTGCTAACCCTTCAAATGTTGGAAGAGGTGCTAACTTCATGGGCAGTGGGGAGGGGCACACTTATTTGTGTGGGGCATCTAACGTTTTCATGCATTCTAATGAGACTATTCTAGTACAGCTTCAATGTTACAAACTTTCAACTCTCTCCTTTAAGTCTGAAAGCACACTCTTATGGACTGCTGTGAGAATAAGCCGTCTCCTGTTCCCTCTTTACCCTTCCAATCACTTTCCTCGCATGCAAGTACTAAACCCACATCAAGATTTTGCTTTACGTTAGTAATTGCTGGGCCTTTGTTAACAGCGAAATCCAGGTGCAGTGTCACATCTGTTTTCTGTTCTGTCCGGCAACGGCTCTGTAGGTCAGCCAGGTCGAGTCAACATAGCCCAAAATGTCAAGGGGGGATGTGGGAGGGAGGGCTGAAACCCAGCCAGCTCAATGGTGCTGTGCCTCTACTTGTGTTTATTCCCTTGATTACTTATTGGTAATCTTCTTCCTTACTCATAGCCCAATTCTTCCTCGTCCCAGTACTTGCGTATGAGGCACTTTGACACAAGTACTGGGATGAGGTAGAGGGACATGGAGGTAATGCCTGGCTTAGTTACCTGTAATCTTCATTACTTGTAGTCCCACTCTTCCTCATCCCAGTACTTACCTATGAGGGAAGGAGCCTCACACGTAAGCACTGGGACAAGGAAAAGTGACATGGAGGTAATTCTGGGCTGAGAAGCTGATTTTGGGAGTTGGGGCAGAGGGTGGGAGGGAGAGGGGATCTGTGGGTGGGGTATGGGTGTGTGGTGGGGATTTTGCAATAAATCGTAATGGTCATCCATGTCCAGGCTAGGCAGGCTTGCTATGTAGCATTAGTAGCTAGAGCGGCATTTTGGTGCAGCCAGTCTAGTAATTTCTTAGTTAAGCTTGACTTTTCTTTAACAGGGCATCTCTGATAAAGCAGTCCTGCTAAGTGTAATAACCTGGCTAGACTGACATTTGCGTGCTGCCAGTCTAGCCGTTCCTTACTGCAGCATTGTATATTTTTCTGGGCATCGGTGATAAAATAACCATGATAAGTGTTATTGCTTCGACTGGCATTTTGGTGCAACCAGTCTAGGTATGTCTAAATGTGGCCTGGCATGCTTTACTGTAATATGTTATTACGTGTCTAGACTGGTCTACATTGTGCAGCCAGTTGGACATGTTTTCATTGTGGCATGGCATTTTTAACAGCAAAGCATTATATTAATTAAAGCATTAATGTTCCTGTGCACTGTTGGTGACTTGCATGCATTGGATTTTTAGATTGGTGTTACCCTACAAAACAAGTGCACATGCTCTGACCTTTTGGACAATTTATCTCAGAAACTGTGCTGTTTAATGCATTAAGACACATATTTATTCATATCTTTCTCCTAGTGCATTGTGCAGCTTGCCCCTTCAGCAGCATGTTCCTGCGTATTGCGCAAGCGTGGTAATTTAGGCAAGCCCAGTGTGTGGCGCGACCCGTTATTAGTTGCTGAATTGGTGGGGGACCCCCACAGCGTGGCTCACAGAGGGGGGACCCCAAATTGTGTTACGCCACTGGTCTCAGGTTAGGTGGGGAGGCGACGCTGTATGGACCTTGGTGTTAGGGAGGAGCCATTCCTTGAAGAGCAGGCTCTTGAGCTTCTTCCTGACCCATGGAAGCAAGAGGCCACGGGCACACCCCGTGTGACAATGCATCGCTCTCGTTCATACATACTGGAAGGAGATGAAAGCAATAGAATTGGCAATGTGTCTGCACACCTTTCTTGGCCTAATGCTGCCTCTAATAGAAGTCGCAACACATGTTTTTCACCATCTACCAGACATCGATAGCAGCAGATTGTAATAGATTTCTTAATGGTAGCTCAGCAGCGGCCTGGTCTTGCTACTAAAGTCACTGGTTCTTGGCATTTTTAGGTTTGCATTAGGTTTTGTCCCTTCCCTTTGGTTCAACGACAAGCACCCACTCTCTACAGCACCCATCATGCCTTATTGACAAGGCATCTCCGATAACGCACCTCTTCTTTAGCTGCTCTTTGGCATTCGGCCATGTCCAGCAGGGACCATCTGCTTTGTTTGCGCTTATTGGGGGCGCAGCGGGTGGAGGCGCTTCGGCTGCCTTCTAATGAATGGTGTTTGGCTCATTTGTCTAACAACATTCAGTTTATCTTCTGTCATCATAGGCGTAGGCCCCTTAACTACCGCTACGCAACCCTTCCAATCCCATTGCTTTCCCTGTACATCCCAAAGAGAGAAATTACTCATCGTGGTAGGCTGTGATAAATCACTCTTACAGAGGCGACAATCAAATACTAATAATCAATTGATCCTGCTACAATTGCCACTCTTGGCTAATGTCTCTCTGTGCTGCGCGGGAGCCATCTTTCATGTAGCTCTTCTCTGGCCCCGAGTATTTGGGTTTGTTTTCCGCGTGTAATTAGAGCGCGAGGCCCCATTTCCTTTAGCGAAAAACAAACAGGCAAGCGTCAAGCCCGGCATCGATTTTTTGACAGTAAGTCTGGCTGGAGATTGCACTGCTGCCGCTTCTTTGATGCATGTCTTTGTGGTGTTTGCTGCGGGTTAATTATTGGTGTTCGCGATTTGTTTGGCTGCCATCTTTAAGACGCCATAGGTCTCGGCGCGGCAGCGCGCAGAAGACAAAATGCCAAGGTGTAGCCGCCGCGTGCAACGCGATGCATGTCACGTGTGTCACAGAGCTACGCTTCCTTGCGGATCAAAACCCATCCACTACTTTAATCATTAGCTTTCCTGTTGAAATGAAAACCTATATATCTATCGTAGGGGCAGTGTGGGGGTCAAGTGACTGGATGCGTTGCCCTCTATTTCTGCTTCTGGGCCGATGTCTGTACAGTAAGGAAAGTCTGTCAAACTAGAAGCTCTGTGACAGAATAGATAATCCCAACAGCCCTACTATAAGGTTTAGCCAGTTCGTAATGCTCAGGAAGAGAAATGGCCACTTCAACAGCTCCCATTAAAAGGTAGGCTCGGACTGGCCTATTGGGCAATAGGGAAATGCTCGAACCAAAAAACACAAAATGCTAGTGTGGGTGAGTTTTTGGGGTCAAAGTGGGCACCATTTTTGGCCAATGTTGCCCAGTTTGATAAGTTACTTCACCATTTGACTAATGGTTTTGACTATTGCTACTGAATAAATATTCTTTAAAATGCACAAGGTGCATGACATTGTATCAAAAACCTCCCCCTTGGATATTATTGCTCAGCCTGTCACAAAAGGAATGAATTGCCATTTGCAACTGTGGGCCCCTTTTTCATTGGTCCCTGGTGCAATGTTATGGCCCATTCCGACCCTGGTAAGAGGAATGGCTACTTCCAACATTTCTAATAACATGTTGGGCCAAGTCCCATGTGCCCGGAAGCAGCACCAAACCTGGGCCAGCTGGTGCAACTCTCCTCCAATAGAGTGTGACATCAGTCAGGAAAGGGTGCTTACTTGAGTTGGGAAGTACTGAGCACTGTGCGGGCTTCTCGCCCTGTAGAGGCCTAGCAGCACCACCATCACTGCTGTCACAGTCCATCTAGTGCTCCCTCTTGCCTGTTCTTGTACTCTTTCTGTCAATATGTGCAACCGAATAGTGAGTGGTAAGCAGCTTGTTTCTGTGAGCCTTTATAATATTATCTATTAAACAGTTTAATTAAAATAGGGAGCCCTAACTATGATTATTAGTTGGAATGATGAAAATTGGCAAAATATATCTGTTTATGGACGTTTTCTGGACTGTCCATAAAAGACGCCACCCAGGAAATGCTGCCCACAGGAGCCCGCCAAACACAGAACAGTGTGCACGAAGGGTGAAAAAAGGAGACCACAGGACCCCAGGACGGACAGGCATGTGAGCAGGTGAGCGGTTCGGGGAGCATAGGGGGTTGCTGGGTAGAGGCCCGCGCCGGGAATTGAAATAGAGCTGAAACAGGAATGATAGGAGAATAAAAGGAATCTAGTTAGGTGGTGATGGAGGGCGGGTAGGCCTTGACTGAGACCACTTCCCCAGGAGGCAAGGGCGCGGTGGGTATGGCGCATGGGGCTCATTGAATGAGTATTCCGGGTGTGAAACCACCCAATGAAAAAGAGGGTTGTATAGGCATTTGTGGCCTGTTGGAGGCTGCTCTCAGGCAGTTTTCTTTGGTGCTTAATTGAACGGATAAACGGTTCCCATGCAATTTTTGGGCTCCTGGTTGGGCTAATCAAGCATCCTACACACACGTCTTCCTGTGTCCAGAATACAGATGTGCTGTTAGCAGAGAACTATAGGAGACTGGGTCATGTCACAGAACGCAGGATTGAGTTTAATTGGTTTCATTTAGATGAAAGAATCACTTCAAAATCACTGCTTAGTTCAAAGTGTGCCAAAGCTTACCAAGCTTCTTGGACATAATTAGTTCACATTACCCGTTTCAAAAGAAACTTAAGCAAGATCTGTTCTCTAATGTATTGCCACATTCTACATTCAGAGAAGATCATGTGCACCACCTGGGGGTCCTGCCTCAAAAACGAAGTTCCCTGGGCCTTTACCACCCAAGAACCAGCCTAATTTCTATTTAAGCCTGGAAGCCATCTTGTGCACTCTGATTGTCTCTCAGAAGCAAGGTTACCATATTTTAATCGCTTCAATCTGGGACGCCCCCAAGCAGGCTTTGGGTCAATGAGTATTGAGTGAGCAAAATAGTTGGGGGGGATGGGTAGGGGGGAAAAGAGGATAATCCTCGCTGGTTTTCATCCACACCAAGGTACAGATCTATGTTACTCCCTTTTGTGATTTTTCAAGTACCATTTTAATTGAGTGCATTTTCCTCAAGTTGCTAAACAATGCATGTATTAAAGAATTTCCCTGAAAATGATTTCACCTTTGGACAACAACCCCCACCCTATCCAAAAGGAGTTAATTGTTTTTCTAACACATAGGACCTCATTATGAATGTTCCAGTGCGGTAATAACGTGCCGGTATTGCATACCATTACGTTACCGCACCTGCCCACTCCATGTTTGCCAGAAGTGTGGTGGATTTATCTCCCACCACCCTACTGGCAAAAAACAGCGAGTATTACCGGCCTGGAAATACCACTGCCAGTAAAACTGGCAAATTCCCCCATGGAGTCCTGTGGGACTGCGTGGAATGGGGATTTACCAGCGTTTCCGCCACTTGGAATCTGCCGGTAATCCAGCAGGCCAAGTGGCGGAAACGGTATTACAGTGTGCCGGTATCCTGCAAGTATTGCCAGTGGGATCCGGGCAAAATTATAATGAGGCCCACAGTCCCATAATACGTTGCCCCTAACCCTTCACTCCCTAATCCTTCACTTCAAGCTCCTCACCTACTACCTTACACCACTTTTCACCTTACCTTTCACTCCTAACCACTTACACCAAGCCCTTTGCCCCATTCCGTTCCACCACATCCCTTCACACAGACTCTTCCGCCTTACCCTCTTCACTTCGAACCTTCACTCCCTGCCTATAATCCCTGTACTATATGTAAACAGCATCCTGTACTATATGTAAAGAACATCCCATGAAAATACTTCTAGTTATTACAGTTACATAAGTAAAACTACTCCATGTGTAAGCGCCTGGAGGCAAGTGCACTGAAATAACTATGCTGCCCTCAGCTGACCTAGCTACAACCAGCATCATAGCATACCCGGTATCAACGCACATGCTCTCCTGGGTTCAAGGTCATATTGAGGGAAGTAGAATGCTGCTAGTAAAAAACAATGGTGGCGTTTTTGCCCTGTTTCTAACAGAGGGGTTCAATTGTACCCTCCTAAACCCTCCAAATATATGCCCTTACCCCCGCCTCACCTGTAAATTCTAAACAGGGAATGCTGTAACAGCATTTTTACCGGCTGCCTTCCACTGCCCTTAATATGACCTAACAGAGCACCCAGAGAATCAACTCATTAAAAATTGTTTTGTAGTCAAGGCAATAATGTCAGCCTCCACTGCCTGCCTTAGACCCATTGTTGTTTCATTTCCCTCTCTTGACATTCTTCCGGGAATATGTGTCTCTTGCAGCTCCAAACACTAATGTCAACGTGGAGCCCTGCCTTTCCTTCAATAAGTGATGCATAGAAATATTCCCTACCACAGCAGTAGAAATCCTTTGCCTGGTGAGTCGGGGGAGATGGTGGGAGGTGTGGAAAGTTCGTGGTGAGGGGCTTAAAAGGGGGCAGCAGTCCACAGAGGTTCAATACTACAAGATGGTAATGGGAGATAAACGCACATTCAGGCTGCTGCCACTTAACATAAGGGGCTAAATTCCCCGGTCAAACGGAAAAAAGTTGAGTACTTCCTGGGACGGGAAAATCCTGAAATAGTGGCACTACAGGAGACCCACATAAGCAGGCGTGATAAACATAAACTGAGAATTAAGGGATACCCCCATATTTTACAAGCCAATTCCCAGGGAAATACAGGAAGGGTGCTTATAGCTTTGAAAGAACTTGCAGGACTACACTTGGGAACAACAGAAGTGGACAGGGAGGGCAGGTACACCTTTACCCAAATTCACTGAGGAAGGGAACAATACATGGTGGCCACCCTACATGCTCCAAACACATGGCAAGATGGTTTTCTTCGAACAGCGCTGAGGAAACTGGAAACGTTTGCAGTGGGACAATTAATAGTAACTGGGGACTTCAACATATCTTGGGATCCTTTAATTGATAGGAGTGCTAAGATTTTTCCACTACAAAGGGGCCCTACAATGAAATTAAAGGCAAATATGGCCCAGTTGGCCCTGGTGGATTCCTGGAAGGAGATTCAAAAGGAGGCTAAGGGATACACGTTCTACTCCCACGTACATAGCTCGTTCTCGAGGATCGATTATATATGACTGTCGAATACCCTACTCGGGCAAGGTCGGAAGATGGAGCGAGGGCCCATAGTCCTATAAGACCATGCTCCCCTTACGATTAGGATAGTTCAATAAAGGCAGGGGTCACGGTTATGGAAATGGACATTTCCAGACCATCTACTTCGGGACCCTGTGATCTGTTAGGGACTGCGGGGTACAATCAGAGAATTCTTCGACAGGAATTTTACTCCAGATGTCCAGAAACAAACAGTGTGGAATATCTTTAAAGTGACCTTGAGGGCGGTATTTATTACTAGAGATGCTCAGCTGGAGAAACAATTAGCGACGCTGCAGGATGAACTAGAAGCGCAACTAAAAGGGGTAATGGGTAAAATGGAAACCGATATGGGGGTGGCCCTTACAAAAGAATACAGATAAGTCAAGGGTCAATTAGAACTACTCCAGACCAGACGTGCAGATAAATCCTTGCTATACATTCGGCTGCGATAATACGTTATAGGAAATAAAGCAGACCGCATGTTGGTACGTCTAGTGAGAAAGAAGGATGCCTTATGGAACATTCATCAAATTAGAACAGGCCCGTGGACTTATAGTTCCTCCTCGGAGGACATAATGCAGACTTTCACAGAGTTTTACTCTGAGCTATACTCTACTGACTCCCCAACCGCAGAGCGCCAAAATGCTTATCTGGGGCGCTGCTCACTACCATCTTAAGAGATTGGGGGGGACAGGGCCTGCACAAGTTGAGCGGATTTTAGATGGTTTGGAAGGGTGAACCAGGACTTGGGTCTTGTGGACTCCCTGTGGGATTGTGGAGAGTGTGACAGGCCCTATACATACTTTTCATCCATGACCCCTACTCACGGATCAACTTGATTCTGGTGGACACCAAGGGGTGAGCCCAGGTCAAAGACTCATGTGGGCTCCCAACCCTGTGGTCAGTCCATGATATGGTAAGGATAATAGTGGGGTGTGTACCTCGGCAGAGATCCTCAGGAGGGTGGCGTTGTAATGATTTTCTACTTAAAGGTAGGGAGGCTGCTCAGTCCTTGCTTAATAAAATCACAGATCATTTTACTTTCAATGACAATGGGGGATGTTGGAGTGCAAACCCTTTGGGAGGGTTTCAAGTCTACAATTAGAGGTGTTTTAATATAAAAGGCTCCCAGAAGAAAAAAGAAAGGAGGGAGCAGGAAGAGAATTTGAGGTGGAAGATACTGGAACTGCAGCCAGGTGGATGCAGAGGCAATTACTTCTTGCCAGGTAACGCTGCGAAATTGCGGCTTTATAAGGCAAAAGTAAATGCAATCTTGGCCCAGGATACTGAGAAGAAATAATTGTTTCTAAAACAAAAATACTATGAGCGGGGGGAAAAAGCGGACAAGATACTGGCTTGGCGACTAAGGGAGGAAAGCAAAAAGAAAAGCTATCGGTGCCATTAAGGGGCATGGAGACAGGGAGATCTATAATCCAGTGGGAATCGGGATGGAGTTTGTAACTTCTGCGGGACCATGGTGGTTTTGGCCTTCCAGATCCTTACCTATATTATAAGGCGGCCTAATTGAGGGTCTTGTTGGAACACTCGGGAGAGGATATGAGAACTTACTGGACATATCTTGAAAACCTAGAAATGCATCCGCTGAAGGTGAGGGACTTACTATGGGCACTGTATAGGGATATTCCTAGGGCTGAGAGGGAGGACCCCACGCTAGGGGTCCTCTGGGAGGTGTGGAGAAACACAGGAGCGAACAAAGTGTTTTCCTCCTGGCCTTCGCCCATTTCGTCGTTGTGGGCCCCCTATTTAACTTGTCACACCAGGGGATGAGATTCGCTCAACAGTGGTCAGATGGGGGTCTTGAGTCATGAGAGAGCAGGTCAGCTGTTTGTTGAGGGACGTTTCAGGAATTTCGAGGAGGTACAGGAGGTATTGGGGAGGGATACGGTCCCAATTTTTGACTACTTACTATTAAAGGGGCTGTTTACGGACCCTTAATGGTGTGCCCTGGTGGCTAGAGATCTGACCCCACTTCAGAGACTTTTAGATACGTCGACCTCCGGAAAGAGCATCCTCTCGAGTATATATAAAATAGTGGTCTCTACCACAATGGCAGGAAGACTTGCCATCAAAAGTTACTGGGTGGAGATAGCGAGTGGGGAAATCACTGAAGAAGACTGGTCTAGAATCTTCCGGGTGACCTTTCGTGGCAATTTATTCACCTCCACCGTGGAGCATAATTATAAGATGCTACAGGGGTGGCATAGGGATCCCTTGAAGATCGTGAGAATGTTTGCGGGAGCATCCGCGCTCTGCCCGAGGGGCTGTTGACAAGTGGGCTCCCTTTCTCACATGTGGTGGTGGTGTCCTTGGATTAGTGTTGTTTGGCAGGAACTTCTTAGCTGGATTAAAAACATTAGAGGGGCTCAGTTGAGCAAGGATATACTTCAGATGCTCTTGGGGGACCCGGCTAAGGATAGGGAGGAATACTGACTGCCTAGGTTGTGGGAGGCTATGCTGTGGGCCGGAAGACTGGCAATAGCCCAAAATTGGAGGGGAGGGGGAGAGCCCACAAGGATGGAATGGGAACAGAAATTGTGCAACATAATGATAATTGAGAAGCTGACTGCCTTGGTAAAGGACTGTTTGGCATCCTTTCTGAAGGAATGGGGCCCTCTGATAAATAAGATGGAGGTTAGTTGAGCCTAGTCATTGGGAAAGAAGCATGGGGGATGTAACCGCCGCACTTGGATGTAGAAGGGGGAGCCAATTCAAGTTTCTTTACTTTGACACTCCTGTTACTATCCCTGAGACTTTGAACTGCTCAGAAGTTTGTTGGAAGCGGTACACACTGATATGGGGGGGGGGGGGTAAATGGAGTTGTCATTTGTAAAGGTAAATATGCTGAAGTTTGTTCTTGACTAAAGGCAAATAAAAACTAATGTTAAAAAATAAATGGTCATACGCCCCAAGGTGCTTTATCACTTTCAAGCCTTACCACTAGCGGTTCCACAGAGATTCTTTAAAACCCTGCACAAGATGGTGGGGATCATCATTTGGCAAGGGAAAAAAATGAGGGTATCCTGGAAAATATTGACATCCTCCACACGGATGGGAGGGTTGGGGCCCCCGAACTTTAACATCTATTACCAAGCTGCTAAACTACGGGTAATGAGGGAATGGTTTACGGAGAACCAGGAGAAAGTTTGGCGTGGGATTGATAGAGCTGTTGTGGGTAGGCCCCTGGAGGAAGTCCTATGGTGTACAAAGGTGGACATGCCAAATAATATGTGCAAAAGCAAAATCACATCCCTAGTGGGGGAGATCTGGGACGCAGCGTTACGGCAGATGGGCCTAACAACATTTCCTTCTCTGTTCACACCCATATTTTGCAACCCCGCAGTTTGATCCAGGGAGGGAGCAAGGCACATTTGCGAACTGGGAAGCTGCGGGCTGTCAGCAGAAGAGGGACATGGTGGAGGGTCAAGGGATCAAGACATTCCACCAATGTAAAGACCATTTTGGGCTGGAAGAGGATGAAAGATTTAGGTGCACACAATTAAGACATTGGTTAATAGCTCCGGGGAATAAACAAGCAGCAATCAGGGAGTTCACCCTCTTTGAAAAGTATGTGTCGACCAACTCTGGGGATTATCATATGATATCGGCCCTATGTAAGCTTCTCTTAGATCCCCTGTCGAACCCAGAATGGGTATATATGCAACAATGGGAGAATACCCGAGGGGGCCCAATTATAGAAGAACAGTGGTGCAAGTTATGGCAGAGCATCCCGTCCCTCACGAGGGCACTCCAGATATGGGAAATGTGGATGAAAGTAATGATGCAATGGCACTTAACCTCAAATAAGTTACATAGGTGCTACCCCTCTGTCTCAGGGGACTGCTGCTGCAGATGTGGGAAGGGGGCAGCTCGGGGCATATCTGGAGGGGATGCCCAGCACTTCACTCTTTCTGGGTCAAGATTGATAAAGCCACGACAACCGTCTTTGGCCTTCAAATCTGCAGCGACAATGGGGAGATCATGCCAGGCATGGGGGTTGTATTAGAGAACCTACCAACGAAGGCCCAAAGAAACACATCCATGATCCTCAATATCGCAGCGTAGTCGCTGGCAGCCCACAAATGGAAAAGGCCAGAGCCGCCCACGGAGCAAGAATGGATTGCAAAAATCTGGCACTACGTGTCTTTAGAATGGGTGACCGATGTATCCAAGGAGACCAAAGGGAGGACTGGGACTTGTTTCTGACCTTTCTCCACAATGACTGCTGGCTGAACTGGTGCCCATAGAGAATCCGATTACTTGACTTGGTTTGATGAGTAATGGTAGTTTTGAAATCACAAGAGAGAATATGAAATTCATCTGAGGCTTGTCTCTGTGGCATAAAGGGGGCACTGGTTGGGGCGGGCGAGGGCATAGATGATGGGAGTGGGGGTAGGGTACTATTATGTTTTGTTGCAACATTGTGCAACTCAATAAAAATACTTAAAAAAAATAATAAATCCTTTGCCACAGAACCTCACACTGTCACGAGGAGGTGTTTCACAAGGAGGTGTTCACTCTGAGTGAATCACCATTTCCCTCAGGTAACCAACCCAGTGTGGCATTTCCCTATGCAACCCTTACTAAGTGTAAGCCCCCTTTCTTCCAGCATCATCAATTCCGGGTTTTACCCGAATGTAGGATCTCTAGGTTTTACCCGAATGTAGGATCTCTTCACCACCAATTGTGCACCATGTTACTAGCCAACCCTTGATAGCCAAATGTAAGTAGCCAAGTTAAAATACTACAAAAATGGTGCAGATTGTGTACCTTGCTTTCTACATGTGCAAGTGCAACTGCCTTTTTTTTTCAAGAGGTTAGCCATTTTTAAAAGGCAACAAAAATCTCAGTGAGTGAAATGTCACTCTTCACTCAAAGAACGTGTCCATCTCTCGTGGTTTTGAAGAAGCTTTGAATACAAGTATGGCAAATATATGTTCATGTCCACTATCTAAGGAAACTGTTCTACATAATGATTCGCTGGTTTGTCTCGTGATTTTTAACTTGCTTCTTCCATTATTGTACCTTGTTGTTATATTGTAAAGCGCTTTGGAATAAAGCGCTATATAAACCTAATAAACATAAACATGTCGTTCAAAATAATGAAGTAATATATGCGGCTTCGCTGTAATAAAGCCCTGTGGTTTTGCTTTGTCAGCTGCCATATATTTCCCCTATGACACAGAAGCGAGCAAACCATCATATATACCAACGTCAAACTGCAATTACCAACCAACATTACTGTTATTAGAAAAACATATAGCATATGCCTAACAACACAAAATACTAGCAACCATTTTCGTCACAGTGTGCTCGGCTGCTTCGATGACGCATCCACATGACACCCAACACCATCACTCCGCTCCTAGAACTGAAACTCAGACACAGAAATGCTATATTTTCTTTCATGAAAAATGTAAACTTCAAAGTAGCGTAATGTGCCAGGATGCCTAACCAACTCAACAAAACAAGGTGTCAGGCTGATGCCTCTGAAGGTCCCAATATACTTAGCGGAAGACCTAGAGGCAATGCTCAAATGTCAACAAGAACAGGGATTCCTCTATTGTTTCAAAGTGGTTCTTCAGCCAGTTATTTCAGAGTTCAATACAGACCAGATAAGTAGCATAGCAACACAATGGTCCTCATTACAAGTTTCCAGACCGGCAAACAGCGAGTCTGCGGACGGGGGCCGTTGCGCCCGCCAGGGTCAAACCTGGCGGGCAGAACGGCACCCGCCTGCAGACTTTCACGGAAGCACCGGCACCATTGTTAATGGTGCCGGTGCTTCCGTGGTCCCCACTCCCATAGAGTACTATGCGACTCTATAGAAATGGGGATCAACATTTGACCAGCGCCTAACTTATCAGATCGCCGGGGTTGTAATGCCCCAGTGTTCCAGCAAGTCAGGTGGCAGTAAATCATTATGGGTCTGGCGGCTACCTGCCGGTTTTACCGGCACAATTACCGCCGGACCCGCAATGAGGGCCAAACATTCGGTTTTATGTGATAATTCCTCATTTTGAAGACCGAACACAAAAAAAGACTCATTTATTTCAGCCAATTGTGTGCGCCCTTTAAAATGCCAAATTATCACATTATTGGAGGGGTTCAACCCCCCCAAACCTCTGAGAGGGTGATCCCACCCCACCCTACCCTCTCCCATGCTGTCAGAATTTATTTTCCTCCCCCGTTGCCTCCCTTCCCCACCCAAAGCATTCACCTTCAATCCTCTCAACACAGGCACACTCACACTCACACACTCACATTGACCTGCTCCTTGCCCCCTTGCTCCCCCACCCCAACCGTTCCCCTCCTCTTAGATAAGACACAGAAACAAACACGCACACAGCCACTCCCTCCCACACGCACACAAACACATAATTACCTGAAGCATTTAGACTTCCCTCTTCCAGCTCTTCCGCACCTGTCAGATCCTGTGTGCATTCGTGTGCATCCAGGGGTGTGACAGTTCCATTTAGAAAGACCGCTCGAAGCAATCTCCAAGTGATCTCTGAGCGGTCTTTCTAAATCGAGCTTTTTTTTCTCATTTAAATTCAAACAAATAATTTACTTTACAACAAATATTCCTGTGTCTGAAGCCCAAAAGATGTGTTTATGAGTCTTTTCTCCTCGTGGATGGTGTCTGTTCCCCTCATGGGTCTTTGCTGGAGCAGTTCTTTGGTGCCCTGGACCTCCTCTTTGGTCTGTGGGTTTCCCTAGGTCCCAGATCCGCAGCTTCTGGATGGACAGATGTTTTGGAGGTCCACTGGACCACTGCTTCCCAGGACTTTACCTCAGAGTCCTTTCTTGGCAGAGTGGTGGCCTCTTCTCACCAGACATGGCCCAGGGTCACTGCTTGTGAGATGGTTTGGAACACTTTACCCCGGCTTGACATAGAAGCGTAGCCCTCCTTTTGCCAGGCGGGACATACAGCCCATGCTAGTTGGCTTGAAGACCCCTGGTAGGCCTTTGGCTGAGAAGCATGGCCTAATCTATATTCCCACCCACCTCCCATTTTTGTGTTCTTCCTTGGGGCCTTCTCCCTCCTCCCTGAGCCTATTCTGGCCTCCCTGCACCCAGCACAGTGTTACAATCTCATCCCTCCACCGGCCTGTATGAACTCCTCTGGAATAATGTGGTGCTCTGGAATCTTCTTCTGCTGGATAGATAGGTAGATAAATACCTACACATAAGTGGCATAGCCCTCCCTAAAACAGGCAAATACTCCCAATAAAAAAAAGAAAGGAAGTAAAACTACTCCAGACAGTCTTGTTTCCAAAAAGATACCCTACTGCTTTGGCAAGGAATTTGGCATGCAGGTCATTTGGTTCGTTGAAGCTGAGGTTCAAATCTCCTAGTAGGATGGACTTGGAAGAGGTTTTCAGGTTGTCGATTAGTAGATGGAGTAGGTTCTCTTGGAAGTTGGCAAGGGGGCCAGGTGGTCGGTAGACAACATGGTTTGTGATGGTGCAGTTGGGGGAGATAGTGAGCTTGATAGACAATAAATCGATGTTACCTTCGAGGGTAGTGTTGAGCTGTCTGAGAAGGAGGGAGTCTTTAGCTATGAGGTGCTGCATGTATCTGGGACTTAAGCCTTACTGATAGGTCAGTAGGAAGCCATTGGCACTGCTGTGTGCTTCAAGGTGGTTGGCTGAGGCTGTTTCCAGACATTTTCTGCGGAAAGGAATGTGCATAATGGAGAGAATGTTGCTGGTTTCCTCAGGGTTCAGTTTTGACTTCTTGTCCAGGAGGGAACATTTTTCAATGTTATAAGTGGTGGGTGGTGCCCTGAGTTAGGGTTGCATTAATGATTGCCACAGTGGAGTGGTGAGCTTCCTTGAGGGGTGTATTGAAGATGGAAGTTGGCAAGATGTCATCTTGCAATGAGATAGACTGCCTCATTTGCAACTTGGATGTCCTCTGGGTAGGGTGAACGGTCACATATTTCGCCACACATACATTTAGTGCCTCTGTGACTGCCCAACTTGTTTGTGAATGGATGGTGGGTATATACCGAGGGTGCCTTCTGTGACATATTGCAGTGAGCCTATTGCATAATAGCGCAGGGCAGTGAACATGTTCCGCTCTGCCAACATGGCATGCAGGATCCTCTTTTTAGGAGTGATGTCATGCGCTATCATGTGGAGGCATTTCTATACAAGTTGCTTATGGAGCTTACCTCTCTGTATGCATTGAATTTGGTGTAGTGTGCCAGGTGTTGATGCCTGTAATACTTAAAGTGCCTGTGTGCCATATTCCTCATACAAGCATTGTCCATGAGTGCCTTGGCAAGTTGGAGCATCAAGGACATCTGTCCAAGCTGATGATAAAGCATGAATGTTCATGTAGGTAGGATGGTGGTGTTAGAGTCAGAGTGGTTTGAGGCATTGTGACGCAGGTTGCAATTAAACCCTATTTTGGTTGGCAATTATCGCTATAGTGGTGGGGCATACATGCAGGTTCTTCTTTTTGAAGTGCCATCAGTCTGGGGATGCCTATTTCCATGTGTGTTCTGATTTGTACAGTCTTTGGCACTTGGGTGTAGGGAAACATCACAGGAGCAAGGGTAATGTTTAATGTCCCTCATGTACCTCGGTTTATGCTTGTCTGTGTGTTGTACCATTTCACTTGTGTTAATCCGAGATGTAGATTACTTTCTTCACGTCACTGTATTTCCTTGATGCTGCTGTATGCTGCCTTTTGTAATAGAACGTGATTGAGAAATTATCCTTGAGTTGGACGTGCGCACAACTCCCAATATAAATAGGAATTATATATGTGTCCGGAGAAATTGGATAATTATCAGGTGTGCAGCAGCAGTGAAAGCAAAAAGGGTAATTTCTCAAAGAAAACCTTTAGAACAAGATATATCAAGTGTTTGCCAGACAGCCACTGTCTGCGCTACCCACAGAATTCACAAATATTGGGAGAGTACTATGTTCATTGACTGATCATGTTAGTCAACTCGAAAGACTAATGAAAAAGAATTATATCAGTGGCACTGATTTAGATTTTCAATTTTTGTTATTGAAGAAATGTGCACTTTCATGGTGAAATTGAACAAAAAACCCTAATACACTTTATGTTCTGAGAATCAAAAGAAGCAAACATATACGAAAGTGACTTGAAATTCAATGTTAATCGTCAGAAACAGCCATGATACAAAATAACAACAAAACCAACGCCAACACGTGCTTCAACCCTAACCGGGCCGTCTTCAGGGTGTAAATAATATAAAATGAACTATGTCAAATTGTCCAAATATGAAACATTGTGAAAATACGGCCAAACACAACATAAAATAATGTAATTTGAGCATTGGTATTCATGCAAAACAATGCAAAGGAAGAAGGCATCGATCAACAAGAGAAATGGATTGCGGGGGGAAGGGAAAAAGGAGAAGGCGGGGATAAGAGAAGAAAAAACACAAGAGATTGTTAATAATTTTTAACATTAGAATAAAATTATAATTAAACAAGATTTGTTGCTGAAGTATGTATGTAGAGTAACATATACGGTAATTGTTACGCATAACCACATTCTAACTGGCAATGTTTTCAACTGAGAAGTACCTGGTAAACTGGAGTCAAAGTACTGGGTGTGCGCAAAATCCCGCGCAAAATAACGCTGTGTATTCTACTCAGTCATAATGAAATGTTGAAAGGTGCCAAGACTCTAAAAACAAAGCGTACTAATATTATTGTATATATGAAATTAGAAACGCTAAGGATCCCTAGCATTTAGATTAAATATGAAAATTAATTTTCAACATTTACCTGCCCGTATTTTAGGTAGGTTGCTAGACGGATTGTAATAAAGAGATGTGATTCCATTCAATGCAAATGCCTTAGCCTCTTTACTTGCAACATAAATGCAAGAGAAAAGAGTGTGAAAAATATATGTCTGTCTGCATCGTGGGTAATGCCTCTTGTAAGATAAAGTATAAATTAGCATTACTGCTATGTAACTGAAATCTACTCACTCAAGGGTTAGCTACAGGAACTCACCAAGTCACTGCTTCAATGCAAACTACTGGCGAAGTACATGCCGTGTGGCCGGTCGTACGTTTCAAAGAATGAGGGTATTGGCTGCAGTAGCCTATAACAGCACAGGAAAGCTAAAACCACTCTGGTCACATGATCCAAGTATTGCGACGTTGCCTAGCAACATTGGGTTACTCCAGAACAGCATGTCCCAAAAGTCGTAAAATTGGTTTATCACACAAAGTGTACTTTTAACCGCAACGGTATGGACTTATTGTGCTATATATGTACTAGTGAATAGCGACTTCGTGTTCGTATGCCTGCTACTTCATAACAATAGGCGTCGGCCAGTTTGACCAATCCCAGTAGAGTTTTTATCATGTGACCAGGTGTTACCTGGTAACCCTTCCTGGTTTCGGTGCGAAGCATTCCATATTTGATCGCGGAGATATTAAATAAGTAAATACGCCAACCGTAATGGTAACCCGTACTCAAAGATAGTGCTATCGCTGATATGCATGCTAGGTACTGCCTGCTGATTATGTAAATAACAGTTCAAAGCGGTCCCCGCCATTACAGTGGCACAATCAGTTAGACAGTTAAGTGAGATGAGAAATGCATATATCTTTTAGATATTGATCGCTTGGGAATTATTACAACATTAAGCTAGTGCCAGTCATCCAAAGAATATAAGTTTGTTCGTTCACATATTTGGTAATATCAGATGACGAACAGATTAAACCGTACCTAATTGCAGGTGCTATGCTAGTATTTGGTTCCTGTGTGTACTGCATTGGTATTTACTTGTACTACGACGGCCTGTAAAGAGATCTATATTGCAGAGTGCAGTAATTAAGTGAGCACATAAAGACCGCTCGTTCGTAGTGATAAAACTCATCTGGATATGATTAAGAGTTAAGCTAGTTAGGTGGGACATCTTGTAATGGGCAACCAAAGTGCCATTGGGCAAATGTGTTGCAAAGAAGTATTATTAGCAATATGTTAGTACTTACAAGTGTGTAGATTGAAGGGAGATTCCCTTAATGCAACTGCTAGGATGTGGTTACATCAACAAATACCCACATGTCACAAGTGCCGTTTGTAAACCACATATATAAAGCTTATAAAACACATTTAGTTCATGTTCCTGGTTTAAGCCAAGTTGAACACAACTTAATTTGCAGATCATGCAAGCCTCTTCTTGTCGTAATTGAAGTTGTCGATCGCCGCCCTGATATGTGGCTTGATGCATTTCAGGCCAACGAATTTAATGTCCCGTTGTTGCGCCATTTGGTGTTCAGTTTGCCAATGTAGTGCAAAAGGTAATTTAGCATCTTGGCTGTTAAGGTTGGCGAGATGTTCTCTGATCCTTATTCTCAACTCCCGGATCGTACTGCCAACATATAGGGCCTCATTACACGGACGGCGGTAAGGGTTAACGGTCACCGTTAATGGCAACGGTGACCGTTAACCCTTACCGCCGTACTACGAGGTCCCTTAGCGGGTTGGAGTTTTAACGCCTGCTTTTTGCAGGCGTTAAAGACCAACCCGCTAAGGGACCTCGGAGCTAATTACGGCACCGCAAAATTGCGGTGCCGTAATTAGCGCCTTCCCCAGTCCCATAGAGCCCTATGGGGCAGAAATGGGAATGGGGAAGGGCAATGGCGGAAAGGGGATTTACCGCCCCTCCAACCTTGGAATGGGGCGGTAAATCCCCTTTCCGCCAAGGCGGTGCCGGTATTTTACCGGCATGGTCCAGGGTGCTGATAGCACCCTGGACCACCGCCTTCCGTGTAATGAGGCCCATACTCTCTTGCACACACAAATAATTAAAAGGAGCGACCTTCTACCAGCGAGTGGTTAAGGCATGGGAAAGAGATGCGCAGGGCTGCGGCTGATCAAAGAGAACGAGAAGGGACATACTGACGAGAAGGGACTTACTGGCAGAATTTTGCTTGAAGATATTCAGGCCCAATTTTATGGAAGATCAGATGAACGATGTACTCCTGGCAGCCAGTGAAGGAAGTTCAGGATGGGGGAAATGGAAGGGTAACGGGAATCACCAGTGGCAAGCCTAGCAACAGAGTTCTGAATGATCTGAAGCTGAATAAGAATATTAGCCAGTTGTGCAAGATACTGAGAATTACAATAACCCATAGAATCGGAAGTCAGGGAAGATATAACCAGATGACGAAACTGAGAGGGTAGAGAAGGAAGTACTTTACGCAGGATCTGCAGCTTGAAATGGACAAACTGGCACAGCAAGCTCACCTGGGCCTGCATAGACAAAGAGGCTGAAAGCTTCACACCCTAGTCCTTGACCACTACCAAAGGCAGTGGACGGGGGCCAAGTTAAGTCGACCAGAAGGCTGATGGCCAGGGTGAAGTCTCAGGTGAGGAACCGACAATTAAGACCTCTGTCTTATCTCCATTGAGACAGAGCTAATTGTGACGCATCGAGTGATGAATGGCAGACAGGCAAGAATGACAGAGCTCATTAGTAGCAGTAGTAGCAGGGAAGCAGAGATCAAGCCACACCAGAATCTGAATGTCATCCGCGTATGAGTAACACAGAAAAACCGAAAGAGTGAATTAATTTGACAAGAGGCTGAATATAGACATTGAAAATAAGAGGAGATAGGGCAGCACCCTCGGGTGCACCACACATTAGGTGCATGGGGAGTGAAATAAAGGGAGACAGCGAGAGAGAGACTGAGAGCGGTCAGAGAGAAACAACTGGAACCAGTCCAGGACCGCGCCGGAGATACCCACTGATGACAACCTCTCAATTAGGATGCCATGGGCAATGGTGTCAAACGTGGCAGAGAGGTTAAGCATGATCAGGACACCAACACCACCCTGATTCAGGATCAGAGCCAAATCATCGACTGCTGACACAAAGACAGGCTCAGTTCCCCAGTCAGGCCGAAACCCCAACTGGAAAGGATCAAGGAACCCTCAGTCCTCGAGAAAAGAACAAAGAAGGGGTGTGACAAAAGCTTCCAAAAGCTTCATAGGGAAGGAAAGAAGGGAGATAGGGCGAGAATTTGAGGAAATAGAGGGATTGGTATTGGGCTTTTTATAAAGAGGAATGATCAAAGCATGCTTAAGTGCTACATGAACGTGACTTATAGCAAATAGGTAACTGCATTTTAAAACAACTCTTGTGAAATGAGCTTGATAGTCACTCAGCTTTCTATAGACCAAATACTGTTTTGTCATATCTTATTAGATTTGTGCTACAGATGGCAGTGTACTTACCATTAAAGGTAAAACCTTCAAAACATAAGGTAACTTTCTCAATCACTGTTGTAAAAATTGAGTCTTGGTTATGCCCCATTCTGCTGAAGTACTCCACCACCAGTGCTCCCATATTCGGTATTAGCCTATTTGACCTAAAACATTTGACCTTTTGACAAAAATTGACCTTTTCTGAGTGGTCCAAATTGACCTTTTTTTGTATCCGGTCCAAATTGACCTTTTTGTTTTAGGTCAAATAGGTTAATACCTACTTACCTGAACATGAGGTGCAGGGGTTGCGGGGATGCCTCCCGCTCCTCATGTTCATGTAAGTAGGTCAAAAAGGGGCTGCAGGGGTGTCCCCTGCATCCTTAACAATAGAGGTCAAGTTGGTCGAAAGGTCAAATGTTTTTAAGGTTAAACTGCCGAGGGCAATTTGCAAAAGATCAAACATACCCAAACCCCATATTCTCATGTACAGTGCATATTAGTGTTTTGTAGTAATACTGTTTAATGGGCATTGGGGTCATATCTGAGTTTACATAGATATTCATTCAGCTAACAGACACTGTGCCTCATTATGAGGTTGGCAGGAACCCGCTGGTGCCACTGGCGGGTTGCTGCCAACCCCAAAACATTGTAGGGTCATCCCTGCTGGGTGCGACGGCACCTGCAGGCAGACTTGTAATGTGACAGCCCGGAAATAGGGATAAGCTTACCAGCACCTGTATTTCCAGGCCGCCATACTCGTAGTAAGGCCCACTGTCTGACTTGCAATGGCTTGATGTATTTTAGTCCACCAAGTTTATAGATTTAGGCCAATGAAATTGCACTATTCAATGATGGAACACACCGTGCATTTACCACACGGTACATGTCCTGTACCAGGCAGTTACCCTCACATGGTGGCCTGTAAGACCAAGTACAACACTGGCTCCATATTTCATGTTCACACATTCAGAGTTTTGCAATTGAGAATACCTTTTTACATTTAGTAGCCAAAGGAGAATGGAATATGACACATGCCATTCCAGAATGCTCCTTCATTTGGATGTAGAGTAATTCCTACCTGTTTCCTCACTCACTAGTCAGTCTATGAAGGGTAGGCACAGTCTACACTGTAGATGGGGGGCCAAATGTAACCCTCATGCCCCCCACACATCTCACAACATGGAGGCAGAGAAACAATAGACATGCCTAACTTTTAGGCCCATCACCGCAATCATCAATGTATCGCAGGTGTGAGAAGCGTTATTCGCTCAGACAGCTGTTTAGACCATACCCAATCAATGACTTGGACGAAATGGAAATGATATCGATCAAGCAAGTCGACTGACTGCAAAGCCAGAAACCAATGACGTTGTCACTGACTTGATGTAGCCGCAATATACATGAAGTACATATTCATCCATTCATGAAGTTGCACAAACATGCACTAGTTTATTGCTTATAGGCAAAAAGCACATGCCTAAGACCCACGTAGGTAGAAGACGGATACACATACATATCGCTTTATATTCATATCATTCGCTGAAGAGGAAACCGCAAGATGCAAAGTATTCATATATTTAGGTGGAAACATGCTTGACTGCTACTAACATGGAGAAGCCATAGGGAATGATATAGAAGCTATAGGTCTCTGAAATTCATGGCAAAGGAGAGACAGGCTTCGAGTACATAGAAAAAACTGACATGATCGTAGTAGCCAGAGGCGAGCAGAAATGAGGCACTCAGCCAAGGACAAGTGGAGACGGAAATTTCCAGTTGCCAAGATACTGAGCCACCTGCAGAAAGTCGGCATAGAATCCTCATAATTACAAGCAGGACAGCTTCATTTCATGGTCTCCACACAGGTGACTCAGCCGAACAGGACAATGCCCTTTCAACCAAGGTCGACGAAGAACACTTTTCCCATCGAGCAAGAAGGGAAAAAAGCTACATTTGTTGCCCACAAGCTGCTAACTGAATGCACTCTCCAAGGCATAGGTGATCAGAGAAGGCAACATATGGGAACATTTTGCAACTCCATGTTCATTCCCATTGCCTTGAAAAGGTACACTGAGTCTGGTACCTGTCCATTGTCCCACAAATGGGAGGCCACGTTCTAACCAATACAGATTCACCTTTGACGTGGGGATATCATTTGTTGCAAGGACCAATGGTCTCTCTGCGACCCTGCAACATTGTAAATCGATACTATTACAGATGGTCCTAGAGGGGCCCCTATACATAACTATTCAATTGTAGAACTAACCCGTAGCTCTTCTATAAGTATCCTACCAAACTGACCATTGTAAATGTCTGATAGGTTTCTGGGATGCAATCTGGATTTGTGACGTCACATCGGGATAAAAGCGGATGACACATGCCTAGAAGACAAGAGCTTCAGAGGATACTGGTTTTTCTGGTGTGATCCCTGTCATTTTGTTTGCTAAGTAAAAGAACTTTGCCCTGTGGCTCAGTCTTCTGTTCCTGTGGTTGGGAGTCTTTGATGGGCCCAAGTGTTCTCTGCTGATAATTGGGGTGACAATTTGAGGACCCCGGCCACACCTATACAAGAAGTCCAGTTCTGAGGCGCATGCTATAACCACTGTATTCATGTTTGAACTTTAGGTGTTTTAAAGGCATTCTGCCTTTCCAGGAATTTAATTCAGGAATCCTTTGTTGCTGTCCAGATTAGCAGATTAGGTCAATTGTGTGCCTTTTTCATATAGTGATGTTAGTTTGGAAGAAATATGAATTTCTGTAGAAGTGTGATGTTTATCAAATGTACTAACCTAAATTTCCATCAAAGTAGGAGCAAAGAAAGAAAACATTACATCTCCAGAAAAGGGCTAAAGAAATTACCCTGTTTGAAAATAAAATGTCTTTAGTAAAAAATTTGATTCCTTTGTATTTTAATTGTATTCATTTATTATTGTGTGGAACTCACTCCCCCCACACATTTGACACACCCAAGACTATAGGACCTTCCGCAAAGCTCTAAAAACATGTACTCTTTCCGTAATGCCGACTATGACCATCTGAGGCGACTAAGACGTTGCAACCCGATGACAAATGCTCAATGTGATCCCGAGCAATGATGCCACTGAATACACTCATTAAGCCACTATTAAGCAAACGCGCACATGAGATCCGGAATAGCGAACTCCTTAGATCATAACTCCACCCAAACACTCACCTCCCATATCACCATGCTTACTCTCTACTCTACACCAACACACAATTAGAGTGCAACTACACCCCTAATTCAATTTTGGCCTAGCTGCTCACATACGAACATTACTCCATGATCACCTCATCATTATAATAAAATGCAGCTACACCCCATGAACCCCGACCTAGCTGCACACATAAGCGTACTACACAGGCCTAACACAGCCAGTACCCAGTCTTGGTGTCCATCCTCCAGACTGCTCACATTCAACTAATATCAAATACCACCACACCTAATGCTAGGCTTCGGCTACCATCAGGCAATTGCATCGGCTGCACACATAATTGGTGCACCCAAGCACCCTATGACACCTGCTCTCTCAACTGACCTGGACTACGATCCCCGAGGGCGTTCAACCTACCAGCACTTTGAGGTCATACCAATGATATATAGAGTGCCGTATAAATGCCAAATAACGTAAAACAAATAACATAAAATGAGAATAACTCGCCAAGAAGCAATACCCAAAACTGCATATTGATGGTTCCACCAGTCCTACTGCTGCCTACTTTACATCCTCGACGGTTCCGGATGGCGGTTTGGTGTAATAAGGCTACAGGTGGGGCAGGTCTTTAGGGCCTCGTCTACCATGGAGTCTAGTTTGGGAAACCAGACATTCTGACGCAGCATCCGTTTGGTTGACGCCATCCCCCAGTGATTCTCATGAGTCATTTCGATGACCTTGCTCATAGAGCTGGTGGGATTACTAGTTTGCAGTCTTTGATCAGAAGGTGGTCATCGGATAGTACTAGTTCATCTCGTACCTGCACCGGCCGTTCGACGTCGGCGTGTATTATGTCCCCTGCTGCTCTTCCTTTCTCTCGGGCTCGCCTCCACATGCCCGACTGAAGACCCCCACATATGATCTGGCACGCCGGATCTCTTTCAGTTTCACGGGCTACCATCCCGATGTCTATTCCAGCTGGTGTGGATTGGTGTATCAGATACCAAAGATATCTGTCTGCCACTGAGGGTTCTGGTATACACCCCTCCCGGGGTCTCCTGGATAAGAAGTCTGTTGGGTTATCCACTTTTCCCGGTCGGTGCACAATTTCAAAGGTGTAATCTTGTAGCCTTAGCCCCCAAGGTGCTATTCGCGGTGGCATTTTGGCCTGGGGATTTTCGTTCAGACAGTAGTGCTTGGTGGTCCGTGACCACTCGGAATGGTTTGCCGTACAAGAATAGATGGAAATGTTCACAAGCCCAGATAACAGCGAGCCCTTCCTTCTCTGCCTGGGGGTATGCTTGCTCTGTAGTCGATAGGCTGCGGCTGGCGTATGCGACAATGTGCGTCCGCAAGGGATCATTTGGATCTACTTGTGCCAGTATGGCCCCTAGCCTGACCGGGCTGGCGTCTACCATCAGCTCTGTCTGACGATCTGGGTCATAGTACGACATGTTCTCAGCCTTTGCGACTCTTTTCCTGATGTCTTCGAATGCCCTTTGACACTCACCTGTCCATTGAAAAGTGGCATCTTGCCTGGTCAATAGCCTTAGGGGCTCACTTATTGTCGCAAAGTCTTTCATGTATCGGGTGCAGTAGCTTGCGAGCCCTAGAAATGATAGTAATTCTGAGATGTTGGCCGGGGGCGCCGTGTCATTCAGTGCCGCCACTTTGTCAGGGTCTGGGGACATGCCTGATTCGGAGAAAATGTGTCCAAAGAATATCAGTGTGCTCTTGCGGAATTCGCATTCGTCCCGATTCAGTATGAGGTTGGCTGCCTCCAGGGCTTTGCACACTTTCATGAGGGCCTCGTCGTGTTTGCTGACATCAGTGCCGAAGACTAAGATGTCATTGCTGTAGTTCAGGCAGTTGGGTATATGCTTGATGACATTGTGTACCTCGGCCTGAAATATTTCCGCAGCCGAGGATACCCGGAAACTATGCCTCTTGTAGCGGAAGAGTCCCAGATGCATCACGAACATGGTTATGTTGCGGCTCTCGGGGCCCAGCACCAGTTAGTGATAGCCTTTCTGCAGGTCCAGTTTCGAGAATACCTTGGCCCCGTTAAGAAGGTGTATCATGTCGGTGATGCGTGGGGCCAGGTGTCTCTCTCGCTGCATGGCTTGGTTCGGGATCCTCATGTCCACGCAGAGTTTGATTGCGTCGGACCCTTTCTTGGGGACGGGTATTATCGGTGACGCGCAGGTGGTGGGACCCGTGGCTGGCTCAATGATTTCTTGCTCAAGCAGCTTGTGTAGTTCGTCCTCCACTTTTCTCTGGATGTTGATCGGAATTCCTCAGTAGTGTTTTGCCACCGGGCGTATAGACTCGTCTATATGTAGTTTGATTGGTCTGTTCTTTAGTTTTCCGATGCCCCGGAAGATGCAAGATATAGATTTCAGATCATTTCCATGGGATCAATGTATTTGTGGACCATGATGTTGTATAAGATGTGGAGGAGTCCCATGTGGACCGCTGCCTTAAAGCTTAGCAGGCACCCACTGTCTGTTTCAGTTGCCAGGATGTGGACAGGCACTTTTTTTTCATGTCCCTTGTATCGACAAGTGCTCTCGAATTGTCCGAGGAACTTGAGGGGTGCTTTGGCACCATATGCATAGATGTCTACTACGGCGGGCTCAACTTCGGTCTTACAGGAAGTTCCTTGAACACCGCTTTGCTCATGATGTTCACCCTGGCACCATGTCGATTAGGAATTCAGTGGGTTGTTCGTTTAGTTTGAGATTCACATTCCGCTATGATTTGCGACCTGAGTGCTTCAGTATTGGAGTAGTTTTTGTGCGCAGCCACATGACATAGGCACCCATGGTCTCCCCCTTCTGTTGTTTGGTGCTGTGGAACAAGTGCCTTTCATAGTCCACATTGGTGTGGGGTGTGAAATATGCGACTAGCGCATCCTTCAACTCTTGGATGGAGCCAATGGAGTCGGGGGCATCTTGTCAATGATGTCCCTGGTCGCAGATCCCACGGCCAATTTTAGTGAACATTTTTGGCGATCGTCTTCAATGGGCCCTGTGGCACCCATTTACAGGTCAAAATCCCTGATCCTCTTGCTCCATCTGGGACCCATGCTACTGGTGTCAGTAACGTCGAACGCCCCTGTCATCTGAGCTGCCAGCATGTTTGGTAATCAATAGGGGACTTGGTCCGCCACCTGGCGGCCCTGCCCTTGGCCCTGGGCTTGTGCCCTTGGTCATTGTCCTGCCCGGAAATTTTGGCCTCTTCTTACTTGTGTCCTTATCAATTTTTGTGTAGCGGCCTCTTGGGCATGAGCACCACACCTTGCAGCCCTTGTCAGTCTTTCAGGGGATGTGCCCTTGTCCTCACAATGGCTGCCTCTCGGGGCACGAGCACCATTGGTACACCTCAGTTCGTGTGGGGTGAGGCTTTACTCCTGGCCCTCCTTCTATGGCCCTGTTGCCTGTCCTACCTTGCAGCAGGCTGATTTCCTTCTCCTGGGCACATGCAGGCAGGCTGGGTCCCCCAACAGCTTCTGTTTACACTGTCTCTCCCCAGACAGGGCGCAATGGGCAGTCCGTGGCAGCAACTCAGAGCGGCCTCTTCACAGCAGGCCTCTGACGTTCCGCGAGCGCTCTGGCGCTCGTAGCAGTGACTTTCACTTTTTCTTCTTGCGAGCGCTGGGCTGTGATGCCGCCTAGCATCCGCCCCCGCTCGCTCTCCATGATGTGTGCGCCTCACCAGAGGCCACCCGCCTCCTCGCCAGTGTCGCGGCTGGGTCTGGCCTAGGGGCGCGGCGCGGCGCACACGTGGAAACATAGATACACACACGGAGGATTTCAGCATGCGTCCGTCTTTATTGAAAACATCGTAACACTAACCGTTCCCTCCTCCCACCACCCGTCATATCCCTTTCCCTTCACGTCACTTCCTTTCCCACGTCCCGCAACTATAGAAACACCAACGTGACACACTCCTCCATAAAAGCAGCATAAAAAGCTGTTTCAGTGTCTGTTGCGACAGAGCTGCGTTCTCAACACAACGCATGAAATGGCAGCCTAACGCTGCTGCGACCATCATTCCTCCTCAGATGTACTTGGACAGCTTTTCCCCTGCGTGCAGGGAAAGATACATTGCCCATTGATGCCTCTCCTTTTGTTTCGTTAATGAGGCGTGGACCCCCGCCAGGCAGCCTTTTTATAGGCTGAGACACATGATAATCTCCCTTTCCTCCCGTCCCCTGTCAAGAAATAACGAAGGCAAGCCTTTGTTTTATGCTGTTAACTGAAGCTCAGGGCGTGCATGGGAGACTTTGGGCCATCGTTGGTATGGACCAGGGCTAGCAGCGGCTTTAAGGGAGCCTCAGCATAGGAGAATATTTTGGAGCCTGCCTAGGCTCTGCCCTGGGTAGCCGCGGTCCACTTAAAGCTCTGCTGGCCACAGTGTGCTGATAGTCAACACACATATAAAGGTCAGATGCAATCTCTCGTGGAACAGAAGACTCCACCAGCACCATATATACATTCTCACAGGGGAAATCACAGCCAGCCTCTGCATACGGACACCGGGCCTCATTACACGCTTGTTGGGATTAGCTGTGCTAAAAGTAGTTTGCAGAGATCTCAAGTTCACAAACCAGTCATGGCTTTTAGGTGCACATCATATTGTTTTCTGGCACATGTAAGCCCACTTTTTTTAAAAAAAGAATAGGAAAACAAAATGGCATGCAATGGAAATGCAAGGGCTTAATAGAACACGATTTGATAGCTCTATTTTGGCAGCTTTTAAAGCAACAGGAGTGTGCGTGAATTTGTGATGTTATATGACAAACGTGTATCACGTTTTTCTGCACTACAGGCGATTCATTTATTTTTTACATGTTGTCTGTCAGAGTAGGAAGCATGCATATGCTCGAATTCTGGCAGGGCTGACTCTTATCTTCATGGAGTTGATAGAATACCATTTAGTTGGGTAATATTAATATGCATCATTTAAAATATTGTACTGGTACTCACTCAGTGAATGTTAATCCTTTGCAAGCAACAAGTCTTTCTAGTAAGTGTGAATTCACTTTGCTATTGGTGCATCTGCTCTCTAATCCCACACACCCATATGGTTTGCTTTTTCTGTAGCACTTCAAATATGTCATCATACACAACAGCAAGTTACATACCCTTGACAAACAATGACTACAAACATGTACCTTTATCGTGCCAATTCTTTTGTAGTCTGTCCTGAAAGTAGTACAAATGAGAGGAGATTTATTTTCGGGGCTCGCATCACTTCATGCTCTTATGCAATCGTAATAACCTCGTATGTGGGACCATATTAATGAAAAGTTCTCTTTTTGTGTTGCCCTTTTCACAGCCACTGGCAGAGCTGGATTACTTTCGCCTCTTAGTTAAATTGCACCTCTTATCCATTTCACTGTAAGTGCCGCCTTTACTCCAAACCACCTCCGTCCGCCATACTTGAAGCATCTGAAGAAGTTTCTGCAAAATTCAAAATCAATCAGCGACTGAAAAACAGACAGACTAAGGACACATCTCCATGCACAACACAGCAATTCCCGGCGGAGGCTCACAAAAAATGTAAGAAGAGAAAAATCATTTTTCTTTGTTGTGCTTAGTACAGACAACTTCTGCCGCCCCTAATAAGAATGATGCCATTGATTGGTACCAATGTTACACCTAGTAGCCAAAACTAAAAAAAGGACTTGTATTCCCAGTCCTAACATGACTCGATTGGTTTCTTGCCAGATCGGGGCCATGCTACCGTGGATCACGTCTCTTTAGACGTTCTGCTTGCTGCGTGGCATTCTGTGTATTGCATAGTGCGCCACAGTCTCTGCCTCTGATGCTGCCTTCAGGTTGACATGCCCAGTTGCTTCTTGCCACTTTGCTCTTCGTGTTTTCATTTTACAGGGGAAACCCTGTTGGCCATGCTTGTTTAGCCCATTCATTCCCACACTTGCTGTCCAGCTTGCTCACGGTGTGCTGTTTTCTCGCAATGGGCCAGGTCAACTTTTTGCATAAGCGCAAACACATTACGCTGACCACCACCCACACATTAGAGAGAGGATACCCATCAACATGCTCAGATTTGCCTATGAGTTCCAATTTTAGGGTTAACTTAACTCTGGCAAAAGCTCACATTATATGCACACAAACTGACCTCACCAATGTCTTAACCTTCTGCAAGTCACCACAGTACCACCTTATGATGTGGCAACCAAAGCGATGGGCGATTTTCCAGTCAAACCCTGAAGCTTGTCATCACTGCCCGCGACATGCCAAATCCCACTCCACCCTCTTCTGTCATGGAAGCCCCAAGGGGCGTCTTTTACACAGAGCCTGCCGCAGTCAATTTTGCAGTATCCAAGCAAACAGGAGGATCACAAGTGAATGCACCAAACCCTAATTTATAGATGATTCAATGTGAGAAGTATATGGCGTAAAGCTCATAAAATGGCAACCGACAAATCCAAATAATGCTTCAGTAATTCCAACTGGTGCTGGCTTCATTTCCTCTCTTTTCCTTTCTACTGTAAAGTCAACGCCTTGGCTTCATGCTCATGCAATATAATGAGTGAGGATGTGATTTGATTTGGCGTACATACAAGGTGCATACCCGTGAGGTACGGGGCGGAATAAACTGCTTCTGGATGCAGATAATAATTTAGCATGTGAGAGGGGCATGCAGAGGTGTAGACAGGGTAGGGTTTGAGCGGGCAAGACCCTCCCAAAATCTGAAAATGCTGACTCAGCAGCACTGGGCGGGCATTTACAGAGGTTAATGTCACTGCGATGGGGCCAGCTACATCAGCCTCAGGCCCCACTTGTTAGACAATCCTGGTTACGCCTCTTGGGGAAGCATTATTGAAAGACGTGGGTTTTCAAGCTCTTGTGGAAGTCTGACAGGGATTCTTAGGCCATGCGAATTCAAAGACGGGGTTCCAGAACAGATCATGTTTGTGGAAGGCCTTCCTTATCTACTAAGTTTGCAACCAGAGCCAGGAGAACTTAATTCCGTAGACCCTCAATAGACACAGAGCATTGGGCTAATTGCAGGAAACTCATGGGCACGACACTTACCGCTGCCTCTGCGGTTCATGGGAATCACGCCAGGGTGGATCCATAGGGCGAAGACAGAAACACATGAAAGCTCCTGTCCGAGCAGCGATATTTCCTGACTGCGAAAAGTCATTTTAATTCTTTTAGGGATCATATGCTGAGGCTGAAATGAATTTTATTGATTGATCTGGTCAGTTCTTTCCGGCTATTCGATTTGCCTCACAAGGACCAATCATGACGCATTTGTTTGTTTCATCCATCGAAGCTCACTTGGGAATCTTGGCGTTCAGAGAGTTCCCAAAGGCAGTTCAGCATCACAACGTTTCCCAACATTACTGAAGCTATAGAACAATGGAAGGCTGATGTTAAAGACATTCCTTATGTTGTGGTTTGCGGTAACATTTATCTGATTATCTAAAAAGGTAAACTAAATATGATAAATCGGCCTTCAGTTCCTAATATCTTCCAATTTAACTACATTTATGAATGGATGGGAGGCCCCACGATGCCCAATCTTGCATCATTTTACAAAACATTGCCATGGGAGGAGGGGTGTGGCTTATAATGTTACAGTGTGCTACTTTTATGGTTATTCTACTAATACACATGTGCCGTGGGTGTGGCCTTTGAGCGAGGTGTGGTGTCCAGAATGTGGATATTCTCACATGGCTTTCAGGTTCTGTGGAAAAGTTAAGTCTGGATTAAAGAGTTTTTTGGGACATGTGTTGTGAGGTATTTAGCAGCCAGGTGAGTGGGCGGTGCTGCCTTGCTGTGGTTTGAAGTGAACATTGTCGGTTAAAAAGAGACCCAATTGAAGCCATTCTCAATTTTCAAATTATTCCTGGAGACAAATTCGCCACATGAAACTCCATTTCTGAAAGCAATCCCATTCAGTTAAAGCAAATAGAATTTTATCTGTGGCAACTAATTATCACTAGAGGTTAATAAAAATGCCCAGACAGAGATCACCGAGAAAATGTGTGAGTTAAAGGAGCTAACACTCATTGGACCTCATTACAAGGTTGGAGGTAGCCTTGCCTGTTTTACTGTCAAGGCTACCTCCATACCG
The DNA here is from genome assembly GCF_040938575.1 of Ambystoma mexicanum. Lineage (NCBI taxonomy): Eukaryota > Metazoa > Chordata > Amphibia > Caudata > Ambystomatidae > Ambystoma > Ambystoma mexicanum. The sequence goes on along the minus strand of NC_090935.1, from coordinate 966,650,805 downwards.
GCAAGAAAATCCGGCATCCGGCAATGGGCAATTACTGGGGTATTCCAGCCCCGCTAGACCCGGTAATTGCCCTTTTGTGGGTGCCAGTGCCGGTATATACCCATTCCCATTTGAGCCCCACAGGGCTCAATGGCAATGGGGATGCCTGTAGCACCGCCACCGTTCATAACAGTGCCGGTGCTACAGGCTTGCTGTGCTCCCGGGTGCCTTTCATTCCGCCAGGCAAGACCTGGCGGAATGAAAGGCACCTGCAACCACAACTCAGAGTTCGCCGGTCCGGATACAACGGTACCGGTAAGCTTACCGGTACTGTTGTATCCGGACCGGCAACCTTGTAATGAGGACCATTGACACGATTAAAAAAAAGTACGAATATTAGCAAGTTTAAACATGAAGCAGCAGATGCCTATTGCCCACAGGTCCCACAGTAAGAATGGGACAATCAGTCTCTCAAGTAACGCCCCAATAGGAGAGTTAGATTTAGGGGCACCTCCTATAGTGCAAGCAGTAGTAGTGACTCCTATTTGGATGAAAGAACGAGGGACAGCACAAGGCAGGATATCACCAGAGGGGTGGCTATTCATGCCCAAAATATCAGAGGGGTAACAGAGGCAGTAATAATCAACACCAGAGTCGACACAAGTTACATTCATTGTTTATTAAATTTGAATGTATGGAGTGCTTACAGCTACACACTGTTACATGAGTTACATGAGTGGCTCCTTTGAAAGGTCCCGGAGGGAGCGCAGCGACCGACTGCAGCCCTTAGTCAGGCCAAAGTCCGGACTGTCTGGGCTCGTATGCGCAGAGTGCAAGTTTTGAATTCCTCCAGAAACCAGTAAGGTTTTTTCACGAGAAACGTTATTATCCCTGGTTGGTGATGACAGCACAACTCCTACGTTTTTGACTGACGTGACCGAGGAGGGAAGAACACCCAGGACTGATGGCCAAAAAGCTGGGGTCCACATGGAGGTCCGAGAAGGAGAGACCACCACCATCAGGCATCACCTCTGTCTTGTCCCTGTTCAGTTTAAGCGAGTTGGTGTCCATCCAACTCTTCAAGGCCGACAGACACTTGCACAGTCTCAACGACACCTCAGTTTGGTCAAGGTCTAACCGTACCAGAATCTGTGTGTCATCTGCATATGCATAGCATTTGAAGCCGCGGGAGCAGATGAGAGCAACTAGCCACTGAACGTAAAGATTGAATAGCATTGGGGACAGGGCGGCGCCTTGCGGAACAACACAGGAATGAGTGTGAGATCAGGAGAGGAACGGAGGGAGAGAAAGTGCCTGACCACATCCCGACAGATGAAATTAAGAAGCAGCTTGCCTTATATCATAAGGCTCTTAAAACAGCTAAACATGCCCATTTTACTGCAACAATTCAGTCCGCAGTGAGTGCCCCCAAGAAGCTCTTTCAGACAGTCAAAAAACATGTGAATCCCGTAAAATAAAACTTTGTCCCATGATCGCGGGTGTTGTGTGATGAACTGGCTCTTTTTTTCATGAGTAAAGTCGAGGCTATTAGAGCTATAAGTATTGCCAATGTCCCCGGCAGTGCCCTTAGGCTGGTTAATCAGATGCTCCAGAAGGACCCATCCAGTCAGGCTTTTACTTCGTTCCAGTACACTGACTGCTCCGAGATTAGGCGGATTGACGCCCTCTTCAAATCTGCTTCACCACTCAATGACATTCCTTTGAACTTGTTTAAGTCTAGTGGCTCAGGTATGTGTGACATTATAGTTGAGGCAGTTCACTCTTCGCTCGCCTCTGGTCTGATTCCTGCATCTTTAAAAAAAGCTTTAGTTATCCCGTTACTGAAAAAGCCTTCCTTGGACATGGTGATTTTTTTCTAACTGCCGGCCCATCTCTTTGCTGCCCTTCTTCATGAAAGTTATGGAAGCAGTGTTTACTCCCCAACTGCATTCTTTCCTGAAAGATCAGAAGATCTTGGAACCCTGTCAAATGGGTTTTCGCCCCTTCATGCGGACAGAATCCATTTTAGTCTCAGTACTTGACGATCTAACGATGATTAAGGATCAGGGCGAAATGGCAGGCCTAATTCTGTTGGACCTTTCTGCCCCCTTTCATATGTGGACCATGCTCTTTTGTTATCAAGGCTGCTGAATTTGGGAGTCTCTGGGTTAGTCCTGGAGTGGTTTCGTACTTTTGTATAATCTCGTTTGCATCTGGTCTCCCTAGCCTTCTTTAGATCATTGCCTAAAGCAGTGACTTGTAGAGTCTCCTCTGCTCTTCAAGGTATATATCCAACCATTGGCAACTCTCACCCGCTCTGTTGGGTTTAACTTCTTCTCATATGTGGATGATACCTAAATCTTTAGGCCGGATTTGGATCAGGATGGGACTGTTGCCCAGTTTAGATCTTGCCTTGAGGCAATTGGGGTCTGGATTGGAGCCAATTGGCTCTACCCTAATGGCGAGAGGACTGAGGTTCTGATTGTCATCTCTGTGGGCTCCTCGAATGGTTGGATCTCTGTTTTTGTCAGCAGGTCCAGCAATATCAGCACTACAGTGTTAAACCCTGAGAGTTTGAACTTTGGCACTGGGGCTGAGGCATGCGGTTCTACACGTGCCTCTCACTGCAAGAGTCTTCAGCAAGGTAAAGCAGGAGAGGGCTGGGGCCATGCAATGGGCCATTTTTAACATCCCCTGGTGAGGTTGCCACTTTTAATGAAGTTGGCTGTGCAACCTGGAAGGAAACACAAATATCTCCCATATTAGCTATTATTATTATTGTTATTATTATTATTATTATTATTATTATTATTATTATTGTTATAATTATTATTATTATTATTATTATTATTATTATTATTATTATTATTATTATTATTATTATAATTGTACTTATTGAGCTTGGACCTGGGGACATAGCTTTGGGAAAAAACAGAGCACCTTTACTAGTCATAGGAGGAAGTACACTGTGAAGGTTGCAGAGATACAAGGGATAGCGGAGCTAAGACCAGGAGAGGGCGGGCAGGCAATTTGGCAGCAAAGGATCTAAAGCAACCAGAGCTAAGAAACAGGGGGAATATATCACCCATTCTCAGGTTAGGTGGGGGTGGGGAGTGGGGCGGCATGTGGACTGAAGTGTTAGGGAGGAGCTATTCCTTGTAGAGGAGGCTCTTGAGTTCCTTACTGAAAAGTATAAGCAAGGGGGCTTTTCTGCTGTTGACGGGGTGGAGGTTCCAGAGTCTGGGGATGTAGACAGAGAAGGTGTGTCTTCTGGTTCTTTCCTTCCTGCACAGGCAGAGTTCAAGTCTACACGTGTCCTTAATTTGGGTGGATTGTAGGCCTCTGTAGAGGCTGAGCTTCTCAACAAGGTACTTTGGGGACTTAAGAACAACAGCCTTGTATATGATACAGCAGGATTTGAAGATGATACATGCTTGCAGTGGAAGCCAGTTCGATGAGGGTTGGGGTGATGTGGTTGAATTTGAAGCGTTGTGCTGCAGCATGTAGGACACATCTCAGGGGTGTCAGGAAAGTAAGTACCAAGCAGTTTGTGTCTTCCTTGCTATGTGTCCTTAAGGGAGAGGTGTCTGTCAATGTCATACCCAAGGAACTTGGCGCTGGGGCCAGCTGGAGTGTGAAGCCCTCCAAGTTCATAGCGGAGCGCCAGATCAGGATGTCAGGGTATTCAGTGTTGTTGGTCAGCAGTAGGAACTCAGTCTTGAAAGGGCTCAACTTTAGGAAAGCACTGGGCATCCAGGAGTGGAGCAATGTGAGGCAGGCATTAAGCCAATGAAATACATTTTGAGGTAGAGCTGCATGCCATCTGCGGATTGGTGGATGTGGATGTTGTGTGGAGCCAGGAGGGTTTTAAGTGAAGTCCACTGGCTACCAATCAAAGGTCGTATTGACTTTGAAACACTGACTGTTGCCCATCACTGCATTTACAAAGAGGCGCCCAGTTATCTCAACAACAGCATCACCCAGAAACTCCTGGTGCACACGCTAAGATCCAGTTCAAGCATCTCACTACTCAATTCTCGGTTTAAGAATAAAAGAGCAGGAGGGGTCTGCTTTTGTGTTACTCTCCTACACTCTAGAACTCTCTCTCGGCCCCCATCAGAAATGATCAATCATACTCTGCCTTCAAAAAGCTTGCAAAAAAATGGTTGTTGGACAAATACGACTAGCTTTTATTTGTTACTTATAGCTATTATCTACTGTACCAAACGCTGTGATACCCCAGTGTCTGGGCATTACTTTTGGTGACTTTCCATGGGTGCACAGCTTCATATTTTCCTTTGTGTAATTGGGTGCTAGATACCATAGCATTGTGCTACTCGACGGCGAGTCACAAGGCTCCCTCTGACATCAAGGACAAGTCAACCAAGGGAGTAGCCACCTCATGGACCTTAGCAGAGGAGTTCCCACTGCACAAGGTTGCAGGGAAACCACTTCGGCAAGCCCCTTTATATTAGCAGGCTTTATGTAACTGGTGCCATCATGATACACTAGCATTTGGCTGCAGTGTTTTGATGGTGGTCTCCATGTCAAGATGCCTGGGTTTCAGTCAATACAAGCCACTGGTGTACAGGATACCATGCTAGGGCGGTTCTTTTTAGACTCACTCGATTATGGGCCTCATTACAAATTTGGTGGTGCAAGAAAAAGTGGCAGCAATTCTGATACTGCCACTTTTCCCGCACCAGCATTATAATTTTTGGCCGATTTACTTCTTGCGGAATTACTGTGCATTAAATCTGCCGATTTTCATAGGAAAGTAGTGGATTCATCTCCAGCTTGTTGCTGGAGGTAAATCCTCCACTTTGACTCCAAAAATCGGCACATTTATTGCATGGTAATTCGCTGGCGATAAATCCACCAACAATCCCCATGGAGACCTATGGACTCCGAAAAAATGTCACATTATCACCACTTGTAATCCAGTGGTAACTCCACAGGGCCAAGTGGCTGTAACGGTAATTGATTTTAGTGGTATTTCGGCAGATTTACTGCCAGGAACAGTGCCAAACTCGTTATGAAACCCTATGTTCTTTGGCATTTCCTGTTACAGAAGGTATCTCTCAAGCGCAAATACTGGGACATGGAAGGGGGACATTGTGGTCATGCCTCGCTTACTTACCAGTAATCTTCATCACCCCTAGCCCTCTTCTTTCTCATCACCCTACTGAGACCTGCCTCCCTCATCCAAGTTGGGTAGGATCGCAAGCACTTAATAAAAACAAGAGAGGATCCAGGCATATACCCTCAGAAAAAAGGGCAAAGAATTTAAAGGCGTATTATAGGGTAATAGTGCCTGTCTGGTGGGCGGGGCCCACACAAACCTATGTGCTGTGACGAGGAACAGTTGGAGTAGCGGTATTATCCATTACCAGTAAGTAACCGATCAGTCAAGATAAAAAGATGATTCTGCTGTTTGAAGAGTTGCTGGATTGAGCATTTCAGATCCAAGTTAATAATTCTTTAATTATTGCAACAGCCTATCAAAAGAACTCTGTTCTATAGCGGTAATAACATTCTCAAAATGTAGAATGTGCCATTTGAATTTCCAGGTGGCCTTGCAGCGAAATTCAGTTCGACGTTCGACTATTTAGTCATTTTTGAAGGAGAGATTCCTGGCAGCTCTTGTATCACCATGTTTTTCTTTTAAATTAGTTTCCTTCCCGCTTGGAATGTCCACGGGTTGGCTGATAAACAGACAGCAGCCATACTTCCCCACCTACAGCTACGCGGCGCGTATAGATTATATAAACCATCAGTGTAATTTGTACGGTTATTAGCGTTGCGGCTTTAAGTGGCAGTTATTGGGATTAATCGCTTTCTCTTGCCCTGGCGTTGAAAAATGAAGTTTAGAAGAATGTTCATTAACTGCGCGGCATGTGTTGACTGGCCTGATTCGTCATGTGCCAAAGTGTGTACACTGGCTTCTGTCTCATCCAGAGACCTCGAGAACTGGGGGTGATTTATCAAATTAGCTCGCGGGCAGCCCCACACGGGTCCGCGACCCACTGGAGCTTGTTAGCCCCAGTCCCACGTCTGTTTATTCAGAAGGTGGTATCGCGATGACATCACGAGAACTGTCCTCGGCCCATCGAGGAGTCGGCTTGCAAGGAAATCCACTTTCATCATACGCGGAGCATTATTCACTGCACGGATAGATAACACGCAGGAACCTCACCAGTTGCCATGCGTGGGCTGTGCTTCTAGCTGGCCTGCCCCAATAGGGGGAGACATACCACGCCTGCGTTACAACAAAGCACACCAAATATGTCATGGGAGACCACAATTAATGTACAACTAATTATATTTGATAATGTTCTGGAAAATGTTGAGGGCTGGGCATGCTTCATTTAAAAGTCAAGAAAGACTTTGAACGCAAGTAGTGCATTCCAGTAGCAGCCTGCACGAACTGGAAGCCATTCCCCAGCAATAGACAGCAGATATTTTTGATTGGTTGACTGAAGAATCTAGGGAGGATAGCTCAGGGGCAACGTGCTCGCCTTTGAAGCAAGATGATACAGAGCAACACAGGTTTGATCCCCGGGTCCACGCTTAGAAATCTCTGGGTATTAAGCGCAATATAAATAACCTATCACATCAAGAGCAGCGAAGGACGACACTGCGCTCCCAAGTTGTGCTTGACGTGGAAACGCAGACATTGTAGGTATTCACTGTCCCAGAGTACTTGCGCACAGCTATGAAGGGTCGGTGTTATGTTTGGCAAATGAAACAAGTGCAGGTACTCGGGACCCATAAGTGCCTGCCCATTTAAAGCACTGCTCTCAGGAGAGGTTAAAGGTCATCTGTTATGTTATCGTGACTTTATACTGCACCGGTCAGCACCACACTGGTCTTGGGGCACCTGACCCACCCTGAGAAGTGGCGTGTTGAGATCCCGTCCCGTTGTCGGCAGGCCGTGGTCTGTTGATAAGAGAGTGGAGAGTGAAGAAGTGAGGTCAAAGGAAAAGGAGGATTAGACAGTGGGCACGAAAAAACAATTGGGATGAGGGAAGGCACCCTGGTTGTGGTAGTATGAATGCATGTCTTTTGGTTAGTTATCAGCATGAGAGAGCATTTCCGTAACTTACGACTAGGTTTACTGTGGAGGCAATATCTAAAGCAGCTGGTGCTAGGTACTGAGCCTGGTAGATGTGTGGTTTTGAGGTGGACTTCAGAGGTGCTCAAGCGTTGGAGCCAAAGAGGGAAGGCGGAGCTGTTTCCTTTTCAGCGCACACTGCAAATCTCCTCAATACTCTGGTTCTTAATGAATATCACTTGCTCCACTGCTCCATATCTACCTATGCATTCCTTTGTATGTATTGTGTTTTGTGAAGACCTAAATCCTTGCACTGTGTGAACCGGTTTCTTAAGTTGAGAAGCATGTGCTGAGCGTTGGGTATACCATGGCTTTCTACAGTCGTACGTGTAACGGATTTTACGGCACGGCACACTCCAGCCAGAGACTTCTTCTACTGACAATGAAGTTGGCGCAAAATAAAACATGCCTTTTTATTTTTATTTGAACCCTGGATTCTTTCTTGAAGAGGCACCCAACCCGTCACATACCCACCTTAACAAACACACTGTGACGCAATGGACCATGAACCAGGCCGGTGTGTGACAAAGAAATATTTATTTATTTCTAAAATTCAAATGAAAAGTCAGAGCGAAACAAATTTAGGGCAGAAATCACCAAAATGTTATAATACAATTAATTCAACCTTCTGACATTATCTACATACACCTCAAATAAAAATTGAAATGAAACACTTTTCTTCACAAGCATAGATGCCACTTATGTTATGCACTCCCCCTGCAACACTTCCCCAAACATCTGCTAACTATATTCTGTGTGGATGGAAAACAGTGGCAAGTAGTCAGCAATAAGAGGGTTTTTAAATGCGACCCACCACCCCAGAATGAGAGGCCAAAAACGAAAAATGAAAACCTTCAAAATGAGCAAAATAGCATACTTGGATTTCACTTGTTACTTATAGATCAGTTTACACTTGCGGTAGGATAGATAGGACAAAAATATGTGTGGCTGCACTAAAGAGACACGGAAGTTTACAGGCTACTGAGCAGTGTACTAAAGCAACGTGAACACAGGTGAGAAGATTGATTTTGGGAGGAAAACAATGCAACATAAAGCACACGCGGCAGAATTGCAATTTCATATTTCACACAGACTTTAAACTGGTAAACAGCTAGGAAAATGGGCTTAGCAGGCAAAATCGGAAATCGGTTTTTGGGATGGGAAACAAAGACACAGAACAGATAGGACGCTGAGGGGAAGGGATGACTCTAATGGGATGATGATATGGATGTTTTTTTATGAGAAATGCAAATCGGATTTTAATGAAAGCAAACTACACAGGCAAAATCGGTTTTGCTAGCACAATGATTGGTTCTACTGAAACAATATTTTAAGGCTATAATTAGTTAGAACACTCGAAAAAATTGTTACTTTTGAAGTGCAACAATAATGAACATGAATTTTCAATGGGGAATTAATTAATTTATTCCAAATGATACTAGGGACTTACACAGGTAACTGAAGATAATAGAAAAGAAATATGATAATAGACATAGACTAAACAGATTCTTCTAGGGAAAGGGTGAACGGAGGATACTGACAATTTGGAAAATGACTAGGATTTTTATGTGATTTTAATAGGGTTTAAACAGGAGGCACACACAGCTAAAATCTCCTACCACCTTGCACTACACACACACACAAAGCCTCCACACAAGGCAACCACAGGCCTAGCCATTACCAGATGACAAAACTAAGCTCTTATCGCTAACCCAACCACACTCTATCACATTGGTGGTTAGCTAGACCCAAAGTTCACTACACACTACAATCAGCTATTGCTCTCGCTGCCACATGCATACCATGGCAATCACAAGCAAATCGTAGTAACATCCAGTTCTCTGCCTCACACCCCACAGACAACACAGGGGAAGAGTGGCACACCTGTGAATCCTTATGCGTGAATTATATGTCCTGAACAAGCACTCGCAGAGTCAAACCCCATTAAGACATCTCCGTCCCGCCCATTTATGTCAGCGCGCTCACTGCTGTTTGCAGGCAGAATGGTTAACATGCAACCGGCAGTGTATAGAAGAAAGTCCAGTAGGCACCATTTATATTGTATTTAATCTGCAAGGTAGCATTACATTATTGACATAGAAAAGAAACACTCATTGAGTATTTCATTTTGATCTTTTCATTTCAATCTAAAAAACAGTCTACACGTGTTTCATTCAAACATATTGCTCTTCAGGACTGTAGAAGTATTATCTAGATAAATAAATGAATAAACTCATATATGCCACCCAGTAAAAAGAAGGAATGGGTGTGTTCAGAGAACGCATGACTGACACGTTCATTGATAATTTTAACATAGATATTGCAAAACAATTATTAAACACAAACGCATTGAGCTGATTCATTTTAAGCTTGTGTACCGAAATGTAATACAATGATAAAATTAATCTTTGCTCATGGCGTATAATGTGACAGGCAAAAGCTCACAAATAAAGGCTCCCTGGCCTTACAGACTAACACAAAATGTTTTAACAACCAATTTAATAATTCAACACTTTCATCTCCCCCAACAATTAAATAATTAAATCAGTTCCGCTTCCTCCCTACCTATCCCTTGGTCCCTACCGTCCCCATACCATCTTCTCAAGGCGTCCCGCTTTCTCCCCGGGGCCATGCCCCTCCATCTTCAATGTCTGTTCCCCCGGGGTAGCCTGTTTGTGCAAACAGCACCACCCCATCATTTCCTGTGCTATTCCCCCATTGTGCTTCATTCCCCCTCATCTAAAGGGGCCATGCCCCGACAACAGAAAAACCACTCCACCGAGGTGTTCTTTCTGCCCCACCCCTCCCAACTTCTTTCTACTTCCAACTCCTTGTTATCTCTTGCACCTGCAAAGTCAAATCCGAAAGGTAATAACTATTCCCATAAATTGACAGGTGAACACCATCCTCCCTGAAAATCTTGAAACCCTCATAGACTATTTCTTTGTGCTCCAAAATCTTCACCGCCGCCAAGGCACAAAATGTCTCTCTATTTATTCCCTTCCTCACCCGCTCTATTGCTCTAACACTTGTCGCTCCCCTCCAAACTCTCTGCGGCAACAGCTTAGTCCAGACTACACTTGCTTTGGGCCACATTTCCCAGACCCATACCAAATCCCTTTTCATTTTTCTCAGCAGAGCCACACCCGTGTCCCTTACTAGGTCATTCTCCCCTGCATGAATAATCACCCCCTCTGGAGACCCATAGTGCACCTTCAGCCCCTCCAACATAGGCAGCAGCTGATCCCAGCGAATCCCCCTAAACCTGACCACCTTACCAGTGCCACTTTGTAGCTGCACCCCAATTGTGTGCCAAAAACCCTTTTCTCCACCTCCTTCCCCGCCCACTTAACAATAGAGTGGCCCACAATCCAAATCTGCGGCATGTTCCCCGTCCTCCGCGCAGCATCTGAAAAAGAAATTACAATGTCACTTTCCAGTCACGACCACCTCACCACATTCAGCCCTCCCCTACTCCCGCTCCTATTTCAAACAGCCCCTTTACCCAAGTCCCTAATATACCCTTTGTACTTCCTGGACCTCCACCATCCCAAACTTTTCCTCTTATCCTCGGATAAGCCCAACCTACTACCTTCTGATGCTGCACCCATCCTAAATGAATGAGTGCCAAACTCCTCCACCTTTTCCCCCACCGCTACCAGCACCTTCCATAGCACCCCCAAAACCTGCACTGCTGATACTGCCACTCCATCCTCATGCCAAAAAACCAAACCCGTCCTTCCCCCACATAGCTCCTTCCACGCCAAACCTGACCTCACAGGGCACAAATCCTTACTGCCCCAACGCCCAACAGCCCTTTCCTTTTTGATCCGTCTTTGACCTCTTAATCCTGCCCAGTCCCAACTCCAAAAAAGAAATATCTTCCCACTGCAGGCCACTTACTCCACTCTTTCCTCCCACCAACTCATAAACCCTAAAGGCCCCAAAGAACAACCATGTGCAGCAAGTTGAAAACATCACTCCCTCCCAAGTCGACCAGCAGACCCCTCCACAGCCCGACTCAACCTAACCAATAGAGCCGCCGAGACTGGCCTCCTACTGTCCTTCCCCCTCTTACTCTCCCTTGCCCATTCTGTTCGCCATTTCTCCACCGCATGGCTGGAAAGCCCAAAACCATTTCCCATAGAAAGCGACCCCCGCCATCTTTACCGCTATATTTGCCTTAGACCAAACCTTATCCATGCACCTCAACAGGGGGTATACTACATCATCCCTTCTTCAATCTCTGCATCCCCCCTTCCCATCCAACTACGAGCCCCCCCTTTTATGCCTCCCTAGATGCCGGGGCAAGCGAACCCTCCACCAAACAAAGCACTCTCAGCTTCCTATCTTCCACAGCTCCTCTGGAATCTGCTGCCCCTCCTGTTCCGCTCCTGGAGCCAATCCATGGAATATCTGCCTTTGAAAACGAGATAATGCATCAGCGATGGCATATTCCTTCCCCGGCACATGTGTTGCCCTAAACACCACATTCCATTCCATGCAACGCAGAACTCTCTCTCTCCCTTATCTCGCCACCCTCTGATCCCTTGTCGACTGCCTCTTCACTACATGAAACAGGCATTTGTTGTCAATGTTGAAGTTCACTTTCCTGTTCTGCAACTCCTTACCCCACAACTCCATCGCAACCAACAAAGGAAAAAATTCTAGAAATGCTATGCTTCTCCCCTCCTTCAACCAACGCGATGGCCACTTCTCAGCGCACCATTTTCCTCACCAAAACACTACAAACCCCCCCGCACCTGCTGCATCTGAAAATATCTGCACTTCGCATGACACCGGATCCCCTTTCAGCCACATGGACACCCCGTTAAAACTCTCCAGAAAATGCAACCAAATCCTACAGTCTTCGTGAACTGCCCCTGACACCCTTACCCGATGGTGTGGGCACTTTGATCCCGCCATAGACCGCACCATGTTTCTACAAAAAGTCTGCCCTGGGGCCACCACCTTGCATACAAAATTTAAATGCCCCACCAGCTTCTGCATTTCCACTAGCGTCATCTTTCGAGCCCCCACTGCTTTCTCTAGCAAGCCTACCAGTCTGCTCACCTTGTCATGCGGCAAGTGTGAGGTCATGGCCACTGAGTCCAATTCTATCCCTAAAAAGGTCAACACCAGTGCTGGTCCCTCCGTTTTGTCTTCTGCCAACGGCACCCCCAACTCTCCCATCAGGTCCTGAAACCTCCCTAGCATCTCCCTGCACTCCTTCTCTTTGTTCGCCCCACTAATGAACAGAAAATCATCCAGGTAATGCAATACCCCTTCCAATCCAGAACTATATGAAAAAACCCACTGCAAGAATGAACTGAAACGTTCAAACAAGGCGCAAGAAATTGTGCACCACATTGGCAAGGCCTTGTCAATGTATATGCGGTCCTCAAATTGCATTCTCAGCAGCCAAAAATCCTCTGGGTGCACCGGCAACAACCTGAAAGCTGCCTTAATGTAACACTTGGCCATGAAGGCCCCCCACCCTGCTTTCCTCACCAACCCCACTGCCTGATCCACACTTGCGTATACAACCCACACTCCTCTGGAGCAATAAAATCATTGACTGACATGCCCTCTGGCCATGACAAATGGTCTATCAACCTAAATTCCCCTGTGAACCTCTTGGGTACCACACCCAGTGGGGGTACCACTAAATCCCCTGGCAGATCAGCAAATGGCCTGACCTTCCTACCCACTGCTATCTCCTTGCCCAATTTATCCCTTACCACTTCCACATTTTCCTTGGCGGACTTTAAATTCTCCGCCCAACGACGTACCCTTGGCCCCTGGTAACCCAGCCTGAAACCATAACAAAAAACGTCTCCCAAGATCTCTGCCCCCTCCCTGTCTGGATAAAATTCAAGCCACTTCTCCAACACCTGCAATTTAATTGGAGTAAAAACCTTTCCCCACAGCTGCCCTGCCTGCTCCTCGCCCTCTCCCCCTGTCTCCTTGCTGGAAACACTGAGTAATTGGGTGCTTCCTTGCACACTTACTGAATTCATGTCTAATCCTACACACCTTCCTTGTGCAGCCGTCCTTATTAAAGGCCCAGCATCCCGCTGATGGTTGCCCACTGCCTCATCCCCCCACCGCCTCATGGGCGGGGCGACCAAGAAAGGGCCAGAAAGGCACAGGCAAACCACTCGCTGTGTGCAATGTTGGGGCTGGCCTCATCGGTGCCATCCACTGCAGCCAGAGATCCATATTTATTTCACCCCAGACCGCCTGACTGTCTTCTGCCATCCTTGCCCTAAATTCTTCATTGTAACGCACCCACACGAAACCCCAAAAACTCATAAATGCCTTTCTAATCATGTCCATGTACTCTAGCAGAGCCACACATCTCTCTGGAAATTTCTCACAATAGACACTCGCATAGACAATAAAAGCCGCCGTCCAATTCTCAATCGTCACCGGTACCTTTGGGTGCGAGGCCAGCTCCCTCTCCTCCTCTTTAGAACCCTCTTTGGCTCTCACATCCCTATAAAGCAGCTAAAACACGTCCACAAATTCCCCAGCCCATATCTTCTCCTTTGTTTTTGTCATCAAATGGGCTCCCAAAGGTTTCGTAATGCCCATGTATGGTAGCTTTTTCTCCTTGCCCTTCCCTTCTCCCTCTTTCTCCTTTGAACCTGCGCCTCGAGCGCCAAGGGCTCAATCACCTTGTCTGTCTGCACCTCCACTGAGCAATTCTCCTTCTCCCCAAGCACGGCTCCAATAGCCTGTACACCAATCTCTCTCTTCTTGGTCCCAACCTCATGTCTCTCCTCGGCCATGCCGCTGACCAGTCCCCTTCCCGCTCAGCCCCCTAGCCCCTGTCTTTCACATTTCCATTTTAGGCCCCTTCTCACCCTCCCCCTCCTCCTTACAGCCTTATATCCTTCATCATCCCACTGCCCCACATATTCCTCCATCCCTTCATCATCACCCATGTAATACCAGTGTTATGGCGAGCACATGGTCGGGTCGGGCATATCCTCCTCTTGTGAGCCCAGGGCGTCCACCCCGCCACTCCGTCGGTGACTTCTCAGCGGGGCCGCAGAAACCCCTTCCTGGTCCTCTTCTCTCAGGCGAAGGGTCCTCTCCTCCACCCTGTGGTCTTCCTCACTAGGAGCCGTGCTGTGCCCTCTAGGCTGTCCTTGCAAAGTTTGTGAAGGGGCCGTTCTAAAACCCTCTCCATATTCCACCTCTGCAAAGGCGAGGGCTGCTCTGTGCCCTCTCCCCGAAATCCTTCCGCCCCTCCTTAACCTCACTAATCGACAGGGACTGCTCTCTCCTCCTCCCACCCACACTCTTCTTCAGGTATTTTCCACCCTTGCACCTCTGCCCTGTCACCCCTCTCTGCACCCCGTCACCTCCACCTTCATGCCCCATTCGGCCTCCCCCTTTTTGGACACTCCTAACGTCCCCTTCATCCACCTGGTCATAATCCCCCAAACCCCTTTCTGACCCCTCTCCCACTGCACTCCCCCCTGGATGCTCTCCTGTCAATCTCCCTCCTCATCTTCCTACCCCTAGACTCCCAGACCTCCCCTCTAGCCGCCGCAGGGCTGCAAGCCACCACTGCCGCGAGAGCCCCATCGCCGCTGCTCTCCGCTGCGGCCTACCTTCACCTTTCTCCCCTTCACCCGTAACCTCAACCACAGCCCCTTCCAGCTGGGCTTTGGATGCCATGCTAATAATCTGAAAGACTTCCCTCTGGGCCTTAGCATCCACCAGCCCCTTCTTTTTTGCCCCCTTACCCACCATCCTGCTTAAGCACTTGCGCAATGCCCCACTGACCCACCTGTCTAACCCCCGAGCCTTTCCCCCCTTTAATGCACTGAGCAACCGAGTAAGCTTCTGTTAGAAACTCATAAAAACCCAATAAACTAAGCTGAAATTGACCCCTAGAAATTATGCACCCAAATTTCTATTGACACTGGCCGGCAGTAAATTGCCTGGCCACTAAAAGGATATTTGCCTGCTTGTCTTAACTTTTTATTTATTTATTACTTCTGTGCACCCTCTTTCCTATTACCACCGGGGGAGTAAAGGGGGGTGCTACCCCCTTTACCCAAGAAATAAGACCCTGAAATCCCTTACTCCATATCACACTCACTATATATTCTTTATTATTTATTTTTTTATATGCCCCTCCCACCCAAAATGAACTAAATGCCCCTAAATACTGACTCTAATTACCGGCTGGAAATACAGCCTATACCGCTTCTCCCAGAAACCCAAGAGAGCTAACCACACGCGCGCAGCACTGCCACCTGGTGGCCCTCAAGTGCAACCGTGTCGCTGCCCGTACTTCCAGCAAAGGGGGACAGATACCACCTAAGCGCTCCTCTCCTGCAGCAAGGCCCTGTACCCTGTTTCACTAATCAATCACACACTAGCCTGCCCCCTGTGAGCGAAGCAGCGACACCGCGCTCACTTTGCCCACGCAGAAACAAGCAGCCTGCCTGACCAAAGGACCCCTGCCAAATCCCCCGGCGACCACGCGGCTCTTGATGGCCCACTGACAATTGGGCGTAAATTCAACCTCCGGCCCCTAC
Organism: Ambystoma mexicanum; assembly: GCF_040938575.1. Taxonomy (NCBI): domain Eukaryota; kingdom Metazoa; phylum Chordata; class Amphibia; order Caudata; family Ambystomatidae; genus Ambystoma; species Ambystoma mexicanum. The sequence goes on along the minus strand of NC_090935.1, from coordinate 966,635,151 downwards.
TGCCCCGACGCATTGTGCGCCACACGTTCTTGGAATGGCCCCTCACCCCCAAGAAAACCCAGCAATGTCGCAGACCTCCCTTGCACAACACCTACCACAGCCCGGGAGTTGCATCAAGGTAAGAGGTGTCCTTATTTACAGTACACCTAAAAATGATAAACTGTAAATATATATTTTTTAAAAACATTTTTTAAAACCCCTTCCTAACTAAACCTAACCGCCCCCAGCTACTCCCCACCACTAAAGATCCCTAACCTTGCTAACCGCTAACAGGAGGCCCACGCAGGGAAGGCTTGGGAGCAGGCGACCAGGACAAATACTCGTCCTAACCGCCGCCTGCTCTCGAACCTTCCCTGCCCCCCCTTAAATAACCCGATGGCGCTCTATGCGCAGGCCAGCTCGCAGGCCTGTGCAGCGCCCAAAATAACCCTGGGGGAAATGCTTCGCGTTCCCCCCGGAGCCCTCCTTCTTGAAGAGGCACCCAACCTGTCACACACCCACCTAAACAAACACCCTGTGTCGCAATGGACCATGAACCAGGCCGGTGTGTGACAAAGAAATATATATTTATTTCTAAAAATTCAAATGAAAAGTCAGAGCAATTAATTCAACTTTCTGACATCATCTACATCCACCTCAAATAAAAATAGAAATAAAATGACTTTTCTTCACAAGCATAGATGGCACTTATGTTATGCACTCCCCCTGCAAGACTTCCCCAAACATCTGCTAACTAAATTCTGTGTGGATGGAAAACAGTGGCAAGTAGTCAGCAATAAGAGGGTTTTTAAATCCGACCCACCACCCCAGAATGGGAGGCCAAAAACGAAAAATGAAAGCTTTCAAAATGAGCAAAATAGCATACTTGGATTTCACTTGTTACTTATAGATCAGTTTACACTTGCGGTAGGATAGATAGGACAAAAATGTGTGTGGCTGCACTAAAGAGACAAGGAAGCTTACAGGCTACTGAGCAGTGTACTAAAGCAACGTGAACACAGGTGAGAAGATCGATTTTGGGAGGAAAACAATGCAACATAAATCACACGTGGGAGAATTGCAATTTCTTATTTCACACAGACTTTAAACTAGTAAAAAGCTAGGAAAATGGACTAAGAAGGCAAAATCGGAAATCGGTTTTTGGGATGGGAAACAAAGACACAGAACAGATAGGACGCTGAGGGGAAGGGATGACTCTAATGGGATGATGATATGGATGTTTTTTTTTATGAGAAATGCAAATCGGATTTTAAAGAAAGCAAACTACACAGGCAAAATCGGTTTTGTTAGCACAATGATTAGTTCTACTGAAACAATATTTTAAGGCTATAATTAGTTAAAACACTCGACAAAATTGTTACTTTTGAAGTGCAACAATAATGAACATGAATTTTCAATGGGGAATTCATTTATTCCAAATGTTACTAGGGACTTACACAGATAACTGAAGAAAATAGAAAAGAACTATGCTAACAGATATAGACTAAACAGATTCTTCTAGGGAACAGAGGATACTAGCAATTTGGAAAATGACTAGGGTTTTTATGGGATTTTAATAGGGTTTAAACAGGAGGCACACACAGCTAAAATCTCCAACCACTTTGCACTACACACACACACAAAGCCTCCACGCAAGGCAACCACAGGCCTAGCCATTACCAGATGACAAAACTAAGCTCTTCTCGCTAACCCAACCACACTCTATCACATTGGTGGTTAGCTAGACCCAAAGTTCACTACACACTACAATCAGCTATTGCTCTCGCTGCCACATGCATACCATGGAAATCACAAGCAAAACGCAGTAACATCCAGTTCTCTGCCTCACACCCCACAGACAACACAGTGGAAGTGGCACACCTGCGAATCCTTATGCGTGTATTATATGTCCTGAACAAGCACTCTGCAGAGTCAAACCCCATTAATACATCTCCGTCCCGCCCATTTATGTCAGAGCGCTCACTGCTGTTTGCAGGCAGAATGGTTAACATGCAACCGACAGTGCATAGAAGAAAGTCCAGTAGGCACCATTTACATTGTATTTACCGTGCAGGGTAGTATTACATTATTGACAGTAGAAAAGAAACACTCATTGAGTATTTCATTTTGATCTTTTTATTTCAATATAAAAACAGTCTATACGTGTTTCATTCAAACTTATCCCTCTTCAGGACTGTAGAAGTATTATCTAGATAAATATATGAATAAACTCATATATGTCACCCAGTAAAAAGAGGGAATGGGTGTGTTCAAAGAACGCATGAATGACACGTTCATTGATCATTTCAACATAGATATTGCAAAACAATTATTAAAAACAAACGTATTGAGCTGATTCATTTTAAGCTTGTGTACCGAAATGTAATAAAATGGTAAAATGAATCTTTTGCTCATGGCGTATAAGGATCGAACCCCAATTGACGCTATAGTTAAAAGGTTCCAACCTTAGAAAAGGCAAGGATTAGTCACAAACTGTACCCCTGGGGAGGAAAAAAGACTCAGAAGCATTTTGGACATCCACCAGCATTTGAGCCCTAACTAATGAAAACACATTACTACATAACCGAGAGAGGTTGACAATGAAAAACATGTACTGCAGCTCAGCTCACATTAAGGTACAAAGGTATTCCTCTTACTCAAAGCAGCAGACGACTAACAAAGACCGGATGTGAAAATCTGCTCTGCAATTCATCTGTAGAGTCTAGCAGGCATAGAGCGCATGCGGGATGAGGCACATGACCCACATGTGCTCTCTCTGTCCTCAGCAAACTTTGTAATTACATATCCAGGCCAATATCTGACCATAGATTGCTCGAGTCGGCATTCCAGGGATCCAACCCAGTTCTTCGAGTAAGTGGAATGCCCCCTCACCCTCCACCCTCCATTTAACCGAACCACAGAACGGTTATGTGTAAAACACACAGTGTCGGGACATTTTGCCGTGTGCCTGGCTCAGCGGTTCAGTGGTTGCTACAATGTCAAAGGTGGAAAACTTCTGGGTAGTAAAATGCAGAAGACTGTGCTTTACCATCCAGATGTGGCGTTGCCTTCCATGTGTGCTCTGATTGTTCCCGCTACACCTGCAGTGCTTTTCCTGCTACTTCTGATTGGCTACAGGCAGTGGTCGAAGTGTATGAAAAGAAGTACTGGAGCTATGTTCCCTACTGGCCTGGCCTGCACCTCCCCATAAACCCCATTGCCACGCTCGTCCCACGCACAATACAAACCCCAAAACACATGCGCCTGCTGTTTAGGGGAACGTTCAGTGCTGTGCAATGAAAGTGCAAGTTTCAACTTCTTTCTAGACTTTTATTTTAAAACGAAACCATTCCGGAACGGTTTCTTCTTAAAATAAAAGTATTGGAACAGTAAAACCTAATTAAAAGAAGTTGAGAAGCACCGCTCCCGACCACTCACACCCACTTCGACCACTGGCTACAGATATTTATTTGCAGTCTTTCTTCACTCCTTCTTTCCTTAGTATTCAGCCACCACCTCTGTGGCAATCACCCTGCAACAACTAGCCACTCATTTATCCTGTCAGTTCGTTGCAAAGTTCAATGTTTAACTTTCTCTGTAGGGTCCATGGTGCTTACATCATGTGTGCATGTATTTGGCGGCAGCAGGAAAACTGCTAAGTAATGTTTCACTAAAGCAAGGTTACTGATTGTTCACGGACTATCGGCCAGTTGCCATTAACAGTGTGCCTCACTCAGCAAGTTCTCCTTAAAAGTGGTTTGCAGTGTTTCACTTAGGGTCTGACCTGAAGTGTAGTGCTAAAGAGGGTCTGACTTCCGGCTTGACCTAAATAATGGCATTAAAGTGGAAAGTGTTTGCCTCTGAACTACACATAGCTAATCCCTTAGACTCAATGCCGCCACTGCCAAGGTTTCTGGAAGTGCTTTCAAATGTGCCTGTCTCCAGTAGTGAAAGGTGAGCGGTAATGAACCGAGCTACACTTTGCTGGTACCGCTGACCCATTATTGCAGGTACTGTACTTGTCATCGGCATTTAAAACATCGGCCGACAAAGGATGCACCCTTTAGGCAAAAACAAGACCTGTTGTCTCGGTCAGTGACGATTGGGTGATTTCTTTATTTTTTTGAGTGCTGCTGATATGCTTAGATCCGCCAGAGAACAACAATCAGAAGCTCTCCACTGCACCACGGTGTGGTGCTATATACGGAAACCATGCAGCCAATGAGCAAGACTTAGCCAAGGTAATTTCCCAGGGGTCGGCAGGGCCATCCGCGGACCTCCGGGGTTGGGGAGGCCCCAACTCCTCCCGCGTCCCCAAGGAGTATGAAACACACTCTATTTTATTGCACAAAACAGACAGGGACAGGTTCTCGGAGCACAGGTACCCAGGAAAACGTCTCATCCGTGGTGGGCTCGCAGGCCCTTTTTCTAGCCGGATGACGCGACTACGTGCGTCACCTGGGAGAACTAGCTCCTAAACCTAACGCTATCTCGGGTTGGCTCCCCGAGTGGTAGGGTCCGTAAAGACCCATATAGAAAGAAAGATTATTGGTAGAGAAGGGGTCAGGTGGTACGCTTGGGTCGTCCCTAATAGTTGCTACGTGAAAATTGTTACAAGGGGAAAGTTAGTGATTGGTTAATTATAGTGTCGTCAGTGGTTAGCCCCTTGTATTCTGATTGGTCCATCTGCAAGCCCCCAAGCCTGGGACCATCACTGTTCCCAGCTCGCGATGTACCTGGTGCTGGCAACAATGTATGACTATGTGTCAGTGGTGGACAATGGAAAAGTCTTACTACTGGCTGTTGTGTGCTCCTTTCCCACCGCCGTCGGTGTCCAACTTGTAACTTCGTTTTTGCAGTCTGGGTCCCAGACATGGGACCCCAGAGCTTCTCTTGCCTTTGGAACTTGGCATTATATTAGGTCGGCCTGGTCATGTGTTGGGAGACCGTGGCTGAGACAGAATTACAGGGATTTGATTTGTATTTCTGCTCTGGAGAGTGTTTAGCAGTGGCAGGTGTAACCTTGGCTCTGGGAGCGCAGCGTGTAGATTGCAACTTTGTGGCCTTGGCTGTGCGCCTTCCGTCAGGGTTTGTTCTGCATGATCAGCACCTTGCAGCTCTGTCTGAGCTGCACCGGGCGTGGAGTTCTGGTTTGCGGCCTACCTTGGCCTAGCCTGTGGGTGACAGCATACAGTCCATAACACGGGGGTTACGAGGCGCGACTTCATCCTTATACATTAGTTCATCTACAGGGTGACGTCCTCAGGGTTTTTAGTAGCAAAGCATCTGCAAGCATATACACAAGCTCTTCTGGCGTCTTGCGTTTCTGCGTTGCTGTAGTTAGGTTATGTGAAAAAAAACAACAATGCATGTCTGTGGGTGTGCGCGGTCCTCTACGTCATAGTACTGAGTATGTTCTTCGTGTGGGTTGGTGTGTGTCTGATCCATGTGCTTGGTGGCACGTGTGCTCTTGTCCGCTGGCTATGTCGTCATGACATCTCTAACGATGGCGTCATTCGTGGATGATGTCTAATCGAGTTGGTCCATAAGGTCGGTCTCAGCCTCACCCGAGGTCCTACCACGTGCTTTGGATCGCATGCAGCAGGCCTGTGGGGCGTGGCCAAGGTGGATCTTGACATCCGGGGCAGCAGTGAGCGGGTCAAACTCATCCCGCTGTGGGATTTTAGGTCGTGACGTCATAGGCCATGGCCTGGATGAGAATCGGGGGAAGGGATTGTCCCATTTTCCCTCTTCAGTCCCCCCTCTGGTCGACTTGTCGACCACAAAATGATCCACTCTCTTATCTCCTCGTACTCGCCATACCTTCGTTATTCCTGCCAGGTGTCCGTACCGGTCCACGTGGTCTTCAAATGACCAGTACATATATACACTTCCACAACCGGGCTTACAATAGACTCATTTTCCAACATAGCTTTTCGGGTTTCTTGGTTTCTCAACTTTTATGGATGGTGGGTAAAGGTCTGCTTCTATTATCTGCTGGCGCATCCATTCACGTTCCTTGATGATGATGTCTGCGTGTTTTTCGTCTTCGGCTGGCATCAGGACGTGCATACCTATCATTTCCTCAGCAGTACGCTTTGATCTTGTTCTCCATAGCTTTAACCCCATCAGAGAAGCCACTCCCAGTATCACGCATCCTGCCACAACCTTGAGGCCATCTGAGAGCCATGATGGCATCCAAGACCAGATGTACGAAAACCAGCTACCACCCTTCTTCATCCCCTTTGCTTCCTCTTCCATCTTGGCGTGCATCTTGGCTAGCTGTGATACCGCTGCTGCTAACGTGCCGTTGTCTTTGTCGTTTGCAGAAATGAATGTGCAACATGAACTTCCAATTTTTGCACAAACACCTCCTTCCATCGCTGTCAGAAGGTCTAGTACATATCTGTTCTGTAGGGCCACCATTCTAATCGCTCTCAGTTCTTCCTTGATTGCGTTGAACCCGTTAACAGTGGAGTTGATCGTCATCATGAGCTCCAATCTTGTTATCTCTAGCCATTTTGCATTTGCATATGCCTGCACTCCTGGATGTATGATGGAGGAAAAGAACATTGCCGCTCTGCTAAATAGTCTGTGCGCTGGTGGAATGTTGCTCAGGGCTGTTTCTGACCGTCCCCACAGGTAATTTCCCGTCAGTGGTTCCCCTTGTCTTTTTACTCTGGATAGGTGTGTAGTGCCGCTCTGTGACTTGCCCCCTACCTTTCTCAGTGATCTTTTCTTCCTCTTGTTCCCTTCGTCCATTTTAGGGAAGTTCTCCATGTTGATGTGTTTTTGCGGTACTACCAGTGATGGAACGTTGATGTGTTCCATAGTGCATACTCCACTCCATGACTGTGGCAAGCTATTGTATGCTTTTGCTACACAGGCCCAGTAGTGGTCTATCAATACTGCTGTTCCCGCACCCCCCTCAGGAAGCTTGACCATCTTTTTGCACCCTTCATTCGTTCCAGCATCAATCTCTCCATCATGTTGATAACATAGCGTGCATGTTGTAAGGGGAATTATTGTTATGGGTTCTTCCTCTTTATCCAACCATGTTATTAATGCTGCACTCTTTGTCCATTCCTTGTAGTATTTATCGTTTTCTTCTTGTACTGTCATTACTGTGGATTTCGACAACATCAGTGGTTTGCTTCCCACAACTCCGTCCACCCAACCGTTCTTCGTGTATACCTTTCCATATATTAGTTTAGCAGTCTTTCCCAGCACCCTGGTTCACCTCCAATTTCTTTTGCGCTCCACTGGCATGGTAGGTAGTTCAATGTTACCTCTTTTGTTTCTCCTTTGTCGGGTCCGTCTGTTATGTACTGGAGCCCTTCTGTCAGCTGCCAATAATTGTCAAACATTGGTAATGTTTTGATGAAGTTGTCTTCGTAGATGTATGTTGACCTTGATTTCCATCTTAGTGTTGCTGTTTTCCCTTGAAATCGTCCCTGTGTTTGAAACAATGCTAAATATAATAGTCAATCTAAGTTGTTGCAAGTACTTCAGTTGCCACAAATGTTCTTGAAGCGCTCATGGCGTATGGGATCAACGAGCACACATAGCAGTTGTCCTTACCAATTTTGAACATGTGCTTGTACCACATGTTGTTGGAGACGTGTGCTGATTCTGTAAGGTATGTGTCCACCCCATGTACATCAATGGAAACACTACGTTTACCCCTCTTTGTGTTGGGCTCTGTGTTACTTGTACCACCTGACACAGTTCTCCTTGCTGCTGTGGTGGGGGAAATGTTAGTTTTGGGAGTTGCAGTCACGTGAAAAGCATAGTATGCCTGCCAGACAGCAGCAGTTATCAGACCAGTGGTTAAAAATATCCCTAACATCTTTATTACAGTTGCTAGTACCACTGGCATTTTTGTTTTACCTGTGCTGCCGTCCCATAGTTAATTTACTTTAGATGATATAGGTGCACGCCTGGAAATCTCTAAAAATGTGCGTTATTACTGTTAGTACTTGTTTTTTTTTTAACTTTTATTTTTGTTGGCAGAGGCATATAGCATACACATACATCAGAGCAATTAGAGCAAATTTGGTACATGTATAAATGCATTCAAAGGGCATATTCACAACGATAGGACAACAGTGGCTGAATACGAAGTTCCACGGAGCATCAAGTACTCAGACAGTTAATGGATAGAGCTGGAGAGACTCGTCCACCGAGGAGGTATCCTCTAAGCAGCTGTTGAAGGCGGACCATATATTTTGGGGGTGAGAGCGGGCCGGGAGCATACCCAGGAACTCCTCCTCACAATTTAAGGACCACGTGAGCAAATTTAACCATTTCTGGAATGATGGGGGGGGGTGGAACTCCTCCAGTTCTGTAAGACACATTTCTTGGCCACCACACATCCCACGTTAAGGAACTTAACTATGTCTTTATCCCCCCCCAGGCTGCCATACCCCAAACAAAACCCCCATCGGGTCAGGATCAACAGCAGAGTCAGTGATTACAGAGTGTTTCCATGATCTTACTCCAAAATGTGGCTAGCTCTGGGCAATCCCAGAACATGTGTAAATGACCAGCATCCTCTGCGCCGTAGCGAGGGCAGAGCCGAGGGTCCGAGCGCGCAAACCTGGAGATCCTACGCGTAGTGTAATACAGCCTGTTTAACCATTTATATTGTATGGTGCGGTAGCGGAAATTTAGGGACACCCTGTTGGTATGGGAGCACATCCTTTCCCACTGATGATCAGTAACTTCCAACTCCAGCTCGGACGCCCAGTCGTCCCGGGCCTTGGATGGCTGGGGGGGGCAGTGGTCAGTAAAAGTTTGTATAATGAAGAAACCACCCCACGAGCGCCACCCGAGTTGGCGATATAGGCGATCCCAGGGGAGTCCTGGGGTTCATTAGGGAAGTCAGGCCTAGCATTCCGGAAAGCAGCATGGAGTCTGTAGAACTGCAGGAGTTCCAAAACGGCCCTAGTGTGACCTGGCCGCCACGTCTGCGGTGTTATAAACTTCCCCTCTGGATAGAAATCAGTGAGAGCGCGGTATCCCAGGGCATCCCAGTGTCGCGCCAGGGCGGTATCATGTGTGGGTACCAGTCCGGGAAAGTTCCAGGCGGGGAGCCACTTGTAGTACGGGTATTGTTCAAGGCAAGTTTTGAACATCAGACCCCAGGCCTGCACCGTGGTGTGAACCGGGTCAATGGGCGAATCCGGCTCGTAGTGCCGGTTTAGAATCAGGGACATTACGTTGGTGCCTGCCACTGCAAGAGCCTCCAGTTTGACGTGAGGCCCGGGTGGGGGCCCGGGGTACCAGTAAGCTGCGAACTGTGCCTGTGATGCAGTCCAATATTGCAGCAAGTCTGGGGCGGTGAAGCCCCCTCTATCGTAGGGTAGCGACATATCTGAACATTTCTTACGCACCGTGCCAGAGTGCCATAAGAATTGAGCGAACGACTTGTGCAGATTTGTGAAGTATCTCTTACCGGGCCAGACGGGGACATTACTGAATATGTATAGCAACTTGGGCAGTAAAATCATCTTTACCAGCGAGAGTCTTCCAGCCAGTGATAGTGGAAGGGTGCGCCAGCACTTAATTTTAGCCTCGGCCTGCTCTGCCACAGCCCGGTAGTTGTCCGCCAATAGCGAATCTTTGGTCAGGGACACCTGGACTCCCAGATACTTGATCCCATCCGGGGACCAGCAGAGCAGGTACTCAGTGGTGGGTTGTAGCGTGGAGCCGCTAAGGGGGAAGATCTCGGATTTAGTGTAGTTTATAGTGAACCCAGAGTATGTACCTATACGGGTGATATCGCGTAGGATTGGGTCTAAATGAACAGCTGGGTCTCTTATGAAAAGTAACACATCATCTGCATAGAGCGAGATAATCTCAGGGGAGTCTTCTAACCGTATCCCCTTGAGTGCGTGCCGCCCCCTGACGTAATCGGCCATTGGTTCAATTGCCAAGGCGAACAGGATCGGAGAAAACGGGCATCCCTGTTGGGTGCCGCTAAAGAGAGGGAACAGGCCAGACGTCTGGGAGTTATCTCAAACCCTGGCCACCGGGGAAGTGTACAGCAACTTAATATATGCGATCATATTAGATCCTATACCCATGGTTTCTAACACCAACCAGACATACTTCCAAGACACCATGTCGAACGCCTTCTGGGCATCCAGTGTGACCGCAACTGCTCTCGCACCTTGATTAATGCGTGACATAACATTTAGGAGCCTTCTGATGTTGTGGGATGTTGACCTCCCAGATACAAAGCCTGAATGGTCGTCGTGGATCATGTATGACATGAGCAGGAGGAAGAGGTTGGCAATCATTTTGGTGAAATTTTGGTGTCCAAATTCATCAACGAGAGGGGCCTATATGATCCGAATTCATCGGTGGATTTACCGGGCTTAAGTAAGACCGTAATGACGGCCTCACGCAGTGTCAGGGGCAGGGTGCCTAGCCAGAGTGACTTGTTCCAAACTTCAAGTAGCTTGGGGCCAGAATGGCCACGTGCTCCTAATAGAACTCCGCCGTCAGCCCTTCGGGACCAGGTGCCTTTCCTTTGGGGAATTTGGATATAGCCTCGACTATTTCATCCAGCAGGATGGTGGAGTCCAGTTGATCCCTGGTTGAGGGGGAGATGATAGTCGTGGGGATCTTCTCGAGGAGGTCACGCATATGGGACTCACTGTGCTCGGGGGGCTGAGAGTACAGCTCCGAGTAGAAGTCCGTGAAGACTTCCAAGATTTGCTGGTTGGACCACTATGCTGACCCCAGATTGTCCTTGACGCAAGTGATCTGAGTTTGGCCCCACTCAGCCTGGGGGCGGCTGAAGTAGTGGACCTCCCTGGCGGCCTGTTCATTAAAGAATTGGAGTTCTTTGCTGATCTGGGAAAGGGTGGCTGGGTCGACGGATGAAGGGTGGGCACTCTCTAGTTCGCGCAATTTGGCCTCAGAGCGGGCAAGAGCCAAACTTATGGCTTTGAGAACTCCTGCCTCCCTTGATATGGACATTCCCCTGATGAAGACTTTGAAGGCCTCCCAACGGACCCCCAAGGAGGTGGACTGGGGTGTATTGAGCTCAAAGTAGGACTGGATGTTGGAAAGGTTGTCGGCCTTGAATACTATATCCTGTAGGGCTAAGGACTTGAAACGCCACGTGTTAATGGTGGGGCAGGCACCCCTAATTCTAGGGATATCCAGATCGGCGAGTGGTCTGATAGGGTGCGCGCCAATATCCGAGTTTCCACCACCCTCCCCAGCAGTACACTAGACAGAAGGAACATGTAAATTCTGGAGGAGCTATCATGCACAGAGGAGTAGTGGGTGTATTCACGCGTCTGTGGATGCAGTGCCCGCCATGCGTCACAAATGTCAAGTGTTGTGCTGTGTGCTAGGAGTCTGCGCGCGGTGCTGGAAAGCGGTCTGGGGGCTGTGCCCGTTCTGTCCAGCGTGCTGTTTAATATGAAATTCATGCCCCCCCCAGATGATCGGCACCCCCACATAGCCCAGCAATATAAAGACCACCTGGTCTACAAAGTCGGGAGAGTCCACATTAGGGCCATAAGTATTCACTAGCAGGTATCCCCTGTTAGCTATTGCGCAATGCAGGATAATATATCTCCCCTCTGCGTCTATATAGCTCTTGTGGAGTACAAACTTAAGTGACCTATGGATCATTGTCAACACTCCTCTGGCACGGGTCGAGTAAGAGGTGGAATATCTATGGGGACCCCATGATGGTGCCATGCACCTGGTCAGAGGACTTCTTGCAAGAGTAAAATTTTGCATCCATGTCTGCTGGCATGGGCCATAATTTTGCGGGCCTTGGTGTAGTTACTTAAACCCCAAACATTCCAGGACATTACTGTTGTAGGCATATCAGGAGACTAATGTACATCCCACAACTGTTGTCGAAACTTACATGGAGAGTGAAGAAAGCCCCCGTGGGTGTGCCCCGATGTTGTGTGTTCTGCCAACCTGCCCCCGCCTTTTACATTACCGTTACCCCGATCCCCAACAATACCTCCCCCGACCCACACTGCCCACCCCCAACTTGCAGTGGAAAACCTCCCCCCCGGATGTAACTGCCACCAACTAATCCAACACACACTGAGAAGTAGAAGACGTAAAGCAAAATCCCATGGGGATATGCCCCTTCCAAGGCCCAACGGGGGCCAACAAGCAGTAACATCCAACAAAACATAAGCATTGCAATTGCAGTGAGGTGTGCTGTCGCCGTGCGGGTGTCTACTTGAGCATTATGTGAGACAGCATGGGCTGTTTAGACAGGTTTCTGCGGTAGACGGAGCCTGTGTAGGGCCCCAAAGCCAATAATCTATCAAAAGCAAGGTAGAACTGAAGAGGTATCCAAAGCCAGAGTCCAGCTCCACTCCCTCGGAGGGAGAGGAAGATAATGACCACAGCCACAGAGCCGGGTTACGGCCCGGATGTATATAGAGGGGGCCTAGTTCACTTAATTAGCAGTGGATTATTGCCATCGACACATACACAGTTAAGGATTACAAGACAAGATGAGCCACATCGGGCTGAGTCACATTCGATTAGTCATCGTTGGCGCGGCCACCTGCCGAGTCATAAAGCGGTATATGTGCCTCAATGAATTTCACCGCTTCATCCGGGACAGTAAAAAAGTACAGTTTACCATCGTGGGTAATCTTGAGACGTGCCAGGAACAGGATGGCATATGGGACATTACGTTCTCTAAGCAGTTTCTTAACCCCAAGGAATTGGCGCCTTTCCTGCTGCACCGCTTTTGAAAAGTCTGGGAAAATCCTGATGGTGTGGGACTCAAGGCGTAGGTCACCCTTCTCACGTGACAGGAGAAGGATAAGGTCTCTGTCCCGGTAATTGAGAATCCTGGCGATGATGGGCCTGGGATATCCCCCGGCTTGGGGCGCGGTGATAAGGCTCTGTGCATGCGTTCAACAGCAAAGTACGGTGAAAGAGCCAGATTGCCTAGTAGTTCGTTGAGTAGGGCCTCGACGGCGTCCTCCATGCGCCCCTTGAGAGCATTCTCTGGGACCCCAATGATGCGCAGGTTGTTTCTATGAGAATGCGATTCAAGGTCGTCACACTTGGCTCTCACACTCTTCATGTCGCGTGACAAGGAGGCAACAGTGTTCTGTAGCATGTGGATCTCATCTTCATTTGTGGATATCCTGCTTTCAGTTTCAGTAATTCTGGTGCCTGCCTGATCCACTCGAGTTTTCAGGGAGGTAACATTAGCGTTAATGTCGTCTAGTTTCCTGTGGAAAGAGGCAAAATTCTTGGCCATAGACTCCATGAGTGCAGTCAGATCGGGGGTCATCGCACCAGAGGGGGTATCAATTTCAGGGTCCTCCTGCATGGATGATGCGTGCCCCGCCTCTGCCCTCGGAACAGACTTGGCAAATTTATCCATGGCTCCCCTCCCAGAGGCCCCTCTAGATCTATTTGGCATTACTGACTCAGACCCGGAGATGGTGGAGGCCCACCAGTGCAGCCAGTATAAGAGAATGAGCAGAGAGGGCCTAGGATGTCGGAGAACTGGGGGTACACCCCGCAGCAGCCGGGAGGACAGAGTCCGTCAGCAGTGGAGGCGAGGGGGGCGCAGCTGGATAGCGAGCGTTGGACCACGCGTGAAGCCAGGCAGGAGAAGTCGCCAGCCAAAAGTCGCAGGCAGTAGCTATGGCGTGAGAATTCACTCCTTCTTATGGTTGGGACCAGCTTGCTAGGGCACACCTCCCCAGGAGCCTGCCAACCGCAGCAGTAGAAGAGTGGGCGCTCCTTGCCCAGTATATGTGAAGGCCAACAGGGTCCCCAGGGCACGCAGCAATGAGGCACAGGAGACTTGGTAGCGATGTGACAGCCCAAAGGGATGCAGAGTCATTTAATGCTGGATTTAGTATGTGTGGGCTTGCGTCTCCATTGAGGCAGGCGGGCATACAGGTACCAGTTTCCAGTGGGTACCGGGCTATGTTGTTAAAGGAGCGTAACCCGCCAGGCTATGTATATTTTAAAAGTCTCGTAGGGGTCTACTGACATGCAAGGCCATATAAAAACAGTCCCGAGCCCCCGCTCCTCACCTTACCAGCAGCCTCTCCCCTGCAGGCTCGCTGTGTTATGGCGTCATGAGGGCCGCCGGGCTCAGGCCCGCGGCCTGCACCGCCCTCGGATGAGGGCAGGCCCAGTTCCAGGGCAGAAGGTTCAGGAGCGAGTCACCCCCCAGGCACACGAAAACGGTCCGAACCTCAGAGCCGTGGAGCAGATGAAGCGGGTCACGGGAGCGGAGCCGGGACCGCCGCAGCTGCGACCACTCCAGCCCAGAGGACCCAGAGGGTGGGGATCAGGGGTGCTCGATTTACGGGAGCAGAGCGGCCCCAGATGAATGCACCGTAGCAGGGGGTTCTATTCGGGGGGTCCAACTCCAATCCGCGACCCGCAACGCTGCATGCGAGGGGGAGACTTGGCCCCCGGAGCAGAGGGAGCGCGTCTTCGCCAGGGCCAGTCCCCGGTCCGCCCCTCGGGGCCGCGTACCACCCAGGAGGCAGGCTCCTCGGATGAGATCAGGGCCAACGCGTTCATGCCGGGTCCCGAGTGGAGGACTCCGCAAACAGGGCAAGCGGGCAGACAATCAACGGCCCCAGCAGTCTCCGCCGCGGCGGCACCCAGGGGCAGGAGACCAGGTGCACGAAGGGGCTGGAGTGCCCGAGGGACCGGGCCGCCATCCCAGGCGATGTAGTTTGGCCCCAAGATTCCGGATACGGCCCAAAATCACAGGATATGTGCAGGAAGGCACGAACTGCAAATCTTTAGTTTATTAGAGCATGATGATGCAACGATCCGCAGATGTGATCGGATTCTTGCCAGTCTCACACAGAGCTCAGAAGCTAGGCAGCCATCTTGGGCTGCTCAACAGCCCCAACCTGTTAGTACTTGTTAATCAAGCCCTGCGTATCAGGTGGTCGTTCAGTGCCCAGGCGAAAAGCTTTTCGCACGCCTTCCTCACCGTCCTATCTCTCAAGGCGGGTAATAATGCGTGGAGATGCGGAAATGATTGTACTATTATCATGAGGAACGTGTTATAATATACACATATTCTCTTCGGCCTTTAATATTTTGGCCTCTTTATAATGTATACAAATTGATGTGACAGTGCTTCTGGGGTATCGTCTGTGGGTAGCATTTGCCCCTGGGCAGTGGCGTATGCTTCAGAGGCGTATGCTCTTTGTCATTCACTTACATATACAATAACAATGCCAAGTACCTGCATGTGCAAGATAAAAAAGAGAGCATGCACGTGTTTACACAGTGTGGTGTATGTTGCAGATTCCTTTGATAGTGTTCTTCTTTAGCTGGTGGCTAGTGGGTGTTTATTTTACTAAAACTTATTTTTCCTGTTAATTTAATCAGAAGTTCTTAATTTATTGTTCTGGTGTGGTGGCGTACTTTGTCTGGGATCTCGTGATCATGGGGTGGGCTATGGGTGGCTGATCGTTTGTGTCTTTTGGGGTATCTGGTGCCTGTGCTGTGTCGTTGTTGTCGATTGTCATTGTTGAAGCGTTGGTCCCTTTGCTGAGGTGAGGGCAGGTCTGTGCTTTGTAGGGCTTGATGTCGTGGATGTATGTCCAAACGTCCTTGTCGGCTAGTTTTACTGCCCTAGGGGCCACCTTCTGCACCTTATGGGGCCCTGTGAATCTAGGGGCATTCCACTTCCTCCGATAGTTCTTTAGGAGAACTTCATCTCCTTCTTTCACTGACCACTGTGCAGTCAGTTCCTGTTCCTCGTTGGTTGCTTTTCCCTGTTGGCTGTTCTTTGACCCACCCTGTGTCCGTTGAATCTGTTGAGAAATAAAAGCGGCACTAGTAACCAACGAAGAGACATACTCGTGCATTTCTTCACCAAAAACAGTACTTGCAGAATTACAATCACTCATTGCCCTTGACGGTGGGGTCAGGGGGAGGTGCACCTGGCGTCCGGTCACCACCTCATGGGGTGTGAGGTGGTAGTCCGAACCCGGTCTATTTCTTAACTCAAACAGGGGAACACAAGAAGGATTTCCAACAAACTACCATTACATATCCTCACCAGGGGTTAACATAACTAGCTCTCACAACAAATCCATGTAATCACAAACCATCAATCTTTTAACAAATATAAAGAGATGGAAGGCTCAATTTTAGCAAAAATAATTCATCAATTTATTATGTTTTCTAATAAAACAGACCATTGGGTCACATTTGTACAATTCATTATACATACATAAAAAACACAAGAAACAAAACACAGATATAAAAACCTAATCTACAATTTAAATCTTGTGATGTGTTCACCTAATATTTGGTCGTCAGACAATAGTGGTGTTAGTAGCACAGTGGGTGACTTTACAATAGCCTAAATTTATATTGCTACAGCGTCCCCACTCCTTTTGTGTCGACGTGCACAAATACGTTTCCAGCCTTGATATTTTCACACCGACTTCTCCTAAGGTTTTTGTCAATTAGTCGTGTATGTAAGGCTTTCCTCAGGACACAATATTAACAGGTACAGCTTGTTACACAGTCAAGTATACAATGTCTCGAGATATCTAAAAAAAGAAGAAAACAACACAATAAATTACTAAACGAGCCTAATATTATTCTTCACATGTATTTATAGCAGAGAACCTATGTTTCACCCTCTCCATCTACTTTGGTGGGTACGTTTGTATTTCAGAGACACATGCACAGGTACATATCGTGGCATTGGCAACTTAGTATGTGCCAGCCCCACAATTTGGCTTGTCATATCACAGTATCTTTTTTTTGGCACATATTATTCGGCCTAACGTTTCTTAATATAAATAGTGAAGAAAACGTTTCTTATTGTCAAATGGCACCATTCTATAGTTGTGCCATTCGGAGACTATCAAACGGAGATCTTACAGACTAGTGGTGTTGATTCCACATAGATAAACTTAATTTGATCCTAAATGTATATTAGGTACTAGTCAGAGCATCACGTACCGGCAAACAGTCAGGAAAAACAAGACCTCTTTGTTGTTGTAGCCTTCATATTTTGGATGGACACTTATTCCCACTTCACACAGTGACGTTACAACTCAATCCTGTCTGAATGACAGAAACGAGAAACACAGACCAATCAATGACGGTGTGTTTGTTCTGACACAACAATGGATGTAATACTATTAATGTCGCTAAAATTTAGGTGTGATTACAAACGCTAGAGACAGGGGACGTACCAGCAAGAAATCACTGTGCCGGGCTTTGTGATACCACAAAGATGTTTTTCATCCACATGCAGAAAGACAGACGTTTGTCACTGCTTAGCTTCGCACGTTTACTAAAAAGGAAAAAGATCACACGTGCACGAGTGCGGTTACTCCATCGAGTCTATTTGTGCATCAAAGGCTTGTTTTATATTTTGGCTAGTATAAAGATTACCTTATAGTCATAGATGACTCGTGTCAACTGGCCTTGGCGATTACCGCCAGCGACTGGAGCAAAACAAGTTATTTCCTCTGACGTCATTGCGGTATTAACGTCTCACAACAAGTCACATGACCTGCACCGCGGAAGGGCAGCTAGACATATCTGTATGTTGGACGGACATATTTGAAAGGGCAGTGTATGCTGCAATATGGCTAAGTGGCATAAACTACGCATTGAGAAAAAACTGTTTATTACAAAAAAAAAAAATGGTCTCGGTATGTGTGCACGCACTCGGAAGATCAACTAAATTATTTTTGCAAAAATAATCCCCATTCAATATACAGATTTAGACCATGTTTAACCGAGTCCAAATTATATATCCATTTTTGTTCTAATTTACGTAGTTTCCTGTCACGATCACCTCCCCGTGACACATTACAAAATGATGAAACACACACATAATGATATATTCTGGTGCGTGTTGCAAATAATGGATTATCACCCACGGGGAGGTGATCGTGACAGGAAACTACGTAAATTAGAACAAAAATGGATATATAATTTGGACTCGGTTAAACATGGTCTAAATCTGTATATTGAATGGGGATTATTTTTGCAAAAATAATTTAGTTGATCTTCCGAGTGCGTGCACACATACCGAGACCATTTTTTTGTAATAAACAGTTTTTTCTCAATGCGTAGTTTATGCCACTTAGCCATATTGCAGCATACACTGCCCTTTCAAATATGTCCGTCCAACATACAGATATGTCTAGCTGCCCTTCCGCGGTGCAGGTCATGTGACTTGTTGTGAGACGTTAATACCGCGATGACGTCAGAGGAAATAACTTGTTTTGCTCCAGTCGCTGGCGGTAATCGCCAAGGCCAGTTGACACGAGTCATCTATGACTATAAGGTAATCTTTATACTAGCCAAAATATAAAACAAGCCTTTGATGCACAAATAGACTCGATGGAGTAACCGCACTCGTGCACGTGTGATCTTTTTCCTTTTTAGTAAACGTGCGAAGCTAAGCAGTGACAAACGTCTGTCTTTCTGCATGTGGATGAAAAACATCTTTGTGGTATCACAAAGCCCGGCACAGTGATTTCTTGCTGGTACGTCCCCTGTCTCTAGCGTTTGTAATCACACCTAAATTTTAGCGACATTAATAGTATTACATCCATTGTTGTGTCAGAACAAACACACCGTCATTGATTGGTCTGTGTTTCTCGTTTCTGTCATTCAGACAGGATTGAGTTGTAACGTCACTGTGTGAAGTGGGAATAAGTGTCCATCCAAAATATGAAGGCCACAACAACAAAGAGGTCTTGTTTTTCCTGACTGTTTGCCGGTACGTGATGCTCTGACTAGTACCTAGTATACATTTAGGATCAAATTAAGTTTATCTATGTGGAATCAACACCACTAGTCTGTAAGATCTCCGTTTGATAGTCTCCGAATGGCACAACTATAGAATGGTGCCATTTGACAATAAGAAACGTTTTCTTCACTATTTATATTAAGAAACGTTAGGCCGAATAATATGTACCAAAAAAAAGATACTGTGATATGACAAGCCAAATTGTAGGGCTGGCACATACTAAGTTGCCAATGCCACGATATGTACCTGTGCATGTGTCTCTGAAATACAAACGTACCCACCAAAGTAGATGGAGAGGGTGAAACATAGGTTCTCTGCTATAAATACATGTGAAGAATAATATTAGGCTTGTTTAGTAATTTATTGTGTTGTTTTCTTCTTTTTTTAGATATCTCGAGACATTGTATACTTGACTGTGTAACAAGCTGTACCTGTTAATATTGTGTCCTGAGGAAAGCCTTACATACACGACTAATTGACAAAAACCTTAGGAGAAGTCGGTGTGAAAATATCAAGGCTGGAAACGTATTTGTGCACGTCGACACAAAAGGAGTGGGGACGCTGTAGCAATATAAATTTAGGCTATTGTAAAGTCACCCACTGTGCTACTAACACCACTATTGTCTGACGACCAAATATTAGGTGAACACATCACAAGATTTAAATTGTAGATTAGGTTTTTATATCTGTGTTTTGTTTCTTGTGTTTTTTATGTATGTATAATGAATTGTACAAATGTGACCCAATGGTCTGTTTTATTAGAAAACATAATAAATTGATGAATTATTTTTGCTAAAATTGAGCCTTCCATCTCTTTATATTTGTTAAAAGATTGATGGTTTGTGATTACATGGATTTGTTGTGAGAGCTAGTTATGTTAACCCCTGGTGAGGATATGTAATGGTAGTTTGTTGGAAATCCTTCTTGTGTTCCGCTGTACATTTGGTCCTCATCCAACAGACTCCAGAAAAAAGAGGACTCATGCTATAAAAGCGTGCTCACTATTTGTGTATAAACCTTAACTCAAACAGGGCCAGGGGGAGGCAGTACAGCCAACTCTTTTTGGTGGTTTGCTGGATCTTTCCTATTTCTTCTTTTAGGAGGCCTTTGAGGCGTTCACAGACGCCATTAGCTTGTGGGTGATATGCACAGGCAAACTTATGCTTGATTCCTAGAAGGGCAGTTACGTGTTGGAATAATTCATTGGCAAAGTGGGGACCGTTGTCTGACCTCAGTACTTCGCAAACTCCCCACCTCGGGAACACCTCCTTTACCAAGAATTTAGCTGCTCTGAATGCGTCTGCGTGAGAGCACGGACCGGCTTCGATCCACCTTGAAAATGGGCATACTACTATAATCATGTATCTGTATCCTTGACATATGTTGATCATGTCGACGTAGTCAATATGTAAGTGTAAAAGGGGTCCTTCCACCCGGGGTATTGTACCTTTGATCACTTGCAGTGCGTGACCGGCTGTGAACTGTTGGCATGTGAGGCAGTTACTAATGAAGTTGGCACCGTGTGAATTTAGCTCGGGGCAGCACCATGATTCTTTTAGTCGTGCTGCAATTACTTCTTTCCCTGTGTGTGTGGGATGGTGTAGTTGGGCCAGAGCTGTTTTCAGTAGAGCCAGAGGCATCACAACTTTCCCTGTATTATTCTGTCACCATAGTGCATCTGTGGGGGACATGGTGCATCCTCTTTTAACCCACAGTTCCTTTTCTGCCATTGGTGCTGCTGCCTGTAGTTCCATGACTTGTATCTCTAGGATGTGTGTGTACCCATCCTTCATTATCATCTGTCTTACCCCCACCCCTTATATTTTTGTTTTTCTTGGAGGTCTCATGTCTCGCCAAAGTACGCAGCATATTTTGCATGTGCGTCTGCTGTTTCGTTGCCTCTTGATATTGGATCGTCTCCATTAGTCTGTGCCTGACACTTCACCAGCGCTACTTCTGCTGGGTAAGCAATTACTTCTATCAGTTCGCCCAGTAGGAAAGCTTTTTGTACTGGAGTACCATCTGCTCTTCTGAATCCTCTTCTTTGACACTTTATTAGTCCTGAATGTACTGTTGAGGTAACATATGCACTGTCAGATTATATAGTTACTCGTTTCTCATTGCTTTCTTCTAAGGCCAGAATGAGCGCTACTACTTCTGCTGCTTGCGCTGAATAGTGCTGAGGTAGTTTGACACATTTTACTGGTACGTAGGTCCAGTCTTCCCTCAATCTCACTACTGCTGCTCCTGTCTTTCTTATTCCGTCACTTTGATCAATTGTTGATGACCCATCGATGTACATTATCTCACCCCCCTCTACGGCATTCTATTCTACATTTCTGGTATATGAGTAAAATTCAATCGCATATGCACAGTCGTGTGCATACTCTCCACTTTCCACTTCCTCTGCAATAAACCGTGCTGGATTGACATTACTGCACCTTACTACTTTCAGCTCAGGTCTGGACAAAATAATTTCGTACCCTGTTGCTCTATGGGTAGTCAGAGTGGATTTTGGCTTGTTTAATATTGCAAAGAAGACGTGTTCCACGTATAGTGTGGTGGAACATCCCATGGAGATTGATGATGATTTTCCTACTGCAAATGCTGCTGCAGCTAGGCTTTGATCGCACAGGAAGTGTCCCATCATTACAGGATCCAGATGGCCACTGTAAAATGCCACTGGTTTGTGTCCATGCTTGTCTTTTGTGTTAGCACTGCTTTCATTACTACACCATCGCAATGTGAAAATATGTAAAATTCAGCTTCGTAATTAGGAGTACCTAGTACTGGTGCTGTAGAAATTGTGTGTTTAAGCTCATTGAATGCATCTGTCATTTCTCTCGTCCACTCCAACTTCCTTGCCCCCCTCTGTGCGTCCCCGAGGGCCTCTAGCAGGGGTCCTATGTATGAGCTGTAATCAAAGACCCATGCTCTACAATAGTTGCATAGGCCAAGAAATTGCTGCAGTTCCCTGACTGTTTGTGGCTGTGGTGTATTCTTTATTGTTTGTGCCCTTTGTGGTGCAATGTTCCTTCCCTTTTGTGAGATGACCTGGTCGATATAAAGTACTTGCTCCTGACAATACTGCAGTTTCCCCTTGTTAACCTTGTATCCTTTCCCAGCCAACACTGTGAGCATTTTTACAGACTCCCTACTGCACTTTTCCTCAGTGGTGCTGCAGATAATGATATCCACATACTGCAGCACCGTGCTTTCCATGTCTATGTTTCCTAGGTCCATTTGTATTACTCGTTTAAAGATGGATGGTGACTCCCAGTACCCTTGGGGCAGTCTAGTGTGTTTCCACTTTGTATTGCGGTATGTGAAACTTGTTAAGTCTTGCGAATCATCGTGACGCCTCTGCTGGTATTCCGCATAATATTGTGGCTGGGTTAGCTTTTATTGGGTACTCTGCTTCCACAATGACCCTCCCTTTGCCTTGCGCACAGGGTACACCGCAGTGTTGCACAGGGATTCTGATGGTACCAATATTCCACTATCCACTAGGGCAGCTATGGTCTCATACATCCCTCCATCAGCTTCTTTAGACAGTGGGTACTGCTTCACACTGGGTAGCATTGCACCTTTCTTTAGCCTTATTTGTACTCCTCCGATGCTTTTTATGCACCCCACGTCATAGGGAATAGTAGTCCATAGTGATGTGGGTACAGCTGCTAAATCTTCCTCGTAGAAGGGTACTTGTGCAGGGGCGGGTGCTCCTAGTGCCATTGCCATTATCTGTGCTACCTCCTTGTGGGTCACTCTCAACCAAATATAGACGCTCATCTGGAACACCATCTCCCCATCTCCTACTCCGTCTGAGAACAGCTCCTCATATGATACCTGTGTCAGCCGACACCCTTCAGCCAGTGCTACCACTGCTCTCCATGCTTTCCCCTCTCCATCCTGAGCATGGACTGCAATGTAGTCTTGTGTTGCTACAATACTTTCAATCTCCACTGATATTATTGCCCCCTCTTCCTCACTAGTGGGTGTTTCTGGTCTGAACATGTATGCTGCCGGTCTCCTCCACACTTTGCCCTCTATTCCCGGTAGCCTTGCTATTGTCATATCTGTCCCATATTGGAAGAGGTCCCCGTCCACTGGTTCTGCCCTAGCCACCTTCTTGCCACAATAAGCCTGAAGTATGTGTTGTGCGGTGAGCATGTGCATGCCTGGCGCGGAGCACACTATCCCCTTGTCAGTGAAGGATATGGTCATGGTCAATCTGCTCATGATGTCTCTCCCAAGTATATTAACTGGTGATTGCTTTGAGTATAACAGTGGCAGAGATAAGTTGTGATTTCCAATAGATAAGGAGATGTTATCAGTAAAAGGAACCATCCCTCGAGCCCCAGAGAATCCTTGAGTGTGCATGGCCTCACCTGACAAGTTGAACTTCCCTTCCCTAATACAGGGCTTGGTGGCCCCTTTATCAACTAAGAAAGAAAATGTTTTGTCACATATTGCCACCTTTATGCGTGGTTCCTCCGCAGGGTTAGATGTTACAGACAGGATGGGACACAACAAGGATGTCTGTGGGCTGTCCTATTGGGGATATAGTGATTGTCCGTTCCCTGTGTATGGGTTGTGACCCAGTATCGTCACCTTTACCATTTGCATCTGTGGTGCTGGCGTGTCCGTAGGTAGTTGTTCATTGAGCTGTTGTACTGTCTGGATGTGTTGTTGTTGTGCCCTTGTCATTTGCTGTTGTGCTTGTTGTTGTGCTGGTTGGTACTATAGTTGTTGTGCAGGGGGCGTCATGTATTGTTGTAGTGGTTGTGGTGGCACTTGTTGTTGTGCGTGTGATTCTGTCATTTGTTGTGGCTGTGGTTGTTGATAATAGTGTTGTCCCCCATTGTAACCCTGTTGCCCTTGTTCTCCCCATCCTGCTTGCGTTGGCCTTGCCCTGCAAGTGCGTGATACATGTCCTACTAGCCCACAGGTCCAGCCCGTTGGTGGCTCTCTGGCTTGCCACAGGTATCCTCCAGTGTTGTCTGAGTACCCCTGCTGTCCATAATGGTTATACCCTCTGAACCCTCCCCCTTGTTGGGGTGCTGCTGGTCCAAATCCCCTCCCTCTTGCTAACCCACCCCCCCTGTAGTTGTTGGTGTAGCCGTTTCCCACTTGCGTGTATCCTCCTACCATTGGAGGAGCGTATGTGTGTTGGGTTGTGTATGGAGGCGGTGGTGGCAGTTGCTGTGTCGTAACCTGTGCTTGCTGTGGTGGTGCAGGTGGTTGTTGTTGCTGCTGCGTTGGTGGGCTGGTACTAGTGGCAGTGCCGCTTGGGCGGGGCTTGTTATTAGCGCACCTTCCATGGCATATTTTGACAATTTCTTTTGGACCAGTTTTGACTCATCTGCCTTTCTGTCTTCCTCTTTCTGTTTCATCTTTTCTTGCGATAGCCTACAATGGTGTACTATTGCTAGTTGCATTTCTGGCCATGGGTTTGCTTCCATTCCTAACAACTTTTTTAACTGCCTTTGTACTGGTTCTGGGAGCCCCTGTATCAGTTTGTGTTAGAAAATTGCTAATATTTTGTCCCCCGGTTCCTCCGTTTCCAGGCGCCACTTCTCCTGGATTTCCTGGATGTAATTAACAGGGTCCTCATTCTCACGCATTTTGCATGACGTTATTGCCCCTATGTCTGAAGTGTCCGGATATTGTACCCTCAGGGCTTGTCATAGTGTGTGTCTACAATTTGCAAATGGTGCCCCATCATGCGACGTGTCACTGATGGTCACCCCTGGGAATCCCGCCCTCTTCCAAATGTCATCTGCTGCGTCACCCAAAATTGATAATAAAAACCCCTTTAAATCCCCAACCGCCAATCAGCTTCTCGATTTCATATAACCATTTTCCCGCCCCCCGCTAAATGATGGTAGTCTGCATTTAATATTCTCTTTGTCTGCATGCTTCCATGGGACATATTGTGGCTTTGCCTCTCCTCGCTCTAATAGTGGCATCTGTGTGTATCCTGTTATTTCCTCTGGCATGCGTCTGTGTGGTGATATGTGTGTGTGTTCATTTCCCCCTTCCATGTCAGAAAATTGTTCGAAAAAGTCAGTAAGGTGTTGTGTGAGCCGTGTGTCCCCTACGCCCTTATGGTCCCACCGCTGCCCCACCTGAACCTTGTTGTGTGGGGTGGCTAGTCCCTCCATTCTGCATCCTGGGAGGTCTCTAAGCCTATTAACATATGGCGTGTGCTGTGCTGGTGGCGTCATTGGTCGTAGTGTCCCTTCTCTTTGTTGTTTTTTGCCCTCCCGTCCCATGTTCTCTTCTTTTTTTGTCTTGCACTCCTATGTCGACCCGCAGTCTGTGCGCGTTATGTATAATTTACTTAGCCCCTCTCCACTCCCATCACTCCGCCCCCACAAGATCCCTCTTCCTCCTCACTACAAAACCCGTCTGAGAATGTCAATTTTGTGTTTAGATGTTTTCCCCCCATTGTTACAGTTTCTATGTCTGTGTGCTCACCTTTCTCCTCTGTTTCTTCCCATACTTGCGGTATCGCTACCATACTACTACTACATGCACTGATCTTACTCCTGGGTGTTTTGCTTGCCCCCCTTAGTCCTTGGTTGCTTCGTTGGTCCCCTTCATTCTCTAACGCCGCCCCCGTCCTGTGAAGTGCATTCATTATCACGTCACTTACCTGCACCCTTGCGGCCCTATCCTTTTCGTCCCATGTCCCGCCCTCTTTTGCCAGTATGCTCTCTATTATTTTCCCTTCCTCGTACTTCCGTGCGCTCTCTGATATAATCTTCTTCTTCCATAGTGACATCTCATTGTCATTCTCCTCCCGTTCTTCTTGTTTCCTCCTGCTCTCCTGCTGCTCCATGCTTGCTACTCTTTCTGCAATTCCCCTTATGCGGTCCTCTTCCCTTTTCCTTCTCCCTTCCTCTTGCTGGTTTAATCCTGCTCGCATCCCCTCACTTCTCTCCTCCTTAACTTCCTCTCCCGCTCTTCTTGATCGAGCTGTCTAATCAACACGCTTCGCGCTTCCCTCAGCTCTGCTAGGTTCGCCTCTAATACCGCCACCTCATCCTTCATCATGTTTCCCTCTTCCTTTGTACTTACCTCGATCCCTTCCTGGGTGTGTCCTACCATCGTCTTATCTACCTGTTTTATCACCTCCTTCTCTTCTCCAGTTACCGTCCCCCGGAGTTTCAATAACACCTGTGCTGCTATCCATTCGTCTGGCCGTACACTCGCCAAGTCCATTCGTGTCTTTTTTGTGTTACCAGGGCTTACCTGTGCCTGTCTTGTTTCTACTGCACTCCCTGCGCCCAGCCCCTTTTGATAGTTGTCTTCTGGTGCGTATGGCGGTGGGCTGTAGGCGGGGTTTGAGTATTCCTCGGCAGCGGTTAATAGCCGTCGTGTTGCTTCTCTTAACTCCCTCATCGGATACAGCCCCTCCGTCTCCTTCTTCACCTATTTAGTTGGGGGTGTCCCTCCCTCACTCTCCTTTATTACTTCTGTAATGCAGTATGATCCTTCTGCCTCCTCCTTGCTTTCCTCTGCACTAGGAGGTGTTTGGGGTGCGCTGCACCCGTCCCCCTTGCACACCTCCTCCTTCTTTACCTCCTGCATACTTAATATCCCTGGTGCATACCCTTGAAACATTCTCCAAAGATCGAAAACCTCTAGGTGGCCTGCTAACTTCTTCCCCTTATAGGTGTTATGTAAGTATGCTAGCAATGAATGTTGAGTGGTCATGTCAAAACTGCTGTTGGGCGGCCACGGTATTCTAATCCTGTCATCTGTCCCTCGAGTCCATTCAATACTATACTTTACTATTTTATCTCTGTGCGTTATTAGTGTTGCGCAGATGTGTTGGAGCAGTGTTGTTAATGTGCTGGCCCTATATCCTGCCCCTGTCCCATAATACACAGACATGTTGAAATGTTATAGTTTGGGGACTTCCGACTTTCCGCTGCAAGGAAAAGCAAAGTTGTTATTACAATACTTTTGTGCTGGGCACCACCGCCCTTTTGTTCTTTACAACACTATCACCTTACGTTACACTCCTCCTTTCGAGGCTAGGGCCCCCTTGACCCGTGGCACGCGAAGCCCCCTGTGGCCTCGCGCTCTGCACAGTGTGCTTTTGAGCTGCCCCGCCTTTCCAGTGCTGCCGTGACTCGGCGCACCTGCAACGTCCTTCTAACCCCTCCTCCTCCCTCTCTGTCCTCACTGCCTGCGCAGTGTGTGCCCGTCTCTTCCCTCTCCCACTAGTTGCACCACCTCTCGGTGCTACCCCTTTGGTCGAGGATGTGCCAGCGTTCTCCATGCGTGGTCGCCTGTCCCCCTTCACCCCTCCCTTAATGTGTGCCTCTGCTTCGATTACGCTGAAGAAGACCGCCGTGTCCTATGCAAGCCCTATGGCTGACGTCACCATCTACTACAATGTGTTACCGGTACGTACAGTTGGGACAAAAGGTGTGCACCAAGTCTGACAATGTTATTCCCCACAATCCCCACAATCCCCACAGCTGTCTTCCCACCACACCCGGAGTGGAGTATTCATCAATCACTTTGTTATTATAATTAGGCTGCCCCCGCTGCGTCGCCTCGCGTGTGATACGCCCCCTCTCCAGGGGAGCTTAACCAGCAAACTATCTTCCGCACAGAGAAACAATCTAGCTACCTCTAGCGGGAATACGTCATCTATTCACTGAGCTAAAACACTCAATTAATAGGAATCCTCATCTATTCATTGATCTACAACACCAACTCGTAGGAATGCCACATCCCCTTATACAGGTGTCCGCAATCTAGACCAATCAGCGCGATCCACAAGTCACACGTGGGGGCTCGAAGCCCCACCCAACTTGTTCTGTAACACTAGAAGGGATGGTCTTCGTTCGGACCCCCACTACACCTTACACATCGATCGCTGCTCAATGACCAAAATCTTTTCTGAACAGACTGCAAAAAACCACCTGCCACCCTATTTACAGAGCTTCCTGCCACCCGCACATCATTACACTGCTGGTTGCGTGTGCCATACTCACATCAGGCTCTCGCCTGCCGGTGCCGCTCGGATGCGGTCACCCCTCCCAATCAGCTCGCCGCCTCCCCTTGTCTGGACCACGTCTGGACACTCGCCAACCGCAGGTGGGAATTTTCTCAAGTCGACACCCGACGGCCAATCTCCGGATTTCACTGTCCGGTCGCCTCTCTGTGGTCTATCTCACAATCTCAGCAGTGCCTCCAACTTGTCGGGGTAATTTCCCGGGGATCGGCATGGCCGTCCGTGGACCTCTGGGGTTGGGGAGGCCCCAACTCCTCCCGTGTCCCCAAGGAGTATGAGACACACGCAAGAGCAAAGAGTTACTGCTGTTTATTGCACAAAACAGACAGGGACAGGTTCTCAGAGCACAGGTACCCAGGAAAACGTCTCATCCGTGGTGGGCTTCTGGGAAAACTAGCTCATAAACCTAACGCTATCTCGGGTTGGCTCCCCGAGTGGTAGGGTCAGTATAGACCCGTATAGAAAGAAATATTATTGGTAGAGAAGGGGTCAGGTGGTACGCTTTGGTCGTCCCTAATAGTTGCTACATGAAAATTGTTACAAGGGGAAAATTAGTGATTGGTTAATTATAGTGTCATCAGTGGTTAGCCCCTTGAATTCTGATTGGTCCATCTGCAAGCCCCCAAGCCTGGGACCACCGCTGTTCCCAGCTCGCGATGTACCTGGTGCTGGCAACAATGTTTGACTATGTGTCAGTGGCGGACAATGGACAGGTCTTACTACTGGCTGTTGTGTGCTCCTTTCCCACCGCCGTCGGTGTCCAACTTGTAACTTCGTTGTTCTAGTCCAGTTCCCAGACATGGGACCCCAGAGCTTCTCTTGCCTTTGGAACTTGGCATCATATCAGGTCGGCCTGGTCATGTGTTGAGAGACCGTGGCTGAGACAGAATTATGGGGATTTGATTTGTATTTCTGCTCTGGAGAGTGTTTAGCAGTGGCAGGTGTAACCTTGGTGCTGAGAGCGCAGCATGTAGATTGAAACTTCGTGGCCTTGGTTGTGGCCCTTTTGCCAGGTTTTGTTCTGCATGATCAGCACCTTGCAGCTCTGTCTGAGCTGCTCCGGGCCTAGGGACTCTGGTTTGCGGCCTATCCTGGCCTAGCCTGTGGGTGACAGGATACAGTCCATAACACGGGGGTCACGAGGCGTGACTTGGGTCCTTATACATTAGTTCATCTACTGGGTGACGTCCTCATGGTTTTTAGTAGCAATTTTGTTGTATCGGAGAGAATTGCTGACGCAGTTGTGTTTTTGAAAGTACTGAACATGGACCAAAGTGACCATAATTTGGTCACAATTGGAGTCAAATATGAAATGAGATCTGATAATTCAGTAAACTGGCAAAATGAAATAAGTGTAGTACCTGGTCGTAATAGACTAAGGCTAAACAGCAAGAAAATAAAAACTATGACGGCCAGCATTCAAAATAATTTAGAGCCGGATTATGTTCCATTGTTAGAACAATACAAGGAGATGCCGAACACCAACGAGAAAAGTCACTTTCGTCATTGCCACAGTTACGATCAAATGGTGGTAGAGAAGAAACGTGAACTACGAAGAAATATTCAGGCATTAAAACATCAGAATGCCCAAAATCAAGGGGAAAAAAAACTGAAAATAAAATACAATAATTGGATAAAGGCCCACAGGGCCCTAATGCAACAAAAAGACGCGGAAGAAATGATGCTAACTCTGCACAACAAAACAACAAGAGAATTTTGGGCTATCCTGAATAAAACTGAGTCAAACCAAACAGCGCTCATTACCAATATGGTAAGTGAGGCACAGTGGATTAATCATTACATTACACTTTATAAGCCCTAGACATCGTCTGTGCAAGAAACCAATGAGAAACATGAGATTTGGAACATCACTATCTCGAAAGAAAACATAGCAGAAAACATCAAAAAGCTACGTACATCGAGAGCACCCGGCCCAGATGGATTGACGAATTACACATTAAAGGAAAATCCTAAGGAATGGACTGAATTCTGTTATACTCTGTTTAAAAATATAATACGAGAACAAACCATTCCTTCGTCATGGAAAAGTGCTATAATAGTCCCTATTTTTAAAAAAGGGAAAAGATCTGAGCCCGGTAACTACAGGCCTATAGCGCTGTTAGACGTTGTAGGGAAGATCTTTGCAAGGTAATTGCAAATCCAATTAACAACATGGATACAGCAATCGGATTACTGCGATCTCCGTCAAACAGGTTTCGTAAAGGGCGTAGGTTGCAATTTTAATTTATTTCTTCTTAATTTACTAAAAATTGAGGCAATTAGGAAGAAAATTATAGTATATCTTGCCTTCATCGATCTAGCTCACGCTTTCGATGCAGTGGATCGAAACTTGTTGTGGAGAAAAATGAGAGCCCAGAACTGTCTTGAAGGACTTATAAGAGCGATAAAAGAGCTCTATTCAGGTACATCTATCAAAATCCGGCTTGATAAAAAAGGAACACTGTCGAAAGCAATTAAAGCTGAGCGAGGTGTCCAACAGGGGTGCCCACTAGGTGCTGTCTTATCCAACCTTTTCATCAATGATGTGGGTAAACACCTGACAGATAGACACTAGAACATTTCCACCAAAAATCAATGGAATCTCAATCGACTGGATCCTTTATGCTGATGACATGGTGCTCTTGGACTTTACACCTATTGGTCTACAGCATAAATTCAAGGCACTGGAGGATTACATCTCGATGAACGGCCTCCAAATTAACATCTCGAAGAAAGAAATCTTCGAATTTAAGAATTTGCAAGGAAGTGGAACAATGACCCAAAAAAAATTCAGTTGGAAAATTGGTAATGAACCACTAAGGAATGTAACTCAGATGAGATATCTGGGAGTGACAATAAACTCGAACATTAACGACGAACCAAATGTAAGAGCAATACGACAGAGAAGTAGTCAGCTAATAGCACAAGCTGCAATGATCAATACAAAATATGGAAAGTTTAGTCTAAAACCTGTTCGGGACTTTTACAACATAAAAGTAGTGCCGGCATTGATATATTGAAGCAAAGCCTCCTTCGGGTGCTCATATGGTACATGGGAATCATGTGAATACCTATTTTGGAGAAAGATCTTGCAGTTACCTATTGGCACGCCTCTTGCCTGTATTAGATACGAGCTGAGTCTCATTTCCATAACTGCAAAGGTTATATGGAACACCTCGACGTTATACAGCAAAATATCTGCTACAAATTGTATACCTCAATTTAAAGTATTAAAGAAGGACTTCGAAATAAGAAATGAATAATTTCAAGAGATGTGGGAGTCGAAATGTGAAAATATACTGCAGACTTTAAATACTACCAAAGAGACACTATGGACAAACCCTAACAAAGTTAAAAAGAAACTGTGGCAGATGGATTGGTGGGAAACAGAACAACAAAGATCTTGCCACAGATGCATGCAAATAGTGCCTCTTGAGGCCAAGGCCTTCAACAAACTACCAAGATATTTGTTAACATTTTCATGTAGATTTTTACAGAAAGTTATTTTACAGTTCAGAATGAATCAATTCCAAACAAAGGAAATTTGTAACATTATAAATAAAACAACTCAAAGTGATACAGTCTGCAGGCTTTGCAACCTTCAAACTGAAACACTCAAGCATCTTGTTCTTTATTGCTCAGACTTGGAAGAAGACAGACAGAAAATCCTGGGAAAAGAGATAGTGAAACGAACAACATGGCAGCCTGATGAATGGTGGAGTGCCTTTTACGATGGCTGTAGCAACAAAATAACTTTTGCGTTAATATCATTGCTGAAAGAAATGGACAAAAAACTTGTACAACAGGAAAGCCAATTAATATAATTCCTAAAACTGTGCTGTGATCTGAGCAATAGGATAAGGATGGACATATGAATCTTTGGTTGAAAAATTGTTTCTCTGTTTTTAAAAAGTTTTGTAAGAAACTAAATAAAATAAAAAAATAAAAAAAGTAGCAAAGCATCTGCAAGCATATACACAAGCTCTTCTGGCGTCTTGCGTTTCTGTGGTGCTGTAGTTAGCCTATGTGAAAAATAGCAACAATGCTTGTCTGCGGGTTTGCGCGGTCCTCTACGTCATAGCACTGAGTATGTTCTTCGTGTGGGTTGGTGTGTGTCTGATCCATGTGCTTGGTGGCACTTGTGCTCTTGTCCGCTGGCTATGTCGTCATGACATTTCTAACGATGGCGACATTCGTGGGTGATGTCTAATCGAGTTGGTCCATAAGGTCGGTCTCAGCCTCACGCAAGGTCCTACCATGTGCTTTTGATAGTGTGCAGCAGGCCTGTGGGGCATGGCCACGGTGGATCTTGACGTCTGGGGCAGCAGTGAGCGGGTCGAACTCATCCCGCGGTGGGTGTTTAGGTCGTGATGTCATAGGCCATGGTGTGGATGAGAATCGGGGGAAGGGATCGTCCCATTTTCCCTCTTCACCAACTTTGTATAATGGACAAGGCAAATATTAGTTGAAAAGGGTGATTCTTAAATGTTTTAGGGTCAGTGACGGAGTCGGCCAACTTTTTGCGGTGGAGGAGGCAACATACTAGTTGGGAAGAGAATTGTTTGGCTGCAACAGATTACATTTAGTGGCTGTAAGTGAGCGAATCAACTTTTTGTGACTGATGAGAGAAAATACTTTCTGCCAAGGTCAAATCATAGAATGGTTTAGAGGCAGAGGATTAGATTAACTGGCTGTCACTGACAGTGCCATCTTTGTTGAGTGCCCTTAATCAGAATACAAGTGAAGAGAAAATCCCAGAGATTGTTGGCGGCAGAAAGGAGATTACATTTGTTGACTATCACTGAGTGCACAACACATGGACTATCTTTTTGTGGCTAGGAAGGAAACATGAACATTTAGAGTGCCAACATATTTCAGAGCACCACTGGCATAGCAAGGCCCTGAGGGCCAGAAATGGTCCCAAAAGGCAACTACAGTAAAATGCTGCATTCCCTTATTAATGTAAGCGCGTGCATTTTTTTGTGCATGCTACAAGAGAAAACAATTCTTGTTCTGCTTAGAGCAAGACTCACACTAAAAGCAAAGCATGTCCAAAAGGGGATATATGACTTATACTGTGTAGACATTTTACTGCTAGTGTAAGTATTGTGACTAGTGAAAACCAAGTCCACTGTGCATTGTGTGCTCAAAATAGTTACATGCTTACATCATTATCACAGACATATGTGTTAATTATAAAAACCTGTGTCTATTTTCATGTTCCCAAAATGCTGTTTGATTTTATGCAAAGCAGCCTGGAACTATTGTGCAATTTATCTCATACACTTTCCCATAGGAAATGTATGAACAGAATGAGGGTGATTTACTCACGTATTGAATTATTGATATACTGAGTGAGAGAATATTGTATTTATAAAGTTACTTATTCATAAACTGAGCCGGAGATATGTATTTACAATATGCAGACTGGGTGCAAACAAGACCACTCAATATCATGCTGAATGACACAAAATGCATGTTTGCGGTTTCTCATGAATTTGATAATAATAATAATAATAATGTTTTATTATCATCATTATTATTGTTGTAGTTATTGAGTGTGGACCCAGCTTTAGGGAGCAGTGGAGCGCTCTGCAAGTCATATGGGGAAGAATACGCTGAGGGAAGCAGATCACAAGGGATCAATACATGGGAGCGGGATTTAACAAAGGGGGAGTATAAAGGGGTGCAGTTTGGCACCAAGTGATCTACAAGTAGCCTGGGGATGAAACAGGAGTAGCAGGTCATCCAGTCTCAGGTTAGGTGGTGAGAGGATGGAGTGTGGATCTGAGGTTAGAGAGAAACTTCTCCTTGAAAAATAGGGTCTTGAACTCTGTCCTGAAATGTAAAAGCGACGGACGGGGTCTATCTGGTTTTTATGGGGAGAAGATTCCAAAGCCTGCAGAGTAGACAGAAAAGACCTGTCTTCTGGTTATTTCTTTCCTGCTCCAGCGGAGTTCAAGTCTGCACATGTCCTTGTTTCTGATTTATTGTGTGAGTTATTGTGTGTGTTTGGGTGTGCGGGTGATTTGTGGGTGTGCACAAAGTGTCCAATCTTTTGGCAGCAGGTGGCTGCATCATTGAAGTTATTGATTGGGACAGTGAGGGCTAATGTGTTTGCGCAAGATTAGCAATTTGCTACATTGAGGATTTTCTTACAGAATGTGGCTGCAGCTTCATCAGTGTGATTTACAGTGACCATAATGGCATAGATTATGGCCTTAAAATCAAAGTGCTTTACACTAGGAATGCTGGCAATTATTATGGACTCAGATTGATTATATTATTTACACTGGAAATGCTGTGATATATATCATCGGCACAGCTCCATAAATATGACTTGCAGTGGCAATGCTGGCATATGTTGTGAGTTCATGCATCATGAAAATGTCAAATGCTTTTTTGCAGTTTTGGTGATATAGCATCTTTTAGACTTTTTCATGCATTACCCTAGCAGACCGATTATAAATTGAATGCCTTTTTAACCAATTTTTCTAAAGAAATATGGTGTAAAATGCGCTATGTAAACAGATTCTTGAAAAAAATATTCTCGGCGAAACACCCAATTTCCTTATATTACTTAGTGCTCTCTTACTAAGCTTGTTCGCTTGCGCTAATTTGTGTAAGATGTTAATGCCCCTGCACTAAGGCTTTTCAGCTACCATCAATGACCTTGAATCATATACAAATCCAGCGCCCCTCCATAAGCACCACAATCTGCCTCCACTACTGCCATGTGGCCATGTGCATAATAATGTTACTGGCCGTTCACCATGGTGGATGGCACATTTGGGTGTCAGGCACCACCCCTTTGATTCTGTGTTAAGTGTAAGATTTGATTCAAAACCTTACATCTTCCACCTACGGAAGTCTGCATCACGTGCTACCGCAGCATGAGCATCGTAATGATTTGGCATTTTTGTTTGACCCAGGCTGGCCAGAGTGTCTGTGATGCAGAATACACTTCTTTGAGGAGCTTGCAGGGCTCCCTCAGCAGGGCTCACGGGGCGTGGGGCTCTCACTCTGTGTTTTGCCACTGAAGAGCAACCAAACATGCCCAAGGGACTCGAGGAATGTGACTACAGGGTGTTTTACAACATCCACTGTGTGCAGTGGGGATACCAGAAGTGTGTATGGTAAGTTGAAGGCATCTGAAGTAGCACCTTCTGCCCCACATCACTCTGGCCTGCAAGATGCCATAGTACATACTCAGGTATTTCAGCCAGAGTAGGAGGATGGACAGCTCTTTGTCTCTTTGGGAGAAGTGGAAAAGGAGATGCCGAGTGTTTCTACTGATGATATGCTAGGAGAAACACACAGTGGAAAGGAGCACAATGTGGAAAGGTCCTTGTCTCGAACACCACCCACATCCACTGAGGAGTCTGAGAATAGAGCTTATCATGAGCAAGGTAAAGGTTATGATATATATGAGTCCAGGCCACAAAACATGGTTCAGGAAACCAGGGTTACAATGAAGAGGGGGATGAGGGAAGGAAAGAGAAAGCTACACCTTGACCTTTACACAGGTGTTTGAAACACAGACTGACAGACCTGTAAGTGCAAATCATCAGCATGTGGCAGCCACACCAACTGCTCCACCACCTTAATGTCCACATGGGCCTAGCAGGAACCGTCTTGGCGCAGCAAGACAATTGAAGAGAACGTGTGGAATGTCTTCATACGAGGCAAATAGCATCATCTCCACAGCTGAACTCTGTGCAAGGATAATGGATACTAGGGAAAGACTGAATCCAGATGGGGTACCACATCTTTGTGGTGCCATATGACGTGACACCGCCCACAGGACTGGGAAGAACCCAGAAGACCTTTACTGCAGCTATCTCACCAGCGGTCAAGCCCCATAGTGCCCAGAGCCTGTACTGTCATCTCTGAACATGTTGCGCTTGTGCCATAGCTCTAGTGAATGGCTGCTGGTGACTGTCATAGTATGAGGTGCGATTATCATGCCTGCTACTTCTGTTCGCTTCTCGAATCCTTTGCCTGATATTTTATCACCTCATTATTGTGCAGAGAGACATCTTCTAACAGGACAGGCACCATCACTGACAATTTTCAGGTGTTCTCTGTTTAACGCGAGCTTCAAACGTCAGAATGTGTTGTGTTCTCCCTGCTAAATGAAAGCCACAAGGGGGGCTTGGTATGACAAACTGTGAACACCACTCTCCCAAGGACATTCTCTCTGGGGCCAGGGGACTGTGTCATGCAGGGCCTAGGCCAAAGGTTTCCTAATGAACCCAGATGTAACAAAGACAACGAAAGATAACAATGTGTTCTTAATGCACACACGTGTAATAAGCACACTCAGAAAAAGATAACTGTGTTCTTAAAGCACACACACATAACAAGCACAAAGCAAGATAACTATGTGGTTTAAATGCACAACGATGTAGCAAGCACAATGAAAGAGAACTGCTTTCACACAGAGAGAGCTGCCATATCTTTACTTGGTCAGTATCTGCAGTTTCCAGCTGGTCACTGTATTCAGCACGCCATAATACCAAGATTCTCAGCAGGCCTGCAATGCCTTTTAAAACGTCGGTACTGACCCTTCTCGCCATACATTTACACTTTAAAAGAGACAGGCATTGCTTGTAGATCACAGAGCAGCTGCCTTTTGTTTAATAGTACAGTGCCAGCTTTTCCCGGTTGGGATTCCATACCTTTTCACTGGGACATTACCTGTACTTCACATCTCAAAAGACCTACTATACTTATAATGACACGGTTGCAGCACTCGAAGGCAGTGTTAGCAGAGAGACCAAGTATTAATTTGCCATAGGGTTTGAACTCCCCTCAAACCGTATGCAGTAATAAAATCACTGCAAAAGTGTCGCCTTTACAAAAAATCGCGGCATAAATGCTGTAGTTTGACCCGGTAAAGGTGTACTACCCCCTTATACCATTTAAGGGGAGCGGGGGTAGCCGGGTGTCCCCCGCTCCTCTTAAATGGTATAATGGGTCTGGGGTTTGCGGGGGTGTCCCCCGGATCCTTTACATGGATTGCGGTGGCAAAACCACAGCCTTTTTGCCACCATTTTTTGTGTAAACGGCCATTTTTGCTGCGATTTTAACACATGGAACCCCTCAAACACACTGACAGGAAGTGCGTCAAGCTTGCATTGCTGTGTGAGACATCAAGATATGAGGCTCTCATTTCAGTTTCTAAATTAATCATTACCACTCTCCATCCTCTACAGGCGAATGCCCTCGTTGAGTCCTGTCACTGGTTCATAGGCACTTGCCTATTTGCAAATCCTACATTACAGTCTATGATAGTATTTACATATGCCACTGGAGAGTGAAGCGCACCAGTCATTAGTCAGGTGCAGCTTACATGTCACTATGTTGCCACATCCCTACAGTCCTGCCGGCGGCCACAGCCTCCTATGACATTATAACTCAATTGGTTAATGCATCTGCCGGAGAGGTCTACGTCAACCCTCCTGGTCCCAATCCTATAGAAGTAGCCTGATGGATTAAAGTGCCCTATGCAAAATGTAAACTGCTTGTCAAAGGATTCAGTCCAAGCTTAGTTGACTCCAACCTCCACTTTGCACCGGGGCTGCCATGCATTAAGTCAGACAGCAGCCAAATCATTCACCAGGGCTGGTATACTTCATTTTGAGTTTATCGGTTTTTTGTAGCACTAAGTGTTGCCCCAACATCCCTTCTGAGCAATATACAATTCTTCTGAAAACATGTAGTGAGTGGACGCCTGCATTTACAAGGCATGCTGAAACAGCATGAACTTTCTTAAGGCACCGGACATCATCTACCCCACAGGGTAGTGACAACAAGGGAGACATGGGGGAAGGTCACACCGTTTAGCACCCGGTGCTTATGCCATCAAGTGGAAGTTCAGTAACATGCATTTTTTTTGCCGTCCTGAATGGTGACGCAGTACCAGTTATCAAGCTGGGTTTGTTTACACAAGGTAGAATGCTAAGAACAAGAACCAATTTGGGGTTAGGATTTTTGTGGCAATACCAGACAGACAAACGACAAGAAAGAACTTTGCAGTGAATATTAAAATGCGTAAGAACATTATTGTACACTTTGTTTTTAAAGTTAAGGATAAATGAAATGTATTTATTTTATTTTATTAATTGTTTGCTTGTTAGGCGCTTATACAGCAAGTTTCAAGGGATTGAAATACGTTACAAAACACAATAATTAATAAGAGCAGTGGAGGGAAAAGGGAAGAAAGGACTAACCTACTATGCCTTGTGAGTATTCAGAACATGCAAGTGCAGCAAGGAAGAGGGCAGAGCGCGTAAGTGCTGGGGAGTCTGAGCTCATGGGAGAGCCACAGATGAAATGCTTGGGTTGTTGAGTGCTACACGGCCAGGGAGCGAGTTAGAAGTACCAGGCCAGTGCTGAGGGGTAGGCAGGAGCTGGGCTCATTGGGTGTGGGATGTATCATGATGAATTATACAGTTGTGCAATCATACTAACATCACAACATTTGTGTGCAATGAGGAAGAGCAGATTGCTTGGAACACGTGTTGTCATTTGGTACACTTAGTAATACAACTGTGTTATGTTTTATTAGGCATATAGAGCATATGTCTGATTTGCAATAAATTAATATATACTACATATTATTGGAGTTTTCTGACATAACGAACAAAGAAGTGTGCTGGTAAAATTGGAATTGTTCAGGACGCAGCGTCTCATTCCACAGTAACACAACACAAGAGAGCAGAGAGGGAGCACGGGATATAAAGCAGAGAG
Organism: Ambystoma mexicanum; assembly: GCF_040938575.1. Taxonomy (NCBI): domain Eukaryota; kingdom Metazoa; phylum Chordata; class Amphibia; order Caudata; family Ambystomatidae; genus Ambystoma; species Ambystoma mexicanum. Next base: position 966,596,587 of record NC_090935.1, on the reverse strand, counting down.
GGAGCAGAGGTCCAGAAAGCAGAGGGCGGGGCAGGCTACAGGGGGAATGGTGGGCCAGAAAGCAGAGAGGGAGTGGTTTGACAGAAAGAGGCAGCGAGCTGTAGTTTGGGAGAAAGGATAGAGAAAGAGTGTGATAGAATGGGAGAAAGGATGCAAGATGCAGAATGAGTGAGAAAGAATGAAGGTCTGTACACTGCAGGAGGAACTGCGGAGCACAAGGTGTGAGTTGGGAGCATGGTTTGCAGTGTGAAAGGGACTGCGGGTGCTAGTTGTGATTTGGCAGTGTGACAGAGCACAGGAGTATGGGAATGACTGGCAGAGCAAGAGGTTTGGGAGTGTAAGTTGAGATGCGAAATTGTTGAATGTTAGGGGTGTTGGTGAATTGGGTGTGTGAGTGCCTGGGGGATTGGAGAACATAGAAGGGGGATATTTTCACCATTACAACTGATAATGATCAATAAAGTTAATAATATTGAATAGGCACACACATTAAACCACAAAAGAGGAGTAAAACAAACACTGATCTGTAAGGCTAGGGACATCTGGGAATCTTCCTATTAATTTAAATTAAAAGGGGCAAATAATGACAACCTGGCTCTCTGTAGCCTCACACATTGCCTCTTGCTTGCAACCTGCCCATCTTAAATCTTCCAGTCAATAAAAATTTGTGCTGCAGAAATGTTGCAATAAATATAATTGTGTGCCGCAAAATTAGCTTTTTTATGCCGCAAAATGTTCAATCTCATATCCCGGAAGGTTTGACTAATGCACCTTAGTTCTGCGTTCCCTCAGTATCAGACACTAAGTGATAAGGATAGAACTGAGGTCATGGGCTGCAGCGTCTCTATATATACAGGCCCCAATGTCATTTCCAAGGCCGGGGCTCCCCTGGTGGTGGAAAGGTTTTCCGAAGAGCAGCTGTGCTGGGAGATAGATACCAAGAATGAGGAATCTGTGGGAGGAACGTCCATCAGATAGAACATTACTGACAGGCAAGTCATTTTTATTTTGCACATTTGTGAAAATAACGTTCTCCTGTAACATGCAATCCACAGGAACAGCTACTTTAGAAAAGGGGCTGAGGAGTAATTTGAGTTATTTGTGGAAATCCAAAGATCCACCAACTGTCAGACAAGGAAAAGGTTATGTGAATTGTCTGGTGGGGACAGGACTGAGACATTCATTTGCTTGGTGCCAAAAGTTTATAAACACTGAGTGACAGCTCTAATGAAAGTGAGAAGTCATTTCATTTGCAAATTGGGAAATATGGTCCAGAGACCAAGTCACACTCAATTTAGAGAGGAAAGAAATATTTGTCTTATTGAATAAAAATGTGTTCAATATACCAAGATTAACCGAGAGAGAGAGAGGGAGAGAGAGAGAGAGAGAGAGCATAAACCATTTGAACTGTAAGTCAGGATGCAGGATTATAATAACTCACACCAATCTGGGAAAGATTCAAAGACTTCAGCTATCTCTTGAGGAAAGAAACCGCAAAGCATGGTCAAGACTGGTGATCCTGGACCTCTACGACTTTTTGTAGGAAAGGGACCTGGGAAACTAAAGGAAATTCAGAAATCCCTTAGATCTCTGAGGACATGGTAACAGATATGATATGATGTGATATTGTATTTGTATCGTGCTCGTACACAAGTGTTTATTATTGTACAGGAGAGAAAAGGAGATGAAAGTAACAGGAGACTGGCAAGGGGCAATTATACACCTTGAATCCAGAGTTCACAAAGTATGGTAAAGTCAGAAAAGTAACAATATCAAATTAAATAAAAATAAAAGACACCTTTTTTGAGAAGTAGAGCGAGGCAACTTTGTTTGGGTTGGTAATCAATACAATAGATTTTGTTGAAATTATCCAATTAAAAAAGTAAGAGAGCTTTCTCGAATACGCGGGAGGACTCGCATACATATTAGGGGTTGGTAGCTGGTCCCTTTTATAGTAGTTACTATCTACTATCTGTTAGATGAATAAACCGGATGAATTGAGCCAGGTGCTGATGATGGCCAATCCCATAAACCATTACCAAGGGGGGGAAGTCTGTTAAGTGTGGCAATGACCATCAGGATCTCCAATCTTGTTGCCCAGGTAGTTCTGCTCTGTCTAGTCATCCGTGTGCTGTAATCAGCTATTATGTCACACAGAAGGAATTACGCTCCTTCATTTGCATGCCTGGTCTACCTATTAGTTCTCTGTCATAAGCAAGTCAAATTAGGACATTATTTGGAGTTCTTTAAGGGTTGTACCGGATTTCAGCAACAAATAAATTCCACCTGAAAATAACCTATTCGGCTCCAGCCCTATTGTTTTTGGCTCTTCAGCTCCAGCAGAATACCTTGTCTTCTCATTTGAATGAAATGTAACAACTCAGGCAAATTTGGAGTGCAGAGTGCAAAAGAGAATGGAATTAAGCAGTAAGCATTAAATATCAGCAAAAGCGAATATGTTTCTGTATTGCAGAGAATGAGTGGTGAGGATGAGTGATAGTTGTCATTGGTTTATACATATGGGAAATGCATTTGGGGAAATGTGAAGAATTCACAACAGGTAGTGGAGACAAGTAAGGTTTAGTTATTCACTTATGTGCAAGGCCGAGTGAGATTTCCCTCCAGCCTAAAAGGCTTCTCAGAGGAACTTCATGCTGGGAAATGTCTCTAGTTTCCATTTCCACACTATTTCCAACTTGCTTTCACCAAATACTCTCCCTCCAGATCTCTCTGATCTTCCGGCTCCAACTCACTGCATGTCAAGCGCTTCTCTAAGCAGCAAGCGGGTGGCCAATCTCTTTCCTAGGCTGGCTCCCTCTTCTGGAACAGCCCCCCCCTTCCTCTTCGTCTTGAGCTGGATCTCCTCAAATTCTGCAAGCTCCTCAAGACCTTCCTCTTCTCCTCTTCCACCCCCCTCTCTCTCCCATGCAAAACCCCACAGTCGCTGAGATTTGTGGCCAGGGACCGTATGTGTCTTTCTGGGTCCTGGCCTTCCATCCAATTGCCTTTAGCCTCTGCCTTCGCACTGCACTTGCCTTTGGGCATCCACTGGCCTATGCTGTCCCACAGGCCTGCACTTATTGTTTTGGCAGGTGACCACCCTTTACCAAGTGGTCTCTGCCAGGCACTTACCTGTTGCCTTACAACTGACACTCTGGCACTTCCCCTTCTGTGGAACCTCTACCCCCCTTCCCTTGTCCCTTCTCTCTCTCTGAAATTGCACGTTCTGAATATTCACAAGACCTAGTGGGACCGCCTCTGTCTTTGTTCATCATTGTTATTTTATTTGCCTTTTGTTCGCTTGTTCCCTCCCCTTTGGGCACTTTGAAACACATTGGGCCTCATTACACGGTAGGCGGAGGACCAAGGTGCTACTAGCACCTTGGTCCATGCCGGTAAAATACTGGCACCACCTTGGTGGAAAGGGGAATTAGCGCCCTATTCCAAGGTTGGCGGGACGGTAATTCCCCCTTCCCCATTGCCCTTCCCCATTCCCATTTTTGCCCCATAGGGCTCTATGGGAATGGGGAAGGCGCTAATTACGTTGCCGCAAATTGCGGTACTGTAATTAGCACCCTGGTCCCTTTACGGATTGGTTTTTAACGCCTGCTAAAAAGCAGGCGTTAAAGTACCTACCCGCAAAGGGACCTCGTAGTAAGGCGGTAAGGGTTAACGGTCACCGGTACCATTACCGGTGATCGTTAACCCTTACCGCCTTCCGTGAAATGAGGCCCACTTTCTTTAAAAATCTATAATGGCCTCTTGAGAGAACGTGCTTATTGTGAAATCTCTCAAGTAACAACAATGCCAGTCTGCTCCAATATGAACTGTGAGAGTTGTGAGAGCACATTTCAGTGTGGACATAGAGGTAGAGAGCACTGTATATGGTGATGTGGTAGCGGTTGAATAGTGAAATGCATAGAAAACCTATAGAACCTTGCATCCTCTAGTGTGGTAGGAGAGAGGTTCTTGTAAATCAACATAAATTGAGATTTAGTGGAATTGAGTGACTTTTTAGAGCTTGTGTGGTTTGGGCAGATTCAGTTACATGTCAGGCTTGATTAATCCCACTGCAATGCTAGCAACGCTATTGAACACTCTGGGACAGTCCTCTCACTCCCATCCTCCCTCATTTGACGTCTGGTGGCAGAAAATAGTTGGGAGATGGAGTCCACTCAACTCCCATGTATCTCTACTTGTGCCCTGCCAGAGTGATCAGAAACCATGTATTCATTTCTGTGAGCTGCAAGGAAGTTTCAAAGTTTCACTTTCTACCTACTCTATCTTGATCCTGTGTGTGATTCACAATGGAAATTGCAAATTGCAATATCCAGTTATTTCATGGCACCCTAGTAATTTCCGCCGACGACACCCAACTAATCTTAAAATTCCTGAACTCGAAACCCAACTCCCGACCCGACCTGGCAGCCTGCCTCCTTAACATTGACCGCTGGATGACCCAAAGCCACCTCCTGCTAAACGCCGCCAAAACAGAAATCATGGTGTGCGGCAACTCCGATCTTCTTCCGCACCCTCTTCCCTGACCACCCGCCATGGGCAACTCACCGACACACTCCAACACAGTGAAAAACCTTGGATGCACCCTAGACTCCGGCCTAACACTCTCGCGCCAAGTCAACAATGTCTCAAAGTCCTGCCACTACCACCTTAAAACCCTCAGGCGCATCTTTCCATACCTCTCATTTCCGAACAGAGTCTCTGCCGTCCAATCAATCGTTATATCCAGACTGGACTATGGAAACCCCCTATACCTCGGAATCCATGCCTACCAGCTGAATAAACTCCAAAGAGCACAAAACGCGGTGGCCAAAATGCTACTTGCGCTAGGTCCAAGAGACCACGTATCCCCAGCCCTCAAGACACTGCACTGGCTTCCAGTAGCCCATAGGGTGGCTTTCAAAACCTTATGCCTCACCCATCGAGCACTGCATAAAACTGGACCTCAATATCTTCAAGAAAAACTAATACCATATCATCCCTCTCGCACCCTAAGATCAAGCTCAGCCGGCCTCCTAACAATTCCTAAGACAAACTCAATCAGGATAGGCGGAACATCATTCTCAGCTCAAGCTCCAACCCTGTGGAACTCGCTCCCACCCCACATCCGCCTAACTGAGGACTTAACGTCCTTCCGCAAACTACTGAAAACCTGGCTCTTCCCCTAAAACCAACCGGCTTCCAAACTAGCACCATCACACCGACCTATCAATAAACGACTAAAGTAGATCAAATACAGGGAAGCGGATATTACGAATAAATCAATGAGAAACTAAGGAGATCTGAACCGATGAAATGCACATAGCAGTATGTAAAAGCTAATGTGAACGCAAATACAGAGAAGCAAACAGAACTAAGGAGCACGTAGAACTGATGAGGGCGTATAAAATTAACTTTACTGAACCAACAAACGTATAGACTAGGTGAACGCGTGGCCAGACGATCGTATACAAGCGAACAAGCATATAGTGAGGATGACCGTGGAGAGCGGAAGAGTGTTGAGGGCGGATGTGTGTTGAGGGCGGATGTGTGTTGAGGGCGGATGAGTGTTGAGGGCGGATGAGTGTTGAGGGCGGGTGAGTGTTGAGGGCGGATGAGTGTTGAGGGCGCATGAGTGTTGAGGGCGGATGCATGTTGAGGGCGAATGCGTGTTGAGGGCGCATGAATGTTGAAGGCGCATGAGTGTTGAGGGCCCATGAGTATTGAGGGCGGATGAGTGTGGAGGGCGGCCGGGTGTGGAGGGCGGCCGGGTGTGGAGGGCGGCCGAGTGTGCAGGGCGGCCGGGTGTAGAGAGCGGCCTGTGTGGAGGGTGGCCGGGTGTGTAGGACGGCCGGATGTAGTGAGTGAAGACATGTGTGGAGAGAAGACGTGTGTGGAGAGAAGACGTGTGTGGAGAGAAGACGTGTGTGGAGAGAAGACGTGTGTGGAGAGAATACGTGTGTGGAGAGAAGACGTGTGTGACGAGAGAAAACGTGCTTGGCGAGAGGACGTGTTGTGACGAGAGGACGTGTGTAGCGAGAAGACGTGTGTGGCGAGAGGACATGTGTGGCGAGAGGACGTGTGTGGCGACAGGACGTGTGTGGCGAGAAGACGTTGTGTGGCAAGAGGACGTGTGCGGCGAGAGGACATGTGTGGCGAAAGGATGTGTGTGGCGAGAGGACGTGTGTGGCGAGAGGACATGGGTGGCGAGAGAACGTGGGTGGCGAGAGGACGTGGGTGGCGAGAGGACATGGGTGGCGAGAGGACATGTGTGGCGAAAGGACGTGTTGTGGCAAAAGGACGTGTTGTGGCGAGAGGATGTGGTATGGAGAGAGAATGGGTTGTGGCGAGAGGACGTGTTGTGGCGAGAGGACGTATGTGGCGAGAGGACATGTGTGGCGAGAGGACATGTGTGGCGAGGGGACGTGTTGGCGAGAAGACGTGTGTAGCGAGAGGACGTGTGTGGCGAGAGGATGTGTGGAGGGCCGACGAATGTGCAGAACGGACGAATTGCTTAACTGCATGACGTCCATATTATACCTAGAATGCATGGATCCGTTAAAAGATCATACCTCATATCACACCCCACGCTTACTCTCTCCTTACACCACCACCCAACTAGAACACAGAGATACTATGACACCATTCGGTATAACTGTTCTCATATCAACATCTGACGCCGCTCACTCCACATCACCCTATTGTAATCACTGCTGGCCTCGCACCCCCAGCCAGGCGTTCTCCTCAGGCCTTACGCTGCCACTCTCGGTCTGGATAATTCCTGCCAGATTCGAACACATACTCCTGACCTCTCAGCCACCACACCTACCGCTATGAAGCAGCTTCCACAGGAATTTTCGCACCAGCTGCACACATACCAGATGCGCACTCGCACCTTTTGGATCCTCTCTCCTCCCTCTACTGACAAGAACTTCGGTTCCCAAGGGCGTTCAACCTACCAGCGCCTTCAGACCATACCAATGGTATATAAGGCGCTATATAAGTGCAAAATAACATAACAACATAACATAACATTCCAAGCTTGCCACTCTGAGAAGCACCAGATTTTCATATGCAACATAATTTGATGATACATTTGGTCCCTGCTTTTTTTTTAATCTCATCATTTCTGGTTTGTATGCCTTAAATAAAGAAAGGGAATAACTGAAACATGTGCAACATATTTAAAATAGTGTATTACTTTGTCTTTAAAATGTACGTTTCAAATGTGGACCATTGTCAAGTCAATAAAATTCTCTGAATCCTAAATACTTTCTTTACTGTAGGTTCAATCAATTGCATTAATTAATTGATTGATTTGCTGGACTCGTAATATAAGGTTCTGAGGAATTTGACCATCTGTACGGCGGGTGTGCATGCGCCTGAGTTTTTTGAAATTTTAAAAGAACTTGAATGATGGTAGATGAACCTCTGAAAAATGTGTGGGACTAATCTGCACACATTTTCTTATGCTCACCGCACAACATACACATAGAACCGTGTACTCTAGGGGGACACAGCCTACAGGCGCAGTCCTCCCTGTCAAATTTGGTTGGGATCTGACAGGTAGAGTACACAATGCATTTCAGAGGGGGGAGGGCCAAAACATTCCACCTGCCATGGCCGGCCTAATTACCTATCAAAGGCTCCATGATAAGCCCTGTCTGTTTGTTTACCCTCTGTAGAGGGTTCCAGCAATTCACATAATCAACATACTGATAGATTATACTACAAAAAGACCACATGGGGCCTGTATGCAGAGGCTAAAACAAAGGAGACAAGAAAGCCCAGCACCCCTTTTATATGCACTGTGTCAAACAGAAGCCAGCTCCCTCGTCTCAGTATCAAAGGCAGTGTACTTTCATGTCTGGGACTATGTATTTACAGCAGTTATCCCCACATGGGGACCTCATTCAGAAGGTACGAGTATGTGGTTTGGCAGCGACAAAAACTCTGGCCTCACCACAGCTTCAAGCAAAACCTACCACTTTAATCAGGAACCAGAGAATGCTCGATTAACTAGAGAGACCCTTTGATCCACAACAGACAGGACGATGGGTGGGACTTAGTATTATACGTTTCCCACCTTTACCTTTACTGTTGCAAAGCACTCTGGTTATGACCTCATGCATACAGGAGAATGTTGGTGGAGAACCAGGATTGGTTCATTAAGGTAGGCTTAGCCTACACCAATCACTAGGGCCCATTTGGATTTAAAAGAGCATTGAGCCCCTCTTTTGGCCAGATCATCTGAAGACTTTGTAAGGAGTAACAAGCATAACTCAGCATTGGACTCTGGCTGAAGGTACAGTCTGCCTTACAGCTTCTGCCAGTGAAGGAAGGCCAGAATTTCCAAGAGGGAAGCAAGATCCCTCTCCTAAACATCTTCCAAGGACTATAGGGAGATACTGAATCCAGAGGACCCTCCAGCAGCTCCAGAACCAGTACTCAGCCAGCAGGCTTTCTAGGTGGGAAGTGCCAGAGACTCCCTGAACCAAACCAAGGACACGGGGCGTTGCCTGCAACACTCTCCTCAGGTTTGGGTCGTCTGGTTTAAAGGACGACAGGAGCCCATTGAAGAAGCTAGGAGGAGTGCATCGACAAGCATCAATCAGCATCCACCTTAAAGGATATCTTCGAGCCAGTTGAGCCTCTTAAGCTGCAACCGGCTGCACGACTAACCTGTTGTCATACCACAATCAGTAGCATCATCCGAGATGCCTCGACCAGTGCTTCAGAACCGCCAACCAGCACTGAGACAGCGATTCCTAACCCTAAGCATCTGTGTAGGCCAGCCTACAGCCACCTGTCCAGCTTCGCTTGCCGAACTACCTGCCACCTGATTCCCACAGCTGTCTCCCGTCTTGAACTCTGTCGCAGAAGCTCCAAAGCACCCTGAAACTGACTCTACACTTCCGAGCACAACACACTTCTACAAACACAAGTTACTTTATGGTTCTTTCCCCCTGGTCCTTCTCCGAAGACCCCTCGTGACATTTTACAACCCATTGCTCCCTTTGTGCTGAAACCAAGTATCCTTGAAATATTGCGATTAATTACTTTACCAACTACACTCCTGTCATTATCCAGAGTGCATCCCTTTTCCTTCTTGAAACTGTCTGTCCTCTGCATTCCTTTACAGGGTGGGTTGTATTTTGTAGTGTGTTAGAACTGTCTGTTGAATAATTATCAAGTCAATATTTTTGTACAACCTTGAAAGGACAGTCCCTTCTATCATTGGGTAATAATTGTATTTTCGCTTTGTTGCAACTAACCAACGATCCACGACCTTTTAGAGATAAGCTTGCTGTTTCATCCACACTACCAAAATTGGACAAGGAGGTTTATAATTTGCTTGTGTTTCCAATCTGTTTGGATCCTGTCTGGTGTACTAGAGGTGTTGGGCTGATTGATGGTTTAGAACCCGATATTCATCTCTGGACCACTGGTGCCCCAGAAGTTGATTAGTCACAAAAGCATTATCTAATATTAATATTTACAATGTATATAATGCATACCACAAACAGAGCTGTCTCTTGCCGCTGATCATGAGGCATTACAGCCCAGGAGGGAGGGCTATAACAGGTGTGTTTGCATAACTAGGAAAAGAGCCAATAACACTGGTTACAGCCATTTCCCTAGGCCTGTATTGCAATAATAATACTGCTAACTGAGCAAAACATGTTAAAAACAGGTTAGAAACAAAAGAAAACAGTCGGAGAAGGTGCTCAGAATCCTGTGGTAACCTTTGACCTGGAACAATTCTGGCTAATGTTAATGTTACTGTTAAAGGATATTTGTACCGTGTACTGGAGTGGTCCCCTCGAGACACTGAGGCTGAATCTTGGGAGAGAAACACTAAGATTTGTAACAGTTGTTAAGGCTCCTGCTGGCCCATTGTTTACAATGGCTCATCAACATTTCAAAGTTATAAAGTTATAATTAAGCTTTACAGAGCCTGCATGGGCGTTATGGGCCCTGAAAACTGAGTTGAAGGCCTGAGTGCAGAAAATGAATTTAACAAGGTTTAAAGGCCCATAAGACCTGCTAGGGCCCAAGGGCAGGGTCTACAAAGCTATTTCATGTGAAAGAAAAAAAGATGTGACTAAAGCTTTTATAGACCTATGTAACAGGTTTATTAGTATTATCTACTCCCTGTGGGGTAATGCTCGCTACACTTTTGTTAGTAACATTAAAATGGGCAAGCAGGGGCCAATGAGTTGGTATATTTTAAGTCGGCCTGGGAACTCATGGGGAATTGGTTATGGGTATGTAGGCAGTGTTGACAGTACAAACATCCACATGGTGTCAAATAGAACATCTTGCCTGCTCTGCGTATCCGATTTCCTGAGGGGTGAGTCCCTATGCTGCCTCTTCTGCCTGCGTTGGATGCCAGATGGTTACCCCAGGGCTTACATGGTGATTATCGCAGCCTTTACGGCTGGGTGTTATATATATATAGAGTGTTATATGATTGCCAAATAACATAACATAACATAACCAGCTCCTGCAGACACCTGTGAAGGCAATATGAAGGGTAAATTGAAGCAGCTCCTTGCACCATGGAACAGCTTCCCTTGTTTACTGTGGTGCAGAGACAGCCCCAGGCACTGTAAGGGAAGCAGTGGTAGTTGGCTCTCGAGCAGGCAAGGAACTTAAGAGGTAGAGAGGAAGGGCAAGGTCTGGATCAAAGTGTGAATGTGCTGCCAAAACAGTGAGCAGTAAGGAGGCACTGGAAGCCAGGGAGGACAGGCAGGACAAAAGGCAGGAAACAGAAATGTGCAGGGAAATATTGGCAAGGAAGAAAAACCTGAACAGGAGACAAGGTGGACAGTCGGGAAAACAAGTGGAAGAAAGCACGGAACAATGACCCCGACGCAGAGTGTTAAGATACCTTGATCTGTTGTGGAGAATGGATTAAAGCAGCAGGGGGGGTTAAAGCTAGGTTCTCCTCTCTGTCATGCGTTGCCATGAAAATAGAGGGCACTTCTCTAATGGTGCAGTCCTCCGCACCTGCATGCACATTAAAACATGGTGGCACCCATTGGTGCACAATCGGTCTGTATCCTCTGCGGACCTGCACCACCCTGCTCAGCCACCACCTTGCCCTCAATTCTCTCCAAACACCCCACAGGAAGCCACCAACGTTGATATAGTTGCTAACCAGTTAAGGGCCACCCCATGGGTTGCACGAGACAAGTGACACCTCAACAGTCACAGGGAATTGTATTTTCTGTATTTCATAGAGCTCTTTACACCAAAGCACATAACAATGAAATCAAAGGCGGTACAATAATACTGATAAAACAATCAAAGAACCAATTATAGAGAAAGCAAATTAACCTTAAGACCAGAGTGAAAGAGAGAATAGAAGGAGGGAGAGTGGAGAGAGAAGGTACGTTTGTAGTTTAGTGGCAAGGAAGGTAAGAAAAGGTTAAGCTTCACAATATTAAACAAGTGAAATCTGCAAGAGCAAGATAGATATGGGGTAGAAGGAAGGAGAAGAATCAAGGTGGACCCCCAGATTACATGCTACAGAAGAAATAGGAAGCAAAGAGGGAGGAAAAGAATGGCGATAGGGGGCAATGGAGGGGGCATAGATGTAGCAGGAAAGAAGAGAACCTCTGTTTTAGAAGAGTTAAGAACAAGATAATGATCTGTCATGCAAGATTGGATGGCCATGAGACAGGAAGTCAGGGTGGAATGAATTGAAGATCAGAAAGCAGAGATAGAAACAGCTGAGTATCATCAGCATAGAAATGGTGGGCTAACCAAAGGAAGAAATAATAAAAGCAAGGGTACAGGTACAAAAGGAGAAAAGAAGAGGCCCATGACCAATCATTGAGGAACAACGTCATGCAGAGGGAAGGAAGGAGAGGATTTTCCAGTCCAGGAGGCAGAGTAAGTACGGTCGGACGGATGTACGTGATTATTTCAATTATGGAAATTTTGATTCTGAAAATTCCAAATTCAAAATTTTCGAAAACGCAATACTCTCTAACATCATCCTGCAGCAAAATGCCACACTTTTAACCCGACCCCCCTTCAATCCCTTACTTATCTTTTGGTGGCACACTTTGCTGTGTGCTGCCAACTCCCCTTCTCCCTGCTATGCCAGTTCTCTTCATTTACGTGGATGGGAACCAGAGCCACGGGGCCCTTTTCTTTTCTTTATTTCTTTTTTTAAACTTTGTTTGTCCCCTACTTTCCTTTTTATGGAAGCAGGGGACACCCCCGCAACCCCCAAAGTCCCAAAATGTCAATCAAGGACCTGTGACCCCCGCTCCTCTTGATTGACATTATGGGAATTCATTATTTTTTCTAGTGATGCATTTTTCGGCGCTTTGTTTTTTTTCTCAAAATGATATACAGATTCCCGGTTGGACAGGTAGGGCTGGAGCCAACAGCAAACATCCCCAGAGAGTTCAAGAGAGGAGAGAGAGGAAAGAAGAAAGGAGTGACCTGCAGTATCAAAATAGGCTGACAAGTCAAGAAAATTCAAGAGGGAGCAATGTTTTGTATGGCGTGCAGAGAGGAGTGAGTCAGACAGAAAGACGGGCTGTCGTGGTTAAGTTATGTGGGCAGAAGCCAGATTGAAAGCGGGGAGATTGGAGTGAGAAGAAATAAAGGAAGAAAGTTGAGAATATGCAAGGCGTTCGAGGAGTTTAGAGAGATACGGGACGAGTGAGTTTGGGCGAAAGTTGGAAGGGTGAGAAGGGTCAAGAGAGGGTTTCTTGAGAATAGGGAGAATGGTGGCATGCTTAAATGAAGACGGAAAGATGCACTTTGCAGAGAAGCATTGAACAGTGCGGTAACATAAGGAAATGGAGAAGGGTAGGTTTTAGCAATAAGAGATGAAGGAACAGGATTGGAAGGTGCAGAATTAGGGCGAGCAAGGGCTGCAGATGTGCCGATGGGAATTGGCTGCAGATGTGCACTGTGCTGCTGATAACATTGCAAATATGGCATTTGGAACAATCTGTGAGTTCGACCAGTTCTTAGTGCCCGTCAATTGTCTAAAGAGAATGCCAAATGAATATTCCAACGGTTATAATTAAGCTTTATAGAGCCAGCCCGAGGGCCATACATGGCATTATGGGCCCAAAACCCAGAGTTTGACATTGCGAGCATTTAACTAGGTTCATGGGCCCTTAAATCCCCGCACAGACCAAGGCCAGGGTCGCTTAACCTATTTTGTTTTGGTGTTCAATTCCCGTGATCAGTAGCCAGCAAAGCCATTGTTGTAGGATCATCAGCGCTGTAGTCCAAAACAACTAGAGGGTCACATAATGAGGAACTATGGGATAAAGTATATAGAAGTTGAAATCATATAAATCCGCCCAGGCTGTTACATGGAATTGGCTGCAGGTATTCCCACGCTGCTCGTAATCTTCTTCAGGAATCTGCCTTCGAATCTGCGGGCATTACTGGCTCATTAAGCGTTCTCATTGAACAATCTGTGTTATTAGCCCCCGAGGCTGGGGAGACAGCGAATCAGCCTACTTGGAACACATGCTGAATCTACAGATACAAGCCTGCGTTCTAATCAACCTGATGGCTGTTCACCCGCCCTGCCATCTTCCTGCCACCATCCACTTCCCTCTGTCACCTTTCCCGCCCCTCTCCAACTCTCTACCTCACTCACCTTATTGTTTTTGGAGACAGCTCAACCGCTGCCACCACTCCAGCCTTCCGGACTGCCATGGACATGGAAGAGGGGCTCCGCTTGGAGCCCCGTCTTCCAGCTCTATTGCAGCCATCTTGCTTAAGTATTTTTTATGCAGGAATGGGACGCCGTAAGGCGTCCCAGCCCTTCATACAAAATACATTGCGGTAAGCATCCGGGTTTGCAGGTTGCAAAACCCGGGAGCTAATAGCAATGATATCGAGTAACATTGCTTAATTATTACCAAAACAAAATGGTACTCAATTTGTTGACCTTGGAAGTATGAAAGGCTGAGTCGGTGCTTCTTGGATTTGAACCTTTGATGGCACATGTATGTCTGAGGGTATAGCACATTATAGAATTGAACACGTCTTTCTCGGTTCGCTCTCTTCAATGAAGAAGAAGCATCAGTAAAATATGGAGGAGACCTGTTGACAATCAAATGAGCAAAAGAACAAATGAAAAGTTGTCGAGCACACATATCTGGGAATACATCTATAACATGATTCAATCACGAGCCTGCAGCTGTCAGGGCATTTAATATAAGCCGCGAAGGACATCGTGAGGGCAAATTGGGAGAGTCTAGAGCTGCATTCGTGTAGGGATCAGACCATGATTAATATTTAACAGAGGCTAGGCCATGGTGGTTAGTTATTTGTTCCCATTCAGAAGAGAGGGTATTCATGATAATACAATACAATTGCCTTCTTGCCACCTCTAATGGGGGCCAGTGGCAGAGGGCTTGCAATGAAGAAGGTGCAGTAAGAAAAATGGGCGATAGGAACAAATAAAGAAAAGAAATAGAGAATAGAAAATAAAGGGATCATGTACCTATAGATCATAAATGTAACAATTCCATACTAATTCTTACTTGGGGTGGATATGAAATTGAAGGGACTATGGCTGATTATGTGTCCGTGGTCCTCTCTGTGGAATATTGATGATTGTCTCTTGGTGGAGGTGCAGAAAAAGTATATGAATCCAGAGGATCCTAGGCTCCCATCCTTTTTTGCCAACCAATCAGGAAACCAGAACTAATGCTGGTTGCCATGTACATGGATGGTGGCCGACATTATAATGAATCCCTAGGAAACCCAGAGGGATTCAAGCATCCCAACGCATGCATATTAGATACAGGCAGTGACAGCGGTGGATTTCCTCCAGGCAGGAGGGCTAAAATGCAGAGCAGACTGCATGCCCCAGCTGCGTGCTGGCACAATGATCAGAATTTCCAGGACTGAACATAACAGATAGAGTGCTTGTCTCTGCCTGTTAATTACGTTCTGGGTGATTTTGTGGCAGCTGAAAAATGAGCACTAAAACCCTCCAAACCTTGACTAGTATAACATAATGAACGTCTGTGTAGTTTGGAGCTATTGACAGATAACAGATGTCTGTTACCCAACTTTATGGTACTCATTTTATTGACCTTGGAAGGATGAAGGGTTGAGTTGACCTGCCAGGATTCGAACCTGTGAGCATGATGTCAAACACAGGGCCTTACGGTGGATGCATTAGTCCACTGAGCCACAGACCTGGATGTCCTTACATGCTTATATGTATGAGAGTGTACTCTAGAAATACTGTCAACTATTGTAACAGAGACGGGGAGTCTCAAAATGCAGAAATAGTCATGAACACCATTTAGAGAAACAGCATAGCCACAATGATACAACAACAATACATATCCTTCACTTGCATAACAATGTGGCCTGACTAGAATTCCTATGAACTAGTGGAAATGTTCCTTGTATACTCTATAAAGAACAAGGGAACGGAACTGACCGACCCTGAGTCACCGTTTATAACTTCTTCCACACTCTTTGTAAAGCCTGGCGATTACTATTATAACTTCCGGCTGTTCTGACAGTGCTCTTGACCACAGTCACAGGACCTCATTAGAAGTCTGCCGGTCCTGAATTAAGGGTGCTGGTAGCAACACACTGGCACCCATTCCGGATTGGCAGACTACAACTGTGCCTGCCAGGGCCTTTGCGCCCAGCGGCGTCTGATCTGCTGGGCACATCAGTCCGGGTAGGCACAGTTTTCACAGAAGCACCGGCAACCTTAGCAACGGTGCCAGTGCTTCCTTCTTCCCACTCCAAAAGAGTCCTGTGGGACTTTATGGGAATGGTAACGTATGATTTCCGCCGCCTGAGATCTCGGGCCCCCGGGACTTGTATGTCCCGGTGGCACCAGGATCTCAGGCGGTGGAAACACTGTTACCGGGGTTGGCGGCAACCAGCTGGTGGCACCAGCGCGTTACGGCCATCCTCGTAATGAGGTCCACAGTGTCTTATTATGCATGGGTGTGCATCATGTGCCACCTTACCCTACCGTGCTCATGGCACATAACTCAGGGATGCATCTCTGTGCTCCCAGTAACAGTGCATTTATATGCATTGGTGTGCATCGTGTGCCACCCTTCCATGCCATGCTCATGGCACTTAACCCTGGGGTGCATTTCTGTGCTCCCCATCACAGTACATTTATAGGTATCATGTAATAATATCCCCATATATATGGTCGCCGTAAATAATATCGCCAGGAAAATGTTGTGGCGATATTTTTTGTATCACCATATATATGGGGACAGGGGCAAAAAAAAATATTTAAAAAAAAAAAGTTTGGGGATTGCGGCGGTTTCCCCCGCATGTTCCATGCAATAATGTCGCCACAAAAAACGGCCATTTTTCGGCGATATTTTTGCATGGCAAGATTTTTGTGGCAACATTATTACATGGAACCCATTTATATGTATGGGTGCGCATCATGTGCAACCCGTCCATAACATACTCGTGGCACTTAACCATGAGGTGCATCTTTGTGCTCCCCATCATAGTGCATTTATATGCACGGGTGTGCATCGTGTGCCAGACTGTAACCAGGTACACATCTGGAACCAGGTTAACCATTTACATTTTAAAATATGTGCTGCTCTAGATATATCAATTCTCATTTGACTTTGAACATCATTTTAACAATTCTCTTACATATATTGCACACCACCCAATATGAATTTCACCTTCTGTGCACTTTTTCAATCATGTGCCAATTGCATATTTCAATTTTTAAAATAAACAAGTAAAATGTAACCATGTATCCATTGTTTACATTAAACAGCCATATAATCTGATGTATTAATCAGTTTGTCCCTGGGGCGTAATTTTTCAATGGCTATACATTGCCTTAGCTTTACTTTAATGTTCTCCATCTGCTCCTTTTCCTTTATATTATTTACATTTGTTTCATGTACATAGTATTTTGTCCCAAAGTTCCATTGAGCTTAGTGGTGTATTCCACAGTCCTCCTTGTTGTTACATTAGCTCATCAGTGTTACTTGGCTGTACTTACTTCATTGAGTAGCATCGTCTGATTGAAATAATTATTGTAATTGTCGGTGGATGTGCGTCGCAACCGTGAGAGTTCTTACTTCCATTGCGCAATGAACTGACACACGCAAGAAGATCCCTTCCTTTTATGCCTATCGGGACAAACCTTGCCTCGAGACGCCACTTGAGCACCGTGGACCTCCAACAGGGATGCGTAGATGTTGTTAGAGGATCACATGCCTGTCCCCTGTCAATAACTGTAAATATGTGTCCATTTCCCAGGGTAGCAAGTGCTTTTCTTTGTGCTTGCTCTGGTTCATGTGCCCTCTGCTGCGCATAACTGTAACAGTTACTAATATAGCATTAGTAACCCGTTTAATGGGCTATACTGGGTGGTTATGGCCCGGTAGCTCGAGTTAAAGGCCTAAGCGTAGCGAGGGCGTTTAATGAAGGCACCACAATGTTACCCACGGTATAGCCTGTGGAACAGCTTACTAATGCCATTAGCACCCCGGGGTGTTAAAAAAGTATTTACATTCAAAGATTGAATGCGCACGCTGAAAATACTGTGCAAAGATGGACGCCATGGTTGAGGAAGATGGGGCTCTGTATGGAGCCCCTCTTCTCTTTCCATGGCGGCCAAACGGATCAATAAAAGAAGCTGCTGGAGCTGTAGTGGCGGTTGCCCCTGCAGTGGCAAAGAGGTTTGTGGGGATTTGTGGGTGGGGGTCAAAATGACTGCGGCAGCGGTGGGGGAAGATGGTGGGCTGGGGAGCCAGAGATCAGGCAGCTTGTAATGTAGGCTGGTTTGGGAGTATCAGCCCGTGTTTCTAGCCTCTTGATTGGCCGGCTCCCCCCACACAGTGCTAATAATTTGAATGTAGCGATCAATACAGGTGCTTTCAATCACATGTGGGATATACTTACCCACTCAGCAGTACTCCCATCCATAAGCAAGTTGCACTTCAGCAGAAACAGCAAAATGGCTGCGCTGGCTCCTTTGAGCACCACTGCCTCGCATCAAAACTGCATTTAGCAGCTAGAAAAGGATGGCTGCACTGTTTTGTCAAGCGCCCTTAGGCAAGATGGAACAGGGAGCACCTCGAGAAAGGCCGCCAGGGTATGTTCTTGTTTGTACTAAAGAAGCGGAGTGAAAAAGCAGCGCTGCTTTACTGCAAGCCCAAAGTTTCCCATTGAAAAAGGGAAATATTTTACATTTAAAATGATGCCGCTCTGATGCTCTTTTCCTCTGTTCCTTATCACACTACTTTTATCAGTGAGACCCTACCATGCCCACCCACATTCACATTGTGCTCCATCATAAAAGAGCATTATTCCTGAATGATAGGCTGTGTCAGCCAAATCTGAGAAATCAAAAGAAGCTTTATTTTGGGCTACACAGGAAAACACTGACTTTTGGGCTACAAAATGTCAAAAACCAATGCTTCAAAGAGGCCCTGGCTCTCTGGGCCTATGTCAAGTCAATTTCAATGGATCTGTGTTAAACAAATTGCTGTATAAAAGAAACAGACTATGACTATATAACAATGCGGGAATTTCAGATGGAACCGTTTGAAAGGAACATGCCAGCGGGTCTCACACCGTGTTCAAATGTACTCTGCAAAATAAGAAAAATACCTGTTTTAAAAGTGTATGTTGGATAAGGCCTTGTCCTGGTCTAACAATGTAAAGGGGGTTGTGCTGGGAAATATATATGGGATGTTCTATTCAACAGACTTGCTTTTGATTCAGAACAAAATAAAATAAAATCAGGAAAGAGTGGCATGGACTACACTGGGGAAATGAGCCCAAACAGGTTTCTGCCATGGCTCAAGGGACATTTGGCTGACAACAGTAGTGCCCTACCCCCAAGAGAAGCCACAAGGGAGATCTGGGACACATACCTAGTAACTGCCACCTTCGAAAACTTTGAATGGACCCAGACAAAGAAAGGTCACACGCTCATCAGACATTTGTCTGGGCAGAGGACCCTTACAATAGAGATTCTGGGGACACCTAGGTGAGAAATAGGGAATCACATGTTCTTGTGACTTATACTGGGAGCTTCAAAGCCAACTCAAGAGCAGCCTTGAAAGCATGCCCTTATATGGTGGACAATGCTGACCATTTGGTTTAAACAGCTATTTTATTAATAAACTTTTCAGACTTTTATCTTTGCAACAGGACTGCACAGGAATGTAAAACGTTAACAGTATAAATGTAATTTTGTGGATTTTAATTTAAGACGTGGTAGCCTTCCCTGCCATATTAGGAACAGAAATGGCAGATAATTGGACAATCTGAGGAAAATGTGCATGTTGCCACTGTGAAATTCAATACTGACATGCCTAATGATAATCCATACACATGTATAAAGTTATAGAATTTTAGGCCGAATATTTCTGACTAAAAACGATGACAAATTGATAAGCGGACGAAACAAAGTCTTTCAAACTGTAGAGTTGGACTGGCATGCTCTGCATAAAATATGTAATCTGCCTATGTCATTTGTTTAAATTAATTGTGGGAGGTTCTGGACATAGTAAACCCACATTATAAAGCTGATTTCATGTCTCTTGAGAATCCAACCAGCTGACAGCAAGGCGGTAACCATCACCCCTGACCAATCCAGTTGTTTAGAGGCGTGCCCAGCTAAGCCTGCCCCAACATATAATTCTATGATGTCACCCTGCCTTATAAATAAGGGTGGCTGACAGAACTCTACACACACTCTCTCCTGAATTTCCAACGCCTGCGCTCCTGATATTCTACATTCATCTTGCCAGATTCCAGATTCTACTACAAGGCCAAAGCATAGCTGATCCTTTTCCAGCAAGGTGAACGCATATCTGATCCTATCCCAGCAAGCCCATTGATCGAGAAAACTGCACTAAATCCCAATAACCAAAGGGGAAAAGCTATGGTACCCTTTTGGGGAGCATCCCTGACCAGACCAGCTTCTTGTCCACTACCTGCATGCCCGCTGTACCTTTAGCATCTGGTGACCAGACTTGCCCAGCTGTTTGCTGTAAGGGGCACCTGCCGTGCGGTGACCAGAACCTGGTTAACTGTCCCAAAATCCCAGACTCAAGAGTGGACTGTGAGTATTTCCCCATCCCGTAGAAACACATAGCCTACCCCATCTTGACTTTTATCTTTGTTCCACTCTCTAAGCAACCCTATCCATACCCTGATAGCTTGTCTAAACTGTTCTAATTCTCTGTGCACCCTGTCCTTGTTTTTCTAGTGTTAGTGCAATTCTTTCATTCACCTCCTCTTGTAACTCCTTAGCAATATTTGAAATAATTTAAATTAATTCCCACATAGATATGAACGTGGGGTGAAAACGTTAAGTTGCAAATTAACCCGGGATCGTACTGTGTCTTTCTTTAACAATTTCATCTGAATAATCTAGTTTAAGTGAAACTTGTCCTTTTCATTCGAAACTGATTTCCTCCCTTTAACAGCTTTATTTTCCCAAACCCAACACTTGCAAAGCTCATCCAGTTCTTCAGCTATAGCTCTCCTTTCACTTCTATATTGTCCCTGTGATGTGCATCTATCCCCAGCCCAAAAACCACATTCCGATTTTGTGTTTTTCACCTTTTTTTTTTTAAATTATTTTTGACATTTCAAACTGCAAACTAGAAAAAATGCAACTTTTCCATGTGTGATTCGACTGCACTGGGTTTTCAATTTCAACCTGCTTTGTGAACTGTATGCCTTTGTGATACCTTACCTTCTGGTTGTTAGTGATATAACATACTTGATACTGTGATAAAACATATGTATATTATTATTTAACCACATATATAAATAATTATTTGTTAAAATCCAAGTATCATTTTAGCCCATTGCAAAGGGTTTTTGCTTCTTATTTTGTGAGGGAAGGTCAGATTTTGATTCTGTTTGCAGCTTCTTTCTATCCACGCAGAATTCGATTAATTGTGGGTTGAGGGAACATTGCAGGGGAAACCTTAACTTGGGTGCTATCTATCCTAATTCAAAAAGTGTTCCTATTCATTTGTGCTTTGGATATGTTCTTGTAGAAGGTTACCCAAGGGTATTACAGATAATTCATTGTAATTATCACCCCATTGGTGATTGCTGCCCCATATAAAAATTGGAATTAAAATAAATAAATATTGTGTTACCACCCACCGGCCTGGTTCATGGTCCATTGTGACCCGGGGTATTTGTAAAAGGGGGTGTGAGACGGGCTGGGTATCGGCTCAATTTGAATTTGCAGAAAATAAAGAGAAAAGGCATCTGAATTGAGCGCTACATAGAAGGCTATGGTCGGGGGTCCTGGTGCGGTGTGTGATGCCAGATTGGAATCCTTAACACAAACTCACCATCCCATAGTTTCTCACTAATTATTTCACCATGATGTGGTGCCAAAACAAGTCCAAATACTGGTAGATAAGGTAGGGGATTTTAAATCACTTGCAGCTCTACATCCCCACAACAGCATCCATGAAAGGGTTCTAGGACCGGCAGTTGGGGTCAGTCCAGAGAGCAACAAGGAGACATGGATGATGGATGTCCGGTGTTTACTAATACATGTTGTACGTCTTTAACTGGTCAATAGCTACTGGTGTTTGCTGCAACAATAAACAGCCTTACATGGAAACTTCTGTCTACGAGTCATCGTTGCGTGCAGTCCTTTTGAATCCAACAGCTCCCCATCAAAATCCAACACCACATCTACTTATTTACAATTTGTGACACAGGGAGAAAATGCGATTTGTCTAAAATGGCACAATTTCGAGTGAGTCTGGAAGCTGGGACTCGAAGCCCTGCCTGGGTTCCAAACTCCAAAAATTAGCTCCACCTCATCCACTTTGTGAATGGGGGCAAGGCTGAAGTCAGGGGTACACGTGGGTGGACAGAGTCCACCCACTTTTTTCAGAGGGTGGACTCAGTCCCCCCCCAGCTAAAATGAGAAACATTGAATGGCCTCTTTGAATTTATGAATTCAAGTCACACCACAGTCTCAGGTTTGCAGGCAGCACACTTCACCACTTCACGATATAACCTGATGAAAAATAACTAACAGCTAAAGGTTGAATGTCCCATTTTGTACTGCATGTCCCAGGGAAAACATTTGTATTGATTCTTGGAGTTTAAAATATGCGCACCTGTTAACGTTTTAAAAAACACTATTAGAAGAAAATAGCCTCTCTTGGTTTTGTCTGTGTGTTGATTTTATGAAAGGCAAATGCCATTCGTCCCGTGCAATTTGGGTTGTTATGCAAAGCCAATTTAATGAAATGTGCATATTTCACCTTGATATGCTAATTTCTGGAGACATCACATCCCATTGCGTTTGTTGATGAGTCCCCCCACTTTAATTTGTAGGACATGACCCCTGAATGAGGGTTGGTCGGTGGACGGAGGGCGGCAGTGGGGGAGTTTCAATGAAACATCATTTTCCAGCAGGAAATATATTCGCTGCATGTTCCAGAATAAATGCAAAAAATGAAATACCTTCCCAAAATCTTTAAAGTAGGAAGCAGCGGAATATCGCTATCCGTGCTCAGCCGCCGCTGCCTTATGCAGCCTTGCAGCTCATAACTTACCCTGGGCATTAAATCTGTCACATTCCTTTTACTTGGACCAGACTTGAAAAATGGACTGCTGGAGGCCCAGATCTGACCCGGCAATCTGAAAACATAACACAGATAGGAATCCAATTATTCTCCGCATAAATGCTGGAAAGCACATCAATGCCCGACATCTGAATAAGTCATATGTAATATCCCACGCGTCAAAATGATGGCAAAAATGACGGCGTAAGGGTTATTAGGTCAGAGTTCACTCATGGAAAAGGCAAATCACTGCGCCTGATTGCAGGCTGCTATTGACACCAGTGCGCGCGCAGTGGGCTGATAACAATAGGACACGTGCCCGCTTCTGGGGACTGGGGCTGGCAGATTGTACATGTGTGTGGGGCGGGGGGGAGGGGGTGGAATGCATTGGGTGAACAACTGTGAATGAAGCGCTATCATACATGTCAACATTTCAACCCATCTGTGATTTTATCCCAAAAATCGGGAGACAAAGATTTTGCCATAGAAATTCATTGGGTAAAGATTTATTTTAGGCGGGAGAACGTGAAAAATAGCAATATTTTTCAGGGAAAAATCGGGAGGGTTGGCATGTATGCGCTATGCTCTGATATAGGCTTTTTGAATATGTGTGTGGTAGACACACATTATAATGTGCCGGAAACAGCAAACAAATCCAGCAAAGAAACAAAATATATTTTCTCCCCTCCCCCCACTATATGGAAACATGAACTTTGAGGCGATGCTCAGAACATTAATGACCTATGCAGCTACATCTCCTCCCCCGCATACCTCCCCACACCCCCTTCGTCCTCCATGACTTGCAAAAAGAAACACACTGCACGCACGACATGAAAATGTGCATAGTCTTCATTTTTGAACTGGCTCCCAATGCCTTTCCCGAAAGCCTCTTAGCATGTTTCTTTTATTCGGGCGTCCATGAGAGCAACGGGTCGCATCTCCTAAGTCTGGAGCACAGTTTGCAGAATGTTTGAGGAACGAGTCCACAACAAGAGCTGTACGTCCTTTACTGATCGATAGAAAATACGAAACACCCGTCGTATATCAATCACTTTTTACGTATGGTTTTCTCAATAACGACTTGTCGCGCGCACAGATGTGGTCGGGGTGTTCGGAATAAAAGTAACACACATACACATCCAAAGTAATAGGTTAAGTGGGAATCTTAGGTGCTCTTCAGGTAGTTTAACTTCGGCTTCTATGTAAATTCTTTTTCTTGAAATAGGGAACTGCGCCACCAAGTGGTTACAGAGGAATGATTGTTTTGAGTGAAACGGTCCGATTCCGGAGAACATGGAATCCAGCCCGACCCACCCAGCCCAATAGACAGGAGGACCTTTTGACCACTTGTTGCTGTTCCAGGCGCTTTAAATTCATCCACTAGACTGCGACAAATTGCTTGAAAATGTTTGTTTTTCTGTAGTGTGGGTCTCTTTGATATACTTATTGCTTACAACTTTACAATCGCGAAACGGCGAGAGTTCTTCACGCGACCTGTGTGACTTTGCAATGGAAGCATGTTGTCAATTATCCTCGATCTCAGGTCTTTAAGTGGGTCGGGCCAAGCCCCAGCAGTCTCTGAGATGGGCTCCTGAGCTAGGACCCTGCCAGGGATCACCCCAACTAGTCCGAGCCACACCAACCACTCAGGCAGCCATTTAGTCGCAGGCGGCACGGTTACACGGCTGCCTGCAGGTGTCAGCATTTCGGATTAGAAAAAAGAAAAGGCATCACCTTTTATTTTTTCTAATCCGAAATGCTGACACCTGAAGTCAGCCATGTAACCGAGCAGCACTTCGGCTAGACCTGCTGCGTGATGTCTCTTTATTCAGAAACAGGAGGGCTGCGTTTGCCAGCCTCTCTTTTTGTTTCTGATTAAAGAGCTAACATGCAGCAGGAAGCTTGTTAATTAACTGTGCTTCGTTAAAGGGCTTCCACTGCGTGTTAGCTCTTAAATCAGAAACAAAAGGAGAGGCTGGCCGTCCCAGCCCTCCACCTGTTTCGGAATAAATAGACATCACTCAGCAGGCGGCCCATTGCATTCAAGGAGCAGCGTGGTTAAAGGGTTGCCTGGAAGCGTCAGAAACCATCGCAGGCAATTCTTTAGCCACCACTCCTTGAATGCAAGGGCAGGCGGGGGCACTCTTGTTGGGGGCTCTTGTCAGGGGCATGGCCTAACCACTTTCACTTAGGCCACACACCCTAATTAGACCCCCACTATTTACCACCCCACTTAAGCACTACTCGCCCCAGTAAATCTTCTCCTGTGAGTGTTCCACAATAGTCAGCTATACGCTGTCTCTGGAAGCACAATGGTGGCATTTTGTAATCCTTAGTTAAAAATCAATGTTAGTGATGAGCTTACCTTTGACCACTGATCATTTTAGTGGCGGTGAGTAGATCCCATTGGACGTTGATTGCCTGTGTTGATGTGGGAGCTCAGGATTTGTGCAAGTGTGATGTGGCCAGCGCTGGCAGTGGTGGTGAGTGGTTTCTGCCACGGCGACCTCAGAGAGATATTGGTCCACAGTGATTAACTAGCCGGTGCATGTTGTTAGGTGCACTGCACGCAAGTAGGGCTTGTGTGAGCCAATGCCAGGGTGAGTATGTTGTACCATTGCTCCAATCCGGAGTATGTGGTACATTTTATGGGCACCATCTCCTAACAACCGTACGTACACATGCAGTTGCAGAGCTGTTGAGGTACAAGCCAACTAAGTGATGGTTCAGCAACCTGCACATCCTTACGTCTCTCAAAGTCATCACAATATGAAAAAGTCCAGCTTTGCCACAATAGAAGATGAGAGGTGGACTGATTCCTTCATCGTGCTTGGGTTTAGGGTAGAGTTTCCATGTTTTACTTTTCGCACCTCCGTCTCTGGTCTTGACAGGACTCGGAATGCCAGTTCTTTTGTGTCTTTGTTTGGCAAGGCGCTGATCAAAGTTTAAAGGTAGTGTTGGTTAAGTGGTTAAAGTGTACCCAATCTCTTCCTTTTGCCCATGATAGAAGATAAAACCCTTCATAGCTTCTTGTGAAAAATGCCAGCTGCCAATCGATTCATCATGGGTACGCCTGGCAGGATATCATTTGATTTCTCCTTGAAACTCTAGTGATCTGGAGCCGAGGCGTGGGCCATGCATCCAGTGTTAGTTCTATGGACTGGTCATCATCGCTGGGCGTGGCTAACACATATGAGACTCCATATCTGCCATGGTTCCACGGACCCGTGGAGAATGGCCTAAGTCATTCTTTCTGAAAGCCAGGAGGAATCAAATTCAACACCCGAAGATACAAACCAGGTTGTCAGAAAAAAAAACATTATACAGAAAATTAGTAAGAGAGAAAAAAGCAAAACAAGGTCCTCAAAAAGCAAGAGAGTCCACAATATAAATGAGAAATACACTAGTATTGAGCTCGATCCGGGGGAGTGCAGATCACAGGCCGGGACAAACAACTGACAACCTGTAGCCAATGGAATGATAACCCCTAATCTTGCTGAATGCCCACGAACAGTATGTTCTACCCCATAGAACCAAGGACAGAAGAAGTTCAGAGAGATGTCTTGGCATGTGGACAGAAACAAGTCCCAAGAGA
Source organism: Ambystoma mexicanum (assembly GCF_040938575.1). Classification (NCBI taxonomy): domain Eukaryota; kingdom Metazoa; phylum Chordata; class Amphibia; order Caudata; family Ambystomatidae; genus Ambystoma; species Ambystoma mexicanum. Next base: position 966,570,406 of record NC_090935.1, on the reverse strand, counting down.
CCTTCTCGAATGCAGATTGAACCTGTCCCAGAAACATCCAAATGGAAGCAGAAGAGAAACCACAGCCAGAAGAGGGAAGGGAAAGCAAAATCATCAGACGCAAAAGGGATACCCAAGTGGACCTAAAGACTGGTTCAGAAGATACCAGCAGGCTGGAATCACAACACACAGGGCACAGGAGAATTTCATTGTGGAGCACTTATCCATGGCCAAGGAGGCTTCTCTTGAGGGAACACTGGGGCCTCCCAATTCCGAGGATAGAATCACAGTGAGTGTGGTCCACTCTGCGCTGTGTATATACACACTGCCCTATGTATACAGTGAACCAAAGGGCAAGGTCCCATGCTCCTCTGTGTTTAGAGGGAGGCAAGAGGATTGTGGGCGGCATGCTATGCTTCCCAGAGCTGCCTGATATGGAAGCAGGTAAATGTGTGAGAGCTCCTAGGCATGCTACGACCTAGATAGGGGTATCTGTGCAGAGGGGAATTCTGTCCCTTTGCTTCTATGCCTGACAAAATGCTAATGAGGAACTGTCTTTAGAGTTTCACCAGGACAAGTCTTGCTATTAAAAGCAGTTTGTGTTGTGATCCTTGAATATAAACAACCGGGCCCAATGATCATTGATAACGTGTTGGTTCTAGAATTCTGTCAATGGCTTCTCTTTCTGGCAGGAGATGAATAGAACAAATCAGTAATGTGAGGATTCCGAAAGCCTCTTTGTGTTTCGGTGACATTCCTTTAGGTTTTCATATGCCAGAGAGAGACGGCATATGCTCACTTCAGTGCATTTTCTCAGAAACTGTTTGAAGTAAGCAAGTAGGGGCTGGATCAACCAGAGACATTAATGGATTGTGTGAGGCACCCTTTTTCATGCGTCCTTTGGTGTGGGTTCGAGGAATTAAGGTTTGGAATGGTCCCACTTGACTTATGGAAAGGTTGAAATTAATGCATTGCTGATGATGGCTTACTTGTTTTGTTGAAAGAATTAGCATTGGTCTACGGAAGCGGGCACCACCTACAATAAATTGTGTTTGTTATTTGAATAACTTATTCAATTTCAGTATCTGGTACACACCAGTCAACCACTTTCACAGGTTCTGGTAAAGTAATCACTGTGAATTTAGGACCAAGGTAAACCCTCCCCCGTGTGTGCACCTTTGTCAAATTAGTGCTGCATTATAACACTGGGCCTCATTCCGAGGCCGGGGGTAACCCTGCCGGTGCTACCGCTGGGTTGCCGTCGGACTAGGAATAATTTACCAGCGCCGGCAGTCGGGGAAGTCAGGCGCCGGCAAATTGTAAGTCCCTATTCCCATAGAGTCCTATTGAACCGTCAGACCTGTCGGGCATAGCGGCTCCGGCAGGCAGACTTGTACTTTTCCAGTCCGTTGTTTCCGGACCGGCAAAGTTATAATGAGACCCATTGTGTTCGAAAAAATTTAGTCTTTCAGTACAAACAATAATCTTCATGCACAGTACAAAAACTAAAATTCGAGTTTAATGTGGAAACAGGAAAGGCAATCCAATGCATTTTTGGACATTGAAAAGTTCTTAGTCAGGGACATAATATGAAAGAACACAAAAAAAGGCGTTGTCCAAATCTTTCAAAACCAATCTGCATCAAAACCATATATGATGGATTGCTCATTACTGACAGATGCCGTTCACCGTCAAAGATATATATCATGCGCTAGTAATTTCAAATCTATGCGTTATTCATTTCAAATAGCTAACGAGTGATTTATATTGTCATATTTATGCACCAAAAAATCATACTTATTAAACACAATGGTATACTATTTAGAGGTGCTGTAACATCATTCTTATTTATTCGCTACTTATTGGAGTAATAGTGTTGCCGTAAGTGCTGCAATGCACCCTCTGAACCGTCCTGCTATGTTTCCCACAGTTAAATAAATAAGCAAAGGATGTGATTGCTTGCGCTCTTTACAACAGATACTAGAAATACACTGTTCATAGTTCGTTTTACAAAGAAATACTGGCAACTTCTTTTTAAGATCCAGACAAAAATGTGCAATGAAAGAAAGTGAAAATAGGAGAAAAAATGTTGAACTTCAGACTCCAAGAATCTTTTTTTTAGTTGCTTTTTAAATACAGTACAAAATTCCCTTCAGCCGTAGTCCCGCGGTTCTGTAAATTAATAAATGCAATGTTCTCAGAAATTACTCATGTTTTCAAATTCAAAACTCAATTGCAAATTTCATGTTTCTTACATATAATGAACATGATGCTCATTTTAATAGTGCCACCCTCTGACTTAATCCTCCGACTAAGAGATTCTGGTTCTTCAAAACTTTAATGATTGCATTCTCATCTTTGATGGTTGAATCCTGAAATCCAAATTTTGATTATAATCCCCTTAAATCCTAGTCCTGTGGTGCCACAAGTTAATGACTAAAATGTTCTCAGAAATTACTCAAGTTTTCAAATTCAAAACTCAATTGTCAATTTCCAATGTATTTCATATTGAAAATGAATCAGGCTGTACCTATGGTACGGTCATTATACCACCATTATGATGAATTCATTGGCACCATATTGCATTGCTTGCACGTTTGAAACTGAATTTGGCATGATTGCATCACATGACCATGCAACAATGTACTTTACTTACTGTCACTATAGCATGAACATGCGGTAATAGCTGGTATTATGAAGCATTGAGGCTATACTTGGCAGACAATAGCAGCAAATAGACATATGAGCTTGTACCTCACATACGACTATACCTGACCTCAGAGGCTTGGTTTAGGGTTACCAGACATCCCCGAGTCTTGAGGACTTTCCTAGATAGATGACAACTATTTTTCGTACACCCTACGGATTTTACTTTTTCGATTGGAATTTCTCAACTGCTAAGCTGCTTTGAATAGTTAAGAGGAACGGGATAATACAGTATTGGTTCCATGTATGTGTGTGTGTGTTTGTGTGTGCGTGCCAAATGACACCAAAAGACCCACAATTCACTTACTTGAGACCTGACATTTCCAGGACAGAGATTGCTACCCCGATATATGATTCCATTGGTGAAGTCAATCTTATGAATAGAGAAGAGCAGTAATTTAATCTGTGACACAATTCCTTCGTCATCATCTTGCAGAAGAGAATCAATGGTCACACAAACGCATTACAATGTCAAATGGAGCCTAGTTAAAGGGAAGATTGGTGTCCAGACCTATGAAGCCAACTTTTCATTTTATCCTCCCCCTCTATCCTATCTGTCATTTTATGGACCTTTGTCAAGATGCTTACCACATAACCTTCTTGTCTTGGAACTTGATCATCTCTTACTTAGGTATGCTTTATCCTGTGTGTTGGAATACATAGCTGACAACAACAGTGACATAACTAGACTTAAGAGCCATGCTTCATTGCAACATATTTTGAGTTTGGTGTTAAGCTGAGCCCCAATGATCTTAGTTGAATATACCATAGTACAAAGGCCAATTCAACTGGAGAATTGTTCATACAGTAAGTTCAGCGTGGTCTTGTGTTGTACAGTAGCATCTTCAGCCCAAAAGATTGACATAATGCTGACAAATGAACCGATTCTTAAAGGGAGAAAGTAGGGATGTTGTGCACATTTCATTAAGCAAGATAACCAGTAACTTCCCAGCTTCAAGCACAACCACAACAGCGATGTTGAATAATCACAGCCTCTTGGCCAGTGCTTTCTTCATTCCGATTAGTTAATTGCTTTAGAGAATGGTCTTACACGCCAGGGAAACCAGTGGCTGCACAAAAGATCAAACGTATCATGACAGGATCAAACGTATCATGACAGGAAAAGTACAGCTTTTACCATCAACTTATAGAGTACCCTTTGAAAAAAGAGATTGCTCAAATTTCATGTTTTAATTGTACTGTAATGTGCTTTTACAATGGCACGATATTGTTTCATTTTGTATGCACAAAAAGACACGGAAGCAGCCAAGAGATCTGGGTTTGACAATTCCCATCAATGTTCTCCCATCAATATTTCTTAAATATGGACATAATATAAAGCCAGACTTGACAAAAACCTTAAAGAGGACATAAGGATTGGATTCCCTTTTTTTCTGTTTGAAAGAAATGTAATACAATTGAATCAAATAAAGGAAAATAATATATGGACATCAGCAGGATAGAAAAACACTTAATGAACCGCAGTAAAGGGCAAGACGTACAAAAAACAGAGTTTTAAAAAAAATACTACATGAACCAGACATTTACACATAGAAAGTGACAGTGCACATCCTTTGACCTTGGTAGTTAGTGCAGGGACATCATTTACAGTATGGGTTCTTCGCACTTTAAAATAGTTTCAAAGATGTTAAAAAAGCATCCTGGGAATTGAACCTGACGTGCTGCTTTGATGCTTTGTAACTGGTAACCACTGGGAGCTCAGTGGCAGCACTGCAGGAGTTACGCCGTCATGTTGGAAATGACTATGCTTTCTAGCAAATGGGCGGTGCAATTTGCATCTACCGCCACACCGCAGAGAGTGCTGGGGGATGTAATTGGTTTCATGATCCATGATAAGGGAAAAAGAAACACATGTGAAATAGGGAGCACCTGGAGATGCAGAAGATTGTATCATGCATCAGCAGCGATTCTTAATGTCGATGGCATGTACTGCAATACCACCACTACTACTAATACGAATACTGCCACTACTACTACTATTAAGAATAATAATAATGTTTGATGTTTTGTGTAGTGTCACATGCTGGGGGTAGGCAGTTCAGAGAGCTTTGGAAACGGGTTCTACAATTGCCAATGATTTCACATAATTGTGACACGCAATTTGTTATCTCAGATGGATCACGGCATGAGTCCCCCTTGACGGTTTTCAAACCAGTGTCCCCGTGACTCCCCCTCCTCACCAGAGATGCACACAATGAGGCCATAGCTACCCATCCATCCCAAGCAACTGCAATTATCAGGGTCCTCTTCATGGATGCCTGCTAGATGCACACATGACGCACCGGGCATGTCATATCCTATGGGCATGACAGGCACTATATCAACCAATAATGCATGTCTAGGTTCATGCTGGCGGTACAAGTTTTCCGACCATGGCCGCCACGTACTGGAACTCCCTCCCCGCTTATATCAGGATGATTAACTCTCACATAGCCTGCCACAAAGCAATTAGGACAAGGCTATTTGTATGACGCTGCATCTTTACATACCCCTTTGCATCCTTTGTTTTGCTCAGCGGGCTGATGTTATCTCTACGTCTCATGAAATTGCCTGAATTCGTTTCAACCACCTATAACAGCTATTTTGCCTCCAACTACCTTTTCCGTATGTAAATGGTATACCAAAGCCAAATACTCAACCACCATTGTCTATGTTAATCTCACCATCCACCTATAATTGCAACCATGTAATTGTAACTAAGGAACATGAACTAAGTAACTCTACTGTTGGGCCGCATTCTTTGTAACCCTGAATCAAGCCTACCTATTTTCTCTGGTAATAGCGCCTCGATGCCTGTGGGCTGTAGTGTGCTCTACAAATCCAAAAAAATAAAAAATAAAAAAATGATGCACACAGTAGTCAAGCGCCAGTACACACATTCCGCTTATTTTTGGATGCTCCTCCTTTCTGAGGTGCACGTTGCTATTTTTGCAGGTAGTAACTCTAAGCTTACACACCAGATATTACAAACAACACCTTACCAATGACAGCGGCTGGAATGAAGTCTTTTCAGGCTGTTTTTTGGACATAAAATCCACTATACCAAATCCAAGGCACTGCACCTCACAGAATCAATTGACACAATAACCTGCTTAAAACAAACTTTCTCATACACCTGGGCACACAACTATATACGCTTTTTAGACGTCAATTTCCCCCACAAGTATGTATAGTTATACAAATGTAATATACCAAAACAACTACCCTTTTATACCAGAATCTATCTCCTATTCCCCCCTCGAAATACCCCTGAAGGACAGAATTCTAAATGTTAGAAATGAGATTTATGCCTCGCCTCTTATAGGCTTTAAGGGCACTTCCAGCTGAGATCCCTAAATCAATTCTCAGTCATAAATGATGCAAAATGGGTACATGTGTGTGGAAGGGGAGACCACCACTAATTTCACATAAGATCCCACAGTGTCCCGAAGATTCGTAGCTATGTTAGTTCTGTATGTGCATAGATACGTATGTGTAGCCCAATTGAGACAGTCTTGGAATGGACTCTGACAATGGTGGATAAATTGTGAATTCACCTAAAAAAAGAATCAACGCCTGACAGGAGGTTTGATCTGCTCCGGGTTGCAGCAAGATCACAACCACACCTGCCAGAAATAGCTCCCTCGATAACCATTTCCATGCTCCACTGCAGCAGCTCTCTCTCTCTCACTGTGATATTCCCCACACATCACCCCCCTAGCAGCAGTGTTTGCTCATTCTCTTTTCTCTTATTGCTCATCAGGCAATCAGGGCCTTTATCCTCACCAGTATGCTTATGTCAGGAGGGTACACCCCTTGGCTTGGTAGCAATATGGGGTAATTTGGCATGATAAAGCTAATAGGTTCACTCACACTAATTACACCATTAGATGACGCAGCATAAAAGCAAGAAGGATGCTTTAGATCTCCAGCACAGTTCTAAAAAAGCAGGCCACTCTTCTCATTTGGTCTCATGTGTTTATCAAGCGCTCAGTCTCAGCAATCACAATCTTCAATTGTCCTGAATGGACAAATAACAAAACGATATTGGTTTCACAATTTCAGCCGCTGCATGGACACGTATCTAGGAGAAAGACAAAAAATCATCCCATTTCATACAACTATGTGAGAGTCATTACACATTTCTTTGTGAATGCACATTACCCCATCTCGACTTCATGGGACCTCTTGTTGGTTCCTCAATAGGTTTGGTGAAATTATGGTCCTCCTGGTTTAGTGCTTCATATTTGGTGGTTGTGTCCTACGTTGGAAGGTTTCTGGAAGGCGATCATATGTCTAATTGAGACGATGACAAGGATCTGGGTACCACTGTCCCCTTCTAGGGGCTGTGGATAGGGATGAATTGTATCAATTGCAGTCTCCTCTGAGCAAACTCATATGCCAAATACTGTTAGCAGAAAGGGTTACTATAGCACATTGGTTGAAATAATCTGTGACACCCCAATGAACAAGTCCAACAATTCCTAGAATCTAACAAAGTCCTAGGCTCTTGACAATCCGGCTTCTGCCCTGGTCACGGAAACAAAACTGCCCTGCTTGACCGTAAGAACCAAATTGATGACATCAGCAACACAGGCAAGCCCGCGCTGCTCCTCCTCCTTGACCTATCAGCCGCATTTGACCTGGTAGACCATAAGCTACTATGCCAACACATCGCATTCTCAGCACACTCCTCTGCCACTGCCATTGCTTGGATCTCTTCCTTCCTCCAAGGTAGAGCCATGCATGTCTTTTCCGACCAAGATTCTGTGAAACCCGCCATCATCCAATGCGGAGTACCACAAGGCTCCTGCATTTCCCTACATTATAGAACATTTTCACTAGGCCTCTCTTCAGTACTCTGGACTCGCTTGGCATCATGTACACCAACTATGCTGATGATACTCAATTCCTCCTCCCTGTGTCCTGGTATTATGATGAGGATGCCAAGACCCTTAACACCGCTTACACCACCATTCACACCTGGATGGCCGAAAACTGGCTATGCATCAATGGTGAGAAGACTGAGCTTCTTCTACTAGGATCCACAGACACTCTCAAAATTCTTGACACACGCTATTTCTCCTTCAGCATTGATAACACAGCTATCCCAGTCTCCCAGGTAGTAAAAACACTAGGAGCCTATCAATGTCCATACAAGTTAGCGCCATCGCCTCATCTGCAGCCTACTATACTAAAGTTCTCAACGCTGATAGACCTTTCCTCACCACCGCTAACTGCCTGAACATCACTAGAGCCTTAGTCGGGTCCAGATTGGACTACTGTAATGTCTTCTTCACGGGCATCTCCGCTAAATCCTTGAACAAATTCCAACCGTCCAAAATAATGCCCTACGTTCTGCCATAGGCATCCCCAGAAGGGAACACATCACTGCTGCTAGACGGCAAGCCCACTGGCTGCCTGTCCGCAAACGTGTCCTCGTCAAGACACTTGCCCTCACCCACAAGTGCATCCATCCCACTGCCCCTCCCTACCTCTCCACGAGAGTCAACATACCCCGCTCTAGACCCACTAGAACACTCTACGCCAACCTGCTGACCGTACCTAGATTCAAGCGTGCCAAAGGGGGTGGTGTCAGCTTCCTCTTCATCGCTGCCAGGCAATGGAACACCCTCCCACTTGCCCTCAGACTGGAACCCTCTCACCTGGCATTCCGCAAAGCCATCAAAACGATACTATTCACCGAACCCAGCACTGCCCGACTCCATAACTACTATGTATATATATATATATATATATATATATATATATATATATATATATATATATATATATATATATATTATAACAATTGTTGTAACATTATGCAATTAGCCAAACACTATGTAATCTGTGTCGCTGTTTCACCCTTAGGTAACACATAACCATGCATGCTATCTGCTCACCGATCTGCAAATGTAACTAAACTTTCATGCATTGTAACTAAGCTCCTATGTTACAGCGCCTCGATGCCTAAGGGCAGCCTGTGCACTTTAAAAATGCAAATAAATAAATAAACAAATAAATACATTGGCATAAGCTTTAGTACTAAGCTTACTTCTTCAATACAGAATACATTTACGGAATGTATAGTGGTATGGCCTGCTTTATTTCAGTACATGAATACTAATTAAGATGTGTTTACAGCTGCAATCCCACACATCCTTCTCATTATATTGATAGATAAGCATCACTAGGTCAAGGGCAGTTGGGGCTGCAAGGCACCGCACTGATTGGCTGGGCAAGATGCCCTATCTTTTTCACGCTCAACTATTGTAATTGTATAACTATATGAAGTGCCTCTGTTGCTTTTATTCTCCTCAACAGTGAGTTACAGTAATCCCTATAATAATGCAACATTGTGCTGATTGTATTTGTTTTAAAAAAATGGTCTACCTATTTTTTCATGTTTTGCTCTTTTCTTTGGAATGTGTGGACCTTTGCTGAAGCACATACCGGAGGCATAACCTGGAATAATAGATAACACATATAGCATTTGGAATGGCACAAACCCTGGGAAGATGCACCTTTCCGAATGAACCTGCAAGAATTTGAAATGCTCTGCTTCTGGATATCTGAGTGGACAAATGTTCTTCAGAATTTCCATTTCTCCCCTCCTGGAAACCAATCAACAAATAAGACCTCAAATGATTCAACTATCCAGGCAATACACACATCATCTACAAACATACACACAACTCTACATCAAATAATTCTCACCTTGGCTTTCACACCTGCCTCTGACAAGTCAACACATTGACAATGACACACTGATTCAAACTGAACGCACCCAAAACCAAAACTGAAGTGTAGATCTGCGGCATCACAACAACCAAGTCTATACCCTGGTCTGAAGAAATGGGGACGCCCACACAATCGAACGTAAGGTAAAAACCATTGTAAAAAGCTCCTTCTTCCAACTCTGAACCATCTGCTGCACATCCTGTCCACTCTCTCTTTCTCTCCCCCTTCTCCCTCCTCCTCTACTATCCCTGGCCCTTTTTGGCCATTTCTCTTCCTCATTTCTCCTCCTTTTCCCTGTCCACCCCTGACAATGTTTCTAGACAAGTCCGATCTATGAAAGTCTCATCAAAACAGGTTCTCCCCTGCTCATCCAGAACCATCAAGGACCACATTGACACCCTTGCTCCAGCCTTGGCCAATTTCTGCAATCGCCCTTTTGCCACTGGAACCTTCCCCTCCCTCCTTAAGCACTCCCTTGTGCAGCCCCTTCTCAAAAAGCCCTCTGCCGATCCTTCCTCTCTGGGTTACTATCGCCCTATCTCCATCACTCCTTTCCTGGCAAACTCCTGGAAAAGCTGGCCATCTCCCAGCTTAATCGTCACACTGAATCTGTTGGTTGTCTCCACGACCACCAGTCTGGCTTCAGAGCTGCCAGAAGCATGGAAACTGCTCTCCTGACCACCTGTGAAGACTTGCTCTCTAATCCTGACCCTAACGTTCCTTCTGTCCTCATTCTCCTCAATCTATCCTCTGCCTTCGACACGGTCAACAACACCATCTTGCTCAATCGCCTCCGTGACAACCTGGGTATCACTGGTCAGGCCCTGGCCTGGTTGACCTGCTTTCTCGCTGACTGACCCTCCCAGGTCCAACTTGGGTCTTTCCTTTCTTTTATCTCTCTCTATACTTGTGGTGTTCCCCAGGGGTCTAACCTCTCGCCCTGGCTTTTCAACCACTACCTGGCACCTTGGGCTCATGCAATTGCCACTTTCTGCTCTAACTTTCAGTGTTATGCGGGTGATACCCAGCTCTCCATCAGGCTACCCTCAGCCACATTTGTTCCTTCTCTCATACCTAACTGTCTGGCTGCAATTCAGGAATGGTGTGCTGCCAATGATCTCTGCCTTAATGCCAATAAGAGTGAGATCCTCCTCATCGGGACACCTACTCCCTCCTTTTCTCACTCTGGCCGCCCACCCGGGGCCCTCTCCCTGCTCCTTCCTGTGAGGCTAGGAATCTGGGTGTCATCTTCGACTCCACACTCTCCTTTTCTCGACATATCTCCGACGTCTCTTTGAAGTCTCAGTATCAGCTGCACCTCCTCAGAGGTATTCTGCCTTTTCTCACTTTCCCCAGAAGCTCATTGTTTCCAGAGCCCTAGTCCTTTCTAGGCTGGACTATTGTAACAGTCTCTTCCTTAATCTGCCTGTCTATACTCTGCAACCTCTTCAACTTATCCAGCACAGGACTAAGAGACTTGTTTTTGGCCTCAAGGCCAGGGATCATATCTCTCCAGCTCTGAAATCTCGCCACTGGCTCCCTACGGCTGCAAGGATCAGGTTAAGACCCTTTGCATCGTCCACAAGGCTTTCTGGGGCTTGGGAGCGCGCTACCTCCAACTTTCTCTTTCTAAACACCTTCCTTCTCGAGCCCTCCGCTCATCCACCTCCAACTTGAAGAGGGATTGGGAAGCCTACTCCCACCTCCCCCTCCTAAGAAATTCATGACAAGGAAGAAGGCCAGGAAGCACTGCAATAACCCATTCTATTTCGGACCGATTCCCAGTGGTCCCATGATTGACAAATACATTGAGAGATATCCCCTCAGCAAACCACGCTCCCTCCACTAGTCCTACAGACCAGGTGCGGTGCGAATTTACCCCAGCGTGGATGAAGATCCACAGAACGTGATCAAAGACACTTCTATTGACAGCCTGGACTAAGCACCACGAAGTCGTGTTGCTGACGACGTTAGAGACACCATGGCATAGCAGCGTTAGACATGAAGCACACGTGCCATCCGCACTTTGGGACACAAACACGCACTCGAATACATGAAGAACACAAGCATACAGTTCTATAAATAGAGGACAGATACATGTACATACTGTCATTGCTTTATTATTTTTGCCATTAGCCAGATGCAGCATGCAGAAACAGCAAGAAGCAAGAGATCCTGAACAAAGCTTGCAGATGCTTACATGCAAATAACCCCATGGAATTGCAGAGGCACCTATGAGACCTGACAGAACCAATTGTGACTAACCTATGGAGAATGTAGTATAGCATGGACACTGTGGAAACCGCATTATAATGGTTTAGGAAAGTCACAGCAGGCCACAGGCCTCTCAGAGCAAGCGACGAGCTGAGCCGATTCAGCCTGGACAAGGAGCAAGACGTGTGAGACAGGATCCACAGCCAAGGCTATGAGAAATGGATGACATTCCAATCCACAGATGACAAAGGCACCAGCTGAAATAAATGCGGATAATTCTTCATAATTCAGAGCTGCACAGTTCAAATCCGTGGTCTCTGAACACGTGACGTGGCCGAAGCAGACAAAGGACAGTGACCCGCGGTGGGAAAGGGAGCCGGTCTCAGGCTACAGACATAAGACTGCAACAAATATGCTACAATGTGAGACAAGTGTTGCACCGAGCCAAGGAGCACTCTCATAGACTAAGGTGGTGCGCACAAGTTACAATGCAGACACATAGTCATTCTTATTACCTTGAAAAGGTACACTGAGAGCTGAGAATCTTCCCTGGCCTGGGGACATCAGCTGTAGCTGATCACAGTTTAGTACCCATGGGGTGGGTAGCAATAGGCAAGAACCAATGGTAAACCCACCACACTGCGACATTGTTATAGATAGCAACGTGGGGATGGACCAGACCAGCGACCTGACATGTGAGGGCCAGTAGAATAACATGTACAGTGTGCACTATAGGTGGTAAGGTACACAACACCCAACCGTGTTGCCCAATAGGTTTTCTGGAGAAGGGCCCAGTGTGTGACGTTACTCTGACATAATTGTAGTGTAAAACCAGCCTGCGAACCGTGGAAGAGCGAGTTGTGCATGGATTTTCCTTGTCCCTGTACTGATCCCTGTTGGTCTTTGTCTGTAATAAAACACAGTTTGAACTTGCCGTTGACTGAGTCCTCTGTGTGTCTGGGAAGGAGGGAGTTTGGCTCTCCAAGTCTGAGGAATTCCAGTGTCCCTCTGGTATACCTGTGTCAGCCCACCACCAGGTTGTCTCCATCGCTGCGGAACCTGAGAGGCTGCGAGACCCTCGCATATTGTGAGAAGACGGGAAAACGCACGCCTGTGTTAAGGCTGTAAACCGGCCCCTTGTTAAATCATCCTGCCCAAAGTCAGCGAGTTGTCCAGGCAGACCAGGACGGGGAGGTGAGCGCCTTGAGGAGTCAGGAGTCAGCAGTCGAGCAGCGCCAGCGGATCTCAGATTGTAAGTATTGACCCAGTCTAACGGCAACTGTGGGTGTGGGAGGGTATTGAGTATTGTGAAATATTGTTTACAAGTGTCGGGTATTGTCAAGGCATTGCCTAGTACTGTCAAAGTAAGTCGGGACGGGAGCAGAGCTAGAAGTCCCTTTTCTATGTTAAGGGCACATTCGGCCTTAGAGGTAAAAGGTTCTGGTGAATAACCTAGAATATTGACTCGAGGGCTTGGATGACAGAAGATATGTAAATAAAGGTATGGCAGTGGTTTGGGCATTTTAGCTTGGGTCGTAGATGACGGTATCCCCGCGAGGGTTAGCAAGGGAGCTGGCCTAGATTGCAGAAGGTGAGTCGACTGGTTAAGTCTCCTGGAGTGAGACGTTTTGCACGCTAGGCCACACAGCGGGTGCAGTTCGATCACAAGAGCATATTGGTATACTCCGCCTGGAGCGTGGGAAGACAGCTGTGCGGTTTTTGTGTGGGTTGGGAGTAACAGGCTATTATAGTGTGCGTGCAGTATTTGACCTTTCTGTATTATTCTGTTAGTTGGTGACGTCACCCATAGGGCTGCACATAGGACACAGATAGCTTGAGACGGTGAGGAGCTAGTATTGAAAACTGGGGATTGGCAGACTAGGTGAACCAGCGGCAGTGCGTGGAAGGCGCATGCGCAAGATTGTGGGTGTGTCTGAGGGGGCAACAAGTGTGAAAGAGGGGCAGTGCACGGAGCATGTCTGATAAGTTTTGGAGCTCCAGAGGCTCGTAGAAACTGAAGAAATATTGTCACCATATTGTGCCTTTCTCCCTTAACACCGGACAGTCGAAATCCTCGACTTTAGGTCGGGTAAAGGTACTGGAAAAATGTATCAGGAAATTTGCGGCGGGGGACATGCTCCTTCAGCACTTCTGTAAGACATTACCGCCTTACAGAGAGAACATTTGTAAATATAGCATAGAATGGTCCAAAAGTACAGAGAAGAAGTTAACCAAAACATGGCCACATTGTGGAAGCTTCTCTAAAGACGTGCAGCAATCACTACTGACACACATAGAGGGTGCTTTTAAGGGGAAGCAATTGACAAAACGCATAGCCATATTTGAGTTGTGATGCATGTTTCAGGAGGGCAAGGGGGATGCTGCGAGGCGTCAGTAGATGCTGAGCCAGCAGGAGGTGAAGGACCCAGGAATCCATCCTTCTGCCCCTTCCCCTGCCCCTCCGAGTGTAGCATCCGATGATACAGATGATGAACAGGGAATGTATCCAATGCGGAAACTAAGGGCAGAAGAGGGGTATTCAAATCCAACATATAAGCCACCACCAGATACGAAGGAGGAGAAGCCCGAAAAGCGCAGGGCAGTCATCTATTGACCCAGAGGTGAGCATCCATCTCCAACTCTCTGAGAATCAGTCGCTTCTCCAATCAGAGAGTGGGGGGTAGATCTCTTTCCTCGGCAGGGACTTCCCTCTGGAACAGCCTCCCTGCCTCTCTCAAACTTGAGCAGAACCACCTCCGGTTCCAGAAGCAACTCAAGACCTTCCTCTTCGCTTCCGCTTTCTCTCTTCCTCTCTTCCTCTCACTTGCTGAGGTCCCTGACTGCTGTGCACACTGGTCACCTGGCCACCCACTGAAACCCGGGCCCAGGCTCCTGCATGTCAAGTTACCCTTGCACTTCCTCCGGTTCCCCCAGCACTTAAGGGTCTGTATCTGCAACCTTACAGGCCCTGTTCACTCTGCACTTATGAGCCACCCACCTGCAGCACTTATAGAGTCACCTGTACTTCTCCCCTTCCGCCCCCTCTGGCACTTCGGCCCTCCCTCCTTGCCCGCACTTGTGATATCTGAATGACACAAGGCCTAGTAAGATCATTGTTTTGTCCTCCTTGTCTTGTCACACCTAGAAACACCTGTGTACAGGTGCGTAATAAATGACATATTATTTCATATATCACCATACAATACCTCACCTTCCCACATAGAATCATAGCCATCATCGCACTTGTACTCTCCAGACTTGAGTACACCCGTAGCCTCTACCTCAGTCTCCTGGAATTCCCTCTAAACAGACTGCAGAAAGCACAAAATGCAGTAGCCAGACTCCTGCTGAGATTCCAAAGATGCAAGCACATTACCTCTGCCCTCCAAATCCTCCGCTGACTCCTGGTCAAACAAAAAATAGAGATTACAACTTTATGTATAGCCCACGCCCTCCAAAGCAGGGACCCAGAATCCACCAAGAATAAACTCATCCACTAAAACCAACAACAGTATTCTGCTCGCGCAAGGCAGCCTTAGTTGCAATACCAAGCCTTCTTTTTGATTTCTAGGTTCTGTGCAGAGAGGAAGAACACCTCATTTTTAGGAAATCCCCCAAAGTTTGGCTATTCACAAGGCTGCATCTGACAAACAAGAACGTCACCCTCAACAACTGTCCCAAATAAAAGTACACTGGACCAGTCTCAACCATAGCTATCGTAGAGCCAAATGCCCTACGTAAACAACTGACAAACGAGCGCAAACCAGACAAACCTTAAGACGGAGCCCTTTGCACTTCTTGCTTCACATTACAGAATCCCAGACCTGGGTCAAAAGCTACCTTCTGCAATACAGGACAGGAACAACATTCCTGGCAAGAACCGGGGGCAGGATTCTTTTGAGCTAGTCTGACCTACACATACTCTCACCCCAGCGCACACGACATCAATCAATAAATTCAGTAGTCGTCGGTGTCCCCTGCTCTTTCCTGAAATCCGAACCCAGATCAAAAATATCTCTCACTCCCCCAGCCCCCAAGAAGAACAACATGAATAAAACCCCATTCATGAATCAATAAAAGAGTGGAACCCTAATATTTCACTCGTTCACCAAACCCCATCTTCTTCCCAACTAACATACTGAGCCTTAAATCTCCTGCCATCCTACACTACACACACAGGCCAGGTTTTGCACCTGCCTCCCACTCTATCTGGCTAACAACCTCTAACCCTCCTCTTTTGTTGCAGAGCCACTCCCAAAGTGGCTGCCGAAATGGCAGAGGTGTACTATACAAGACCTATTTACACGAAATGAAATTACAAAAGTAAATGGATTGTTTTAAGTTTAGTACTGCAGAGTATTTGCAGCAAATGAAAAACAAAATGTTGAGCCTCCAAGAACCAGTGCAATTGCCAACCACTAGAATGGAGTTCCTTATCGTTGATGTATTGTCCATATTTCCAGGATTTCTGAACAGTCCGTTTTCACTTTTTATATGGGGCTAGTTATACAGTAAAGGTATTCATTACTCAAACGGTCCCAGTAACTGAAACAATTCTGAAGAGAAGCCACTTCATCAAGTCACAACTTTTCAAAAAATGATCCACTGATTATAATATCTGATTTAATGACTGATCGTCATTTTCTTTCTTTGTTTCTGATAAAGCCATCACGGGTGATTGATGGCGTGGCTGCCCTGCTTATAAGAAACCCTGTTCTTCCTCAGCTATCTAGACTGCCTGGACTTCACTCAGTGGGTCCCCGTTCCTGCCCACCCTGGCAGCCTTATGCCAGACACCGTCCTTTCCACCAACCTCGCCCTGGGTAACAACAGCACCACCTTCTGCTCCTGAACTAATCACGTGACCACCAGCACAGAACCCCTCAACTCAAACCTCGGTCTCCTCTTGGCCAGGATCACTCTATTATCCTCAGACCTATGAAAGAGTCGCCCCATCCACCTTTCTGCTCAGCAAACTCTTTCCCCAGGGGCCACGCGTCTTCACCTCCGCTGCGAGTTTGCACAATCCCTGGTTGTCATGGCCACAGCCCTCAGAAACGAAATACAATCCTTCACCAAGTACTCAAAAAAATGCTTTGACAGGGAATTAAAAACACACACGCTGGCACTGTTTACTTTTGGATGGTGTTCAGTGGTCGATCAAGAATTAGCTGCAGAAAAATGTCTGATCTGAAGTGCTAGCTACAACTGGATGCCATTTTATGCTGATTGTTGACTGACAGGGCCCGCATTCTTAAAATGGTTGCCAACCCTGTTCTTTCAATGGCATTGAATGAAACAGGAAGATTATTAAATGGTCCAGATGAAAAACACCAGCGATGGCTCCCCAGAGCTGCTCTGTTTAAGTAGCTGGGAAAGATGATGTTTTGCTGAAAGGTTATAAGCATGCTCAAAAATACCAAGAGCTGTCGCTTAAGATGTATGACATTCACACCGGTCCCCGAATCTTCAACAGGTGAGGAATCCCTCAAACACTGCTGAAGCCATCTCACAGGCCATCAGTGCATTGGAGATGAATATCGCTCACTTGATCAGTGCCATAAAAGACATAAATATTCAGAGTCCAAAGGAGCTTAGCTGGAAGCGGCCATCTTCTCGATTTCCCCATGGTGGTCCACCAGAAACTTGCATTTCTAGAACAAAAAAGCAGACAACTAGAACAATGGTGGTAAAACATCTGCAAGGATATAATGCATACATCAACCGGAAATAATAAAGCTTCCCTCCATGACGGCATCTCTGGAGCAGAGAACAAATCTGGAGAACTCGCCAGCATCGGCAAAGAGTTAAATAAGTGATCCAGAATACTTTGCTGATCTTGCATCCTGGCAAAAACTTGCCGGCAACCTGTTAAATTTATTTTCAGAGTAAATCACCAACATCCAATTGAACATACAGTCCAAACCTAGGATCCTGGATCCCTCTCCCATAGGCCAAATCCCATGACCCCTCTTCCTCATTACTGACCTATCCCCACCATTAAGCTACAAAAAGCTTGTTAGTAAGAGAAACGTGCCCTCTTAACAGCTCTTACCGTAGACCACTATCACCATCAAAGAACACATCTCAACATATAAGCAAACATTTGGATATAAAAAAGGGAAATTTGAACAACAAAAGTAAACGAAGACTACAATAAAGAGTACAAGACTGCTGGTCATCCAGGGGGACTTGTAATCAACCGCTCACTCTTACATGACAGCTCCTCTGAATGTTTCAAAAGATACACCATCAGCCCCCTCCCGAAGAGTCGTACTGCTGATCTGCGGATCATGACAAACCTTTGACCCAAACCCATTACACCTTTCATTGGCAAGATCTTGGAGATAATGGCCACCATGCAGCTGCAGGAATTCAATGAGTTGCAAAACCTTCTTCCCAAGAATCAGTCTTGAATTTGGAGCAAACAAGGGAACATAATCGGCACTCCTGCTCGTAAAGGATTCATTTGTAGGGATTGGGGTTGAAAGACTGAGTTAAAAATGTTTGAGGGAGAAAAGACTGTAGATTATTTTTTCAAAATAACATTCGGTCTTTTCTCCCTTGGACATTTATGACTTGGCCATCCCCCACCCACACCCCCACCCACACCCACACCCCTGCCTACACCTCCAACAGACCCCCATCCCCAGCCCCCTACTTACCTTGCCTCTGACTTGCTGGTCCCTGCAATGCCTGTTCCCTTTCACGTCCGTGATCGGCAACCGGCGCTGCAAGGTCCTTTACTTTTTTTGGGGGGGACAGCTGCAGGGGGACACACCCACAACCCCTGCTGACAGTATAGTGAGTGGGGGTTGCGAGGGACACCCCTGCAGCCTTTATTTGTGGGGGGTTTGGCTGTGGGGGAAACCCCCACTCACAGTATAGTGAGTGGGGGTTGCAGGGGACACCCCCACAGCCACTGCAGCCCTTTTTGTTGTTGTAAAAAAGGTACTACCAAATGTTCTACCCTCCAAAAGTCGAAAACCTGGAGGGTAGAACATTTGGTAGTACCTTTTTTAGAACATTTGGTTGGATAGGTCATTTGAATTCGGTCTTTTTAGACAAAACCATTTATATGTAGACAAGAAAAGACCAGCAGTCTTCATCTTTTCAGACTTTTCAGCGGCCTTTGACATTGCCCCTAAGCAAGCTTTCATTAAATGCCCAAATCTTGCAAAAGCAGTATCATTGGCCAGATCCGGCAAACTCATCTCGAAGTCCTCTATAATTTCCTACAGGGCCCTCCTAGACCAGTGATGTGGGTTGCATTGCCATCCTTGGCGCTTCTTTTCCGCACATTGCAGTAATCACTCACTGCCGTCCTCCTTCTGGTCCACTCTGATGACTTCCCTTCACTCCACTGGGCCTCCCGTCGCAAAGACCTCCGGGTGAGAGCTCCTTCGTTGGCCTCGCCTACCTCTCCTCTGCTTACGCTGGCCCCTTCGTTTGGCTGCAGCACGTCTTTGGCTGCGCGCGGGTATGCAGCGGTCCTTTCCTGGTCTGCTCCTCGGGCATTGGCCTCCTCCTCTGGTCACGCATGGTACCGCCCTTCATGCGCTGGCCACCTCCACTGGCATCAGCGATTCCCCTCTTGGTACGCGCAGTCTCCTCTGCAGACCTACGTCCAGAAGGCAACGTGGGTTGTGGTGCCTCATCGCCAGTTGTTGTGGGACAATAGCGCACACATAAATAGACGACACGGGACAATGGCATGATGCGTCCAACCTCTTTATTCTCTATACCCTTTCTGACGTTTCCTCCCATGTCCCCTCCCCTTCCCTCTCCCCAGCTCTTCTCTTCGCCTTGCAGTCCCCCCCTCTTAAAGGTGCTGCATCCTTTTCGTCTGTAACACATAGACCTCTGTTATGTATGTATGCTTGAAACTCCAGCTGCACTTACGACCAGAATCACTGCAGGACCCAATGAAAGCCGCATTACCCTAAAGTAAAGAACCTTTCAAACATATGAACTAAGTACTTTTATATGCTTGTATGTTATGCTCTTTTCACTGAACCCGCCCCCTAACTTACCAGATCTGCATGCCCAAGGACGTCGAGTAATCTGCTTCCCTACCCTTTCCTTTCTCCAGGGGGCACCATGAAGCAAGCTTGTTCGTAATAGGCGCCTTGCAAATGACCAGCAAATGCATAAGTAAAGCAAAGTGCCAGGATGTAACTTCCCAATGTTGAATTCTTATGCTTTCCTTGCTTACTCATTGAGTGGGGCGACTCGACGCCATTACGCCGCTACGGATTTGGCCTTTTAATGCACATGCACAGCCAGTCTGTAAGGGGATATGTCAGGCAGTGTGCCAGTCTTGCAATCCTCGGAATATCGGCCGCAGGTCGCCACATCTGTCTCTGGTGTTACATTTACAGCGAATCAATATGGCGCGCATTTTCATGTTGCAAGGACCCAGCATATAGTGCATGTGTCTGCCCTTCTCCAACTTAACATCCCACTGCAGCAGGGCTTTCAAACAGTCATCAATAATTTAATATGCCGATCGCAGCTACATATATATTAATGCTATCGACCGGATTCACACATTTTGCAAGTTCTTTGACGCTTCTTTGCATCATGAGCTGAGTAAGAAAACACAGCTTTTGTTCCTGATGGACCCGAGGCGTTCAGTTGCAGGTGAGATCATACAAAATAGTGCCAATAATATGTTGTCAAGTGATTGACTTATGTTCCCACAAAGTAGCGCTAAGTGGTTATTGATTTGACATAATGTTAATTGATATAAGTAAACGATTTTCAACTTTATCCGGTACTATGCATTCAACAGGCCAAGAGCAACCCGTCTTCTGTGACAAGATGGCGGGCAGCCTGCGCTGCAATTTGAGTGGCAGGTGTGCCTCGAAAAAAGTGACTAGAAGCAACGTGTATTCAGTTATTTTAGCTATTCATTTCTCCGTTTTTGTACCCTGCACATGTGCACAGGAATGGATTACTATCAATGCATTTTACAAATGGTATTTCTCCTATGTGTTTTTATACTAAATATTAAATGTAATGAATTTGTACATTGCACCTGTTGGATGGATGTGTTCATCCGAATAAAGATATTGACTGATCGACTGATATTATTTGGAACACTTTTAAAGAGAAATCATTCAAGAATCACCAGTGACACTGGATTTCCTGGCCTTTTATTCTAGATGGACTTCACGTGGGAATTACTGCGGGCCCAGAGAAAAAGACATTGTGATGCATACAATGAGCACAGAATAAGAAAGATGATGGCAGTTCAGTTCACAAATGCCCAAATAAGGGCAAGGATTGTCAACACTACTAGCTCTGGCCTTTCTTTATGTAATGTAATGTAATGTGGTCTTGTTTACAGCAGCTTCTGCCTTGATGGAGGCCGCTTGAGCCTAAAAGTAGATGTATATTTTGGGTTTCAATACATTGCCATAAGGTTCTAAGGTATCCACACAATTGTCCACAAATTGTCATTGTATGGCCAGGTACGTGTACCCTTCACCAGGAATTGCCCTGATATTCAGAGATATTTATACCATATGCCAGGTATTTTCTAGGTATTGGCATTATGAGTTCAGTTGCTCACACGATTTGTTAGTTAATGCTATCATGTTTGCAGGTTAATGATATGCCAAGTTGTTGAATCATGTACCATTACCCAGGTATTTTTGTCACAACCCAGGGAGAAATATCAACAACTTCCCCCAAACCAAAGAAGCTGAATGGAACAACCCCTCCCATCTTGGTTGGCACAGGTTCCTGAATTCCAAGGTTACAGGGGACCAAGGCACAGCCAATGCGGGGAAGAAGAATTAGGGAGAGGTTATAGATAGGTAAGGATTTCCTTAGGGAAACTAGAAAGGTTAGGGTATGTCATTTTAGCTCAGGTTGGGGGGAGTTTAGGGAAAAAGTCATACACGTCTGGCTACTCTTAGTTGTGAGTGTACTCCTTCAAAGTTACACACTCCAGTAAGGCTGGAGCAATATCCTGTCTCACCTATAACCTGGAAGCCCTCCAGACCTTACCATATAAACATTATGCACTGCGTGAGGAATAACCTGTTGGCCACTAACCTGTGACAGTTTTACCCCAACCTAGATAACCTAGAACATAAACTCCTTAGCGTACAGCACATGAACATGACCCTTGCAGGAAGCAAGGTAACCTTAAAGCCATGGTCTAGTAAATACTTTAATTTAAAAAATAGATAGGCAACATAAAAAAAAATACTAGCATTCTCTTTTTTAAAACTTCCTATATAAAACTTTGAGCTATTCAAGCTCAAAATTCGCAAAAGCAAGCACATGGGCGCATCCATTTTGTGAAATGGATGCCCTCCTGTGCTGACTTTTGCTTTTGCAGCACTAATGAAGGAAAACCAGCCAGCTGTAGTAAACAAAAGCTACCGCTGGGTGGCTTTCCCTTCATTAGTGCTGTACGCGGAGGACGGGGACCGGAGACCAGAGCAGGAAAGCTGCAGCTGAATCTCGGTAAGTGCTATTTATTTTAAAAAAAAAACAAGCACTAGCTGGGGTTTTTTTTCTACGTTTTTTCCGGGCTGGAGGAGCCCGGAGAACTTAGAAATAAAACCGCAGCTTTAAAAATGTTGTATTTATGTTTGCGGTCGCTTTTGAAGCGACCGCAAACATAAATACAACGTTATTCTGTTGGAAAACGCTGCGGTTTTTCTTTCCAAGTTTCTCAGGCTCCTCTGACTCGGAGGAGCCTGAGAAACTCGGAAAGAAAAACCGCAGCGTTTTCCAACACAACCGCGGCATTGCGGAAAACAACCGCGTTGTTTCTGCCTGAATCTGCTTTCCCATTTGGGGCTCTCGGGCTCCACACCCGAGAGCCCCAAATGGGAAAGCAGATTCAGGCAGAAACAACGCAGCATTGCAGAAAACAACCGCGTTGTTTCCCCACGGGGAGCCCGAGAGCCCCAAATGGAAAAGCAGATTCAGGCAGAAACAACGCAGCATTTAGCATTTCCCATTTGGGGCTCTCGGGCTCCCCACGGGGAGCCCGAGAGCCCCAAATGGGAAATCAGCTGTAGGCAGAAACACTACGCGGCATGTAAACACAACCGCGTTGTGTTTCTGCCTGCTGTGGCTTTCACTTTGGGTCTCCGGTGCTGGGAGCACCGGACACCCAAAGTGATAGCCACAGCAGGAAGAAACACAACGCGGTTGTGTTGGAAAACGCTGCGGTTTTTCTTTCCGAGTTTCTCAGGCTCCTCCGAGTCAGAGGAGCCTGAGAAACTTGGAAAGAAAAACCGCAGCGTTTTCCAACACAATAACGTTGTATTTATGTTTGCGGTCGCTTCAAAAGCGACCGCAAACATAAATACAACATTTTTAAAGATGCAGTTTTATTTCTAAGTTTTCCGGGCTCCTCCAGCCCGGAAAACTTAGAAAAAAACTTAGAAAAAAAACGCAGCTAGTGCTTATTTTTTTTTTAAAATAAATAGCACTTACTGAGATTCAGCTGCAGCTTTCCTGCTCTGGTCTCCGGTCCCCGTCCTCCGCGTACAGCACTAATGAAGGGAAAGCCACCCAGCGGTAGCTTTTGTTTACTACAGCTGGCTGGCTTTTCCTTCAATAGTGCCGCAAAAGCAAAAGCCAGCACAGGAGGGCATCCATTTCACAAAATGGATGCGCCCATGTGCTTGCTTTTGCGAATTTTGAGCTTGAATAGCTCAAAATTTTACATAGGAAGTTTTAAAAAAGAGAATGCTAGTATTTTTTTTTATGTTGCCTATCTATTTTTCAAATAAAATGTTTTACTAGACCATGCCTTTAACGGATCAATGACATTGTAAGCACAAATGTTAGCATGAGCAGCTTGACATGAAGGCAACTAAACTTGAAGACATGGACCACATGGAACACAATGCGCACTTCGCGAGTAATAGTCTGAACATGCTTCATCCATGTGAGAAACTAAACATCTTGCAACACTTTCATTCATGTACATAATGTTTCTTTCAGTGTTTTCTGCACACCATCGAATAGTACTTAACTCAGGCCTGAGTTAATTCATCGCCACAGCCCGGGCTGGGACGAAGTCACAGCGGCTACCCAGGAACCCGGCAATCAGGTCTCTTGCGCATGCATCAGCCTCTGCTCCACCAGCGTCTCCTGGCGAACACAGCCAGGAGTCAGGGTGGCCCAATCTGACCGCCGCAGCCCAGGGCTGAAGGTCCTCACACACTCTGCAGAATGTCTACGCCTCCCTGTGCCTCCAACTGTCAATCGCCAGCACTTGGCACGGGCGGAGGTGGACCTTATCAGTCCTGCCGCCGACATCATGAGACATAGCACACAGGCCCCCGGACTTCTGGGTAATGTAGTGCAGGGGCCTGAAACCACAACCCGCCAGGGCTTACTCCCCCAAGTTTGCAGCCTGGCGCCACAAGCCCCCACACTCCTCACATTTTATAACCAAGTGCTACCTACCATTTCTTACCAGATAGTACCATGATACGCTTGAGTACTCATTCTATTTGCCAGTTGCATAATGTGCATTTACACTCACATACTAAACCAGTTATTAACATTAATTGTACATTATTGATATTATAAACCTGATGTCATCACACCATTTGCTAAGTACAGTACTTGTCATTGATATTGCTAATATTAGCCAACATGCAATGAACTTTGCCACAATACATTTCTCTACATCGCGTTGAACCACCTCACACACATTTAGTTATTTTGTCCTCATCGTCAATACGCCTAAAATAAAACTACCCACACATTTGCACCCTCTCTGTGCTGTGGCGCTGTTTACAAACTGCACTGCCCATGTGCAATATTTTAGCCATAGCCTACATTTCACATTGCCTACTGTCCTGCAGTGTCAATACCATCTCTGAGAGGGGACCTATTGCATAGTGACATTTTAAGCTTAAATGTGCTTGCTTGTACGTCCCAAACAGATAACTGGTAGTGTAGCAGGTCCATCACTTCCCTTGAAAAGGGGGTAGCCTTGGTAGCCGAGTTTGCATTTTTCAAACAGTACCTGTAATAATAATATTAAATTCACAAAATAATATTTTATATTGTAAGCAAAATATAGTGAACTGCTCAAGAAGCCTGTAGACTTTGCTTTTATCTTGTTTTTACGGAATGTCTGGGGTGACTGCCAGCATGTGTGGATGTACTGTGCTGTGTTTAAGCCTACATGTGCTTGATTGAGATTCATAGCTAGAGCTTTGGCAGTGTCATAGGGCAAAAAGGAACTTTGAGGACAACATGCTCAGCCTTGAGGGCTGGGTACGGGCCTCTTCACCAGTGCTCTGTGTGTTTTCTCTCAGTTTCAAAATGCAAAAGGAGGGCCTTGCAAGTGGCTGTGATTATGTAATCCAATTGTTAAATATGCTTCGAAAACAAATTGTTTATGTGCAAAAGCCACTCCATAGCTGCTTTGGTTAGTCTACAAACTGCTGTTAAGCCCCTCTCCCACAACACAAAAACATTTGGATCCAGCAAAAAGGAAAATTTGCACAACAAAAGGACATGCGGAAAATGGCACAAAGTGAAAGATCTTTAATAATCTATGTGAAGGTCAAACGTTGCATTAATAGACAGATTTAAAAAAAAGAATATTTGAACAGAACGATGTCCTGAAATAATAGGTGGTCTTTGGCTGAGTTTTACAAAATAATATCGTACATCTTAACCAAAATACAGTCAACCATGAGAGAAGTTCATAGACTTGTTTAAAATAAATATTTCTAACAAATGAAACAGCCTTGTCCAATCGGCTCATCAGTTAAGTTGTAGAGACTATATAAGGATTTAAGTAAAGACCTTTCCTGAAAGGAATCAGTGATATGATGGCACTCACTGTGTGCTGTGCTGCTTTTAGGCTTACATACACTTGTTCAAGATGTCTAAGCAGAGCATTGATAAGGTAAAGGATTGAACACTTGCCTTTGAAAAAAGGGTGCAGGCTTCAGAGCTGGATTCAAACCTCTTCTCCAGTGCTCTTCCTTTTTATTTATTTTTTAAATTACTATGACCTAAAATTGTCTACAATATCTGAGTCAAGGAACAAAGACAGGGACGTTGAAAACAAAGTGAGCCAAGCTGGGTTGCACATCTCTGTGCTGGCTCCCAGTGGCTGCGAGGATTAAGTTCAAAACCCTGTGCATCGTCCACAAGGCCTTCTGGGGCCTGGGGCCTCAATACATTCAACTCTCTCTTCCTAAATATCTTCCTTCTCAAGCTCTTCGCTCATCCGCCTCCAACTCCCTCAGGGTCAGTCGCTTCTCCAAGCAACGAGTTGGTGGTAGATCTCTTTCTTTGGCTGGGGCCTCCCTCTGGAACAGCCTCCCTGCCTCCCTTAAACTTGAGGAGAACCATCTCCGGTTCCTGAAGCACCTCAAAACCTTTCTATTTTCTTCTGCTTTTTCTCCTCCTCTCCTCTGCTGACCTCCTGGCTGTAACCGGAACTGCACTGGCTACCTGGACACCCTCTGATCTTGGGCCCAGGTCCCTCCACCACCAGCGTCACACCTGCACTGCCCACCTGGCAACCCCTGCACTTGAGGACTGTTTCTGTATCCCTACAATCCCCCTACCAGCTCTTGACACCTGATGTCTGCACTTACCCATGCACTTGCCACATGCTGGCCGTCACTTACTTATTGTTATTATCTATTCCCATGTACTGCACTGTCCCTGCCCCCTTCCCATGCATTTGCACGATCTGAATGACACCTAGCCTAGTAGGATCGTTGTCTGTCCTTCCTTTGTTCCCCTCCCCTGCCTCGCTGGGCCTTGAAACACTTGTGTATAGGCGCGTTATAAATGCCATATCATATCACATCATATCATATCATATCATATGTCATTGCGAGTGCTTTACTTTATTCTACTGGCTTCTTTAATACAAAGCATCCACCTGTTCAGTGGCAGTGACGGTGAAAGGTCATTGTTAAACAATCACAGCACCTATTTGTTGCTGCGCAATAGCAGTGCTCCTGGCTGTTTTTGTGAGCCAATACACTGCTCCTATGTCCCTCCCTAATACATGAACACAGCTTTTTATACAAAAAAGGGAATTTTGAACAACAAAAGTAAATTAAGAAAACAACAAAAAGTAAACGACTGCTGGTTTATCTGGGGAACTGAATGTTGACATTCCTTGTGACCAATGGAAGGACTATCCCCAGCTCTCCCAGAGGCAGATTCCTTCAGCTACCAAAGCCTTAGTGTTTCTTAAGAATTGTTTTAATTGATAGATATGTTTAAAAATAAAATAATAAAAATGTGAACAGACTATGCATAGAGTTAGGAGTCAAAGCGAGTGCTTGATTAATGGTAGTGATTATTCAGATGCCTGTCATCATCGATGTTGTGGGGCGAATCTGTCATTACTTCAAGAACCAGTGTTCATACTTGTTAAAAAAGCATGTATTGTATAGTGCTTCACTTTAATTGGTAAATACAGAGTAACTATAAAGGATCCAATAGAAATGATGTTCCATCACATTACAATTTACAATTTACAGTCTGATCATGCCAACATGAACCTTTCCATTCTGGAGATGCCTTCCGAGTCATTACTTATTGCTTAAAGTGCACAAAGCTGTGGAAAATGCTCCCGCTCTGAAGTTCAGGGAAGGAGAGTTCAAGAAGAGCAGCAACGTTTAGTGGAGGGACTGTTAAGCAGTGATTATGCCAAACGCTCGTGCAGTGATGGCATCCTATGGGGAAGGGGTCCGCAGGGAGGCATCCCTTCAGGCAAGCCATTCAGACCACCTTGGAATGGAACATAAGCACAATGCACCCTTGATGGTGTCAATGGGGGAGGGGTCAGAAGAGCAGCATCTGGACACACTGCTGCTAGGTGACATTGGAGAGCAGGTGGCAGAGTAAAGATAGAAATAGAGCAGTCCTTCGTCACCTTGGAGGCATTAAACTGAGTACTAGGGAGTCAGGGTTTGTGGAAGAGTTGCAGTTTGTGAGGGCCTAGAAGAGGGGGTTGGTTTTGCTTGATACTTTGGCAGTGGTTCATTATTGATTGGGCGTAGAAATTATATTACACATATGTTGCCAGTAGCAAATTCATTCGTATACTCCATGTGCATTATACAAATTCAGTGATCACAATCTGTCAGGGGCAAACGTGCCTGCCGTCAACATACCTCATGGTTTAACGGCTCTGAATACCTTTCCAGCAAGGGCTGTGTTACAGTAAATTGGCGAATAAATGAAAGAACATCACTTGAGTCTATATTAATTGTTTTCCTCTATGTAGTATCTTAACTTTTAGAGTAGTGTTATTTAACAAATTGACTCTTAATCAGGGAGTAACATACCTGGAAAATGGTATCTCTGTGTGACCAACCACATGGCTACACTTTTCATCTAGCTGGCATTTTGAAAATCAAAGGCAACACCACAGCCCTTAAGCCAATGTCCAGTCATTTATGAACAGATATAGAATGTGTATTCGTATATGTAGATAAATGTATG
Source organism: Ambystoma mexicanum (assembly GCF_040938575.1). NCBI lineage: Eukaryota > Metazoa > Chordata > Amphibia > Caudata > Ambystomatidae > Ambystoma > Ambystoma mexicanum. The sequence goes on along the minus strand of NC_090935.1, from coordinate 966,542,284 downwards.
TCAATCCAAAGTAACATTCTTAGTATATTTGAGGTATTTTTAATGGCTGAGTACTGAAAAAATGGTAGTGGTGTTTCTTTTTCCTTTTTTGAAACCAGTGGCATGATAGGAAGGTCCCGACATGAGCCTGTGATGTCTAAAACAGGGGCGCTGCCTAAAGCTTCTAGAAATACATACTCTGCTGGGGAGCATCTAAGAGCTTGCCAGTCCTAAATATACTCTTTGTTTTCAGTCAGATTGAACGCTATGTGCTAAACTTTGGATTGCAACGTTGTCCAATAGGAATACTTAATGGGCGAATAGTGTGAATTATAAGCAAGTGCTTATCATTATTTACGGAGAGAAGCCACAGATACATTTCTGCGTACACCAAGCAAGTACCACAAGTACCTCTTTGCCTCGGGACGCCGTTTTGAATCCAGGACCATCGCACATTTTGTTTCCAGCAGCGTCCTAAGTGCGCTTCTCTATTGGACTGACGTGTGTGAAGCCACATCCCCACATACGCCGCCTTCAAAAACAGACGTGCGTGCACACCTGCGCGCGTGCACCAAGCAAGTACCACAAGTACCTTCTTGCCTCATCGCTGAGACGGGAGGCGGTTCTTGTGGACTTCGCTTCCCTAGCGTGACCCGTTGTGAACGGGCGTGGGCGGCGTGGTTCAGTAAACTGTTGATACGCTTTCAGTATGAGAGTAGTTACTTTAAAAACTGGAATGCCGCCGTCCCTCAGCACAACTACTGCCACAGAAAATCCTGCACGTCCGCTGCAAGCTCCTATGCACTTGAATTCCACGCCCATCAGAACCAAAGGTATCAAAGGGGGGACGTCAAATATGGACATACGGTTGTTTTGCAGCAGTTCACTTTCAGCACATAGAGCGAAATCCAGGCTGGAGAAAGATCGGCCCGGAGAGGTAAAGGAGATGCCTAGTGCTGCATCTTCTGGCCCTGCATCCAAAAAAGTATTTATGTTTCTCTGGAAGGCTTGCAAAAGGAGCAGCCTTTGAAATCCCTGTCCTGCCAATCCATTTCTGATACGGCTTTACTTGAAAACATACCCGCCACTGCTCAGCCAATTGCATCCATTTATCTAACTCTGTCTGCAAAAGATGAAGCTGTAATTGATTTGGACCTTAATGATTCTGTATTCTCTAATAAGATGTTGTCTGAAAACCTGTCCAAGTCCCCCATGATGTTCTCTGAGGTTACTCATACCTCAATAGAAACCTTCTCTTCTACTTCTATATCAGAGGCTAGTGGCATACAGACTAACTCACAGGGAATAAACACATCATTCTGTACACAAAAAATTGAGTTACCACTAAACATCACTCTACATGCCATGAACCTAGCCATTCAGGCATTAGGGAAAATATATCAAACCATAGATAATCGATTGGTAATGCAAGAAACAGTCATGCAGAAAATGCTGATACTACAAGAGCTACCAAAGTGTGAAACTCAACTTCACATGGCTCATAACACCACAAGCTTGTCACTGAAGACAGCTGCTAACTCCATAGCCAGCCAGGCTGACCATGCCCCTGAGCAAGGAAATCTGTCGCCCCTATAGAGAATGGAGAAAGTGGGGGAACATCTAGTGCCTTACCATATATTGCCTCAATCATATATGATCCGTTAGCAAACAATCTAAATCCGTCTAAAGAGATGAATGTAGCTCCATCAATTAAAACAACTGTGGTTCCTCAAGGTGCATTGTACCCCATGTTCATTCCGGTGATCCCCGGTGCATGCAAACAAAAAAACCCAAAAACAATCACTCTTCGCGACGAGACACCACACCAATTACTGAGTAAGGGAATCAAGAAACCAAACCTAAAATTACCAAAAAATGAAGCCTCTATAAAACACATGGGAGGCTCCGGAACTAAACAATTTTTGAAAGCAATTTTGCTCCCTAAAAAGAACCATATACTTGTTTCTCAGGCTATTAAGAAAAAGTATGTCCAGCAAATGTACATCAAGAAAAAAATGGATGTACCTAATTTCCAACCTGTTCAAGCACTGAACTACCCCCCTGAATGAGCTTTTACAGGCATTAAGGTCACAAAGCACAATTTGCCCCCTTCATCATGTGACTCAGTAGATTCTAATAATCAAAAGTCAAATGCGAGTAAGCATTCTAAAAGAAAGAATACATTAAGTGTTGGCCATGATAGAACTGAAATAAGAAAGGCGGTCGATGCTTATATGTCTGATCGCATTCAACCTCAAATAGAGATGTCCAGGAGAGCTTATGAATGCACTCAGAAGAAAACAGCCACACAAGAACTGGTTAATTCGGATTTAATACATGAACAGGTTTCACTTTCAATGTCAGACAAGATGAATACATCCTCACATCTCCTTAAAGTAGTTCATGAGACTTCCAAAACAGGAAATGGTGAATCATGTCCGGATGAATGCCCTACAGTTAACGCACAAGTGAATGATTCATCCTTCACGAATGACCTGCCTAGTGCCATCATACGGCTAATTTAGGGTGCACTGGGGAATTTGCAATCCACCCCCACATTGGTGAAAGAGGCAGTTGAAACTAAAAAATCTAGTAAAAAGACTTTGCCAGAAATTGTCAGTTTAGAAATACGGATACCTCTACTTTGAGACCGCAAACGCATTTTGGTGGCCATGGGCCAACCGTCTCATGCACGATATGACAAAATATAGGTTTTCGAGTTTGCCAATGAACGGCCATTTTGCTGTAACAAGAATCGCCATTTTTTTTTCTAACCATTGCTCATTGCTTTCTGTTCCTATTGCTTCACAGTAAATTTTCTGCTTACACTGCTTGACTGTGGAACATTGTTGTCTGTATGTGAAAAGGACAAGGCCGCAAGGCCGTGAGGATAACAAGAGTCCGCTGAAACACAAACGTAGGCAGCGCCAGGAAGAATGCCCGGCTCCCTCACGAATGTAGCCTTGAAGCAGAGCTGCAGGGCATTTAATCATTTCACAGCTGCCAGCCAGTCCCGTTATATGGTAGAATATGTAAGAATAATACCGCTAAAGGCTTGAATTATGCTTTTCTTATGGCCCCCCTTTGCTGAGCCCGCTAGAGCATGTCGGCTCCCAGGACGCGAATAGCACCTGATAGATAGCAAGGTCCGGAATGCAACTCCCCCCCGTATGTAGTTCGCTTCCAAGAACAGAAGCGCCGTGTTCTATTCAATAACCGAAAGATGCCTTTGCACTCACAAATTGCAAATTGTTACTAGAATAGATGTTTGAAGGTGTCATAGTGGTCGGAGATGTCCATCATCACACCAAGTTCAAAGAAACCCAATAAAGGAGGGGGTGTTAAACATGTCATAGCTGATTGTTTGATATTCATTTTGTATATATGTAACTGATGTACGTAATTCGCTCTCTTGCGTCCCTCGAGGTCTAGAGATACACGTCGCGGGGCGTGAGACCGAGTTGGCCAACTGAGACTTTTGCTTTGCAATAAAACCCTAGCTTTGGGAATACAACCTCGTGTCTGGCGTCTCTATGGTGTGTGGTGACTCGCCTTGTTTCCATAGACATCAGGGTCCCCATTAAGATGAAACCAGCTCCCCACTCCCTAATCCCGGCTTGTAAACCCCCCCCCCATTTACCCAATTTGATCTAAATCGAAGGGCTGTGATGGCGATATTTTCTGACATCCAACAGCTTGAAGATATTGTATCTGCTGATTTAGCATTGGTGGAATTTGTGGAAAATAAGAATCTAGACGCAGTGAGACTCTGGATACAGTCCAGGGTTGTGCAAAACCTTATTTGGCAGTCAAAGGACTCTCTAGCCGCACTGGGCTTTGACCTCAGTATTGATCATTCTGCCCCTCAAGGGTCCTTATCCAAGCACAATCAGCCTCTTCAAGTGCCCCTATCTCAGATACATCAAGCTAATATTGACCAGTCAAAACCTCCAATGTCCAATAAAACAAAAGGTAATGCCACTTTCAATATGCCTTGTACCTGTTTACATAATTTTGAGCGAAAATAACTAAGCTAAAAAACAAATTCACAAATGCTTACTCTGATCAGCTGGAATACCAGGGGCCATAAGCTTCTTGTTAATAATGATCAACATCACTTAAACAGCTATGATCTGGTGCTTTTACAAGAGACTTGGCTGACAGCACCCCCGATCTGGGACAGTTATGAGGTGTTCTTGAACCCAGCTGTCAGGACAACAATGGGCAGGCCAATGTCAGGACTTCTCACGGCTGTTAAGAAGAGCAATGATGTCTCTTCCCAGCTGTGGGCCATACCTAATGAATTCATGATACTGGTCAAAGTTGGCACCTCTGTTGATGTCTATGCTGTGTTAAACCTATATTGGAACCCTGCTGCAATAAGCGATGACTGTTTTTTTAGAGACTTGAATAGCCTGTTGGACATGGTGATTAATGATCGACAAACTAGATTCCTTATTCTCGCTGGCAACTTAAATCTAAGGTGCATGGAAAGCGTGAATAGGCAAACTAGTCAAAGAAATCTACATTGGAGAGCCCTAGTCCAACACAGAGGTCTATATGTCTTGAATGGAGCATTTGCATCTGACATACCACCGGCTCCGGCCTGGCATAAAGGCACTGTGTCCTCAGTTATTGATTATATCTATGTAAATGCAGCTCTTTGTCCAACTGTACAAAAATTCACTGTTATAACTTCCGAATGCCAGTGAGCATAACATGTTGTTCACTGAACTTGGTGTCCAAATGCAATGTGATCTTGTTGGAAGGGAACCAACTAAGGGTTGTTTGGTGGCAAACTCAGGCAAGTGCCATCTCTGATGTTCGGAGGATGCTCTAATACATTTCAGCGAACTCCTTAAAGAGTAAAATCTGAACAATGGTAACCGGATAATACTTACATCATATACAGCAATATGCTTCAAACATTTCAGCAAACAAAAACAATTACTAATACACAGCAACGACATTTGCACACATTTGACAATTCAATACGCTTAAGAAAAACTGCCTATCGTGCGGAATTAAGGAAACTCGCTATGCATCCCCCTGCTGTCAGAACGACTCTGTCAAGGAAGCTACGCAACAACTATAGAAACTGGGTCAAGCGTTATCGAGGACTGCTCTATCAGAAAGATGGAGCTGAAATGCTAAATACACTTGCTAGCAAGAACATTTCCAAGATGTGGGCTGTACTGAACCAAGCCCTGGGACAACATCAGGTGTGCGCTCAGTCCTCCGCCGTTGATACACACACTTGGGTCACGCATTTTAGTGAACTTTATGCCATACCAGCAAGTAGTTCTATCTCGCATATATCTGAAACTCTAACTCCCTTCAACTTGTCATTCGATGAGACCGAGATATTTCAACTTATAAAAACTGCCAGCAAGTCGAAGGCAGTTGGCCCGGATAGCTTGTCCAATTTCGCTCTGCAAAGGCACCCAGAACTATGGGCCTCCATTTTGTTCCACATCTTCACCGCCGTCAATCATAATCAAAGACTTCCACCAACATGGACTCAAGCAATAATAGTCCCAATCTATAAAAACGGCGAACGCCTGTCTCCGGATAGCTATCGCCCAATTTCACTACTGGACGCCCAGGGACATTTTTTTGTAGAATCTTACAGAAAGAACTGAATGATTGGGTTGAAAAGACATCATTACTAGACCCTTTCCAGTCGGACTTTGTCAGGGGATTGGGTACCATTCCCAATATTTTTGCCCTCGCTATGGTGCAAGCTCAGCAGTTAACGCAAGGACAACCATTATATCTGGGATTTATTGATTTCAGAGCCGCTTTCGACTCAATTGATCGGGAGCTGCTCTTACTCAAACTCAGAAAATACGACTGTCCTCCTACTTTGCTATCCCTAATAACACTACTCCAAACAAATACATCAATGCGAGTACGCATAACCCTTGATGGGATGCTGTCGCCAATAATAATCACTCAGAGGGGCCTAAAGCAGGGATGCGCCATGGCTTCCTTTCCGTTCAATTTCTATATATTAGAAATAGGCGAGGTTTTGACTAATTGTGTGGGAGATTCCCCGAAAATAGGAACTCAACAAGTCCCGTATTTATTATACGCAGACGATTTCGTCCTATTATCACAGACACTGAGGGGACTACAAAACATGCTAGAACAACTTGGCATATATGCCCAGGCTAATAATTTAAATATAAATACTCACAAATCTCAAATAGTCATTTGCAATCCAAAGAGGAAACCTTAAGTATGCAATCATAAATGACAATTGCAGCAGTGTAGAATTGATAATGTTAACCAATATAGATACCTAGGTGTAGTTATAATCCCTGTTGTCTCAATCTAAAGTTCTTCTCAGAAAGTTTGGGAAATTCTCAATGAAACACATCATCATGTTCTATAAGATGAAAGTAACACCCATCTTATTAACTGGTGTCGAAGCCTGCCTTCCTAAAGATCGTACATTTTGGGATGGCATAGAGTCCTCTTATTGGAAGCAAGTAATACAAATCCCAAACGGCACACCTACAGTGTTGATTCGCTTTGAGCTGGGCCTCACATCACTCTATTCACAGGTGGTGTGGAAACAATGTGCTTTTCTCTGGAAAGCACTAACTCGCCTAGAGAAACTGGCCAATCTGAAGGTTTTAGCGCATAACCTACTCACGTCAAATAACACCTTTCCACGGAAATGGCGCAAGCATACCTTAGATGCACTCAGCGATGCAGCTATAACCATAGATTTACTCATTTCAAACCCTGATCGGGCTAAAGCAAACAATTTTCAGCATGATTGGGCGGAAAATATAGCAAAATGTTTAACGCATAAAGACTTTGATGTCCTCTTGTTTGGGCTGAAGAAGCATGGGACAATAGCAACTTATCTTGTAAAACATCCATGCCCTCTTATTAGGAGGAAGTACTTGAGGTTCAGGTTAAATCTATATATTACCCGTGACATACTACACAGGAGGAAGATCATCTCAAGTGAGCAAAATTATTGTCGGTACTGTAAGAACATATACCAAATTGAAACTGTACAACATCTGTTGGTAGATTGCGAAGCAGTAAGTGGGGCAAGAAGCAGATGCTTCAAGGACAAACTGATGTTTCAGAACCATCTAACCCAATTCCAAAAATGGCAAATACTTTTCTCCAACCCAAGAATTTCTATACAGATAGCAATTGTCCAATTTTTAGATATGGTGTTGCCGGACCCCCTCCCAAATGAACAAGAGAACCCTGCTCCCTGTTAACTACAAAATAAAAACAGTAGGGGTATTACTTACTGTCATGGGCAAGGAGCCTAACCATTGCTGTTACCTCCACATTTTAGTCAAGTTGTTGTACAAGAAAACATTTTCATTATTGTATTTTATTATTTTTTATTGATCATCATTACCATTATCATTGTATGATCATATGCAATTTCATTTCTATGTTTTGTTCTAATTTTGCTTGATGAAATGACATGTAAGATGAATTGAATGGTTTTAATTGTAAGAAAAATCTTTGTTTTATGTAAATAATTAGAAAAGTTGATTTCACAACTGAACAAATTAATAAAAAATAAAAAAAAACATTTCTGCTGACACAAAAGATTGGTCTTAGACATTGATATGATATTTAAACATGTTTTTATAGAAAACCATTTGGAGTAAATTCCTTGTCTGCATCATCAGGCATTACTATGTTGCTTTTTTTCTGTTGACTGAAACATTATGGATGCCTTTCAGATTGAGTAGCGTATAGTGCCCAAGCTGAGGGTAGTGAGCTATGGTGAAGTTGTGGACAGTATTTATGTATTTTTGAATATGATGCGGTTTCCTTTTCATTACCATGCAATACAATTATGTGAATTATGTGAATTGGTCAACAGGTCAATAAGATGAAAATCACAATCGTCGATCCCTTTTCGTTGCATGTTAATAATGGTAATATTTAACGTGGATGGCAATATGTACCCTATTCCTATTGTATTCGCACACAAGGTGGGGGGTGTCCAGGTCAACAAAATTCATGTCTTCAAAACAATAAAATTATCAATTTCAGCAAACAACAAAACCCCATTCATGGACCAAAAACGAATACAATGAAAGTCAGAAATGTATTTACTTTTTATAGCATATAAAAACACATACATTAACCAGCAGCGTCAAATGATTCTGCACATTGCTCATACCGGACCCACTAAACAACCAAATCTCGAAGCATACATCCGCAATCCAACCACACTGGTCAAACACACAGCAAACTCACCTTACATACAAAGAAAAGAAACATATCAACAATCAAAGTAAGAGAAGGTAGGACAACCAGTTCCCACCTGGCACGATTTGGCTAACACCATCCCAGTACTCTGTACTACGTGGAGACTATATTATAACACCTATGTAAGTTAAATTGAAACAATTTTTTTTATAAATGGCATTTTATTACTTTCGCATACATTGAAATCAACGGTTTCCAACTATAGTTTCGGATCTACGGGCCAACTAAGGATTTTTCACGACCGAGCCTTCCTCAGGGCACTTAAATATGCAGTGGGTTAAATGTGGCGTATTCTTCCAACCTCCCCCCAGTAATTCGCAAACCAATGGTGGGGAGGAGGGGATCAGTTACTGTGCAGAAATACAGAAAATTAAAAGAAACCACTTGGGTGTAGTCCGCCCCACAGGGACATTTGTTCTTCATAACAGGTACCACATTTTACCCTTGTGCTGCTGCTCGGGTCACAGATGGCAAGGGACCAGTGATCCCCTCAACCTACACCCTGTCCACAACCACAGGGGGATGCATCCTTTCAAGAAGAATCACCCACAGCCTCAGGTGTATCTGTCCCTTGTGTCGCCATGCACAACATGTAAATTGCTAAATTAAGAAGCACATATATAACTATTTATAGATATATATGACACGGCCTGTGGTAGCGGCCGTGTAGTTATGGTTAAGTTGCTGAACCCATAGGAAGAGCACTTTTTGGGTGGCTTATAACTTTGTCCCCCCTGGACGAATCCCCACCAAACTGTTCCAAGAAGGTATATGGCCCCCTCGGATTGATTCAGCAAAGTGTGGTGAGGTTTCGTCCAGGTGGAGCAAAGTTATAAGCGGTGACCCAAAATGTGTGGTTTTCCTCATAGAAGCAATGGCATACACCCCAAACTGCTGGACGGATTTTCACCAAATTTGTGGCAGGAGTGGTGGCTTGGTCCCAAAAGCATGCTTTTTGTAAATTTGGTGTAAATCCATCCTGCGGGTTTTTTTTTTTAAATGTCTAAAAAGTAGGTGAAAAATAATTAGTGATATCTGGGTTCGGTCTGTGGACTCACTTCCCTGTTCGGTCCACGGACAGGCCTGCGATTGGCTCGGGGGCTGTCATTATGTCTGCGGACATCGGACGAACCCACAGATTGAATGGTGAAAAATGTGAGGTGTGTCAAAACGTTTGAAACAGTCGCCATGTTGGATTTCTAGACAGCCGCCATAGTCTGCAGACAACGCAGTAAAAACATATTAAAAATCACATCATTGCACTTATCAAACTAATGAAACACTCTCTGGGGAGGTGAGGGGTGATGAGGATGGAATGGGATATGGCCAGAAAAAGCCAAAAAAAAGGTGGTTTTCCACCTTCGAAGTTCACCAGCATTTCAGTACATCCCTGTAATGTTCGTGATCATACCAGATGTTCGTGGGCACCCAGACATTTTTTGCATTACAAGGTTGGTCAAAAGCAGTTTTTGAATAGTGTATAACTTTGGGGCCACTCAATACAAATGCATGAAATTTTATGATATTTTAGACATGACCTTGAATGGTTCTACAAAGTCTGGTGCTGCTTTGCTTAGAGGGAACACAATTAGAGGGGGGTACATCAATATTTGAAAGGCTTATACATTTGGTGCCGTTTCACAAATCTGCACAAAAGTTTGCAAAAAGATGTAAGACCCAGATTTGAAGGTTTTTGCAACATTTGGTGGGATTTATTGTGAAGAGGAGCAAAATTAGAGGGAGGGGGGTTCAACATTTTTAGATGGCTTATAACTTGTTGCCGTTTGACGAATGGATTTTGTCAACTGGGAGCTAAGTTATATGACTATTTTATGTAAGTACACTTTGACACTTTTCAAAAAATAAAGCATGGATGGATTTGCAGGAAAGTTGTGCAAGGAGCATTGTCAAGGACCTGAAAGCATAGTTTTGCAATTGTGTCCGTGTTTTTGTTGTTGTTGAAAAGTGTCATAATGTAGGTACAAAAAATAGTGATAAGCCTTTAGTAACTGAGGGATGGCCGGTGGCCAGGGGCAGTGGCCAGATTGTCCCAGTCATGGCCAAGAGCTATGACTAGGATAATCTGGCTACTGGCCGTGACCACAAAGGACTGGCAATTGGGTTAAAGTGAGCATGGCCACCTGGGAAGGGCTATGTGGTGAAGTTTTACCTTTATGATTGTGTTGGCTGTTGCTTTATAGAAGTGTGAGGGCTAAGTAGAAGCATTAGCCTCTGCTCAACCTTGTTCTCATGCACGAAGAAGTCAGTTCATCACAGGAACATGTTAAACTGTCAGCTATGCTCATTGGCTAAAGTACAGCCAGCTCCCCCTGCCAATATTTCATAACCCGTACAAAAACTGTTAAACACTTATGAACCTCTGGACCCACCCTAATACATCTCCTTGATCAAGAAAAGAAGTAAGAGTCAGGTGATGAGGAACATGCTCATCTAATCAAACGGTTCTGAATCATTGAACTGAATTTTGCGCCAGTATTCATCCAGGTGACCCTATTATTGCTGCCACAGATGACACACAGCACTTGTAAAGCGTGACACTATGGGGGTTCAATCTGGAGTCTCTGGCAAGCAGCAGGTACAGTTCAAACAGTTGGACTGAAATGCGAAAGGATGGGAAGGTGGCAACATGGTGGCTGGTGGGTGTTTGTATCCAGCAAAGTGAGATTCCAGGTGGAAGTGAGAGGCCACATTGTGGAGCATTGAGAGAGCTAATAGATAGAGAAGTGCGATGTGAGCTTACCATGAATGCCCCTTCCTACGAAAGGTGCCCAGAGCACTACAGAAAACAGTGGCCAACTAGGGACACTGGGTGAGGTTCCCTGGAGGAGCCTGATCTACGGTGCTGGTCTGGATGTGAATGTACTTGGGAACTGGGACCTCTACTGGAAAACTCATTTTCAGATCTGGTGAAACACTGTGACAAGACGTTACACTGGCAAAAAAAAGCAGGAAAGCAAAGAGGGATTTCTTTGCTCCCTCACCAGATCACAAGAAATGTGCAAGGGGGAGCCCCTCTTGATCTTCAGATATGTATATCCAGGGCTGCCACACAATTTTAGAGGCCATTTCAATGCTGCAAAATCACTGGACAAAGTGGAGCAGTTTGTGGCTTTTGTCTAATCAAGGCTGAGGCAATCGAGGGTCACATAAAGGGTCATAGTGACCCTCTATCTTCCTGGACCAAGAGTGAAGGCTTTAGAGGAGATTGTGGTGCCATCAAAGAGGCAACAGCATGAGACCCTACAGATTAAGGGAAGAATGGCAAATGTTAGAGTTCTTGGGTGTCTGCGTTGATTGACCCGGTTGAGTTGCGGGAACTGCTATAGATTTTGTTGATGACAAGCAGAGAAAGCAGGAAGTTGGAAAACCATACTGCATCAGGAAGACCTTCTACTTCTCTCTAGTCAAAAGGATATTTAAGGAGAATCTAAAGGGGGGATCAGTGGTAATGATTTTATGGGATTCCGGAGTCAGAGAGGAACTTTTACAGAAAGTTGGATGACTTAATAAGATGGATATACTTAGACACCATATTTTTCTCTTCCCTTAATTAATCGTTCTTTCAATGGAGTGATGGGAAGACTGTTAGACATAAGAAGTGCCTTATCCAACCTCAAGATGCCAACATCAGTGTGGTTCCAAGCAAGGCCTAGGGTGTTCTATGATAGCAGATGCCTATTCTTTGAAGATCCAGAGGAGGCAGATGACTTTCTGGGAACAGTAGTTCCGATCTGGGTCCACACAGTCTCCACCTTTTGCCACTTTAAATTGAGTAATTTCAGATTGATATGGTGCTCCTGCTGTGCCACTATCTTTGTAGGAAGGGAGGCTTGGTTTTGAGTTGGTTCTGAGTCACATCTTTAATTACAGCTGTAGCTTTTCTTTTTTAGTGTGATTTCAAAGGGATAAGAGAGCAAGAGTGCAGTATTGGCTACTTTATCCTTCTCCCTTGTTCACTTGCTTGTGAACATTTACTTATCTTTTGTTCTGCCTTAATTATGTACCTTTTTGTCTTTTCTGCTCTCTTCTGTGACCTGTGAACAATGTTCTTTGAGAGTCGGTATGGATGGTGAGGCTTGCGTTATTGGTTTTCGTGAATATTATATTTTTAATTGTGGAGATATGTTCTTTGTATATGTTGTGGTGCAATGCCTAAAAAAAGATGAACGATTTGAAAAAGAAAAAAAGTCTAGCAATAATTTGGACTTGTCAGCAGACAGCTGCCTGTGCAAGGTTGTTGATAGAATCGGCCAGCCAATTCCATACATTCAACAAACTGAAAAAAGTCCTGAACAGCCCTTTAACCTCCAGAACCGTGCCCCAAGCTTTTAAAAGTGCTATGTGATTACCTGTTGATGAAGCCCCAGGTTTACCCAGACAACCTTAGGTCCATATTTACTCCACCCTCATGGCAAATCTCTTAGAGAGAGCAATAACTCAATAATTGCACATTTTCTGAGCATCGTGCCATAATCTGGGCCACCTACCGGCCTCCCTACTTGTTGGCCTGAGTTGGAAGGCTGTTTCAGGTTGCTTAGAGGCATGGGGTTACCTTGATCTATCTGCTGCATTCAATACCATCAACTACATCATTCTAATCTCCCACATATATGGAATTGGGCTTGCATTAAGTCCTTTTCTTGCGGACCACTGAACAAGGTTGTCATACCCCTTTTATGTTCAAATTGTTGCCTTCTCAGGACATGTAGCTTTTTCCCTTTCTTTCTGATGTGTACTTAACCCCCTTGAGTACCTAATATGGAATTTTAGGGGAAGATACACAACTATCAAGACAACACAAAGGTTTTCTTTAAACTGACAGCCAACTACCAAAACAATCCACAAGGTTGCAGGCTGCAAGTTTGAGCTTGAATCCTAGATATGCAATAATTACCTTAAATTGAAGCGCAACAAACAGGGATCTTATTGTTAACCATTAGCATTAGAATTGTCCATGACCTCACAGTTGGGAGATGGTTTTGGGAAGGGATTCGATAACTTGACATTTTGAAATTCATCTATCCTTTTCTAGCAGTTGCTCTGTTGGTACTTTTGTTCAGAGGAGAATTGCTTAGCATTTCAGAGCTGGACTGCCCCAGGGCAGGACAAAGACTGATATGTTTTAGATATTTCTCCTCTGTGAAAGATAGTGAGCTAAAGACTCTGGGTAAGTCTCATGTAAACGGGCCTAATGTCCGGCAGTGGGACTCCCAGGATCCAAATTGTTTTTTGCATATTTAAGTAACTTTGGGTCTCACCTTAAGTTACTAGGTGAATCCAGACGTGGACCCGTTGCTCACGTTTCTTAGAGAGGCACAGCTCTACCCTACCGATGAGGTCCAACCAGACCGAAACACGTGTCAGGGGTTGCTGTTGGTACTGTTGTTCAGAGGAGAATTGCTTAGCATTTCAGTGCTGGACTGCCCCAGGGCAGGGCAACGACTGATATGTTTTAGATATTTCTCCTCTGTGAAAGATATTGAGCTACAGACTCTGGGTAAATCTCTTGTAATTGGGACTAATGTCCGACAGAGGGACTCCCAGGACCCCCCTTGTTTTTTGCATACTTAAGTAACTTTGGGTCTCATCCTAAATTACTAGTGGAATCCAGACGTGGATCCCTTGCTCACGTTTCTTAGAGAGGCACAGCTGCACCCTACTGATGATGTCCAACCAGACTGAAAGACGTGTCTGGGGTTGCTGTTGGTACTGTTGTTCAGAGGAGAATTGCTTAGCATTTTGGTGCTGGACTGCCCCAGGGCAGGACAAAAACTGATATGTTTGAGATATTTCTCCTCTATGAAAGATAGTGAGCTAAAGACTCTGGTTAAGTCTCTTATAACCAGGACTAATGTTCGGCAGAGGGACTCCCAGGACCCCACTTGTTTTGTCATATTTAAGTAACTTTGGGTCTCACCCTAAGTTACTAGGTGAATCCAGACGTGGACCCCTTGCTCACTATTCTTATAGAGGCACAGTTCCACCCTACTGATGAGGTCCAACCAGACCAAACCATGTGTCTGGGGTTGCTGTTGGCACTCTTGCTCAGAGGAGAATTGCCTAGCATTTCGGTGCTGGACTGCCCTAGGGCAGTACAAAGACTGATATGTTTTAGATATTTCTCCTCTGTGAAAGATAGTGAGCTAAAGACTCTGTGTAAGTCTATTGTAACCGGGACTAATGTCCGGCAGTGGGACCGCCAGGACCCCGCTTGTTTTTTGCTTAATGGCATAGAGCCACATTTTCTTGTTGATACATTCAAACACTATCATCCTACATGCATTATGCGCTCATCCACATCCAGTGGCTTGCCATGCCTAAATTGAAGACAAATAGATCAGCAGGCCATCCCTTCTGATGAATCATTTCAAAACTCATACTTTATGCAAACCCAGTTAAACTGATGACCACATTCTCTTTAGGAAGAACCTAAAACATACCTGTTGTAAACCTACTCTGATGTACTGTCTGTCATCCAGTTCCAGTTTTTAAGAACCAAGTGGCCACTGAATTGTGGAGATAATTTGCACTCAATAAGTGCACTTAATATAGCATAACAACTGTCAGTCTTGGAGAACCTGAAATGGAGGCAGATGGTGGTGGAGTCCTACGGGGGGAGGCTGAAGGGGTGGTAGTTGTGTAGTCAATTCCGGTCAGCTGTCCTAGGGTGAACTCCTTCCACTCCAGGGTGCCTTAGAGAAGGGTGCATTCATGGGATTTGGCAGCCGTGGTCTCCCTCATTCTCTCTCTATGGAGATTATTCAGTGCCACTCCTTCTTTCTGCACCCAGCACTTCTTCCGTAGGTACTGTCACACCTTTTTCTGCAGAGAACCTAATCCCTTGCTGCTGTTATTACAGTTCTACCACTGTCTGGCGGGCCAACTCTTCCTTTGTGTCTTGCCTCTGTTCCATCACCTGCAGCCTGCTCACCGAAGTCAGTGCTGGTAATATGGTGGTAGAATCTTGTTTAGGCCTCTCTGTGGTCTGGTTTCATGTACATCGGCCTGGTGTCTCGGGTTCCACATCCACTCTTGGGATTGGATGACTTTTAGCCTCTCTGCCACCCCTTCAGTTAGTGG
The DNA here is from genome assembly GCF_040938575.1 of Ambystoma mexicanum. Classification (NCBI taxonomy): domain Eukaryota; kingdom Metazoa; phylum Chordata; class Amphibia; order Caudata; family Ambystomatidae; genus Ambystoma; species Ambystoma mexicanum. The sequence goes on along the minus strand of NC_090935.1, from coordinate 966,526,939 downwards.
TGTTGAGCCATGAGGGGGTGTCTACACTGGCAGTAACTCCAACATCATCCACATCTTAATCCTAAGTAGTTTGCTGACCCTTATCTTGAGTACAGTGATTGAAAGGTTCCTGCGGGTTCTGCTCTGGCCATAGGGTGGATACAGCAGCAGAACATAAAAATCATAGGGATGTTTAAACACCATTTTTGTTCTCAAAGGGGATGGGTTTGAAGAACTACCTACCGGATGAGAACTGACTAAAAGGGAAGATTCTAAGAAAACAGTGTCAGGGTGGAGGGATGCATCAAATCAAATTAAGGTAATTTGTTGAAAAGATATACTGACCCCAGTCCAATGTCCTGTCCCTAATCCATGATACACAATGCATCTGGGTTTCAGAAGTTTTTAGGCCCAGTGTAGTTGTTCTATTATTAATAATGGCATCATGGGGTGCATCTATCTGCCATGTCTGGTATAGTCTTAGACTCTCCAGGAGAGGCTGCAGGAAACTATTATGGTTCTTCAAATTTGTAAGCATAGTCAGAGTGGACCGGTATGTTTTTTGAAACCTCCACCTAACATTTTAGGCCCAAAACTAATTTAAATATAATTTTCCTGTCAATCAATGCCATCTATAATGGTACCCAGTTCGAAGAGATTGGCATCCAATAAATGTGGGTACCTCCATGAACACTTTTAATTTGTGGTCTCCTTGTTTGCACACCGTAGTTCATGATAAATGTGCCCCCACCACCTCTTTTCAATTTGGAAGAAAAATCCTACCAAAGCAGTAGAACTAAGTTAGTGGAAATACTTGAATTGAAGAATCGTTTTGAAACTTAGGAGATACTGGGTTATATTATAATGGGCCAAGGAGACTACAACATATTTACCAGGTATAGTTTTAGGGCCTCCTTCAATGCCGCTCACTCTGAGGGACATTTTAATATCCCATCTACTTAATATATCATTCCTTTACTATGTAGTCACCCAGAAATCCAGCAAGGAGTCCCAATAATGAGTGATTAGGCAGATTCCTGGTTCTCTTTGTTGAGTGGTGTCAGTCCAATCATTTCTATTACCAGGGGAAATGCTGCTGGGGTGACATTCAGTATCGGACCATTTGGCACCTTTGTGAGGGAAGATGATCCCACAGCGTGCTACCTCAACATCTCCTTGGAATTGACAATAGCCTCGGGTGTAGGGGAAGGTTTGTTCTTCTGCAAAACTCGCAAAGCTGTGAGGAGGGGGGATAATCAGTGGGGTGGTTACTTAATAGATTTTTACTTAATAGATTTTTAACAGACTCTGAACACTCCTCAACCTTTTTACTAATTTGTACTTTGGTATTTCCTTTGCTAATACCTTTTCCAGAACAATAAGGGAGTAAATTAGTGACAGGGTTTTGTGCTTATTTATTTCCGATGGAATACCTCTCTCAAGTGGTTCAGATACCACTATCACCATCCACCAGTTGACAGGGTAGTGCATTTTAACAATGCTTGACCCTCAAGGCAGATCACAAGTATCTGTTGGGCCCACCTTCCAAACCAAACTCATATAAGACTTTGCCTAGATGAGTTAGGCTCACGTGTAGACTGCATGTGTTCACCTTTGCAGTAATGTATGTGCCTGGGAAGGAGATTGTCATGGTGGATTATCTTTCCCTACCACCAGTTGATGAATAGGAGAATACCACCATTATCATGCTGTCCTTGGAGTCAACGGTGCCCATATCGGCAAATTAGCATGTGGTCAGCTGTCCATGGAGAACTAGGGTGCAGCTGCCAGAGCAGACCTCACTTTTGCCTGCTCTGCCATTATGTGAAGGAGGGCTGACCTTCTGACAAGGAGGTGGAGATACTCACTTTCCAACAGATACAAGATAAACTCTTCCTTGAAGTGGAGACTTCTGCTTAGAAGGAACACAGTGATTCCCTTGCTGATATGATTGAAGCTGCCCACTCAGGGTACTTGGGAATGACAGTCACCATGCAATTTCTCCACAGTGATTACTGGTGGCTGAGCCTGGATCTAGACATAGACTGGATGGTGAGGGAATGCATTCTGTATGCCTGGAACAAGAAGGGGTTGAGTGTTCAAACCATGCACATGTTCCCTGTTGAGAGCTTCCAGCGGGGGCCCTGGAATAAGGCAGGCATTAATTTAGTGGGCCCCGTGGAATGCCTTCCCTGATGAAAGTGGTATGCTATTGTCCTACTGAACTATAATAGAAACTGGCCAGAATGTGACTTCACAGATGACCCCATTACATAGAAGGTGGTTGCCTGGGCAATGTTCTGGTGGGAGGGGCTCCCACAGTCCCTAATTTCAGACAATGGCATTCCTTTTTTTCCAAGGGAAATGGAAGCATTCCTGGCGTGGTGCTGTGTGTCACAAATTAAGATATCAATATATCACCCTTTGTGCAATGGTCAAGTTGAGATGTTCATTTGTGTGATCAAGGAATTCCTGGGGGCCACCATCACTGGCAAACCCTGGGAGGTTGCAATGCAACAGATGCTGTGAAGCTACCACTCCATTCCTTGCTCCATCACAGGAGTAATCTCTTTCGAGACCCGGGGGATAGAAGCCTAGACTCCTCGAAGCTCAGACCATGGTGGCTATTCCAAATGAGGGAAATGGAGTCATTGACTCGGGAGGATATCTCAGGGGAAACGCGCTTGCCTTGTAAACAAGACAACGCAGAGCAGCACAGGTTCGATCCTATGTTCCTCGCTTAAAAACCTCTGGGTATTAAGCGTGTTACAAATAACCTATAATAATAATAATAATTATAATTGATGATGCAACACTGAGGGAAAGGGTGCAACGCAGGCAAGCTATCAGCAGGAGTGGTATTACTCCAGCAAGGCCTACCTAGAGGTCTTCCTAAAGGAAGGAGATTGAGTTAAGATCAAACTGCCCCTGTCCCTGCATCCCGAGAAGCTAACTACATTCATGGAGCCTCTGCAAGTTCTCAAGGTGATAGGGGCCTCCCTTTTGGCCAGTGGTGGGAAAGTTTTGACTTGTGATAGGATGGTACACAATGATGCATGCCCAGAGGACAGATTTGTTCTACCTTGTGCATGTGGGGAGTACCATCCTGAAGGGTACGGCAACCCAGGCATGGGTCACATTCATGGTAGAGGAATGACGAAAAATGACAGTGAGTATCTGTTAAGTTCCTGACCTTCTTCCCCTTGAGAGAGTGGGGGTGTTGAATTCTTCCACTTTAAAGTCCTCCTCCTGTTATGTTTTTGCACGAACCCTGCTTTAAAATGATTCCTAACAGAGTACCCTCAGTGTCAGTTAAGAACCTTCCTGTGTGCCTGGCTGGATAAACCTATGTTTTCCCAACTATGTATACATTTGGTTCTTCTCTGTGCTGCCTGCATTGCACAGGTGCTGAATGAGGGAACATTTGGCTATCTGACTAATAGATAATAATCAAAGCCATCGAATCCATCTGTGTGTGAGATGCCGCCAAAACTGCTTCTGTTCTTGTCAGGTAAGGTTTAAGGCGGTTCTATGTGATTTTACCAAATTAAATCACAGAAACTGATTTTACAACGAAACTTGTATAACGAAAAAACATATCTAATGTTTTATTTTTTATTTGGGGGATATCCCCCAAAGCCCCCGTTTCCCTATGCTTTTAAACCCACCCCAACCCCTCCCCGCCTGTTTTAACCCATTACCCCACAACCATATATATATATATATTTATTGAAAAGTTGATATTTTTCATTATTATTGATTAGTTATTAAAGTCATTCTCTGTTTTGTATTTGTTAAAACCACTGGATACCGTTTAAGACATACCTGACCCATTCATTGATTTATGCCCTCCAGGCTGCCAGGTTAGGCATATGTCTTCTGGGTTCAGTTGTCACTCAGCTTTCAATATTATGTCACTAACTTGGTTGTAGGAATTCAATCTGAAGGAGTATATGATTTTGCACTGCTGCTCAAAAGAAACGTTGAACAAAGAGTTAACCCAAGGTATCATTTAAAGCAGAAGTCAGGTGTTCTGGAGCACGTTTCCCATGATCCCTCATCATTGACAATGCTCGTTAGGGCTGATGGGACCTGGACTCCAAAACATCTGGAGATCCATAGGGTTTCCCCTCTCCTCTTTCTCTCCCTCTCGCTTCCTCTCTCTGTCCCCTGATGTTCCTCGTCTTCTTACTAGTACTCTCCCTCTCACTCTCTAGTACTTTTCACTCATCTACAATTCTCTCCCCCACCTTATACTCTCCATCACTCTACTAGACTCACCTCGTGCTATCCTCTACTCCTCTCCATTCTACTGCTCTCCCATCCTTATACACTCTACTACCCTTCACTGTACTACTATCTACTCCTTCTACACTCTACTACTCTCCAATCCTTCTATACTCTACTCTCCTTCCACGGCTCTATATAACTCATCCGCACAAAGTTCTCCTCCCCTCTTCAATACACTCCACCCCTCCTTCTACAAAGGCACCCTCCTTACACTCCTTATCCACTGTTTCCACTCAGCTTCACTCACTCTGCTGCACTCCCACTGAGTCTCACTTACTCACCTTACTTATCATACATGCACTCTCTCACCCGAGTAACACTTTATCTCACCAACCACTAAGTCACCTTGCACACGTTCTCTATAATCTTCCTACATACTCTTCTGCACAATCCTTCCTCTTTCCTTTTCTGTTGATTTGCCTTCTTCTCCCTTGACGTCACACAAACAACCCACACTGCCTTGTTACCTGCATCCCCGTTTATACTTCTTCTTCCCCTTCCCATTGGTTGAAGCAGCCACCCGGTCCCCCCAACCAATCTCTATCCTGCTCGTTCCCCAGGGCTGTGTCATACATTTGGAAGGCTTTAAAGCACCTTTTAAGTCCCAACCCCTTCTCAAATGCAGGTACGCCTGAGTTGTAAAATTGCAGTCTGTGACAAAAATCAGTCGATCTTATCAATCTTATTCATATGGTCTTGAGTGTCTTGTTCACTTGGGTGCAGCGTTGTACTACTCAGCTGCCTGGCTCTTCACCACTTGCTCTTTCACTGGTGGGTGGTGCATTCCCTCCTTTGTCGCAAGGACATCTGGGCTATGGAATCCTGGAAGAGAGGAAAAGGAACACTGGCCATAATCGGGCACGGCAAGTATCGGGTAATGATAAGTGATACTTTCCAATTGTAGCCAGATGCATGTATACGGGACAGAGACTTGGTACATCCCAACTCACGCTCACCACCTTAGGGACAGAACATGCTCTGGCAAACACCCTAGTAGACCTCCTGCACCAGGTTGAGAGTCACCTGCATTCCCCTTTGACAGTGTTAGGTATTTGACTGTACTGTTAATATTCAATCTTTCTAGTTGTATCTTTTATTAGCTTCCGGGGGGCAGGGGATCCAAGCAATCAGGTTGCTCGGATGGTGGGCTGAATCCCATGATCTCTGACTGCTGCTTCCCCGCACCGCCATTTTACCCCCACTCTCCTCTCCCTTGTGGTCAATGTTTCTTCATCTGCCTTCAGGCTGGATCAGGTGATAACGGTGCCGGGGCCCATCGTTAAGGTATAGCACTCGGGCCTATAGCTTGGGCCACAGGCAGGTATCGCCCCATCAGGTGTTGCTATATTATTGTACTCTATTAGTGTGTCCCATTATTGTACAACACTCCTTTGCTTCCTAGCCAAGTTTCCTCTCTGTAAAACCTAATGCATGTATACACACCTACATATACATTTCATAGAAGATTCTACCCACATCCATGCTGTGCCCTAAATCCTTGCTGGTCAAAGTAATCCCTAGATGGTTGCATGATAAGCCTAGTAGCCACGTCCATTAAAGATGATAGCAACTATGTGTTGCACAACCTCTTCAAACAAGGAATGGTTAGCTCTAAGTTAAGAGAAAACGGAAAACATGAATATGGTTTTTGAAGAAGAGAATTGAATGGTTAGATTTTTAGTGGGATTTGGTTTCAGTGGGTGAGAGCATGTACTTTAGAATCTCTGTCACCGTTTCACATACAACAAACTTGGATTTCTAATTAGGGATCTGATTTATTCTGAGGATTTTGGGTGAACAAAACCTGAGCAGTTTAAAAGGATCATCAAACATGCATTTTCTGTTGAGGTATTGAGGCCATACCACCTGGGGGTTCTGAAGTTCAGTCAAATTCTGCCAGGTCTGGAAAGATAACCAGTGGTGCCATCTAAGAGCTGAAATAAGTGGATCTGATCATTTTAGTGCTGTGCAGTGGGGCATAGTTGTTGGAGTCAATTCAATACATAATCAAGGAGGTACAAGAGCGGACATTTTGTGTGGGTGCTTTCTTCATGCTTATCACATTCCTCATTGTCATAGGGCGCATTCAGTGGAAGAACTGGATGTGCTTTAGTTTTACATAAAACGGGCTCCAAACCGTGCAGAGCTAACCCCTGGGAAGTGTCCCTCTGGTTTCCAAATAGTCAACTCTATTTACTTGCCTGGATCCCTGCAATCCCAACACTCCCATTCCAAAAAGGTAACTGTGTTCCTATGGCAGCAAAGATGGATTGCTGGGACTGGTATGATGTGCAGGAGGAAGGTCACCGGGTGAGTGTCACAGATGAAATGTGATAGGCCCAACCCATTCCTATCCTTTCTGGCTTATCTTTTTTTTATTTATTTTTTTATTAATACCGTGAGTTTCAGTTTACAAGAAACTTTTCACACCATAAAACATGCAGGAAAAAGAATAAAAGTACAACTTAACCTGAGATACAAATAATGAAAAACCCACACCTTAAAATCAAATGTTGTCCTTAGCGTATAGAGTATTGTGATATACTCAACATTGCAATAATCAAAGATAAAACAGCAAGCAACAACAAAAAACAAAACAAACAATTGCTTTAGAAGCTCACCACTTGAAGCCCCCCGCATCTTAGGACCTGTATGTTTAAAGTCATTCAGTTGCAACGCAATTCATTTTGTCTAGCAGTACCACTTCAATTTTAAACAGAAGCCATCCCAATGCACATATACATGATTTAGAAGGGTTATTCACACATTTTGACCAGAGAAATTCCCTCGAGAAGTTGGTACTAATAACATTCCTTTCCCCCAAGCATACAATTCTGTCATTGTCAAAATAGCTGGAATAGATAATAAGCAGGTGCTTAATGGATTCTGGTTGAGACTTCACATTACAGAATCTACCTCCCTCTCCAGCAATCCCTCTTTCTGGCTTATCAATTAGAATTCATCTATGAGAACTGCCTCTCAGATGTCTACAGTTGGGTTCAGACTAGAAACTTTAGGCTTTAGAGTAATACGAGAAGTGACATGTATTGTAGGTAACCATAACAGGTTCAGTTAGGACAATTGATTAAAATTATTTCACATAACAATTATTTATCTGATTAATCATTATATCTTTGAAAGCCGCCATAGCTGGCTAATTGGAGGATTGGACATACATAAAACAAAAGACATAATATTCAAACAATTTCATCAATTAAAATCCATCGCAATATTCATACACGTAAAATGTCACCAAGTGCAATGTGAACTCTGCAAAGTTCTACTCATGTGTTAGACCACGATCCAACCCTGCGTATGTGTGATGGAATACATTGAGTGCCTTACTAATATATAAAGATCCTCGACCTTTACACATCTTTTGAACAAACTCTGTAAGTCTAAAAATGCTCATTGATTTTAAAACACCATCATCAATAATCGAACACTACCAAAGTCTACTAGGCAAGACAGATGCAACACTGTCTTCCAAAAGTTCGCTTTTCCAAAGGATTTAATAATTTTCCTTTGTCCTAGATTCAACAACTGTTTTCTTCAGGACAGCTGTATCCATTTCTGCTAGAAAAAAAGATATACAATTTTCAAAAAGACTGTAATACTTTCTTAAGAAACTCTTTTCTTATTGAACATGTGAACCAACATAATACATAGATTACTGCACTTATACTTGACTGAAGTTCAAGGCAAGTGTATGAGTCAGTTCTTTGTACCATGATTCACCGACACCTAAACAAACAAACAGACTGGACACACCCATTAGTGGTGTTCTCTCAAACTGCCCGGGGTAAACATAAATTGCAGTATTGTTTAAAAATGGAAACACAGGGAGATACTTACAGAATCTCTGAACCATCAACTGGAACGTGTTCTACCTCTGGATGTTTGAGACTGAAGGGCAATCAATCCCCCCCCCCACACACACACACCACCACCACCACCACAACGATAAGGCCTCCGGGTTCTGCACCCAAATTGATCATGCAGAACTGGAAGAACAAGGAGAACACATAGTCACCCAAACCTATTCCAGTCCGATATATGTGCATGTAACATTAAAATTCAACTGGCATGTTGCTGAACTACGGCATGTAGTCTCACGTGAATAGCAAGTTTCAAAGATGTAATGATTAATCAAATAAAGAATTGTTATGTGAAATAATCAGATTCATCCTCATTCCATTTTTTCAGTGTACAAATAAGTACTGGATCACCATTTGCAATATTGATCTAGAGCCCTTGCTCCTGAGTGCAATATGAGTACAATGGCCCTAAGTACAATATGAATGTCACTACAAATTACCTTAGAGAACACAAGGTTTAACACCAAGTACAACCCCAACTAGAAAATTATAAGATTCAAATCAATAAGTATAACTCCAGAAAGAAAACAAGTGTATTTCATTTGTGTTCCTCCTAGAAGAGGGATTTTGTCTATCTCTCTAAAAAGGTAGACACTAAGAGTGCCCAAATGTACATTCCATTAACATGCTTATTTTGGGGGTATTGAACCAATGATTTGCCAATGAATCTGGGCCGCGTAGTTCCCCTATCTATGTGACATGCCTGCTTCTTCAGGCCACTGATAGGGGAATAGCAAAGCCTTCAAATGGCTGCTCATAATCTAGGCACCAGTCAGATGCAGGTTGCTAGTGTAATTCGTAGGTTAAATGTCTCTTTTGGGGCTCCAGAAAGGTAGCTGTTTGCCGGCATAAATACTGCATCTGGATGTGCACACTCCCATCGTTTCACCCTTCCATTTAGGCTAAGTGTCTCTCCAGTAAAGCACTGACCTGAATCCAGCAGACCCTTCTGTGGTTAATTCCTACGTCTGCTCTGCCATGGTTGTCTAGGACAGGACACTCTTCCTCCTTGTATGCATCTTTAGTAAGTCACCACTGAGGCTCACTGGGAAAAACTCCCCTGAAAGGGCTTGTGTACCTCACCAATGTCTATTCCTATAGCATCTCTGACAGGAAAAGCTTGAAGGAAGTGAAGATCACAGAGGAAGCGGAAAAGAGAGAGAGTAGAGGAGGTACAGATCAAGAAAGGAGAGAGAGAGAGTGAAACAAAAAGATAGAGGAATAGAGAGAGAGAGAAAGAGCGATCGAGAGAGAGTACATTTGGAGACGGGAAGGAGGAAGGTGGGAATGTAGGGACATGGATAGAAAGAAGGGACATGAAAACCTGTTGGCTCTCTACAGAGAGTGGTCGTAGGAATGAAGCAGTGGAACTTTGAGAAGGTTAGTCGACAGCCAGCCTGAGCGATATTGCCAAGTTCCATTGGCAGCTAGCAAGGCACTAGTCAGCAATGAATCGGCAAGGAGGAAAGTGAAACAGGGTTGGTTGTATTCTCTGAGACAAGGAAGTGGGCTGAAACCCAGCTAGATACTTAGAGACCCTCCCTGCAGATTGTAACTCTGGGTGATGGTATGGATCTTGCGGCCAAATACACTACTTCAATTGGGACACCTACAGCTCCTGAGTGGTGCTACCCTGCCCAAGGCTTGCAGAGGAAAGGCCCATCAGCCACCCGGACATCCCTCTCAGCATTCCAAACACCAATGAGGTACCTATCTGTGTATATACCCCTGAATAAACCAGTTTGAATGTAACCCCTGAGTTGCGTTCTCAATGGAGTCCACTTAGCTTCTTTGCACATGGTCTGGCTTGAATAGGATATTTCCATGTTCTCATAATTGAATGGCATGTTCAAATGTATTTGGAAATAGGTTTTTCCATTAAAGCATCTTACATGCAGAACATTTAAACTACAATTTGCAGAGCAGCTTCTTACATACAACGATATAGATAATGCTTCATCAGAAGTTGCGTTCTCATCATAAGCAGACCTGCAAGCATGTTCTTCAGTTCATGTGTGTTTGGCCACCACATTGCAGATGGTTTTCAGGCACAGGGCACACTATCAAACACTCACACACACTTGACTATACTGATAGGGTTTCTGGTAAATCATCATGACCAGAAGCACAGGGTTGGCACTCAAAGTCGGTCGTCCCTGCTAGTCCCCTTGTGTTCATGCCCTTGGAGCTGCGTCCCTTTAAGAATACAGAGTTTTGAAGTAAGGAAGAACATGGATAGGGAAACTGTGAGAAAGTAGCTCTAGAATTTGAGGAGAAGAGGGCAAGCCATAGTTCTGGCATGGGACAACATTTGATGAAGGGAGTGAGACAACTTTGTGGAGTGAGGGTAGTGAATTCCTGTATCACAGCTCTTGGGAAACCAGCACAGACCCATGAGGGGGAGACAAAAGGAAAGGAAGTATCTGATTGGCACCCTGCAGCAGCTACTCTGATGAAAGACATGGGATCCGTAAACTGAGAGGAGTGCTTTGCTGTGAGACCAGACCAGAGCTAATGAAAAGTGAACTAAAGAGTAACATCCAGGCGGAGAGTGGTGTCCAGGTGCCTTAGCCTAAGCCCTTATGGAAACTCTGACACAGGGAGTTTCTCAGAACCAGAGGAAGAGGGTTTGAAGACAAACCAGATAATATTCCCAAAAAGATCCTCTTGCCCAGGAAGCCAACCCCTGAGAACGAGATCTCATAGCAGCTAGACACTTCCAGCTATGACGACAAGTCATTTGGCACAACAATGGTACTCTTTAAACTCAAAAAAACAAAAACACAATGATGCTCATTTTGTTAAGTGCCTGGGCTGGCAACACATGAGTAAAAGCCACATGTATAATTTGTATGCATCGTTATAGTTATGCTTTTCTACTACGGGGGATTGAAAAGCTTCTGACAACCAGCGTGGGGGCACAGACTGCTCCGCCTGTCAGAAACAACTATTTTTCCACCAGTATCACGTTTTATGCTGGAAGAGGAATGCATTCCTATGAAATCCGCCAGATTTTTGCACTTGTTAAAAGCCTCTTATTATGAGCACATGGTGGGAGGTATTGTAGGCAAGCCTGGGTCTGTCAGGATATGCATTCATTTATTGAACTTTGTAGTGCAAACAACCAAAATTGCACGCAGGGGACTGTAGCCTACATATGGCCACACATTAACAGTCCTCTAATGGCAATTTGCACTGAAAACAAAATTGCCCCAAATGTGTACTTACCTGCTCTTTTCTGTATTGAAAAATGTTTGATTACAGCACTCCAAATGAATGTATAAACACCCTCCACATAGTGCTGAATTTGGTGATGCATAGTTCTAGAAATAATAACCAAACTGAACAAAAACTGTAAAAAGTATTTGGATTTCAATGTAAGGTTCCAAGCAACCATTCAAAAACATACCACTGAGTCACTGCTAAAGATTGCCAGCAGTGTGTCAGGAATACCACTGAGTTAGCACTGGATTTTGTGGATTTTAAGGAATGCTGCTGTTTGCGGTGGTATTTACGTCCAATGGTGTCCCTGTACAGAAATCCGCCCAACTTGAAATGAGCCGATCAGACCCATGGATGATAATAACAATGACTCAGAATCGCCCCTGCACCCCACATTGAGCCTTCATTCTCTGGCATCACAGTGGCCATCGGCCCATGTGGAAAACAGGTGGCGCATAAGGTAAGATGCACAGCCTGATAGTATGCATTGCTTGCATGGGCAGAGACAGTGAGAGAGAGAGAGAGATAGAGAGAGAGAGAGCGAGAGAGATAGAGAGAGAGAGAGAGAGAGAGAAGGAGAGTGAGCTCTACCCCACAATTGCCCCAGCCACACTGGTGCTTCTTGCTGCACCCTGATTGGGAGGCAGGTGAGCATGGGGCCTTATAATGGGGCCAAGGCGGAGAGACAAACATCGTGGCCATTTTATGGGGAATTCTCCTTCAACCTTCTGCTGATGATAGAAGACCTCTTTTTTGCCCCTTGTCTGTCCCCTCGTCCCTCAGTAGCCAAAAGCAGGCTGCAGATAGAAATGAGGGGAGACATGACCCACTAGCACCATGCTCCGTCTAACACCCTTCCCTCAAATTCTTCTTCGCCATCAATGCCAGCAATGAGTTTTCAACAGACAATGTGAGGTGGAGGTGGGGGTAAAGAGGAGGTGATGCTAGGGTGAAAGACCTGAGCTGTGGCTCGACATGAGCCCTCTGATCTTTTTTCCTTGTCCTGAATGGTTCACAGAATTCTTGCCCTGGTGAGTCTTCAGCTCAGGCTTTTACTAGTGGCGCAACTGTGTAAATGAGCCCTGAAGAGACCATAAGGGTCCGAGGGTCAGCTGCCCAAAAGGTGCTCCATGTTTCCTAAGCAGTAGCTTGGCCTAGTTAGCTGTCAGGAGCCTGGATGATGGCAGCAGTGAGAACCTTGGAGAGCCGTCCAAGCACTTGCCAGTCATTTGTAATTAAGAAGTAAGAGTGGGGCACAATGCAGCCCCTGCAGCTCACAGAGTATTGACCATGTTTTGTTTACCTAAACCTTTGGGTCATCATCCTCTATGTAAAATCATCATAGAAACTGTGAGACACAATAGTAGACTGTCTCATGCTTGAGAACGTGGTGTGGACATGTTGAGTCATTAGCCCAATGACTATTTTTCCAACTTGATTTAGCGATGAACTAATAATAGGAGATGGGACAGCCCACTTGTCTCTTTGTTTTTTAAATTAACTGAAAATAAATAAGAAAAAATAATGAAGGCACTTTATTAGGCCTTATTTACTGACTTCCTTTGACCGTTCGCACATTGAGTGATGAGTTGCACTACTAATTCGCAATAACGGATATTGCTATCTTTTTTATGTTATTGCAGTGAAATACAATTGTACCTCTTTAACTGTTTTCTGAGGCTTAGGCTGGTGCTTTGAAAGTGGGTTCTGAATCTCATTTCTATGTTTGACCTAAGCTGGTGCCGAAGGGAGGGAAAGTCGGTTTTCACTCTGTTTCTTCTGATATACTCTCCCTGCCTATATGAAAGCAGCCCCCCCCCTCAACAAAGAAGTGGAGAGGATCTGTTTGCATTACACATGAAATGAATACGGCCATATATACACCCTCCACCTCTGTGCCCCCCACCACCCCCCACGACACCCAACCTTCACGCAAAACCATGAAGCCGGTCAAGTGGCACAGCAAGTAGAGAGCTCGCTTTGACATCCCTGCAGAGCTTGCTAATGCAGGTTCGAATCCCGGCAGGGCCAAACTCAGCCTTTCGTCCTTCTGAGGTCAATAAATGAGCACCACACACAGTGGGTAATAATAATCAGCGCTCAGATACCTGAGGGTTCATAGCGCTGTATAAATGCAAAATTATTATTATAATTTATCATGAGCTCTCGTTACGCAAACACCCATTCCACCCACAAACCTCACTCATCCCCACAAAGCCTCCCCTGTAAGGTCACTTCCAACGCTCACTTGCATTCTCATCAATGTCAGATATGTCGCTAAAAACAGTCACAGGATATTTAACTTCATCAACTCTGAAAACCCAGACCTCCTGTTCATCACAGAAACCTGGTTCTCTGACGGCCTCCATCCCATCGCACACAAGGCTTTCCTGTCTGAATACACATTGATCACTCTCAACAGGGCTTGCAGAGCTGGCGGACTCGCCATCCTATAGAAACCTCACCTAGTTATCTCAGTGTGCAAATCACTCCTAGTTAAATTCTCCATCCACCCCTCACTCACCCACAGCTTCCTGCTCATCTACAGGCCACCCGACTATGACAGAGACTTTTCGAATGCCTTAGCGACTCCCTAGCAGCCATACTGGTCTCCCACCCATCTCTCGCCTTACTGGCACACCTCAACATATGGTTTGATGCACCTGACAACCCCATGACGCAACCGCTCTTAGATAACCTAGTAGCCCTCAACCTGACCCAGCAGGTAACAGGTGCCACCCACACAGCAGAGCATACTCTTGACGTTATCCTTAGCATCTCTGACCTGATGTCTGTTCTCCCCCCTCAACAACTCATATGGACAGACCACACAGCCATCTACGTCTCTATTTTATCACCAACCCTTCCTCTATGAAAAACAAACAACTGTCCACCATCCCAGGTCAAACTGTGGAATAAGGTCATAATAACCCCAGACCTGGCTGACTCCTGCTCTTCATACTCCCCTCCCTCCCTACTGGTGGAAAACCACTGTCCATTGAACTCTTCCACACTTGGCTCTCCAATGCCCTACTACCACTCACCCCCTCAAGACCTACACCCTCACGACAAGGCCCCTTACACAGGTGGTACACCGCCCCTCCTCAAATCTCTCAAAACACGAAATCACTCCCTAGAACGTAGATGGCGGACTGACCCAACCCCGCACAATAAATCAGCCTGTGCTCATCAACATCATATCCACAAAGCTGAAATCCAAGGAACTTCACAAGATGATCACAGAATTCATGACCCCCTTGCACCTCTCCCCCCACACAGGTCCCCCAATCCCTCTGTGACACCCTCTTCGACCATTTCCCCAACACAACACTCGAAAGAACAAACACTATCAACACAAAACACAAAATTGGCAGCACTCCCACCCCATCTACCCAGTTCCGCCAACAAACCCACCAACCAGCGCACCCCTCTCCTCTTTCACCCCATCTCCAGACGTGATTTCCTCAAACTACTGACTGACAACTGCCCATCCAGATCCCTGAGTGACCCTTGCCCCCTCCCTCCTCAAAGAAATCTTTGCACCGACCTGTGCAAGCAGCATTCTTAGATCCACCCTTAAAACCTCCTGCACCTCAAGCATTTTCCCAGAAGCTTTCAAACCATCCCATGTCAAAACCCAGCTAAAATAATCATCCCTTGACAACCTCCGACCAGCAAACTACAGACCGCTTTCTAACACCCATTTCCTAGCAAAACTCACTGGCTGCGCTTCCTACTCACAACTCATAGAAACCAACCACCTCATCAGCCCCACACAGTCCAGTTTTAGACCCCTTAACGGAACTGAATCATCCTAGACTCCATATGGGACACCCTCAAGAACACAGCAGACACAGAAGGCTCTGCCACACTCATGCTACTTGGCCTCTCAGAAGCATTTGGTACCATTAACCACAGCATCCTCATTGACAGAGTCCAACCCCTTGGCATAAGGAACACGGCACTGAAGTGGATCTCCTCATTCCTTGCAAACAGACACCAAATCACCTACCTCCATCCTTTCACCTCTACAGCTTGACCCATCAATATCAGAGTCCTCCATGGCACCTGCCTATCCCCAATCCTCTTCAAGCTCTACATGAGCTCTCTCCCCACACTTGCACGTGTACACAACCTCACCTGCTACAACTATGCTGATGACACTCAAATCATTTTCAGAATCCCAAAGTATGTCACCACCCCCCAATTTGACCTTGCATCCTGCCTCTCAGATATTGATTGCTTGATGACTATAAACCATCTCCTACTCAATCCCAGGAAAACAAAGATCATGATCTGTGGAAAAATTGCCCTTTTCCCCACAACCTACCCCTTGGTCTCCCTCCCTGGGTTCCCCCACTTCATCCGCTATGGTCAAAGACTGGGGCTGGACAATGTCCACTGACATGACTCTATCACAGCACATCAACACTCTGTCAAGATCCTGCTACCTATGTATCTGCATACTAAGATGCATTTTCCCTTACCTCTGCTACCCCCACAGAGCGACAGCTATCTTGTCCATCGTCCTCTCCTGACTAGACTACGCAAACTCTCTCTATCTGGGTACCCCTGCCTACCAACCCAAAAAGCTCCAAAGAGACCATAACTCTGCAGCTATGCTCCTCCTCGCCCTCTGCCGAAGAGAGCACATCACCCCCACCCTCCATACCCTATACTGGCTCCCAGTCAGAGGGCGGGTCACTTTCACAGTTATTTGCATCGCTCACCGAGCATTGCACAGGACAGGCCCTTAATACCTGCAGGAGAACATCACCCACTACAACCCCTCTAGAAACCTGCGATCAGGCACTGTTCTCCTTCTGGTGATCCCCTCTTTTCAAATCATCAAGAATTGGAGGCACCACTTTCTATGTCCAAGCCCCCACTAGCTGGAAGTCTCTGCCGCTCAACATCTGATGCATAGAGGACCACCTGGTCTTCTGGAGAGCCCTCAAGACAAGGATATTCCCCTCAACTCAATGAATAAACCTGCCTCACCCCCTGATTTAACTACTTAATCCTAGGAGGACAACAGAATTAACAAATGTCTTATGACCAATGTGCCAATGTGTTGTATTTGGATGACAGGTGAGGGTAGCCTACATAATGCACTTGGATGAACTGTGAGGGCAGTCAGTATCGTGCATCATGGGTGAACTTTGGGGGTAGCTGGTGGATTGGATTTCAGATAGAGTTCTGGGGTGGCCCAGATGTCGCATCAGGCTGAAATATGAGGTTAGCAAATGTACTGCATTTAATTACATTACAATGAATTGGAAAATATACAATGTATTGCATTTAGACGAATTTCCAGGGCGGCCAATGTATTGCATTTTGACAAATCTGAGGGTAGCAAATGTATAGCACTAAGACTCACAAAGTATTACACTTAGAGATGAATTTAGGGTAGCCACTGTGTTGCATTAGACTACTTTCTGAGGGTAGCCAATGCATTAGATTTAGATGAGTTTAAGGATAGCCAATATATTGCATTTAGTTGAACTTTTGAGAGTAGCCAATGTGTTTGCATTTAGACAAACTTTAGGGTAGCCAATGTATTACTTTTAGATGAAATTTCAGGGTAGCCAATTATTGCATTTTGATGATTTTTGAGGGTAGTCAATGTGTGACATTTAAATGAATTCTCAGGGTAGCCAATGTATTGCATTTAGATGGATTCTGAGGGTAGCCAATGTTTTGCATTTAGATGACATTTTAAGGCTGGCCTACCTGAGACCACCTCTCCACACCCTACATTAAATGCACTAAGACAATCTGCACAACACTTCTGCCATTATAATGCAGCTATCCCCCACGATAAAATGTGGTTTAGCTGCACAAATAATGTAGTTCCTGCTTCACATATTTTGCACACCACCTTTGCCATTATAATGCAGCTATCCCCCATGATAAAATTCAGTTTTGCTGCACACAAAATGTTAGCTCGCTCAAGAGTACTCTCCAGACTACCCAGCACCCATGCACTATTCTAAGACACTCCGCACAACACCTCTGCCATCAGAACGCAACTATACCCCACGATAACATTTGGTCTAGCTGCACACATAATGGGCCTCATCAGGAGTCCGACGATAACCCTTAAAAGTGGCAGTAACGGAATTAAAGCTGCCAATACCACTCCGCCGGACCACGAGCCAGAGCAAATAGCACCGACTGTAAAATCAGCCGGCGCTATTACAGCTGACGGTATTGCAGCCAGCGGTATCTGCACCGAAAACAAGAAGTGTAATCACAGCCGCATCACAAGTCAGTCCATGTATGGCAGTATTAGTGCCAAAAAACTGTGCAAATACCACAGAAAACACTGCAAAAGTACCCAAAGCCTCCTGCTGGAGGTAAATGAACACAGGTGCATGAAATTAAGCCACATGTGATCCCAATGCACTCCAGAGAGCTACATAAGGCACACCCTTACCCAAACACTGTTTCCAACACCATGCTGCCACTAGCCACTGTGAGCTGAGACAGGCAGCTGCTCATGCTGCACCTGGAAGTAGAGAGGCAGGACAACCAGGCCAGGGCACAGGGAGTAGGAGTAGAGGAGGGACGGGGAGGAGGAGGAGAGCCCAAGCAAGGCATGCACCGATCCACAACGGTCAGGCGATCACCCTGGACTCTCACTGAGAGCCAGCTGGTCACCCTGTACTGCCTCAACAGGGAGACCATAACTGAGCTGCTCACCACAATACAGGACGACATAGGGAGCAGGAACAACATCCGGACAGCTGTGCCCCCACTGCTGAAGCCAGTGTCCGTCCTACAATTCCTTGGAACTGGCACCTTCCAGCACTCTGTGGCCATGATGCACGGAATGACAGAGCCCACATTCTGTACAGTGTTGGCCCAGTTGCGCCAAGTGCAGCGCCACATCTCACTGCCTACCACCCCAGCCCAGGTCAATGCCATGAAGGCACAGTTCTATGACGTTGCCCAAATGCCAAATGTGATAGCAGCCCTGGACTGTACCCATGTTGTGTTGCCCCCCCCACAAGCCCACAAAGCAGTGTACCGTAACCGCAAAGACTACCACTCCCTGAATGTGCAGGTGAACTGAGACCCCGACCTGTAGATCACCCACTGCTGTGCCCACAACCCTGGTTCCACCCACGATTCCATGGTACTACGGAACAGTACACTGCCCAGATACATGGAGAGGCACAGAGAACAACAGACGTGGATAGTGAGTGAGTAAAAATTCCTGCATGCGTGTGCAGTGAAGCACCTGGCCAAATAGGGGCATGCCAATGACTACACAAAGCAGGGCCTGACAAGTGAATACAATAGATGTACCTGCCCAACTCCCACACCAATGTCACAGTACAGCCCAGGGAGTATGCACATGTCGGACATACCTGGATGGCAAAGCTGATGTACACATACAGTAGCAACTCCTAACACAAACATGGCTACAGGTGCCACAATGCAACATGCACAATCCACAGCAATGCTGAAGAAATTGGCCACATCGTATCACACAACGGCAACCCTGCAGGTAGCTCCGACATACACACATGTGCGCCAAGCCTGCAATTCCAACCCCGTGGCACCAGAAGCTTAGTGAGGGCCACAAGACAGCCACCATGTCAGCTGCACATGTCACCGACAAGCACCTTACGTAACAACTGCTTCAGGGGAACAGGGTGCATGTGAAGTGAAAACAATGAATGATACAAGTGACACTGCAGGCACAAACATTGCACAGACACATGCCACAAAATGAAGCCTCATATGCATGCACACGATGACCATTGCCCTGATATTGTGTAAAACCACCCCCACACATTGCACTGTGACTGATGTCTGTACCTCCCCCATGCAGGTGACCCGGATACCCACAGCTGCCCTTGTTAATGACCCCTGTGCAAGATCCACAAACACTGCAGGTTATTGCCTACAACCACGCTCAAAGCAAGACCCGTGTGTGCATTGAGCGTACCTTCAGCCTCCTTAAGGCACCATTCCGCTGCCTCGACCATACCAGTGGAGCCCTGATGTACACTCCAGAGAAAGGGGGCAAAATTGTGCTTGTGTGTGCTATGCTGCACAATCTCTGCCTGAAGAGAAATGTTCTGCTACCCCCTGACCTGAACAAGCCTTCCCCAGAGGATGAGGATGCAGTGCCTGTGGCAGTAGCAAATTGACACATTGCCAGAGATGACATGAGAGATGGGAGACTGGCTCGCCAGGGACTGATAGACAATTTCTTTGATACATTCACATGCACTTGCCATACACCACTGTGAAATACATACGTCAATCAATAAACACGACCATGGCACAAACAGGAATGTCCACGCACTGATGAAGTTCAACTGTTGTATTGAAATAGTGTGCACTAACTATCCACCCACCCATCACCCACCATTAACTCCGGAGCACGGCCACAAGGGCAAAAAGCATCTCAATGTTATTTACATCTGTGGCCTTTTTCCCCCCATGCCAGACTCTGGGGATCTTGAGCCCAAATGGAGCTGGGACCGGCACCTGGGCTTACACTGTTGGTGGTTATTATATAACAAAATTTTATCTATAAACACACACGTCATTTTTAAATGACGCTTTGTTTACACTGTGACGTCATTGCATGTTCATACGCAATGACGTCATCATTCAACGCCACTATAACTAGCTCCCATTTTGTTTTCCAAAAACACACACACACATGAGGCGATTCATAGCGTGGTCACTACAAAGAAGGAACACTCCTTTGTGTAAGACAAGGTAAGATATACTCCTC
Organism: Ambystoma mexicanum; assembly: GCF_040938575.1. Classification (NCBI taxonomy): domain Eukaryota; kingdom Metazoa; phylum Chordata; class Amphibia; order Caudata; family Ambystomatidae; genus Ambystoma; species Ambystoma mexicanum. Next base: position 966,506,809 of record NC_090935.1, on the reverse strand, counting down.
TTGCTCTCCTCACAATATTCAGTAATTTTATTTGAAGATATCCTGATATGGATTCTTTTCATTTTAGTTGTTAACTTCGAAATTCAAGGGACAAGATAGCTATGGAGACTGCACCATAATTACTGATAGACAACATTGAGAGCTTATCTATTCCGGTTTTCATCATAGGTAAGCCAGTACTAATTTATGGTTTTTTGATAATTGTCTACTTACATATATGGACATACCTAATACCCAGTCTATCATTCATCAACGGAGATTTTGCCCCATTTTTTAATATTTGAGCACTGTTCATGAATTGAAGAACTTATCACTACTTGTCCAGAATCAACAAAACTGTGAATCACCAGTTACCCATTTTGGGTAAGATAACCATCATTTATCTCTTAATACATTTTGGCAGATGATTCATGGAAGGCACTGCGTGTGTTTTCCCCGGGGTGTGCGCCAAATCCGTGCATGGCGCACTCGGGCGCACACGTCATTGCAACATCCAGAACGCCATGCACGACGCGCACAGCGAAAGCGCACATCGTTAGTGCACACACCAAAAAGGGGGCGGAACACGGGGCAGAACGCGCGGAATGAGGAACAACGCGTGAAAATAAGGGCGTAACTGGGGAAGCACTGCTGGAGAGTACACGGAATGCACACACGCACGCGAACCACGCGTATTTATGGAATCGGATAGGGGAAACCCACGCACGGCCAAAAGACATGCACAGGCCTAAACACGTCCGCCACATGAAGGCAGGCGGTAGCGTCCCTGCGCATTACAAAAGTGCGCGCAAACAACAAACACGTATATACAGCTACGATGAATGTCCCATTCTGTGGCCCCCTAGGAGAAATGACGTGTCACACAATGCTCAGGCATCCCAGAAAAGCAAGAAAAAGAGACACGCGACCCCTGTAGCCCACGTGTATGTAAAAAAACACACGCAGTACGCTGTGGCAGCCAGGAACACAAAAAATGCATACGTGATCAACACGCAGGATAGTATGCCCGAGAACAAGGGGTAAGCGACTAACAGGGACACCCGCAGTAGGAAACATAGCGCAGCCAACACCCACGCCAAAGGAAGAAGTACGCACTGTATCCAATGTGAAGTAATCGCATGTGAACCCCAACATCTGGAAAACACACACACCGCTTTCCATGAAAAGCACGTACAGAGTGATGGAAACCCACGTGGGACCTTCAACTCGTGCCAGGGAAACAACCGTGTGCACGTTACGTCACTTACGCGCTTACGCGCCAAGGGCCTTTCCTCGGAATTCACGCAAACGTGCTGTTTTTTACGTGCCAAATCACTCCGTATCAAGCTGGCCACGCAACAACACACGGAAGACCACGCTCCTGCCCAGAAGGCCATTTTCCTGCCCCCCAGAAACCTGAGCTGACTCCCACCAGCCATCTGCTGCTGCCTGCCTGCCTGCCTGCTTGCCAGGTGCCCTGCCATTTGGTGCCTGCACGGCAGCCATCTGCAGGGGTCCGGTTGCTGTGACCACCCCTGCTGGAACAGGAGACTCCCGACTGAAGGTCCATCGCTCCACAGCCCAGCACCAGGACCCAGTTGCCCACCCACACCTGCCCCGGGGGTTGCCATGTCGGGGCAAACACCATCAGAGACCACTGGTGACCACAGCCAAAGAGGCAGAGGGCTACCAGCTTCAGTGCCGCAGAGGTTGGTATCCTGGTGGAGCAAGTCCTGGTGCATTATGATGCCCTCTACGGAAGAAGATGCGCCGACAAGGATGGACATGAGGGGATCTGGAAGGATATTGTGGCTGCCATCAACGTGGAGGGGCTGGCAGTCCGCGAAATACAACATGTCCAGAAGCGCTGGGAGGACTTCAAGTCCAGGGCCCTCAAGAAGGCCCGGCGCCTCTTGGCAGCAGCGGATGAAGTGAGGTGCCGGGTCCACCTTACCACCGACAACATGAGGGTCCTGGAACCCATTAAACCAGCGCTTCACCGCCAAATCCTCGAGAGGCAGAGCAGCCCGGAGTCGAGCGGTAAGTGTCCATGCGTACTTCTTGGACGCAGTGCATGTTGAGGTGTGCCAGGAGTGTGCAGCTTGGACATATGTCTGAAAAGGCCCATGTATGGATGTGTATGTGCAGGGACATGACCGTGCTGCATGTGAGTCCTGTCATGTGTGATGCACATCAATGGTGTATGTGTTTAAAAGCATGATGCACAACTGCATGTGGAGATGCACACATGTTGCCATTTCTGTGTATGTACTATGGCATGGTTGGGGTGTGACACATGGATGCTGGTTCCACCTTCATGTACGTGCACGGCATACATGTGTGTGTGTGTGTTTGACATGTGTGTGACTGTGAAACGCCATGGATGCATGTGACACAGACATGTAGGAACCCAATTGGCATATGTGACATAGTTGCTGATGATTGCACTATGACAGGTGGATATGTACAGATGCATGTCTGTCTGTTGGTGTGTGTGCATGTGTTAGGCACTCCCCATGTTGCTTGTAATGTCATGCCAACCTCCAGATGTTCATGCTGTTGTGTGTGTATGGATGATGCTGCTTGCTGCACGATTCCTGTTAATTTGTGCATGTGTGTGGGTTAAAATGATATGAGTGTTGGGGAGTGTGATGCCTTCTGTGAAGTTTGACACTGACACTCATGTGCAACTGTCATGTGTGTATCTGACCATTGTACAGTGCCCTGATGCCTGTGTTCTGTCTCTCCCTGTCTGCAGCATCGACTGATGAAGAGGGCGGAGACGGTGCTGTGGAGCACAGCGGCAGGGATCCCACCACCAGCCGGAGATGCAAGGCCCAGCTCTCCTCCCATGTTGTCATCTCTTCCGGGAGTGAGGCGTCTGGTGCCGCATCCAGGGCTGAAGCTTCTGAGGGGAGGTCCAGGAGGCCGAGGTGGAGTTGGACTCCTCGGCAGCAGTAGGGGCAGCTGAGCCCCCACAGATGCCTATGGAGGAAGATGGCACAGAGTCATCCAGGCTGGTGGAGGGTTTGGTTGAGGAGGAGGCTGTGGAAGGCCCATGCACAGGGCCTGGGGGGGGGGGATTCCCGTGGTGCTAGTGGTGCAGTTCAGGGGCAGGGACAGGAGGCAGCACAGGCCGCCGCGGAGGTGCCTGTGCCTAATCCTGTCCCCGATCCTGTGACTGCATCATCCCGCACCAGCAGGGATGCCTTTGTCCAGACCTGTTTTCAGAGAGGGGATGCGCAAACAACAACTGGCCTTCCTCTCCCTGTGGACGTGGCAATCCGTGACTGGATTGAGCCTGTCCTAGCTGGGGTGGCTTTGCGTCAAATTGGTATTTGGGATGACGTGCAGGGTTCTCGTCTGGACAATGCACGTCATTTCGAATGCCTCTTTGACCGTGTTGGCCTACTAGGACAGGTCACCAGCGCTGGGTTCCTCCCTGTGCTGGATCTTCTAGCGGCCCCCTCCTCAACTGAACCCCCTATGCGTCAGTCGTCCTCCGTGCCATCTTCCTGCCAAAGTATCATCTGGGCACCCTGTGGAGCCGCCCCTAAACCAGCAGCCAGGCTGGTGGAGGACACATCCCTGCCACAGTCGGGAGTCGGAGGTCCAGCAGGGGTGGCCACCCCACCAACTGGACCCCAGCAAGAGGAGGACGTGCAGGCATCGACAGGCAGGGCCCATGCACGGCAGCAGGAGGCTCAAGGTGGGAGCGATGATGGCTTGGGGCCATCAACATCAGGGGGGCAGGCATCGGCCAGAGGGCAGGAGGACCCTGGATTGGGAGTGTCTTCCGTGTGGCAGCGGTTGGGCCAGCAGATAGATGCGGAGCGGCGGCGGGCGGAGGAGGCACGGCTCACTATGGTCAGGGTGGAGAACTCCATGCGCAGGGCATTGAGGCAGGCTGAGTGCCTCGAGGCAACTCGCAGTGAGTTGGAGGAAGCCATGGCTGCATCCCTGCAAGACCTCGAGGCCAGGGGAGAGGCCAGGGGAGAGGCCCGCCTCCGGGACGTTGAAGAGGAGTTCAATGATGCCCTGGCCCGGAACATCGAAGAGTGAGCCATAGGACTTGCCTGCCGCCTTTGTACATAGTTCATTAGGGTTAGATTTCCTTTGTTTAGTATTTGTTTTTGGAGTTCATGGACATTGCTCCACTTTATGTATATAGTTTTTTTTTTATAGGTTTTTTGGTAGATTTCCTTTTCTTTTGGGATCATGGACCCTTTGGACTTGCATTGTAAATAGTTCAAGACTTGTACATACTTTCGTTATTTGAACTTTCCATGGATCAATGTTTTTTTTTAATGTACTTTATATGGACAATGGCAATGGACCGCTTTTCTAGTTTCCTGTTGTGGATTTTTGTTTTACATTGGAATTCTTTCTTTTCATTGTTTTCCATTATTTCTTAATCTGCACATTTGATTTTCCATGTTGTTATTTCATTACCTTTTTCAATACATTTCATAATCCTTCATTATTGGTGTGGTGTACTGTCATTGGTTTTGTGCATGTCTCTATGTGCATTGACTCAGTCATGTGTTGCCACTGTGTGGCTCTGTTGTACACTCATGCATGGCCATGCTGGTTCTTTTGAGACTCTCATGGCATGGCTAATTTGGGAGTGGGTGCATTGGATGGCTGTGTGCTTGTACTTTGGACGGTGGTGATTTGGGTCAGCATTAGGGCCATGGGTCTGTTTTCTTATGACATGTTGTTTTGGTGGGCCATGTGTCAGGGCCTGCTGGCAGGTGCCCGTCACTGATGGGTGGGTGTATGGGTGGGTGGGGGACATGAGTCGGGGCCTGCTGGCAGGTGCCCGTCATTTGGGTGGGGGACATGAGTCGGGCCTGCTGGCAGGTGCCCGTCACTGGTGGGTGGGGGACATGAGTCGGGGCCTGCTGGCAGGTGCCCATCACTTTGGGGGACATGAGTCAGGGCCTGCTGGTAGGTACCCGTCACCTGGGTGGGGGACATGAGTCAGGGCCTGCTGGCAGGTGCCCGTCACTGTGGTTGGGGGACATGAGTCGGGGCCTACTAGCAGATGCCTGTCACTGGTGGGTGGGAGACATGAGTCGGGGCCTACTGGCAGGTGCCCGTCAATGGGGGTGGGGTGGGGGACATGAGTCGGGGCTCCCAAGTGCATCGTGCCATGTGGCCTGCCTGTGGGGCATGCCCAGGGGTGATGTGCTGCCTGCGGGGCATGCCCAGGGGTGATGGGCTGCCTGTAAGGCATGCCCAGGGGTGATGGGCTGCCTGCGGGGCATGCCCAGGGGTGTGGGGTGGTCCCCTGTTGTGTTGGATACCTGCGGGGCATGGAGGGGGCACACCCGGGAGGGAACACACTGCCAAATTGTGTGTGAAACTTAATGCACACCCCTGGAATACACGTACCCCGCTCACGCCAGGCCAATTGCGTGTAAAACTTCACAGGCACCCCTTGGAATACACGTACCCCGCTCGCGCCAGGCCTATCGCGTGTGAAACTCCATGCGAACCCCCGGAATACACGTACCCCGCTCGCCCCAGGCCAATCGCATGTAAAACTTCATGCGCACCCCTCAGAATACACGTACCCTACTTGCGCCAGTCCTATCGTGTGTGAAACTCTATGCGCACCCCCGGAATATGCGCAGGCAGCCCATCCACCCTCCCCACGCCCCGCAGGCAGCCCATCACCCCAGTCCATAGTCCGCAGGCAGCCCATCACCCCTGGGCATGCACCGTAGGCAGCCCATCACCCAGTCCATACCCTGCAGGCAGCCCATCCACCCTGGGCATGCTCCGCAGGCAGCCCACTCCACAGGGGGGACTTTTTCCACATGTTTTCACTGGCGCGAGCGGGGTACGTGTATTACGAGGGGTGCGCGTGAAGTTTTACATGCGATTGGCTTGGCGCGAGCGGGGTACGTGTATTCTGGGGGTGCGGGTGAAGTTTCACACGCGATAGGCCTGGCGTGAGTGGGGTACGTGTATTCCAAGGGGTGCGCAGGGAGTTTAACATGCGATTTCGCTGGCGCGAGCGGGGTACGTGTATTCCGAGGGGTGCGCGGGGAGTTTTACACTCGATTTCGCTGGCGCGAGCGGGGTACGTGTATTCCGAGGAGTGCACGGGGAGTTTTACATGCGTTTTCGTGGTTGGGGGGGCTGTATGCTGGCCCACTGGCTTTTGCGCCATGTACTGGATTTGTGCGATGTTTTTGGCGCACGGGGCGGGGTTGGAGGCATAACTGGCACTGCTGCAGGGTTGCTGCAGCACTCTGTGCCACGGCTGCTTATGGATGTATAAATCCATCAATACGCTGTGCGCCGAAATGGGTTTTGGCGCACGCGGCTGGCGCAGACTGCCACACGCGCACTCTGTGCGACAGCCGCATGTGCACTTGTGCGCCGAATTCTATGAATTACCCCTAAGTCTATCGTAGCTCCATCTTTTATAGGGATCTCTAGTAATCTAGACATGACAAGAACCAGTTAATATCAGAACTACTTGTAGTATCCTAGTGTGATATGTACATTCGACGGATATGAGCAAACAGACCCATTTATGAGGACAAAAGCAAGAAGGATTATAATTGACCTCAGAGCATTGGATAAGGATTTGAAAGATGAATTGTATTGGGAATATGATGTGTTATATATTCTGTGAATATTGTATATAAGGATGAGAAGCTGCCCAAAAAATCAGTATGCTTACAACATTATTTTTTGTTGAAAAAATTGTGAAATAACCATGATTCAATAGTTTCTAATTTGTAATCTAATAATGATATATTTTCTAATTTTTTCTAGAAATATTGTTAATGTACATACTTGTCCCTGAAGAAGAGAAATTCTCTCGAAACACGTTGGGCCATATGAAAAAAATAATTAAAAAGCTATTTGTTTGAAAATGAAAACTATTGTAGATCTTGTATGATTATTACTTAGACCAAGATTAACCTGATGAGATTCAAAAGGTGTTTCATAGACATACTTGAAGTATTCCTCATAAATTACTGGGCTTATTGATTAAGCCATTTTGAAAGTGTGCAGGGGGTGGGAGTTCCTTTATAAGGAACTTTTCTTTTGTTCTTGGTAAGAGCGTTACCGCCAGAGTGGGGCATGCGTTCATGCCAGGTTGTGATGTGGCACAGTAGCTGGCAGTAATGTTATTTCTGCTCAGCAAATGCACCGGAATACTGGCAAACTTGTGATGAGGCCCAATGTCTCTCCTGTTTCATACATTTTGCATAACACCTCTGCCATTAGAATGCAGCTATGCCCCACGATAAACTTCGGTCTAGCTGCACGAGTAATTGTCTCTCCTGATTCACACATTTTGCACAACTCCCCTGCCATTAGAATGCAGCTATCCCTAGGATAAAATCCGGCCTAGTTGCACACATAACCCCACACTCTCCAGACCACCTCTGTGCACCCACCCACTTGCCAGCTCAATACGGGTAACTTGCAGGGACTTGGCCACCACAACCTATGTCCGTACTGGATAAAAAACACACACGCATTCTAACTCTCTGAAAAATGTCACATACCTGGACTACGGTCCCCAAGGACGTTCCACTTACAGCGCGTTGAGCCATACCAGTGGTGAAAGGCACTATACAAATGCACATTACATTACATATATGGTACTGGCTACTTTGGGTCAACAAGACTGAGGCAAGGGTATCAGAAACAGGATTGTAGAGTGCATGAATAAAATGTGTGTTTTCCAGTGGAGATACCCAGGAAAGTTTGAAAGGATGCATAATTTTGATTGCATGCATTAAATGTGATTTGTCAGTCGTTGAGATGTGTCCTGAAGCAATAGGAACTTGGACACAACCTGTGGAAGCATTGCTGCAGGAATCTGTCCATGATTGCTTTGAGGGTGAAGTGCTGCTTGGGTCTGTGGATTAGCATCTTCTGTACTGACCAGAAGGAGCAATGAGCAGTACAGCCTTCCTTAGACCCACAGGACCAGCTGGGTTGAAAGCCTCCAAGACACATCTTTTCTGAGAAGTCTTGCAGCTTGCTCTGGGTTGCCAGACATGACGAATCTGGAGCACAAGATCACAGAGGGCAAGTAACTGGTTAACCCAGTGCCCTACGGTTACAAAGGAAAACCAATCAATAGCACGTCATCAAAGACCCCCATGGGACTCTGAGGGACCCCAGTCTTACCTGATCTGCAACACTGTGTCCATGTCTGCACCACCTGGCTACTGGGCCTGTGTCAATGGCCATCAGTCAGCTGAACCATATACCCTCCGCATCAGCTTACCATTGTATCCGATAGACATTGTAAAGTTCCCAATCCTGCAGGTGATCCATTTTATCCTTCACCAGAATGTTTTTTGTTTGTTTGTTTCTTTATTTATTTATATTGCCCGCCAGCCCAAGGGTATCAGGGCGCAGTGAAGGCTCGCAGCTTAGGTTACAACAGTAGGTTACACATGGCAGATAGACAAATTGAAAGAATAAAAATAAGGCAATGAAGTAGCAGTTATGGGTTATAACAGATCATACAGAGTTAATGTTACAGGTTATACATAGAATAAGGTATACACAAAAATACCATGCAGGTATCTTAATAGCAAAAACTTTAAGGCTATTTCCAATGTAGTGAGGCTGACAGGCCTTAGTGGTCGGGTGTCTTGAGCCAATTGATGCAGTTGTGTCTAAAATTCAAATATGATTGATCCGCTCGAAGGTGTGGCTGCAAGGAATTCCGAAGTTGAGCAGCCTTGACAGAAAAACTGCTACCCATGACCTTCGATAATTTGAATCTAGGAATGGTGAGGGAGTTGGTGTTAACTAAATGAGTGGGCCTAGTTGAGGTTCTTCTGTGTAATCTCTTGGTAAGATAGATGGGCACAGCATTGTTCAAAGCTTTGTGAGGAACCGAGGCAGTTTTTAGCTGGATTTTGTTGATGGTAGGTAACCAATTATTTTTTCGCCTAATCTCAGAGATGTACTCTCTCCTTGCTATGCCAATGGCTGCTCTGAGGGTGTTATTTTGGAGAGTTTGGATTCTTCTAGTAATATACTTGTTAGAACCAATGTAGAGGGCGTTACAGTAGTCCAATTTGGAAATGATGAAGGCTCTAGTGAGGGTAATACAACTGTTATTGTAGAGAAATGGTTTGCCAGCTCTGATGAGTTTGCATGTGTATGCAGTGGCGGATGCCATGGAGTTAACTTGTTTGGTGAAAGTGAGAGTGGAATTGAGGTAAAAGCCTCATGTTTTTACCTCGTTTGCAACTCTGATGGAGTTACCATCGATTATGAAGGATGTATATCCATGGCCATGTTTTTTAAGATTAGTAGGGGTCCCCAAGATGATGAGCTCAGTTTTGTCATCCTTCAGACATAGACCTTGAGTTACCATCCATGCCTGGATGATGAGGTAATCTATATTCACCAAGGCCAAATCCTTGTCTTAATCTCCAGAAAGTGAAAGGAGAATCTGGGTGTCATCTCCGTAGTTGGTGTAGGTGACACCAAGATGGTCCAGATCATCAAAAATGGGCTTGGTGAATATGTTGTACAGGGTGGGTGAGACACAAGATCCCTGGGGTACTGCGCAGGTGATAGGAATGGGGTCTGCAGCTGCTGAGGGAGAGAAGACCCTCATAGTCCTATTGCTTAAGAATGATTTGATACAGACTATGGCCTCCTTAGAAAAGTGCGCAGCTGAGTCTAGATGGCTGCATAGGACATTATGATCCACAAGGTCAAATGCAGCCGAGAGGTCGAGGAGCAGAAGGAGGGCTTGTTTCCTCCTTGTGCCTGAGCTCGTCGATTTGGGCCTTAAGGTCAATTAGTGCCGTTTCCGTTCCATGTTGTGGGCGGAACCCTGATTGGCGAGCTCCTAATAAGTGGTGAAGTTCCAGGTACTTCTTAATTTGTAGATAACCTTATCTAGTATTTTAAGGAGAAATGGTACTGTGGTAATGGGCCGGTAGTTGGTTGGTATTGCTGGGCCAAGGGTTTGTTTTTTTTAACAGTGGGAGTACCCACAATTCTTTAAGGTTACATGGGATGGTACCTGATGCGAATGAGGCATTAATGAGCTTCGATAGTAAGGGAGCCAAATCCATTGCAGCATTCTTGATAAGTTGGTCTGGACATTGGCTGCCCTGGCAGTTGGAAGGTTTGAGTGATAGTATGATTTTTTCACCCTCCAGAATAGAGATTTTAGAGAGGTTGAAGCATGTGGGCGGGATGTGGGGGGATACAGGAGTGTTGTTGGGTGGGGTCAAAGTTGTTAGAGATGCTTTTTTTTTTTAGCAATTCTGTCCTGAATGGTGGTAACTTTATTGGCTAACGAATACTGAATGTCAGAGCACCAAGTTTTATCTTTAGTGCAGGTATCTTGCACAGGGATCAGAGTCTCAAGTTCTATTAAAATAGTGAAAAGTTCCTTCATGCTGAAATTGGCTTGAGAGATGCAGTTGTTATAGGATTCTCGTTTGGCCAGGCAGATTTCTTTTTTATAGAGAGAAGATATATTAGTAATTTTAGTTTTATTTTTCTCTGAAGGGACTACTCTCCAGGTAGCCTTGCAACTTCTTTTTCTCAGTTGTAGGTCTTTTAGATGTGGGGTGAACACATGTTCAGGAGAGCTTTGGGCTTACTTTGTCTCATTTTGAGCAGAGGAATGGAGCCCAAGGTTGCTGTCATAATTTTGTTAAATTCATCGGCTAGCAGGCCAGGATCCATGCTGTCGGGTAGAGCATTATGGGTTGGGAGAATAAGTGGGATAAGTCTATCCACAGTGATATTCTTTTTGTTCTTGGTTAATGTGGGGGGGGGGGTGCGGTGGGAGTAAGTATGGGTGTAGGTTTGGTGGTGGCTAGATTGAATGACAGGAATCTTGTTGATTAGCCAGAGACTGTGTATCCAGGCTGAGAACACTGACTTCTAAAACAAGTTTGCAGTTTCTTTACTATGACCACATGCACTTGCACACTGCCTTTACTACTGAATTAACTTCTATGGGAGATGTTTTTCCAATTAAAACAAAGCCAACTTTGGGGACTATCCCAACCCTGATTTGGGCAACCTTGATGCCAGAGGCTCCAATTCAACCCGAATTCTCCCAGTGAACCTTACTTGGCATGATCATTTTTGATGTTAGGAGCACTTCAAATCCTGATTCTACTTTTACTTTGTAGGATTTGTACATATACTTTTGCCACAATTAATGCAGGACTACAAGTCCCAGAATGAAAAAAGCACTTAGTAGTCCCCAAAACACATGCAATGGTCCAGCTGTACTTTGCACTTCGAGAAGCGTTCACGTATACATGCAGAACTAGTATCTTAGGTGGTGGGAATCTATGACCTAATATGGGATCAGGAGTAAGTGGGCCCAATTCATAGAAAAAGTGCAAAGTCCCTGCAAAGTACTTAGAGCCTAAAACATCTTTGCGCCTACTTGCGCGCAAATGTTTCTTAGCGCGTTCCACGTATTCATGGATTTCAAAGCGCAAAGTAACCCGAGGCGCAAAGAAAAAAGGGTTGCGCCTGGAACGCCCACAGCACGTCCCTACATAAACAAACGTGAGCACTAACAAACCAGCTTTGCACCACACTTTGTACCACCATCCAGCACCCTGACAATACCGCTGCACGATCCCCCGTAAATCAAGGCAACACCCCAGTGATAATGCATACAATACCCGCAACTCAAGGCAGCACCCTGGCAAAATTGTGTACCGTCACCCCTAACTCCAAGCGGAACCCCAGCGAAACTGCATACTGTCCCCTGTAATTTAAGGCATCACCCTGGTGTTCTTGTGTACGATCCCCTGTAACTCAAGGCAGCATCCCAGTGATACTGTCAACGATCCCCGCAACCCAAGGCAGCACCCTGGCAAAACTGCAGACCATCACCCCTAACTCCAAGGGGAACACCAGTGAAACTGCGCACTGCCCCTCTTAATTCAAGGCAGCACCCCAATGACCTTGCATATGATCCCCATAACTCAAGGCAGCACCTAGGCAATACTGTGTACTATCCCCCGTAACTCAAGGCAGTAACTGTGGACCATCACCCCTAACTCCAAGTGGCATCCTGGCGAAACTGCGTACTGTCCCCTGTAACTCAAGGCACCACCCCGGTGATCTTACGCACAATCCCCCGTAACGCAAGTCAGCACTCCAGCGAAAATGCAACTTTCACCCTTAGTTGCAAGGCACCTGAACTACGGGCCTACACCCCTAAGTCATAAGAGCCCTCTCTAGAGCTGACATCCCCCTCACCTATACCCACTACCCCAGGCAGCCCCTTGTCAGTACACTCTGCTCCCCTCACCCACCTTAGCCCAGCCACACCCCCAGGCAGCCCACTCAAGTTCTGACACCACCCACAGCAGCAGCACCCTGCTAGTACACCCCCTCCTTTCATCCCCAGACCTCCACCACAGCCCTCAGACAGCCCCCTGCTAGTACACCCCCTCCCCTCAGCCTCATGACCTCCACCACAACCCCCAGGCAGCCCTGTCAAATCCTGACACCACCCACCAGCCTTCTGACCTCTGCCACAACACGCAGGCAGCCCCCTGCTAGTACAGCCACCTTCCCTTACCCCCTGATCTCTGCCCACTACCCCAGGCAGGCCCTGCTAGCTTACACCCCTACCAGTCCAATGTTGAACGACAACTTACCTAAATGCCACCGGCCTGCTTCCAACATGAAGTACACCAGCCTGAACAACTGGGAGCATTGCTGCAGAATCCATGTCCGAAGCTCATCACAGCTACACTGTGACCATACCATGTACATGTGACATAGTAGGTAAATGGAATGCAATGTAACATATCATTGTGCCCATGTGCCATTGCAATGGCCTCAAAGCGATGTAGGTGAATGCCCTTTGAGGACCCAAGTCTGAGACTTCATAGAGTGTACTAAGTCATATATAATGTGTGTGTGCATAGTAGCCTGTATAAAGGAATGAAGGGCTGGGCAGGGGTGGCAGTATCAATCATGCAGTACATGTCAACCAGCAACAGACACACACACAATGCACAAACACACACATGCACGCCCATGCAATCTGCATGACTACTGACACACAAGTGTAGGGACAATGATGAATCACAGTCATTCTATATGCTCATGTCAACCCAGCACATTGTTGTGTGGCCACAAACACATTTCCAAAAACATGCAATGCCACTATACCAATGCCAAAGTGATACAAGTATGTCATGCAGCCAGTATCACGGGAAGTGCACCTGGGCATCTGTCCACCCAATTACAGTTACAACATGCATCCCTGAGAGAGTGACATGTAAGAATGCAACACGTATTGGCATACATTTCTTAGGACCAAGCGCTTATGCTTTTTGCCCTAGCACATTCATATGGCATGATCACACGTTAACTCTGGCTTCAAATGCAGTGGATGACACATCCCATCCCCATCCCTGAGAGGTCAATGCACCAACATGACATTCACAGACATCCATACACATGTTTCACCCTCAGCGAATATGTGTGGATGGACTCACCTGCAGATGTGCAACACATAGAGGTGCCCTGCATGCATGTCCCTCACATTGCCACAACATTGCAAGCCGGCATCCGTACTGTCTATGCACTTGGTCCATGATCTTACATAGTACATTCACAAGTGCAACAAGTAACCTAACACAAAAAGTGCATATACCAATGCATGTACCAGAAACATATGTCTGGCACAACATATACCCAGCATTGGCAGGAGGCTGCATGCCACTGCAGCTCACTGAAACACACATGCAGTATACAGAATGAGGCACCTGCAATCATGCATGCCTCACATACACTGTGGAGCAGTGCACCACATGGTTACTCACCAGCAGCTTCCAGGCATCATATCCACTCACAGATCAGGGCGTGAAGTTCTGGTTAGAACCTCGCAAGGACCCACAACTGGTTTGGTGACAACTGGTGGTATCCTGCACAGTGCACCTCTATGGTGGGCTCTGTCATGAGGGCTGCAACCCCCTTCGTATGGCTATGTGGCTTGAGGTCCTCCCAATCGCTTCTTCATGGTCTTCAGTGAACGGTCAGCCACCCACTCTCAGGTCCCAACTCTGAATTCCGCAGGAGCAGACGATGAGTCCTCCAGACCCCTTAGTCTGGTCCTCCAAGCAATCTTTGAATTACAACTACTGAAATGACCAAGTCATGGGCAAGGGGAAGTGGATAAAATAATAAAAGAACAGGTCTCCTCCAGAAAGCCTCCTCTTCAGAACCTTGCTTCTCAGGATACCTGTAAGCAACTGCATCTATTTGGTTACTTCTACAAACTCATTGTTATCTTCCATAAATATTTCTAGGTCTCTTGATTACCTGTTTACATCCACACCAAGCTTGGAGGTAATTTTCTGCCAAATGTATTACTATGGACCTTCTTGACTCTGAAGGATAATTCTGCTGTAACCTTTACAATTTCTTTTCTTTATCATTGACAGCTTCCTTGAAAACCTTTTCTTTCAGTTTATTAAAGAAGAATACTTGTGTTGCTTCTTGTCCTTAATTGCACTGTTTGGGATGTCTGCAATATTCTCTTCCCAAAGTCTCTTTTATTTCTTCTCTTCAACATTTACTGAGCCTTTTTAAAAGACTTTAAAAGAACTGCTAACAAACTACTAGAACACCTTGATGGCTTCCTCACTTACTGATTGCTTTAGTTGGGTTAATCATGGAACCTTTGTTCTAGTCTTTCACTTACAAATCACTTTCTTGCATAAGAAATGCACTTCCTTGACTTCAGATGGTCCGTGCTTTTGACCCACGCTTCTCCCGCTAGAAAACCGTTCACCTCACCTTAAAAAAACACTCGCCGACACTAGCACTTCGACTCCACTTTCTGAGCCTTCACCCGAACTAGCTGCGCAGCTCGCATTGACCGGAATACACAAGGCAGTATTTTTCAGTCAAAGTAGCTGATGCTGTTTCACGTCGCAAAGTGCTTTACTCTTAAGTGGCCTATTCAGTTCGGAGAACATGCGTATTAACACTGCATGCCTATACAATGGTACAATGCTTGAAGTACCACTATGCACACATTGCTCTTGCTGACTCCACAACCCTCCTTCACTCAGATGACTACACGCACAAGTTGATCAAGGTTATATTTAACATTTGCCTTTTACACTTACATTGATACATAAACATATGGAATAAAGTCTCTAGTTCAGTTTCTTTCTTCTGAGAATGATTTCATTGAGAGATATAGTTCGAAACTTCAAACCATTACGTGGTTATATAACTTTTAAAACTTGAGTTTTCAACAGTCACCTATCTGTTCCCTCTTTACTGGATCTCAAAACCTTGGGTTCTCTGTTTCATAGTTTCTTACTTCTTGCCACTATAGTTTACCTTATATTTTCACTGAAGCCTCATGTAGCTGTGACTTCTCTTGGACTTAACCAGAATGAAAGGCAGTTTAGAATCATTAGAAGATTCCAAACCACCAAAGAGAATTCCTTTCAGCCAATCATTGTCCCACTACTGACCCACCATTTTGGATTGGGACCACACCAGTTTCCTGAAAGGAAAGTTAAGGAAGAAATATTCTTGCCCAAAGGCTCCTTAAATTAATAATAAACTAAGAGTTCTCTGTCTTCCTGCACAAAGTGCTATTCTGCTTAACCCAGCACATCCTTCTGTGTGAAATGCTAAGAGGGAACCTGACCCCCCACGCCACGTTAATGGCAGCCGTGTTCTCTTCCCTGATCTGTAGATATCAGTCATTACCCAGCTTCATTGCAGGGTTGCAGAGGGCGTCATAGGCACCAAGGA
Organism: Ambystoma mexicanum; assembly: GCF_040938575.1. Classification (NCBI taxonomy): domain Eukaryota; kingdom Metazoa; phylum Chordata; class Amphibia; order Caudata; family Ambystomatidae; genus Ambystoma; species Ambystoma mexicanum. Next base: position 966,491,041 of record NC_090935.1, on the reverse strand, counting down.
CCCGATTCACCATGATACCAACTTCAGTGGGGGTTTAGTTGGCAGCCCTCTACCTCACTGACATGGGGGTGATGCCATCTCCAGATGAGGTAGATGATGCAGACATGGCCACCCCCGAGGCAGGTGTGCCTTCGATGTGTCCTGGATATGTGCTGTGGAGCTTTGGTGGAGGCGGTAGGGAGAGGTGGAAGTCCAAAAATGACCAAATGAGGTGGTCACAGGGCAGACACAGCAGAACAGGCAATGGCCGACAAGCTGGTACTCCAAGGCAGTGCTGGTGGGCAGCAAGCACTTACACATTATCAGGCAGCAGCAGATGTAGGGTTTTGGAGGCAATACTGGGTATGAGGAGGCAAAATCAATGGTACGGAGAAGGGAGGAACTTTGGTGCGTGTCTCTCATAAGAGGCAGCAGATAACAGAGTAAAGGCCCTTAGTGCCTAAGTTATGTGGTACACGCTGCATGCAGCATGCCTACGCGGCTTAAATGGTACACGACAATGATGGGGAAATTTAAAAGGTGCGACGTACATCACTGGTTGGGCGCAAGAAGGTAAAAAGATGTACAATTTAGAGTGCTGACATGCATTTGGGGGTGCTACGCAAGCCGTTTCCTTCAAGTACAGACGTGCATGTATTTTCATTCACTTTGAGGCTTTCGGTATATTGCATATGCATTTCCTCTCTTTTGGGGTGCCACTGTGTATCACACAGTGCTTTATTTCGGTAAACCGCCATAAATGTTAATTTCACAAAGTAATTGAACACCAATTTTTCATTTATCTCTGATTTAAATTCTCACATGAATATCATATTTGTATGCTTACTGTGATTATTTGCAGTGTTGTTAGCAGTGGTGGCCATTGTCGCTACTAAACACACACTGCAAATAATCAGAGTAAGCATACAAATATTATATTCATGTGAGAATTTAATTCAGAGGTAAATAAAAATGTGGTGTTCAATTAATTAGTGAAATTAACATGTATCGAGTTTATTGCAAAATAAATCAGTGAAAAGAAAGACACACTCACTCTCTTCTAAAAAAAATTGAAAACTAAAAAAACACAACACCAGTTGAGCACAGACAGCGCAATGATGAGCACTTTCTACAAATGACCTGTAGATGGCCCGGGAAATAACACCACAGAAAATAATGCAGAAAAAAACTAAAACAGTTAACTATCTCGATGAACGGGATGACCTATCGAGCTAGAAATAGTTGCATTAATTTGGCAATGAAATAAATAATATTCCATGCAATATTCATGACACCAGACCTCACCGTTCAAGAGGAGTTACATCCCCAAGATCAACACCACATAGAAACCCACAAACACAACTTTGTTCCGTGGCCATGTAGTTATGGTTAAGTTGCTGTTTCCATAGGAAGAGCACTTTTTGGGCGGCTTATAACTTCGCTCTCCCTGGATGGATCCTCACCAAACTTTGCAAAAAAAGTATTTGGGTCGCTCTGAAATGTTATGAAAAGTTTGGTGAGGATTCGTCCAGGGTTGGCAAAGTTATAGGGGGGGTCCCAAAACTTTTTTTTTTCCCATAGACTGAATGGGAAAAAAATTTTGCTCGCGTCTACAGCCCAAACCGCTGGACGGATTTTCGCCAAATTTGGACCAGGAGCAGCGGCTTGGTCCCGAAGGCGTGCTTTTGCAAATTTGGTGAAAATCCATCCAGTAGTATTTTTTTAAAATGACCAAAAAGTAGGTAAAAGAAAATTAGTGATTTCTGTGTTCGGTCCGCGGACGGACTTCCCTGTTCGCTCTGCGGACAGTGTCCTGATTGGCCAATCGGCTTGCGTGATGTTCGCGGACATGCAATGTGTTCGCTGATTGGACAGCATGAAGCGTGTCAGATTTTCGGTAGCGCCCGCCATCTTGGATTCGCGGTCGTCCGCGGACAGCGCAGTGAAACTTTGTTCAAAATTTGTATTTGGTAGAGTGTGTTGGTGTGTAGGAGTGTTTGGGGAGGGTGGGAGTGTATGAGATAGGATGAAAGTTGTGTTTTTTATGTGTTAGACGTTGTTTTTGTGTTCGATTTGTCTGCGGACATCAGGGTGTTCTGAAATGTTCTAAATAAACTGAATGGGGGGTGTTCTGAGGACTCAATATGTGTCCGTTTTGTTCGCAAGCAAACTGAAACTGTTCTAAGAACACTCGCAGTGTCCTGAAATGTTCGCAAATAAACAAAATGGGGGTGTCCTGAGGATGCTGTCCGTATTGTTTGTTGTCAAGTTGAAAATGTTCTAAGAACACTCGCGGTGTCCTGAATTGTTCGCAAATACACAAAATGGGGGTGTTCTGAAGACGTTGTCGAACACTCGCTGTGTCCTGAAATGTTCGCAAATATGAATGGGGTTGTGGCTGACAAGTTGAATGTGTTCTAAGAACACTCGCTGTGTCCTGAAATGTTTGCAAATAAACGAAATGGGGGTGTCCTGAGGACGCTGTCCGTATTGTTCTCTGTCAAGTTGAATGTGTTCTAAGAACACTTGCGGTGTCCTGAAATGTTCGCAAATAAACAAAATGGGGGTGTCCTGAGGACGCTGTCCGTATTGTTCTCTGTCAAGTTGAATGTGTTCTTCGAACACTCATGGTGTCCTGAAATGTTCGCAAATAAACAAAATGGGGGTGTTCTGAGGACACTGTCCGTATTGTTCGTTGTCAAGTTGAATGTGTTCTAAGAACAGTCGCGGTGTCCTGAAATGTTTGCAAATAAACAAAATGGGGGTGTTCTGAAGACGTTTCTAAGAACACTCGCGGTGTCCTTGAATGTTCATAGAGGGTGTCCTGAAGGCATAGTCCGTATTGTTCGCTGGCAAGTTGAATGTGTTCTAAGAACACTCGCAGTGTCCTGAAATGTTCGCAAATAAACAAAATGGGGGTGTCCTGAGGACACTGTCCGTATTGTTCGTTGTCAAGTTGAAAGTGTTCTAAGAACTATCGCGTTGTTCTGAAATGTTCGTAGGGGGTGTCCTGAAAACGCTGTCCGTATTGTTCGCGGGCAAGTTGAAAGTGTTCTAAGAACACTCATAATGTCCGCGGACATTAAAAGTTTCCATAGACCATAGTTGAAATGTTTGACTCTATGGATGTGATATGCTGCGGTGGTTGTTGCCAGGGCATAGAGTCTTGGGTGCATGGCCATTTGGCCATGCACTCAAGACTCTATGCCCTGGCAACAACCACCGCAGCATATCACATTCATATTTGCTTATAACTTTGGGTGAAAAACAAATGTATAAGGAACAAAGGTATTAGATACTATGGAAGTGATATGCTGCTATGGTTCTCCTTATTATTGTATACTTACTGTTTGGTCTTGTTAATTTCTGTGATAAAAGAAAATAGCATGTTAGCATTAGTATTTTGTAATGACTTATTACATTGTATAATCAATATACTTTTTTTTTTTTTAGACCCTCATATTTAGTAGATTACAAATCAGAGTATTGTGCAATTTGCTCAGTTTCTGTATTTGTTGCTAAAATCATTGGGACTGTGGGAGAAAAGAAAATCCATGTCGGATTAAAAAAAAAACTTTTTCTGTTATGCTACAGTTTATTTGTTTGTTTGTTTTCAGTGTTCACTTGTTGTTTCTGGCTAATGCTTAATACTTTGGCTTGTTGTATTTTTTTATAGCAGTAGCATATTATTTGTTTGGTTTGATATTATAAAATTTTGGAGCAGTTAGATACCAATTGGCGTATTCTAACTGTCTATTCTTTTGATATATTTTAGTGGTATTGATTTATCTATTTGGATATTGTTACATTTTGGGACAGTTAGATACCAATTGGCGTATTCTAACTGTGTATTTTCTGGTCTAATTAAGTGGTATTCATTGATCTGATTAGTTGTTGTAGAATCGTTGAGCAGTTAGATAGCTTTTGGAGTATTCTAACAGTTTATATTTTTTTAAAACAACTTTACTTAGGGTTTAAATACAGTTTAGTTATCAAATTTTGGTTTTAAGAACATCAAATAAGCATTTGTAAGATTTCCTGGTAATCTCTGCTTTAGAGTAATGGTACTATCAATACATTCAAACCATCCACATTTCTTTTTTTATATATGCAGTGTAGTGCCCTGAATTGGCTGTGGCTCCTGCTGGTAGATTATACCTATTGTTGTGAAGGTTTTCTTACCAAGTGATATTTGACCATGTGTGAATCCAGTCAGCTTGCAGTTGTTTTTGGTACCATCTGCATTGTAACGTAGAAGCATTAGTATTATGTATTTACTATGTGTTTGTATTACTAACGTGGAGCGATTATCTGAATTGCAGGTAGAGCATAATCTACCATGGTTTGCATTTTGTACAAGTCGCTGAAATGTAATGGATTCACAATTTGGTATTGATATATATATGAAGCGTTCATTGGGGATTTCTTCTTGTGTCACATTGTTGCAGAGAGTGCATGTATGTTTCCACATGTATGAAATCTGAAAGATTTCATTTATAGGTATGTTTTTGTTTTCCAGTACTTGTAGTAAGTACATTAGACATTCTTGTGGATCTTCCTGTGAATTTATAGTGAATTTCACCATTCCAGCACAGTAGTCCAATTGTTGTCTTATTCCAAAAACACTATACGTGTTGTCAGGATTGTTTGCTGCATTTCTGTGAAGTACTAACATTTGCAAACACAATGGGTCTGTACTGTGTAAGTAAATGTTGTCAACAATTGGTGGTAATTGAAATAAATATTCATTGCTACATTTTCGTAGCAACTTACACCAACTATATTTGAGAATTTAAATGGTCCAGGTAGTTCTGTATCTAACTGCTTTTTTTGGAGTTTGTTTTCCTTCTCTAAAGAAGTACTTGGTTTACTTTCCCTAATTGATTCTTTTTTGCTTGTGGTACTTGATGAAGTATTCGTTTCTTTTACTCTCTTTGGAGGATTTGCAGTGACATCCTGTTGCATTTCTGTGTGATTTATTTTTCTTTTATAACGTTTTACTTTTTGTGGAACAGAATATGTGTTTAGGTGGGGGGTGTATAGTGAGCGAAGTCTATTGTATTCTAAAATGCAAGGAATATCAGCGTTTATTTTACTTGCATCAAAGTTGATTAGAAATAGACCGTCAAGTGTACGTAAGCGTGATAGTGCTACATAGCTCATGTCTTCTTTAAAGACTGTGTTACCAATATCTGTCATTGCTTTGTCTAGGGTAAGACCTTGTGATTTATGAATCGTGACTGCGTATGCAAGAGTTAGAGAAAACTGTTCTCTGCGTACATACATATCTCATACATATCTTTGAAGAGAAGGAATCTAGCTGTTGAGCGTCCTATTCTTTTTACTTCTGAAAGTTTGTCAAAGAGTATATTGACAAACTGAATTTTGTTGTCGCGTGGGTATGTTTGAAAGCCAACAACTGTACCCAGTGCTCCATTAACTAGTCCTTGGTTCACGTCAAGGTTACGTTTAAGCATTACTCTGCAATTTAAGGATAATTTTAATATCTTTTCTAAGCCTGCTGTGTTTGAGATTGATTTTTCTAAACTATTTAGTCTTGTTGTGGCTTGGTCACACATGGGTAGTGTCATACCATGTACATCTAGTTTGTCTGTGGCGCTAATTTCCATGATTGGTTGCATTTCTTTACTTAGCATGATTTCATTGAATTTGAAACAGCTTGCAAGAGTTGGCATTAAGGCCATACAATTCACATTTTTGTGGGCTAATTGTTCTATAACATCTGTAGCACATGCATTATCACCATAAAGTGCAATGTGCCGGGTTTTCAATATTGCTTCTGCTTCTTTAGAAAGTATACCAACTCTGATACTTTTTAAAATGTTGGCATAAGTGAGATCTTCAGATTGCCGCATGTTTTCTGTTAATTCTCTGTATTGGAAATGTTGCCAAAGGTTGACATTTCCAATGCTGCCAACAGTTTTACGGCAGAGTTTGTGTCCTAATGTTTTAAAAATAGGCTCACCTTTTACTGGTGTTAATTGAAGCAGATCTCCAAAAACAATAATGTGTTTTCCTGCAAAGAGCTCTTCATAGTCTGTTTTGAGTACTTCTTGTAATCTGAGGTGAATCAAAGCTAACATCAGGTTGGAGACCATGCTCACTTCATCTATTAGTAGCATTTTCATTTGTTTCAATATTCTGCGTAATTCCATTGCAGCTTCTGCAGATAGTTTGTAATAGTCTAATTTGTTCTGGTGTTCTACTGGTAATATGTATGTATGTATGTATGTATTTATTTTTTGTATAGCGCCGATAGCCCGTGGGCATCAGGGCGCTTAGGCAAACAACGAAAAACAAAACAATACAATAGGAACGTCTGCGCTAAGCCATGAGGTGGTCATAATCCCCCGTATCCCAGTTCATCATCTGAAAAGATGAGTCTTCAACCCTTTCCTAAAAACAGTAAGGTTGGTAACGGTTCTGAGTGTTTCTGGAACACTGTTCCACAAGCTGGGGGCCTGCACCAAAAAGGAACTGCCCAGCCCAGATTTCAATTTAAACTTGGGGACGATCAACAGACATTTACCCTTTGAACGAAGATTCCTACTGGGGGTATGAAGCACTAAGCCCTTTTTCAGATACTCAGGAGCAGAGCCGTACAGGCATTTATGCACCAGGCAGAGAGCTTTGAATTTAATACGCTCCTCCACTCTGAGCCAATGCAAGGCTATTCTCTCTGCAGTAACATGATCTCTTTTCTTCAGATTTTTTACCAGCCTAACCGCGTTGTTCTGAAGCACCTGACAACTATAAACATCCTTAGAGGAGGCCCCTAATAACAGGGCATTGCCATAGTCAAGCCTTGATAGTATAATGGCCCTGGCTACGGTGGCCATATTACCCTCATTAAGAAACGTCCTAATGGCTTTCATGAGCCTTAAGTAATATGCCGTATTTTTTTGTAGGTAGCTAGTCTGGGCATGAGAATCCACCTGTGAGTTGACCATTATTCCCAGGGTCTTCACTTTCTGGACCACCTGGATAGTGGCATTCTTGATTTTAAACGATTTATACTCAGTCCCCAAGTTCGCTAGCTGATGACTTGATCCAAACAGCATCAGCTCGGTTTTAGAGTCGTTCAGACACATCCAGTTTGTCTGCATCCAATCGTCGATTATCTTATAAACCCTGGCTATTATTTCACTGTCTGAATCATAGTGGCTGCCACCCAGTTCCAGAATGAGTTGGGTGTCGTCTGCGTAATTAGTAAACGACACCCCCGCATTCACCAGTAGACTGCACAATGTGCGCATGTATATGTTAAACAACATGGGGGACAGACTGGCCCCTTGTGGGACTCCGAATAAGATGTCATACGGATCGGAAAAACTACTGCCCCAATGTACTCTTGCTTGGCGATCCGAGAGGAAAGACAAGAGCCAATCAATGGCTCCTTCCGAGCAACCCACATTCTCTCTAAGCGCCTTGATAAGAAGGCGATGATCCACCAGATCGAATGCGGCACTTAGATCCAAAAGCATAAGTACTCCCAACTTGCTTTTATCCATTAAGCTGAGCATATGGTTCTGCAGGTCCAGCATGGCAGTTTCCGTACTATGGGATGCTCTAAATCCAGATTGTTGTTGATGCAGGATCTCCTCAATCTCAACAAACTGCTGCAGTTGTTGTGTAGCTACCTTGTCCAATAACTTAAGAACAAAGTTCGAATTAGTTATTGGACGGAGATTCCCAGGGTCTTTGGCATCCAGACCTGCTTTTTTAACTAGAGGGGTAATAGTAACTTTCTTAAGATCTCTAGGCACTATGCCCTCTTGAAAAGATGAGTTCACTATTCTCTGTAGAATAGGAGCGAAGATGTCTTTATGTTGTAGAATGATGTTTGGAGGCAGGATATTTTCTGCACAACTGGTTGGCTTCATGTTATTCAGTACCTCTAACATCTCTGACTCTGAGATGGAGCTACATTTAAAAGACTGCTCTCTGGCAGAATTATCTGTTACTAAAGGGCAGGTGTCTAGATTAGCAGAGGATCTAGCTTTGATAATATTCTGTCTTGCTTTTTCTGTTTTTGCTTGGAAGGCATTTAAAACCATATTACAATCCTCGTCAGATGGCGTAAATGGAGGGGTGAGAGAGTCAGGCTTTTCAATATTCTTCAGAATATCAAAAAGCTTGCTTGTCTTGTTTTCTGCAAGCTCAATTTCACAATTGAAAAAGTCGGCCTTTGCTGATTTAATCTTATCTCTATATTCCTTGTCCTTTTTTTCCAGATAATTTTGCTCTCCGCGGCTTTGTCTGAAATCCATTTCCTTTCTAAGGTCCGTTTTTCCCTCTTCAAAGATTGAATCTCTGGAGTAAACCATTTTTGGCTGTTGTTATTTTTCCTGATTAATTTCGAGGTAAGCGGAGCTTCTGCCTCCACTAATTCAGTGAGATGCTTATTATATTTATCCAGGAGGATGATGCAGGAATCCTGATCCTGAAAAGAACCCGCTATTTTATCCGTGCAGGCTTTAAGGAGTAGCACATTCAAATTTTTAAAATCTCTCTTGGCTACTTTGATGTGGGGGTTTGGTATATATACATAGTGTGGTAGTTTTAAGTTAGCTGATATCATGTGGTGATCACTCCAAATGCAAGGGGATGTTCTGCAGTATAGTAATGATATGTTGTGACTGCACAACCAGTCTAACTGGTTGCCCTGCGGAGTAGTAGGTTCCTTGTTAAGAATGGTAAAATCCAAGTTATTCAGAGCTTTTTCCAAGGCAATGGCACCCTTATCCTTCTTATTGCCTCGCCAAAAATTCACGTCGCCCATAACAACTGTGGATCCATTAGCAGTACTCAGGGTGTTTAAGTAAGAGCAGAGTTCCGACGAGAACTCTGAAACCAACGCAGGTGGTCTGTAAATTGCTATTAGGTTTAAGCAGTTGTTGGGTGAAAACACTAGTTTAAGATGCAATGTTTCGCACCCACTGAGTCCTAATGTCACTTTGAAAAGTTTGAGACTGTTTTTGGCAATGATTGCCACCCCACCTCCTCTACCCTGCACTCTGTTTTACAAAATAAATAGTGTAGTCGTTAGGGATAGCCTGTTCGCAAGTAGGCCCCACTGGGTCCTTAAGCCAGGTTTCGGTTATACAGAAAATGTCGAAATTATTGGAGATAATCATCTCTTTAATATTAGAGGCATGTTTAGGTAAGGAGCGTGTGTTAAGTAAACCAATCTTGAGTTCAGCAAACTTCTCCACACACTCTCGTGGTAAATCAGTGTCAGTAATTCCCCCCTCCTCCTTACTTGTTGCTCTATTGCATTCATGAAGCCCAACTTCACTTGCTACTTTTAATGCTGCCATTGCGTAGTCTGACCTTACATAAACACGAAACTCCAAAGTGCTCTAAAAGCCAGAGGGATATTCTATCAGACAGAAAATGAAGGGAGGCCAAACCTGACTCTGCCAACGCCAACACGTCCGGCCACGGACCGGCACAGACCGGCTTGCCCCGATTCGCGCCGGCGCGTTCGCGCCGGGTTTGAGCTAATGAAGCAGTCACAAACTACAAGGCTGCTGGGAAGTGTAGTTTCACTGCCCAGACAGCACGAGTAGGAAAGTAATCGAAATTGCAGTCAAACTGCGCATTAAGTAAAATACACTTTCTCACACTATGTCAGCAAAGCACACAAGGAAGTTACATGCAATTTACTATATGCTAAGTTTGCTATATGCTTTGGTTGCAATTCGAGTCAAATGAGGATAGCACTAATGAATCTCAAAGCAACTTTAAAATGACTTTTAAATGACTTTTAAAATTACCAAAAACGGCAAGAACACGGCGACATTAAAAAGGTGGTTCCTGAGTAGGAGTTGACTCAAGTGGACTTTGTAGTCCGGCCAGACCGGCACAGACCGGCTTGCCCCGATTCGCGCCGGCGCGTTCGCGCCGGGTTTGAGCTAATGAAGCAGTCACAAACTACAAGGCTGCTGGGAAGTGTAGTTTCACTGCCCAGACAGCACGAGTAGGAAAGTAATCGAAATTGCAGTCAAACTGCGCATTAAGTAAAATACACTTTCTCACACTATGTCAGCAAAGCACACAAGGAAGTTACATGCAATTTACTATATGCTAAGTTTGCTATATGCTTTGGTTGCAATTCGAGTCAAATGAGGATAGCACCAATGAATCTCAAAGCAACTTTAAAATGACTTTTAAATGACTTTTAAAATTACCAAAAACGGCAAGAACACGGCGACATTAAAAAGGTGGTTCCTGAGTAGGAGTTGACTCAAGTGGACTTTGTAGTCCGGCCAGACCGGCACAGACCGGCTTGCCCCGATTCGCGCCGGCGTGTTCGCGCCGGGTTTGAGCTAATGAAGCAGTCACAAACTACAAGGCTGCTGGGAAGTGTAGTTTCACAGCCCAGACAGCACGAGTAGGAAAGTAATCGAAATTGCAGTCAAACTGCGCATTAAGTAAAATACACTTTCTCACACTATGTCAGCAAAGCACACAAGGAAGTTACATGCAATTTACTATATGCTAAGTTTGCTATATGCTTTGGTTGCAATTCGAGTCAAATGAGGATAGCACCAATGAATCTCAAAGCAACTTTAAAATGACTTTTAAATGACTTTTAAAATTACCAAAAATGGCAAGAACACAGCGACATTAAAAAGGTGGTTCCTGAGTAGGAGTTGATTCAAGTGGACTTTGTAGTCCGGCCAGACCGGCACAGACCGGCTTGCCCCGATTCACGCCGGCGCGTTCGCGCCGGGTTTGAGCTAATGAAGCAGTCACAAACTACAAGGCTCCTGGGAAGTGTAGTTTCACAGCCCAGACAGCACGAGTAGGAAAGTAATCGAAATTGCAGTCAAACTGCGCATTAAGTAAAATACACTTTCTCACACTATGTCAGCAAAGCACACAAGGAAGTTACATGCAATTTACTATATGCTAAGTTTGCTATATGCTTTGGTTGCAATTCAAGTCAAATGAGGATAGCACCAATGAATCTCAAAGCAACTTTAAAATGACTTTTAAATGACTTTTAAAATTACCAAAAATGGCAAGAACACAGCGACATTAAAAAGGTGGTTCCTGAGTAGGAGTTGACTCAAGTGGACTTTGTAGTCCGGCCAGACCGGCACAGACCGGCTTGCCCCGATTCACGCCGGCGCGTTCGCGCCGGGTTTGAGCTAATGAAGCAGTCACAAACTACAAGGCTCCTGGGAAGTGTAGTTTCACAGCCCAGACAGCACGAGTAGGAAAGTAATCGAAATTGCAGTCAAACTGCGCATTAAGTAAAATACACTTTCTCACACTATGTCAGCAAAGCACACAAGGAAGTTACATGCAATTTACTATATGCTAAGTTTGCTATATGCTTTGGTTGCAATTCGAGTCAAATGAGGATAGCACCAATGAATCTCAAAGCAACTTTAAAATGACTTTTAAATGACTTTTAAAATTACCAAAAACGGCAAGAACACGGCGACATTAAAAAGGTGGTTCCTTTTTAATCGGTAGTAAAAAGGTAGTAATCGGTGTAATGTAACACCACCTATGTTGTAGGCAGCTAAACCTGTGGGGGCAGTGACAACAGCTGACAGTTTGTTGTTTGTCAATTGTTGAAGGAACTTACTAATGATTTTGATTAGGAATGTTTTGCCGGAACCAGCTTCACCACTGACGTACAGTAGTATAGGTTTATAATTATGGCAGGATCATTCTTTATTTTCATGTTTTACACCATGTGCAATTTGTTTTGTTACTTCTTGAAAAATGCTACTTTGCTCATTGTTTAGTTTTGATTGTAGTATAGTTAAGTCTTCCTTATCTTCATACTGACACATGGTGTTTTCTACTTCTATCATAGCTAATTCTGCCTCATTTATTATTAGTGGTTCTCCCAGTGGTTCTTGGCTTCCTGTTACAGAAGGTTGACTACTGTCAGGAGTGTCCTTATCTAGTTGGGCTTGGAGTTCTTCTTCATGTTGCTGTTCATTGTGCAACATTGTTTTGTACTGTGTAAAGTTTACATCAGTTATAGTGCTTTCATTTGCTTTGAAAGCATCCTCATATGAGTCATAGTTATCTAGTAATTGTTCTTCTTTTCTCCATGGTTTGAAGAGTTGTAGCAGGGACATGTAATATACTTCTTTATGTTGAGGAGTCTTTAATGACAATTTGATATGATTAATTAAATTTGGTTTAGTGAGTTTAACTAAGCTGCCTTCACAGTTTGGTACTCTAAATTTACCTTTTTTTTCATCAGGTTTCATATTATTTTTGTATGTGTAGTTTTGGGTTATGTGGTATAGACACATGTTTTCCAAAGTATTACTTCTGTTTGGGTAGTATGTGTCCAATAAATTGTTTTTTAAAATGTCTTGGCTGTTGGGATCATGTTTGGCTATTGTTTCTATATCTTCATATGATTTTAGAACTCTTTTTCTAGATTTAGCTGGACCAAGACTTAGCCATACTATATTTTCAGATTTACCATACAATGCAGTACTAGTTAAACAATCTGCTGCTTCATATGATCCACATTTTCTATGGGTGAGCATTTTTATGCCCAAGCTGCATAATTTCTGAGATACTGTTTTATCTGATGACAGGTCATTCCAGAGGTCTTGGTGCTCTGTCTTTTCTGCTTTAGTTAAGTATGCTGTGACATATCGTGCAACTGCAGTATAATTGTCTGCAATGTACTCCACATCTATGTTTGCATTCCATAAGTGGGCAATGATTGCATTATAATCATTGATATATTTTTCTTCTTCTTTTCTTTTTATGTTATATGTATTTTTAGGTGACTTACCTTTAACACTATGTCTAACTGAAGACATGAGGTTGTTCACTTGACCTGCATTTGTAACTGGTTTAGGGAAACCAAATCGGCATTTGGTGTAGTGTTTCCCTTTGTTTTTCTATTTGCGACGACAATATTTTCCACATTTGTGTCTTTGAAATTGTAAAATTTGTGCATGAAGATCACTATTTGTGGCTTCTGATGGAATTTCACAAGTGACATATTTTTCAATAAACTGTAAAACAGTGGCATCACTGTCTTGACCAAATTTAGGAGCATCTTTAATCCATAAAAGCATGTGGATATGTGGTGCTCCTCTGGCTTGGTATTCTTTTCTCCAAAAGAAGTGTTGCACTTCTCCAAGGGTAGGAACAGTTTTATTACAAATAAAATGTAGCATAGCAATGAAGCGATGGTGAAAATATCTTGAAACATTAACAGGATCCAAAGAACAAAGTTCTCCAGGTGTTAGTATATCTATGTTTGTTTTGTTTTTATTTGATATGCGTAGGAAATCATGTACATCTTCCCATGCATATTCTGCACAACTTAATATAACAAACCAAGTGGGTGGGCCAAGGTTTCTGATCATACAACGTACATCTCCATGACGTCGAAACCAGTACTCTTTAGTACCACGCATATTTGCTAATAGATTTGTAATATTTGATTGTAAAACCTCATCCTTTTGTTGCACTTTTTCTAATAATTGTGTAGCTGTCATATTTTGAAAGTGTGATCCTGATTTTAATAAGTGTGCAACTCCGTAACATAAAGTTGCTAGTTCACTTTCAAAGAGTAGGTGGAATATGTATTCCACATTTTGTCTAAATCTGGGATCTTCAGAATACATCCGTAATGAGCGGTATTCTGAAGCTGATATTTGAATAGGTCTATCATCATACCTTCCTCCTTTGCCAGTAGGAAAGAGTAGAGGAAAAGCACGTGCTTCTATACTTTTTTCCCATATGCTGATTGGCGATCCTTTTGTTTGACGCATTTGGTAAGTTTCCAGTGCATCTTCTACGGTGTCATTACAGTGCAAAGGATGAATTGTATAATGGTCTAAAGTATTTGATATTGTAGCAGGATCTAGTAGCTCAAATTGACCAGCTTCTTGTGTTTCTTGAATTATTTCAGTTGTATCTTTCAAGTTTTCTTCAATATTAATTTCTTTGTAATATTCATTATTCTCTTTAAGATATTGGAAGGCTTGTCTAACTTTATATAAATCTACCAGCTGTTGCCATATTTTTTTGTGTTTTGTAGGTACTCCATTTACTAAGATAATTAAAGATTGCTGCATTGGACGTTGCACTCCTAGAGTATGCACATTTTCTTTTAGATCTAATGGTAAATAAACTACTTTTCCACGAATGCCTTTTACCAATTCAGAAGGAGGTAATTTTGCTGGTTTTGGTTGAAGGCGTATTATTGCTTGAAATGGGTGTACTGTTTGAATTATGATACTCTCATATAAATTAAGTTGTTGTGGGGGTTTTGGTACTGGGTATAATTCCAAATTATTTGTGATAGCACGTGAAGGAGTTTGGTTGTTGTCAAGTTTTGTAGTGCAGTAACTGCAAAGTATCAAGGGCTCAGTTATTTCGTATTTGTTTTCTGCTACAAGGTAGAGAGCTAATTCAAACCATTTAGAATCTTCATTGTCTTCTATTTTGTATGATAGGTCTACAGTTTTTGTGTTACTTTTATAAAATGTTCTACGGCAACATACACATACATGGTTTGGTACTTCAGCTGATGTACTTTAAAATGTTAGTATTTCTTTTTTGTATGTGTTTAGCAAAAAGTTGCCATGTGTAGAATTGTTGCTTAATTGGTTTAAAGCTATTTCATTCTGTAAATGGCTTTCACTTCCAAAATATTTTTTCTGGATATAGTGAATTTCTTCAAGTAGGTCTTTTGCTGTACCATGTAGAAGGATGTTATTTAACTTTGCTAGTGCTAAAGCAGGACTTTTAGCATAGTACAGTTTATAAACTAGATTTCTTATAGTTGAATGATGTGTTGATATCCTTTTGATATCATGGAAAGTGGTTTTACAAGTAGGTCCTGTAATGCAGGCCAATGAATGTCCTTGTAGTCCTGTGTACTTGCGCACTGGACAGGTATCCAAATTTTGCAGTAATTTAATTTTGATTTTGTCTTTGCTTTTTACATATTTATTGAGGAATTGGCGTAAAGATTTGAAACATTGTTTGGGAATGTTACACATTGACGTGCATGGCCATTTGTACACGAGACGTTCTGATTCAGTTGAATGGAGGGGTAACTCTAAGCTTTCAGGGCATATTTTTGTAAGGAGTACTTCTTGTTCCATTATGGTATTATTCACTTTTTCATAACCTCGACCACTGCTATGTATGGCAATTGTATTTGTTTGCTTTTGTTTGTACGCTTCTTCATTAAAATATGGTTCTGTGCTCGTAGTGTGATTCCATTCACCTCCGCAGATACTTAAGAAGTTCTTTCTGTTGACATTTCGCTTATTGAGAAGTCTTTTTTGTAATTTAGTTATTAGTTTTGTTAGTGGTTTAATTTTGTTTAACAGTAAAATAAATAACTTTCTTTTGAGAAGAATTGCACTGTCCATAAACGCTTCTAAGATTAATTTCCTACGATAGGTTTTATGCATTGAACCTGATTTCTCTCCTGTTTTATAAGATTTTGAAGGACTTTGTGACGGTACATTTTGGCTAAAATACTTTTCTTGGTATGCTTACTTTGCACTATATTAAAATTTGAAGAAGTAGTTTTATCTATAGTGATAGCTGATTTTCTGTTAATTGTTTTTTGGTTTGTTTTACATTTTGAGAGAGCAGGCAAAGTTTTTGTACTTGAAATTTCTTGTGTTTCACTCAATGACTGTATTAGCTGTTTTGTTTCAAATTTTTTTTACAAATTCTGCTAGAGATGGATGCTTATGTTGGACACTTTTATTTTCATTTGCTCTACTTTTGCGTTGCTTTCTACGGACTTGACCTTTGGTAGGCATTCTTTTTTTTTTTTTAAATGTGTTTATTGATTTTGACACAGTTGACTCATTGATAGACAATGTGGTATGCATAACTCAAGAACAACATTGTGTAACTTCCCCAAACCTCCCTTCCCTCCCCCCTCCCCCTTCCAACCGAGACCACCGAAAAGTCCTCAGTCTTCTTTAGGATCTCGTGCCGGGCCGGGACTGTCCGTTTTATCCGAGGCACCGTCCTGCGCCTCTGGGTGGAGTAGTGGCACCGTAAGCGCCACCCAACTGAGCAAATCAGCGCTGGAGTCGAGGCGCTGCACGTGAATCGCCGTTTCCCACGCTGCAGTCTCAGCAGCTATCCATCTCCTGAGGTCGCCCCACCAAAGGGCCTCGGTCGGACC
Organism: Ambystoma mexicanum; assembly: GCF_040938575.1. Classification (NCBI taxonomy): domain Eukaryota; kingdom Metazoa; phylum Chordata; class Amphibia; order Caudata; family Ambystomatidae; genus Ambystoma; species Ambystoma mexicanum. Next base: position 966,474,873 of record NC_090935.1, on the reverse strand, counting down.
TCTGGCGCTCTTCCATTTCATAGCTATGCGCCTCTTCGCGGTGATGTAGATCAAGTCAGTGAGTCTATTCAGGGGCTTATTCTTGCTGCTTCGCTTGTATTGCCCCAATATGCAGGCTGCCGGCTCACGTATTTCTACCTCAATCCCCGCAGGCGCCACCCTCTCCTTCACCTGGGCCCAGAACCTCTGGATCGTCGGATAGACCCAAAACATGTGGGACATTCCTGCCCTTGGCTCGTGGCATTTTGGGCATGTCTGGGTCGTAGCGCCTTTGAACTTAGATATAGCTTCGGGCGTAAGGTAGGCCCTATTGGTGATGTACAGCTGGATGAGTTAAAGACGGGCATTCCTGGAAATCTTTCTATGGTAATGGGTTATTTTCTCCCATGCTTTGTCTTCAAATTCCAGGCCCATTTCTCTTTCCCACCTCCCTTTGCATTTTAGTTCATTCTTGGTCGAGCCCTGCAGAAGGGCCTCATATATTCTGGAGATTTCGTGGCCGCCTTCAGCAGTGTCCAGTATTGACTCAACGATTTCATTTTCTATGATTTGGACGGTAGTCTCCGGCCATCTAATCTTCAGGGCCTGTGTCACTGCTCTGTGGAGCAAGAACTGGCCTGTGGGCAGGCCTGTGGATTCACTGAGGTCCGTGAATGTCATGAGTTCCTGGTCGTGAACAAGGTCCCCAAGTACTGCCACCCCACAGGGTTCCCACTGGGTGCGTGTTTCTGTGTGTCCCCATGAGGATTTAGCCATGACTGCCGCAATGGGGATCTGCGGGGAGTACGGGTCTGGCGGTCCCACTGTTCTGTAGGCTCTCTTCCAGAGCTGAGTTCCAAGCTTAATCTGGTAAGGATACTGTCTTAACGCCCCCTGCTCCACCCACAGCAGGTCTCGGAGTAGCAGTCGAGGCAGGGCGGGTTGAAGTAGTCGGGTGTCTGTAGTGGCTTCGTCTGCCATCCAATGCGTTACATGTCTCAGTTGGCTGGCCAGGTAGTACAGTTCGAAATTAGGGATTTTCAATCCCCCTTTTTCATAGGGCCTTTGGAGAGTGTCGAGCGCCACCCTGTGCCTGCCACCCTGCCACAGTAACCCTCTACAGAGTTTGTTCAGCTCCCTGAAAAAGGCGGGGGGGATGCAAAGGGGGATGTTGGTGAAGCAATGCAGTAGGCGGGGGAGTGCCACCATTTTGAGGAGACCTGCCCGCCCAGCGACAGAGAGAGGGAGCTTACCCCAAAAAACCATGGACTTAGCAAGCGCATCTTTTGCCCTGACTGTGTTGAGGATGTGTTCGGTACTCGGGTTACGGTGAATGGTAACGCCCAGGTATCTAAAGGATGTCACCTGCCACTGAAGGTCCAGGGGGGGCAGGGATCTGTGCTCTTCACTATATAGCACAGCGAGGGGGTAGAGACAAGACTTGTCTTTATTAATCTGAATGCCCGTGAGTTTGTGGAAACAATCTAAAGTCTCCAGAATGTGGGGCAGGAGGTGCTCAGGGTCATGTAGGTATAGCAGCATGTCATCTGCGTACATGGAGATAAGATGTGTCACTCCGTCCAACACAATGCCTCCGTCTCCGTATTCCTGGCGGAGATATGCAGCAATCGGTTCTGCAGCAATAATGTATAGCATGGGGGAGAGAGGGCCTCCCTGCCGTATGCCTCTGTAGAGGGGCCATTTGTCTGAGTAAGTCTTGTTAGTACGCACCCTGACGGTGGGGTTAGTATAGATCAATTGGGTCCATCTAAGGAAGGCGGGTCCAATCCCCATCTTAGCCATAGTGGCATATAACCATTCCCATCTCACCGAGTCGAAGGCCTTGGTGGCGTCCAGTGACGCTACAGCGTATTTCTGGGGCCCTCGCTCGGTGCTATATATAATGTGGTGTAATCTACGCAGGTTTTCGGTAATGGAGCGCCCTGGCACGTAACCAGTCTGGTCCTGGTGAATCAGCACAGGAATCACTCTGCGTAATCTGTTAGCGAGGAGTGCCATCAGTATTTTACTATCTACATTTAACATAGAAAGTGGCCTATATGACCCACAGTCCGTCCTATCCCTCCCGGGTTTCAGCAAGGGGATAATAACTGCCTCTCTCATGGAGTCTGGGAGTGTGCCTTGTTCATAGGCTTCGTTATATACCTGCGCTAGCAGTGGGGCAAGGGTCCCCTCGTACGTCTTATAGAATTCCCCGGGTAGGCCGTCCGTGCCCGGCGCCTTCCCAGAGGGTAGTGTTCTAATTATTGCCACCACTTCCTCCGGGGTGATCGGATCATCTAGGGCTTCGGCCATCTGTGTATCTAGTTTGGGTAGCCTTATGCAGTCCAGAGCATCCTCGATCCCGGAGTCAGGTGGAGGCAGGGTCGGAGAGTAAAGGTCACGATAGAACTCAGAAAAAACAGAGTTAATCTCTGCCTGGGTGTGCGCAGTAGTACCATCAGGTCTGCGTACGTGGCAAATGGGGGTCCTGGGGGTTTCTCGCCTGTACAGCCACGCTAAGAGTTTCCCAGGTTTATCTCCCAGGGCATGAGTCCTTTCCGTGTGCTTAGCATAACTTAATTTCCCAAGGGTCTCCCAGTGCGACAGACACGCTTGTCGTAATTTGGTTATTTCCTGCAAATGTTCAGGAGTCGAGTCTGCCTCGCTCTCCAGTTCTCCCAGCTTCTTTTCCGCACCCGCCAGGGAATTTACGATGGACCTCTGGGCGCCCCCCACCGTGGCTATCATTTCCCCCCTCATAACCACCTTATATGCCTCCCATGCGGTGCTAATATGTTCTACACTATCTAAATTATTTTGCCAGTATTCCTCCGTACTGTCTTGTATGTGGTCGCGGAAGGCCGCATCGAGCAGGGCCTCGGCTCTAAGTCTCCACGTGGGAACCGGGGGTCTAGGCGGGTACACCTCCCAGGTGGCCAACATGGGGGAGTGGTCAGACAATACCCTTGGTAAATAATGTGCGTCATGGAACATGGCTTGCTGCTCATGACTGACTAGACTATAGTCTAGTCTAGTGTGGACATTGTGTGGAGGGGAGAAGAAGGAGTATTCTCGCCGCTCCGGGCCTAATTCCCTCCACAGGTCACAGAGTGAAAAGTGGCCTATCAATTTAGCTAATATTTTTGCTGGGGGGGACGGGCGTGAGTGTTTAGTGTCTGACCTATCTAAGAGGGGATTTGGGTGCAATTATGGTCTCCTCCCCAAATCATAATGCTGTTTGCGTGAGGGCCCAGTCTGGCATATAGGGAGTTGAAGAAAGCCGTGGCATCGTGATTGGGCGCATAAGTGCTAACCAGGCACAGGTCTCTACCCTCCACGGTGCCCTGTACAAGGGCCATCCTGCCCTCATCGTCCGTCTTGGAACCCATTACTCTGAAGGGGACGGACGGGTCGATCCATATCAGGACCCCTCTTGCAAATGAGGAATAGGAGGAGCCAATGAGGGTTCCTTGCCACTTTTTGGCTAGCGCCTTGAGTTTTTCCTTTGTTAGGTGTGTTTCTTGCAGCATGGCGATTCCGACCTTCTGGCGTCGCAAGTATGTGTGAATCCGGCGTTGCTTCACGAAGCTATTCATGCCTCTGACATTCCATGTCATAACTTTAATTCCATCAGCCATAGGTGGCATGGTGTCTGTTACTTCTCTCCAGCCCTGAGCAAGGTCCAATTAATGGTGGATCTGTTGTGAGGTTATCCAGTGATCTCGGTGTTTGTTGAACAAAATTCCCAACATGGGTGTAACCCCCCCGTTGCTCCCTCCCCTTTATTCCCTGTGTCCCCCCCCCCCCCCCATAACTGCAAACAAGTCAAACATAGAACCAGCCCAGCGAGGTCTCCCTCGTTATGACAAACCCGTTTCTGCTCCTTGGATCCGTACATTGGCTCCAGGTGCCCTACGGGAGGGTATATGTACCCAAAAAAAAAAAGAACTTTCAAGGGGTTGGAGTGAACCTTGACTCGTGCGTCTCCTAGCGAAGGATCCTTTCAGCTGTATGGAATTTCAGTGCACCCACCGGTAGTGGATGAAGGACGCGCAGTTCCCAGCAAGTTAATGGGGAGCAATCATCTAGGCTTCCGTTTCCTTTCTTCAATATCCGGTATTTGTAGACCGTCCATCCAGTCCCTGGCCTGTGCAGGGGTGTCGAACAAGTGTGCTTTGTTTTTGTGCAGTACTTTCAGTTTTGCCGGGTACAGGAGCATGTAGCGCAGCCCGGCGGCTTTCAATCTGGCCTTCGTGTGTATGAACTGGGCTCTGTCTATTTGAACCTGGAAGGTATAGTCGGGGTAAATAGCGATTTTTGCAGAGTCACGTATTATCTGGCCGCGTGTTCGGGAAAAAGCCAGGATTACTTAACGGTCCCTGTAGTTGAGAACTTTAGCTATCACAGGTCTTGGTGGGGCCCCAGGTAGTGGTTTCCTAGCGAGGGAACGATGGGCCCGTTCAATCGTGAATCCCTGGGAGAGTTTCCCGGCGCCCACTTCCTGTAAGAGGAGGTTTTCTACATAGGTTGTGGGGTCTGAGCCTTCGGAGCCCTCAGGCAGCCCGAGGAGGCGAATGTTATTACGTCGGGCTCTCCCCTCTGCCTCCTCTGCTCTATTTTCCAAGTTTTTGACCCTTTGTTGGAGTTCATCTACGTCCCGGAGGAGGTGTGTTTTAGATTCAGTGTTTTCCCTGACCTGTGTCTCGAGCACCTCCGTCCTGCCAGCCAGGGTTCGGACGTCCTGTCTTAGGAGGCCCAGGTCTGTAGCAACAGCATCTATCTTATGCTCCATTGTCGCCTGAAGCAGCCTGATGGCCTCCAGGATCTGGGTGTTGCTGGGCTCGGTAGGCGTTGTAGTTGTGGGGTCTGAATGAGGGTCTGTGGTCCCCCCACTCAGGTCCGCGAGGCCTGTTGACTCGCTGGCTGTGTAGGTATCCATGGTTGTCTGCCGCTGTCGGGGCTTGCTGTTTTTACCAGCCATCTCGGGGATGCACAGAGGTCCAGCTCCGGCGGCGCCTAGGGCACAGGCGGCAGTCCGCAGATTCCCGCTGCAGAGGGGAACCTCTCACTGACACCGCCAGGCCCACCCGGCAGCGCCACCCGGGATCGAGGCGAAGATATGTAGGTGTCTTTGTGTCCTGGGGCACCCGGGGTTCGCCACAGAGGGGGCAGTGGCCCAGTGATATGGGAGGGAAGGCAATGTCCGTTCAAGAGGGCAGGTGGAGGCAGGTGGAGGCAGTTCACTGATATGGGTTGCCCAGAGGTGGTGATGCTCCGAAGTTCCGCTGTGTTGTGGTGATTGGGCACCCCCTCCAGTGGTAGATGATCCGAGGGGGCCTTCCAGCGGAGTTATTGGGCAAAGGATGAGACTTCTGTGGCGGGGGTCAGTGAGGCGCGCAATGCAAGCCCTCAGATCAGTGGAACAGGCCTATGTTATGGCAGAGCAGGTTGGCCAGTTCGTCGTGGGTGCCGCTGGGGGCACAGGCATCCGTAGGGGCACCGCGCTCTAGGCGGGATCCCACCGGCCGCCGGGTGCAGGGTGCCAGGTAAATCCAGGCAGTGAAGGAGCGCTGATGCCTCTTGTTGAGGGGTTGATGCCGGCTCGATTCTGCCAAGCCAGGCGGCCAGTTCACCGAGAGCGCCCCCGGGCGCCCGGACGCCCGCGGGGACACTGTGCACTAGGCGAGAACCCCCCGGTCGACGGGCGCAGGCAAACCCGGGCAGCGGGGGAGCTCCGAGGCCTCAGGAGCGCCGGGGCCTCTTATCGGACGCGCTGCAGGGAACGGGCGGGTAGTCAATCCAGGGCGCAGGGTTGGGATCAAGGGCTCCGGTGGCTCTAGGGGGGCCAGCCCCGCGCTCCCACCACTCCCGGAATCCCAGTTTGGGCTGGGTCAGCCCCCTTCCGCCTACCTACGCCGCGCCGGCCGGCCACGGGTCCCGCTGGCGTTCCTCCTGGCTCAGCTGGGCTCCGCTGCTCTCCCCAGGCTGGTCGGTGGGCTCAGGGGCCTGATCGCACCTCCGCGCCGCTCCTCTCCCTCGATCCCAGCGTGGGCTATCAGCTCCGGTCCGCCGCTTGTCTCGGCGGGCTACATCCTCTGCAGTGCAGGCGAGCTCCGGTCCTCCAGACGTCAGGACGCGGGAGCCGCCATCTTGGCTCACTCTGCTCGGCACAATTCGTCCGCCTAACAACGGCATTCGTAGTCTTCGGTCGACTGGCAGATGGTTCGGATGTATGTAGATGGGGTTCCGTTACAGACGGTGCCTCTTGCCGGGTTCCAAAGTTAGTTAAAATTAAGTAGAAACAGCTTATAGTGGCACATCAACTCAGAGCTCACACGAGACACGTCCACTCTACATGGCGGTTAGCCACGCCCCCCTTGGTAGGCATTCTTTAGGGTCTGTTGAAAAAAATAAAGAAGATATGGGTTGGGGTGTTCTGGAATGTATGTGTGCTGTGTTCATGAGTGTTTGAGTAAGATGATAAAGATGTATGTAATGGTGTGTGATTGTGCATTGGGAACTACAACTAGTAGGGATAGGTATTCTTGAATTTATGTGTTACTAAAATGGGGTTCAGATGACAAAAAAAGTAAGCTAGTGGTGTGGAAAAGTACAAATAGTAAATCTAATGTATGCAATTAAAACAGTTGTTTGTTCTATAATATGGACATTGTAGCGGTTCAGTTGGGTAATTTGCGTGTCCAAAAATAGAAATTTGTGGGCCATTCTGGCTCTAAATCGCTGTTTAAGACATGGAGATTTTTGGACAAAATGGTACACAATCTCTATTTTTAGGCACCAAAATAGCTTGTATTAATGTTATAGTATGTTTGATTAATAATACAAATATTATGGTGATATTCTACCTACTTTTTTTCTTAAATTAACAGGTAACTTCTTAGTTCTTCTTTGTTCTTTGAATTCGGCTGCTTCTTTTCAGTAGACTGGTCTTCACTGGAACTGTAAAAGCTTCAAACTTTGTTTGTATATAGCGCTGTTTTTAATTTAGATATTGATTTTTTTAATTGAAATCCTCAGTGCCTTCTTTAAAACCATTAAACTAATTTATTTACATAAGATACATTGCATCAGTTCAGTACATATGATATGTTCTTAATGAACAAATTGTTTTGAATGACTAACTGTAGCAAAAAAAAATATCTTTACTATGTCTTGTGAAATTTATAATATACCAGTGAATACTACTATTTCTGTAATTAAGCTGTTCTAGGTAATAGCGCCTCAATGTCATGTCTAAATTAAAGTAATTAAGTAAATAAATAAATAAAAACAAAAAATATGAAATTGTATAAGTTTTTTTTTAAATATTTAAACATAGATTGTGCTTGCATGCAATTTTGTTTGAATATATGTAGTCTATATATTTCATTTAAAAAATGTTAGTTTAACATGATTTGAGTGTATGTGTATAAAGAAAGTAAATAGTATAAAGGTTTATAAGTGTCCCGGGAGGATAGCTCAGCGGAAGCGTGCGCGTCTTGAAAGCAAGACGACACAAAGCAACACAGGTTCGATCCCCGGGTCCGCGCTTAGAAACCTCTGGGTGTTTAAGTGCGTTATAAATACGTAACTAAGACACACAAAAAAAACACAATTACGCAACTAAGAAAAAAAAAAACAATTCTTGTAACAGCGCCTCGATGCCTGCGGGCTGTGTGAGCGCTTTATAAATGTAAATAAAAAAAATAAGTGATAGTTGATTTTAGGACATTGAAAAAAATACAGTAAATTCATTTTACAGATTACACAAGCTAAAAGTATGTTTGAAAATGTGTTCATCTACTGTACAGAAAATATGCATACCTGAAGTTTGTGTTCATGCATATGGATATGCATGGAGCTGCAAGTAGAAATCTTGGAGACTTGTACAATATTTCTGGTAGATGGTGCTTGCCAATGATATGACACTTGTACTCAGAGAGATTCACAGTACATTTGCAGTGCTGATCTATGATGATGCAGTTAGATCTAGAGGTCTTGAATGTGATTGGTGCATGGTCATGTGATTTTTTAGCTACATCCAATGAGGGAATGGCAGAGAGAGTGAAGTGGAAATGGTAGAATGGCTGTTCATATTACGATATGTCCGCGGACATGGCGGTAGTTCGCAGACATCGGGAGTTACATCCGGGGATTTTTGGGTTCAGAAGTCATGCAAATGAGAATAAGTACTGAAAGGGATTGGCCAGGAAAGTTTAGTGGGTGTGTTGTGCCAGGAGAGAGTTTTTCAGATACTCTTTTTGCTGAGAGAACAAAAGATAGCTATGGCTGTGTGTTTCAGAATCACAGATTGTTTGGATTTTGGTAGATTTGTGGATACATTGGTTGAAGGTGCATGCAGAAAGCTGTGGAGTAGCTGTAGATCTTGGATTCCCACATGTGGAAGTACAATGGCATGGAGTACGTGGAATGAAGTGGTTGGACTTGCTACCTCTCTTTGCTACTTTGGAGACAGAGCAACATCCAGACATAATTGTAATTCATTGTGGAGGGAACAGTTTAGGACATGTGACTGGAATTTATTTGCAATTTGCTATGAAAGAAGGACTTGGGAAGGTTATGGACATGTTTCCTAATTCTCAAGTGATATTTTCACGGATTGCGCAGAGACAAATGTGGCTTCGTTCTTCTTCATTTGGTCCACAAATGGAAAAAGCAAGGCGCAATGTTAATAAGGCTGTTTGTGCCTTTCTAAGAGATTTTGGCATGTCCTCTTTTCACAATGAAAATATTATGTTTCGTAGTACATACATTTTTCGCAGAGATGGAGTCCATCTTACTTATGCTGGCAATCAGACTTTTCTGAGAAATGTACAAAATGCATTGCGACCTTTTTTGGAATTACAACAACCATTTCGAAGTAGGTGTTAAGCATTTATAATTGTTGACTTACAAACACCACCCAAAAGCTCTTTTCAGAGCCACCACTTCTTCCCAGAGAAAATTGCAATGTTTGTGATGGGGTAGCAACCCAATTTTTAAATGTTCGCGAACTGTCCGCGGACATCTAAAAAATACAAAGGGCCCTGCTTCGTTTATTTTCACTTCTATTTTTTAACTGTGAAAGGCGGCTCTGAAAAGAGCCTTATTTTTTTTTTATTTTTTATATTTTGTATTTTTTTTGGTATTTTATACACGACACACTAGGAGAGGAGGGGAAAGGAAGGTAAAGGGGGGACACCAACCACAGGGATAAGAAAGGGTGAGCTGAGAGAGGAAGATGTAGAGTGGGTTTTATTTGGGTAGTGAGCAGATCTTCTCGTGCTCTGAGACGATAGTCTCAAAAGCACTACGAAGTCGCTCCCCCCTGCAGAGTACTGTGTCACAGTACATACATACAACTGTGACCCTCGAAAGGTAAGGGTCATCAGCATTCTGTATGGCCTGTGAGGCAGCTTGAGGAAGACGCTGTCCCACAGAGGTGGTCCTTGTGGTGACAGGATCAGAAACAGAGGATGAAGTAGAGGAAATCAACCTGCTACGTTCTTCGCAAGGTACAACCCTGCGAATAGCCCCAGAGTGAAATGACCTCAGGTGTCGCTTCATAGTAGTGGTCCCAAAGCTGTACTTACCGTGCTTCCCACGACTGAGTATCATTTTGCACTCATTGCAGGTAACACGGTTCGCACGAGCCTTAGGAACATTACCATGAATGGTAAATAACTGCCACACCCAAGACTCACGCCTAGAGCGGGTAGTAGGGTTTTCCTCTACCTCATTCTCATCATCTTCTTCTTCCTCCTCCGCATCCTCACTCCTGTTCCCCTCTTCAGGCCCTTGGGGAGGTGGTGGTGGTGGAGGGGGTGGGGGTGGTGCTGAAGCAGGTGCAGCACCAGGTGGCAGTTCTGCAGCCAGGGATGCCATCTCGATGGTGTAATCAGCAAGTTGCTGGAAAAATAGCTGTGCTCTGAAGAATAGCCAGAAACACAATGAGAATAAGCTCTAGGGCGTGGTCTTTTATAGGGGTGCTTGTGCGCGGTTCGAAAAAAAAAGTTTGAAAAGTTTCAAAAGGTATGTAGAAACTCAGGATTACTATGTGGGACTTGTGCCATGGTGAGATTTTATTGAAAAATATTATGGATTAATTGAAAATGTACTTTTAATTTGTTCGGGGACCCGAAGAGTGTCCTCATTCAGAACACGCGATCAGCGTGGGCGCGGTCATATGATCCGTTCGCGAACAAGTCCGCGAAGGAAGCGCATGTCCGCAGGACACCAAATGCACGGAGATTGGCTAGCGCATGCGCGTTGATGTTCTACGGACACTGTTCGGGTCCTGAACTAATAAAAATTGCGTCACATGTGAAACGAACATTTCAGGACACTGCGTGTGTTCTTAGAACAGTTTAAATTTGCTAGCGAACAGTAAGGACAGATATACTGTTCTTCAGGACACGTTCAATTTCGTTTGTGTACGAACATTTCAGGACACCAATTGTGTTCTTAGAACATTTTCAAGTTGCTGGCGAACAGTACGGACAGGTATAGTGTTCTTTAAGACACCTCCATTTTCGTTTAATTACGAACAATTCAGGACACCGCGTGTGTTCTTAGAACAGTTTGAACTTGCTAGCGAACACTACAAACAGGTATAGTGTTCTTCAGGACACCTCCATTTTCGTTTACGTACGAACATTTCAGGACACCAATTGTGTTCTTAGAAGAGTTTAAACTTGATAGCGAACACTACGGACAGATATAGTGTTCTTTAGGACACTTTAATTTTTTTTTTTATGAACATTTCAGGACACCGCGTGTGTTCTTAGAATAGTTTCATCTTGCTAGCGAACAGTACGAACAGGTATAGTGTTCTTCAGGACACCTCCATTTTCGTTTATTTACGAACATTTCAGGACACCGCGTGTGTTCTTAGAACAGTTTCAACTTGGTAGCGCACAGTATGGACAGGTATAGTGTTCTTCAGGACACCTCCATTTTCGTTTATTTACGAACATTTTAGAACACCTGCATTGTCCGCGGACACCTACATTGTTTAAAAAAAAATGAAACTATTTACAACACAATATAAAAATTAACTTTATTTAACATATATTCATAATTTATGACAGAGAAGGTGAGGCAGAAACAGAAACAAAAACTGGAGAATTAGGGGTTTCATCATGATTGTTATTAGGTGAAGAAGGGATGGAAGTCTCATCAAAACGTTTTGGGTTATGGAGAGGGTTTGGGGATAATTGACTGGGATATGGTGAGGGGGGACAAGTACATGTGGGGCAATGGTATGACGTTTTTGTTTTAAAATGATCTTCAACAAAAGTTTTCAAATTATTAAAATTGGTCAACAATAAATCAATTTTTTCTTTTATGCTGTCAAGCGTGTTTTCCATAACAGGTTCTTCAGAGGTTGTTTACCATTAGTTTCACTATCTTGTGACATTTCTTCATGTGGGAAATGTTCCTATAGCCATTCCAGAGTACTAGACATTTCTGTGAGAGAAAAAAAAAATAATATATTTTTTTATCTAATACAGAAAGTTTATAAATATATGAATAACATTAAGTACACTTACTATTTCAGGTAAGATATGTCCTATGTACTCAGTGGGTCTGCTCTTGTTCTCAGTTCTGTTGGGTTTGTGAGGTAATTATGTTGGAATCCAATTTTATTTTCTTGTGGTATATTCCATTTTAGAACATAGTGCATTTAAATGAATGGTTAGTGTGTTGTACATATTGGTTACGTTTCATCTTTGATGTCCTGGGTGTTAGTCTTAGCAGTGCACGGTGGTGGCGCGAGTTATGGTTGCTTAGCTTACCATAACTGGCGAATTTCAAGGGTTTTTCGTTTTTACTTGGAACCATAACGTTCCTTTGACAAAGTTTTTTCACTGAATTTCATAGGTTTTTAGTAGCACAACTTAACCATAACGTCCCTTTAATAAAGTTTTTTCACTGAATATATATATAGATGTATCCAGCTAATAAACAATGAACATTCAATTCATACAATAAATGCACCACTGGCTCTTACTTGAGAAAAAATCATAAAACCCATATGACTGCAACTGTATGCAGTAGAATTCCATTAAATGTCTTTCACATTTGCCAACTCGAAGGAATGCACAGCAGAAATATACTTGGGATTTGTGACCACTTTTTCCAGGCGTTAGATCCACCATTTCACTTCTTTCCAAGTGTGTAAACAAGAAAGCTGTTAAACTAGATGGCATTATCTAAACAGGCAACATTGCTAGATAAAACCATCATGATTGGGCATTCAGTGTTCCATCCAAAAGTCAGTGAAATGGACATGATGTTCACAAGGAATTTACCAGCAACATTCAAACCGATTAGCGACAGTGTTCCCGTTTTTATGCTGCCATATTTCAGCATCAGAGCAAAACCTGATAGTAATATTCTGAAATCATCCCATTTCAATGTCACTAATGCTAGTCAGAAATCAGTGTCATTCATCACCACGGGCTTGGAAACACTATTCATATGCATAGTTCATTTGCCAATCATCACCTGCTGCTGTATTTTCATAAGTATGTTTCCAGAACAGGAGACATTACAAAAGACCACCCCATCTTAGACGCGCTTATTCAGATGCACTTTTTTCCCCTTTGCGCAAAGAAGTCGGCGTGTCTGGGCATTTTAAAGCGCATCCCAAATTCACGAATGGAATGCACTTTAAAATGGCAGAAACAAGGGGCCTTTAGAAACAGGCGCAAGGGGAGGAACAAATCATGGCTGGGTCATTTCGGACCCTGCCATGATTTGTTTTTAAAGTGTGACAGATGAGGCTTAAGCCACGTCTGTCACGCTAGCATTTCCATCCCTCAAAAGAGAATGGAAATGCTTTTTTGTTGTTTCATCATTTCACTGAGATGGCTCCTTTAACGGCTGAGTCTGTGCAATCTGCTCCCAGCAGCCACAATCCCGACACTAATGCATGCAAGGCGGCTGGATAGGGTACCTTTGTGCCACTGTCCAGCCCCTCCAGAAATGCTTAGGTCACCTTCCTGAATAAAACTGG